>NC_090929.1:372742898-373349340 GCF_040938575.1 Ambystoma mexicanum
AAACTGAATGTCTCCAGAGCTCTGGTCCTCTCCAGGCTTGACTAATGCAACAGCCGCTTTCTCAGTCTCCCACTTTCCTGCTTACACCCCCTCCAGCTAATCCAGATTAGGGCTTCAAGACATATCCTTGGCCTCTAGCCCTAAAATCTCTCCACTGGCCCCCGGTGGCTGCAAGGATCAAATTCAAGACCGTCTTCATCATTCACAAGGCCTTCTGGGGCCTGGGACCATTCTATCTACAACTTCCCCTCCGTAAACACACACCTGCTAGAGCCCTATGCTGCTCTAATTCCACCTCTTTGACTGTCAAACGCTTCTCCAAGCAGAGAGTGGGGGGTAGGCCTCTCTCCTTGGCTGGTGTCTCCCTTTGGACCAGCCTACCAGCCCCTCTCAGACTTGAGACAGACCTCCTTAAGTTCCAGAAACTGCTCAAAACTCTGCTGTTCTCTACCTCTTTCCCTCTTTCCCTTCCCCGCTAATCACCCCCACTGCCACCGTGACCAGTGGCCTGATCCTCATGAATCTCACATGATTCCAGTCCCTTGTTCCCAGTTTGTACATCCCCCCTAATGCACTGCCCTTGCGCCCCTGCAGGCCCCTGTTTGGCAGCTCTGCTTCCCACACTGGAAGTTGCCTGCATTAGAACTTAGCCCGAGCTCCTCCTCCTTGGCTCCCCTTAGCACGTCCCTCCTGGGCCATCCACCAGCACCTGCCCACTCCTCCGCGTCCCTGACTATCTACTGTACTTCTCCTCACTGCACTTGCACGCCTGAATGCCACAAGCTCCAGTAGGGCCATGACTTTATTTTACTGTTTTTGCAAAGTTATTTCTCCCTTGTTCCCTTCCCTTTTTGCCCCGTGGCGCTTTGAAACACAATTCAGTTGTGTAAGTGCCTACATTTTATTTTTAAATAACGTATTTTTGACAGGGTATTGGGAGTAACTCATCTGTGATACAGTGGGCGTGCCTGCCATCAGCAGGGTGCAAATAGGTATTTGTTACGTGCCGATAGCGTGATAATCGTGTCTCGATCACCATCAGAACTTAACAAACTAAATGATAATTTCATCAAATTTTGTCTGGAACAAGGGTTAGAAATGAATTCTAAAAAGACATAAATGTGGAAAACATAAGGGCTCACACACAAGAATTCACTAAAGATAACCAAAAGATAGAAGAGGTCCCTTTTTTTGACTACTTGGGAATCATAATCACATGTGATGATACTTGGTGGGACCATGTCACTAAGGCTAACTTGACAATAGGAAGAAAATGCAACAGTATTTTTTTTTAAGGACATGTATAGCATTTTTGCCAGCATATAATAGCATTTTGCCAGCAGATAATAGCATTTTGCCAGTATGTAATATAGCATTTTTTTGCCAGTATAATATATAGGGTTATTGCTAGCATACAAAGTACACAGCCAGGCCCAGTTTGAAACTGCAGATATTCAGAGCACACATAAAAAATAAATAAAACTTAAGTACTCAGTGCTAACTTTTAACATGAGAATGTAGTCTTCTATGCAAAATGAGGTGAAATCCATGTTTTGGTTGCACTATTTAAAATTAATTTTTAAATGCACACTAGCATTTTATTCAGCTTGTGGAGAACAGAAAATATACAAGATGCAGGAAGCAAAATGAAACAGTTACTCTGGACCTGAAGCTTTCATTGTTTTGAAAACGAAGGCTGGCACAGGGCACATTCTTTTTACCCTGATAGGTAGAAAATGTAGGCAGACAAGCCACGTCAATAAAGGGATGGGTAAAAGTTTTCCTAAGAAAAAGAAATGAAGAGAGCAGTTAGTTCATGCTGGGTTCAGGAGATAGACAGACGGGCTGTCTAAAGGGGGTCGAGCTCTCACTGAATCTAATCAGTTGGTGCTCCCCCACACAAGTTTACGGAGGAGTTTTGCGCTGACACTGGGACTGCAAAAGACATCGAAGTTGTGCGGGAATCAGATTACTGGCCTTGGTAAGATATTTGTGCCAAGTGAGGAATAATGTGTATGCTGTGTGTGTGTGGCTAGGATTTTTGCAGTGCAGAGAAGTTAGAAATCATTGCATGTTTATTTCTCTCTATATTCAAAGTGTGGCAACATTAATTCATGTTTGCAAAATACCTGCTTGTTTTGTTTGTTCTTTTATATTGCAGATGATGCTGTAAATAACACATGGTAAGATCTGGTGACTTGTAAATGATATGTAATACAAAGCATATGTAAAAACAATTGAGACTTTTATGTCATTCATGCATCTGTGAATTATTTATATAAGTGAAGTACAAAGGGGAGGTTCATATCAGTGCAGTGGTGCATTTACCAATTTACCACTGAACTAAAATAACAAACAAGAGAAAGTTAGTAGTAAACAGCTACAAAGTAGAGGGTTGTGTGCTTTGGGATGAGTGAGTCCTTCCTTGCATGCTGATGGGAAGGGGGTGTCTAATTTGACACATAGGTTACTGGATTTACACAAGCCAGTAACACCAGCCAAAAACTGCAGGTGGTGCTATGCATAGATTCATTGGGTTATATGAGATGTGCTAAGTCTGGGGCTCTCTACAGGCAAATAGAAAATATTCTAATGGAAAGGAAAGGTTTGTTTTTATAATGGGGCTATAGTATAAAAAAAGAACCATGCTCACCACAATACCACAGGAATAAGATAATTCTGAAAATACTGCAAAGCAAGATACCACTAAAATTACCACCAATACAGGTTAACTAGGTATGGTCACTTAAATATTATGATACCAGGCCCACCCTAAATGTAAGACTAATATACCGCCAAATTACTGCCAATATTTTTACGGAAAGAAAATACCGCCAAATCCCAAATGTACCCCAATAAGACAAAATATCCTACAATAATGGTGTGTTAGCTGGGAAAGGGACTGTAGAGCATCTACTGGGCGTGGCAAGTGTGTTCCACACTACCATACGTGCATTAAAGGGAACTCATTTTATAAGAGCATTGTGAAATCGGAGGTGAATCTCAGAATGTCTCAAATGGAGGCCACATTCCCAAAGTTGGTACAATATCTGGAGGCAAAATTATATGCACATGGGACATGATCATCAAATAACACCACAGAGTGGCATGACCGTATCTATGGGGGAGTGCAGAAAGAACCATTGGATAACATTTTTACAGAAGGTAGCATAATTCAGGTCTGTCTTCTGAGATTATTAAATGCTGCTGATAAACATGCAGAGAAAGATTGTCTGATACGGCTATGCGCCAAGACCTGGTTCATTTTAAATAGGTCTCTGCGAATGCAAGAAAATGATGCCAAGCAGATTAGCAGATTAAAAGTTGAACTAGATGGAGCTAGGAAACAGGAGGAAAAGTTAAGAGCAGAACTGGAGGTATGTCAAAAGGACATGCAGTCAAAGTGTAAAGAACTCGACAATCAATTGTCCCAAAGGAAGAAACAGTTTGAGGATAGTGAGCAAGAATTAAAACACTTAAAAGGATTGGTGGATCATATTAGACAAGATAAAGACGAGGTTATTTTGGAGATGCACATTTTACAAAAGAACATTTCTAGAAAGAATGTGAGCTTCAGAATGTTGAACAAGAGATAGCTAAAATGTTTCAAGAAAGAGACAAGAGAGACAAGAGAGACAAAGAGTTTAATGAATGCCAAATGCAAATCAGCGATATGCAAAATGTGATTAATAAGATGGGTGTGGAGAACAATTACTTGCGTAAGGAGGCAGATTGGCTCCTTAAAAAGTGTAAGGATTTGGAACAGCAAATATGCACTTCCAGGTCCCAGGACAAACAACAGGGCACCACATTCAATGGAATTGAGGTGAATTCTATTTCTACGAGAGAGATAGTGCCCCAGTGGCTGTGCCGGTGTCTGAACTTGGTTGTAGTGCCCTTGGGGGGTTTGACACACCCATTGGGGGCCTCCACCAATCCAATACGCCTGAAACATGGGTTGAATCACAAAGTTGATAATGAAATCAATCGACGCTCTGATCAAACCATTCAAACAAGGAGGGGAGTGCTGTATAGAGGACCCCTTAGAAGCAGTGCACAATATATTTAAAGCTCTCCATATACCTAAGGAACAATATAGAAAATACTTCCACTTAACTCTGGACGCTCCCAACAGCCAGCATTATCAGAGGATTAAATGAACAGCAAAACATGACATGGTCAGAGTTTGAAAAAGAGATTAGACGTCATTTTTCTCCATCCCAGTCATTACAGGAGGCAAAGAAAGTTGCATACACGATTACGGCTGGGCCAAATACATCCCCTCGCCAATTTTTGCAAGACTTAAAAAGAGCTTTTTCTCGCTTTGATGTATCTTTTGATCCCAATTCCAATGAGTTTAAAACTGCCTATTTCTATGGGTTGCAGAAAGACATTATATCACAGTAAGTTTGCGAATTTGATCGTGAGAAGTCCCTCGAGTGGATTGTGCATCAAAGTACAATACTATATGAAGTGCTATACTGTCAGGGTAGAGAGAGTGATAAAATGAAAGATACCAGATCAAAATCTAAAGAATCCTCGGCAACAGTAATGGAGATCACGTCAGCTATAATGTCACTTGAGTCCGATCAAAGTCCAGGCAAAAATACTGTGACACCCGAACAGAGGGGTAATCAACAGAGGTTGCCGCCCTCTGTACCAATGTTTCAGTCACATGATCCTAGTAATAGGGAGAGCTACATTAGCCCTAGATTCTTAGGAGACAGGCCCCGGGCAGGATATTGGCCTGATATGTCAGGTATGAACAATAATCAGAGACAAAACCAGGATCAAAGAAGTAATTGGTCCCTACCAGACATTGGGGACACAGAGCAGATTTGACCACAACACCATGATATATGGCAAACAGGATAGATCCGGGTATGTGGATCGATTTGCTGAAAATGTGAATCAGCATAAGGGACAATACTCACAAAATGAGAGACAGGACATGAGGCAGAGTATTAATTACGCCCCACTTCAATACAATCAATCACCGCCACCAAGGGATTACAACCAAAGGGTAGGTGCACCTCGCTCCCCGCCCCGCATGAATCAAGAGATCAGAAACAACTCCAATAGGAATCATTCTCCTGAGAGATATCAGAATAGATTTAACCAGGGGGAGAGGAACCAATATCGGCATAGGCCGCAGAGAGAAGATTCTAGAGAGATGGAAAGATTCCAGTGTCTTGAGGCCCAGGTGAAAATGTTGGCTGAACAAATAGGAAAGCTCTGTACGGCCCAAAAAAAGTAATCAAAGGAGGGGGCAGAAGGCCATAGTAGTGACCGGGTGGCTTCTGATAATAAGTGACTAAATATTCATGACACCTGCAATGATAAAAAGACAGATTTCCCTGATCTGGTTTTGTATAATGACTCTGAGATGCTTAATGATTTAAAAATGAAAATACTGGCAAATGAACATGAGGCAGAAATTGCAAATACATCTAAAAAAGAGGTTTGGTTTAACCTGGAGTTAAATCAAACGTTGGAAAGTTGCACAAATGGAAAAGGAAAAGAAAAACATAATTCCAAAAGAACAAATAGACAGATTTAAGAAAGACAACTCATGCATGGGTAAAATAATTGAACTGGGAGTAGGTGTGGACGTTAAAACGTCCTCCCTAGACAATCAAGATGCTAATAAAATACAGGCAGGAAGAATAAGTACTCAGAAGGAGGGTACAGATCAGTCACCTGAAGAGTTCTTTGAGCTACAAATATTTGAGGAAGTTAAAAAGATTGGTACCATGCAAATACCCACCAATGTCCAAAATTAGAAAATGACAGCTTATCATGCGATGTTTATATGCATATTCAGTTGGAAGATTGTAGTGTGAACTCTTCATCACCGTGGGGCGAGGGCAGGAGCCCCCCCAGCACCCCAGCCCAGCAGAGAAACCACGAGACCACGAGGAACACGGACAGGGCCTGCCTGACCCTGTCCCCACACGCCGCCTGACTCACGCATGCCGGGCGCAGCGCGGGCTGAAACCGAGGCTGAGCCTCGTTAGAATCAGCTGTAACCGCCGGCAGGCGGATCACGCCGGCGGCCAGCGCAAAGGCCACCCTAAGGCCTGTTGAGAGCCTGCTCACCCCCTCATTCACTCTTCATCACCGTGGGGCGAGGGCAGGAGCCCCCCCAGCACCCCAGCCCAGCAGAGAAACCACGAGACCACGAGGAACACGGACAGGGCCTGCCTGACCCTGTCCCCACACGCCGCCTGACTCACGCATGCCGGGCGCAGCGCGGGCTGAAACCGAGGCTGAGCCTCGTTAGAATCAGCTGTAACCGCCGGCAGGCGGATCACGCCGGCGGCCAGCGCAAAGGCCACCCTAAGGCCTGTTGAGAGCCTGCTCACCCCCTCATTCACTCTTCATCACCGTGGGGCGAGGGCAGGAGCCCCCCCAGCACCCCAGCCCAGCAGAGAAACCACGAGACCACGAGGAACACGGACAGGGCCTGCCTGACCCTGTCCCCACACGCCGCCTGACTCACGCATGCCGGGCGCAGCGCGGGCTGAAACCGAGGCTGAGCCTCGTTAGAATCAGCTGTAACCGCCGGCAGGCGGATCACGCCGGCGGCCAGCGCAAAGGCCACCCTAAGGCCTGTTGAGAGCCTGTTTGGAGCATCTGGAGCCAGGGGCCACAAACTCTGCCCGTGCTGCTCCAGGCGGAGTGCACCGTCGAGCCTAGAGCCAGGACCCCTGCCGTCCACCTACAGGGTAAGCATACTGCCCCCCTCTTCCAATATCCACTCCCGACCATCGAGCTAGAGCCCTGACCTAGCACCTCCCTACATTGCTACGCCCAAGGTCTCACATGCACCGTTGTGCTCCTGAACTGCAACGAAACATTTAATGCACAATCCACTGTGTAGTGCCTTATGGTCGCCTAGAGACCACTGTAATTTTGTGTAGTGCCTTATGGTCGCCTAGAGACCACTGTATTACTGTGTAGTGCCTTATGGTCACCCAGAGACCATCGTAATTTTGTGTAGTGCCTTATGGTCGCCCAGAGACCATTGTATTACTGTGTAGTGCCTTATGGTCACCCAGCGACCACTGTGATACTGTGTAGTGCCTTATGGTCGCCTAGAGACCCCTGTAATACTGTGTAGTGCCTTATGGTCGCCTAGAGACCCCTGTAATACTGTGTAGTGCCTTATGGTCACCCAGAGACCCCTGTAATACTGTGTAGTGCCTTATGGTCGCCCAGAGACCTTTGTGATATTATGTAGCTCCTTATGGTCGCCCAGAGACCATTTTATTACTGTGTAGTGCCTTATGGTCACCCAGCGACCACTGTGATACTGTGTAGTGCCTTATGGTCGCCCAGAGACCATTGTGTTGTAAACCACCTACCCACCAAACCAAGTACTAGCTACGCACAATGTCCAGCCTACTAAGCTTCTACTGCATCATGGCTATTGCTACACTTCCTGCTACCAGCAAGCTGGGCAGCTACACAGAGACCCCACTACACTCACATGCACCTCTATTACATATATCACCAGATATTATGACTAACACGTATGCATATACTGACTCCAAACACCAAGCTCTGCCAGAACCTCTAGCTTACACTTCCAAGCCTAGCTCCACCCGCGATAGAAATAGCAAACTACGCGCTAGACTTAACAAACTCCATGATACACCCAGACGACTCCTCCTTCTTACAAATTCTGATATGAAACACCAAATTGGCAATACAGGCTACGCCTCCAACCGCACCCGAGCTTCAACGCTCACCCAAATACCTGTGCCCATGACTAAATCCAGTGCTAAAAACACTCCTAATCCTACACTTACCAAAGAGGAAACTAAGGACCATTCCTATAAAGGAGCACTTCTCAATGCCAGGTCACTAGTTGCACATGCCCTTGAGATAGCTGATCTAATCACTGAGAATAACCTGGACTTCATTGCTATAACTGAAACCTGGCTACACCAGGCAGCAGGCCCATCACTTATGTTAGCCATACCTGACGGCTACACTATATGCAGACAAGACCGAGAGGGCACCCGCGGAGGCGTAATTGCCATTATCTCTAAATCAAGCCTCTCACTAAGACTAGCCCCTGCACTAACGCTACAATCCTGTGAAGCCCTCACTGCTAAACTCCTTATAAATAATAATCAATCCCTAACTATTCACCTAATCTATAGACCTCCAGGCCCGCTTGGGACCTTCGAAGAGGATCTACACAAGTTACTAACCCTCAATGCTAAAACCACCTCTCAATTGCTGGTATTAGGGGATTTTAACTTAGGATTTAACGACAAAACAGATGTGCATGCCGCGACCATCGCCCAAGCTATTAATTCCCTAGGCTTCTCCCAAAAAGTCAACAATCCTACCCATACGAAAGGTAGAATATTAGACTGGATCGCTGACTCCAACTGTACTACAGTCATCTCCTCTATCTCGGCTTTATCATGGTCTGACCACTCATTAGTGTCCTTTGACCTCCTAACCTCCCAACCATCCGCTACAGTCGTCCCCATGGCACCTTCATGCCCCACAAGAAACAAAAAGATTATGACAATAGATAATGTCATACCTGCTATTCTTCCAACCTTAAACGCCTTGCCTGACAATCTAGACCCCGGCACTTTAGTTCACGAGTATAACAAAATTATGACTGATACCTTGGACAAAATTGCCCCACTTAAAATGCGCACAAGTAAACCCAAAGCCCATCTAAATAAATGGTTCACGCCCGAACTCAAGGCCTTACGCCTCACCAAGAGAAAATATGAATCCAACTGGAAAATATGTGCAACTGCTGAGAACAAGGCTAACCTAATATCTATCTCCCGTCAATACAAAAACGCAGTCTGTCTGGCTAAGAAAAACTCATACAACGATCGTATCGCCAATTCTAAATCAAGCACGAAGGAACTCTTCTCCATCCTAAAGGAACTTGAGTCACCTATTGCCATACCAGACACTTGCACTAAAGATCAGACCTGGTGTTCTGACATCCAATATGCTCTATCTAATAAAATCACTACCCTCCAAAACAAAATTCAACTGAAAAAAGACTCGCTTAAACTCCCTACACTGTCACCACCTAAGGCGATCCACATGCCTCAACATACCAAATTTTCCTTCACCAAAACTTCCACACTTGAGATTGAAAAAATTATCCTCACCCTCAAACCATCCAACTGCAAAGGTGACATCTGCCCAGCACAGCTAATAAAAGACGCTGCCAGAGACCTATCACCATTTATCTCCAAACTGGTCAATGCATCCTTCTCTACAGGCATCATCCCAGCTAATCTAAAACAATCCTGGGTGCTCCCGTTGCTTAAAAAGCAAACTCTAGATCCTCTTATCCCCACCAATTACCGCCCAATCACTACAGTTCCGTTTCTGCTAAAGATCCTGGACAAAGTGGCCTATATACAGATTCAAAACTACCTTGAACTGCACAAACTACTAGGAACTAGACAATCTGGCTTCCGCCCACTACACGGAACGGAAACAGCCCTGATTGACTTAAAGGCCCAAATAGACGAACTGAGAGATCAGGGCAAGACAGCCCTCCTCCTCCTACTAGATCTCTCAGCTGCGTTTGATCTTGTGGACCACAAAGTCCTCTGCAAACACCTGGACGTTGCCGCTCACTTCTCCACCCAAGCCATCAGTTGGATAGAATCCTTTCTAAGTGAGAGAACTATGAGAGTCTTTTCCCCTTCGGCAGCAGCTGACCCTATACCTATTACTTGTGGAGTCCCTCAGGGATCCTGCGTCTCTCCGACCCTCTACAATATATTCACCAAACCTCTGTTCGACGATCTGGACAATCTCGGTATCACCTACACTAACTATGCAGATGATACACAGATTCTCTTCCCACTTTCTGGGGATCACAGCAGGGATGGGGAGTTGGTGAATAGAGTGTATCTCATCATTCAGGCATGGATGGCCACTCACGGTCTTTGCCTGAATGATGATAAGACAGAGTTGATCATTCTGGGCACACAAGCTAATATTAACAAATTGGGCCCGGATTACTCAGCCTTCAGCATAGACGGAAATGCCATTAAAGTCTCGAGGGAAGTAAAAACACTTGGTTTCTATCTCGACTCTACCCTGTCCTTCACTAAACAGGTAAACTCCCTAGCCTCCACTACTGCCTACACTTGTAAATTGATCAGAGCAGGCAAGCCCTTCCTGTCCAATACCAGCTGCTTAATCCTGGCTAGAGCCTTAATTCTTTCCCGACTAGACTACTGTAATGCCCTATACAGTAGCGCCAATAAAGCCACTACCCTAAGACTTCAAATTCTACAAAATAATGCTCTCAGAGCTGCATTAGGAATAAAAAAGAGGGAGCATATCTCCTCGACTAGGCGGCAACATAAATGGCTCTCTACGGAGAATAAAATCCAGCTAAAAATGATCTCATTAACCCATAAGGCCTTAAATAATGCAGCTCCCAGCTACTTAATGGACAAAATAAAAAGAAAAACTTCTAATAGACCCATGAGAATCGCCAATTCCAATTGTTTGGCAGTACCTAGATTCAGACTCGCCAAAATTGGTGGCGCCTGCTTCCCTGTGAAAGCTGCTAACCTGTGGAACGCCCTGCCACCTAACCTAAGAGCTGACCAACCCTTCCCCCATTTCAGAAGGAACCTTATCAAACACATTATCGCCAACAACGACTTAACACCCGAACACTCACAAGTGTAGTCCGACCCAATGCACCCTGACGTGACATCAACCTTTATGCTTATTACCGCAAATCCTGTATGTTGCTAACTGTACATTCATGTAAATACGGCAAATCTTTATCTGTACATTCTTGTAATTAGTGCAATATGGTGTAATATTGTAAATTCATTTATATAACATTGTAACATTGTAAGCTTCGCATATACTTGTTGCTGCGCCCGGTAACCTAAGGGTCTGGTGCGCAATATAAATAAATAAACAAACAAACAAACAAACAAACTCTGATGATCCCCGGATGGAAGGGCGAACAGTGGCCACACTCCAAAGGACCTCTGAATATGGGGAGATAAGTAAGGTTTCTCAAATGGAAATGGACAGAAATGAGGGAAAAATGTCATTTCATTTACCGATGTGCTTAGCCAAAAGTGAGAAGGGTCCGAGAAAGGTGAATCCTGAAATCAGTAAGAATTCACACTTTTTATGTGTGTTAGAAGAAGCTGAAGACAGATATTATGCTCCCATTACTGTGGAAGAGAAGTGCAATACATTTGCCATGACTGACACAGGGGCCCAGGCCACAATGATGTCCAAAGAATTGGTAAAAAATTATCAATGAAGGGAGATCTCCACAGAATCAGATCACAGTGAGGAAGAGTGAAGGCCCAGTACATACCTTTAACGGTGGGGAGGTGCCTATCGAGGGTGTCACCGAAGTTGACATAAAGATAGGAAAACACTGAATGAAACAGGAAGTATTGATCACATCTATTTGTGAAATTCCATTTTTGATGGGGACAGATTGCCTGAAAAGATTGTCTCCTCTCATAGATGGGGTAAATGGGGTACTGTGGTCTTTAACAATACAAACATTAAGGCCTAAGAAAATAAAGTCACAAAACAGCAGTGAAAATGAATGCCATACTGTTGCCAAATCAAATGATGCAGTGGAGGTGTACCTACAGAATAGCTGTGTGCCTAGTGTCACTGTCATTTTGATGTGTCAGGACAAAATGCAAAGTGAAAAAGAAAAACAATCTATGCAGATTTATTTGGACCCTAGGAAGAAATGTCAAACTGAAATAGATGAACACACATTGCGCTATTATTTAAAAGAAGAGAAGTGCAAACAGGACACCATTCCTAAAGCGGACACAGAAACGCACATCACCACCCTTGCTGAAATACACATGGAAGATGAGCAGCCATGGATTCACATTGGTATAAATGGCCATTGTAAAATGATAAAAGCCACATTGGTGCTTGAACAAGAAAGGAGTTTTAAACTACTACAGAGAATAATGGAGGGGGCAGAAGGCCATAGTAGTGACCGGGTGGCTTCTGATAATGAGGAGATCCCAAAATTTAGAATTAAAACCAATATGTCTCTGGTTTGGATAATCCAGATTTTGAAAATCGAATTGCAGGAAGGTGCATGCTAAAGATTAATATTGGACAAAAAACCATCTACCACAATGTGTGGATAGTGAGTGGAACACAAAATGACTTTTATATGGGCAATGATATCATGCACAGAATGTGCATGGTGTTAGATTTCCTTAACCAAAAAATATGGTCCCGACTAGGTGGGCCTGCGCCCGAATTTGAAGATGAAAGAAAGGCTTATCATTGTGCACAATTGGTTCCATATGCGACTGAATTACAGGTGAAGAAGGATGTTACTATCCCTGCATTCACCAAGCAGGTTGCTATAACACTAAAGTGCAAGAATGGACAACAAATGAAAGATTCTGATGCATTTGTGTGCCTGAATGAATCCATGAAACAGCAAGGCCTGGATTATGAATATACCCCATTGGTAGATGTTGGGGAGGGGTCCCTCAAAATTATGGTGAATAATAAAGGATGTCAGGATATTCATTTAGAAGAGAATTCTTTATTAGGAATGGCCATACAAAAATCACATTATACTGCAGATTTGAATAACATGGTGATTGGAAATATCCCTGAGAGATATGTAGATGCACAGGGTGTGTTGCCAGAGTATCTGGAGTGTCAGCCCAAAGGGATCTTCAAAATTCAATCTGTTTACCCTTATGATTCCAATGAGACAGTGTGCTGTCATCAGGAGAATTGTATAGTATGTGACTTAAATGAAAATGAAACAAAGGGTCAGCACATTGAAATGGAGGTTGATGTGCCAAAGTATTTACAAGTGGCAGCTTTGCAGAGAGATACAGCCACACAGTTAGAAGAGAGCACAGAAGTTTCTCCACTGGAGGAGTTCCCAGAATTTTCAAAAATGGTAGAGGAGCAGATTCTGTTAGCAGATGCATGTGATAGCGAAGAGGATAAGAATGCGTTGAGAAAAATATTCATGGAATTTAAAGAAGTATTTGCCAAAGAGGCATATGATTGCAGTCTAACTAATTTACATGTTGCTACCTTACCAGAGCAGTGTGGTAGAAATCCAGTATTTGTGTGCCAATATCGATTGCCAATGGCATGCTTAGAGTCATTGGCAGAGATAATTAAGAACTTGGAATCTAGGGGAATTATCAGACCCAGTCATAGTGCCTCCAACACTCCTGTTTTGGGTGTGTTAAAGCCAAATGGTCAATGGCATCTGTGTGCAGACCTGAGAGAATTAAATAAAAAAGTGCCAGTATCTAGATGGGCGCTGCCATTCATTGATCAAGACCTTGCTCAAGTGCATGGATCAAAGGTGTTTACCACATTAGATCTTACATCTGGATATTGGTGTGTGCCACTGGCACAGGACATTCAGAATTTATTTTCATTTTCATTTGATAAAACGCAATACGCGTGGGCTAGAACACCATTTGGGTATGTCAATAGTGGGAGCGAATTTGGCATATTTTTGAGAAAGGCTTTGCCAGATGCAGCGGAAAGAGGAACTATAGTTTATGTAGATGATGTCCTGATAAAAAATGAAAATGTAAAAAGTATTTTTGGTGAAATTAGACATGTGCTTGACCAATTGCAAAAGGCGGGTGCCAAAGCATCTTTACAGAAAGCCCAATAGTGCAAGAAAAAGGTGATTTTCCTAGGCCATGAGGTAACTGAACATGGGTTAAATCCACAAAAGAAAAAGGTCGAGGCCATACAGAAATTGAAAGATCCTAGAAACATGAAAAGGTTTAAAAAGCTTAAATAAAACTAAATTATTAAAGCTGAATACGCCCTGGAAATGGGAAAGGAGAAATCTGAGGCAGTTGCTAAATTGAAAGAATGTCTCACAAAGGCACTATGCTTAGCGTATCCCATAAAAAAACAGAGATTTCTTTATAGAAATAGGTTTCACTAAACATTGTATGTCAGCAGTGTTTTCTCAAAAACATGATTTGAACCACAAAACTATTGCTTATGCAAGTAAGGCATTTTCTGAAGTTGAAATTAAATTCAGGGAATGTGAAAAGGCGCTTTTGACCACTATGTGGGCGTTGCAACATTTGTGCCCAATTGTTCAGGGGGAGAAAGTAATCATTGAGACAAATCAACAATCATTGCAGTTTTTACCAAGTAAAAAAATTAAGTCAGGCAATCTAGCACAGTCCAGAATTACTTCATGGACATTGGCACTGCAAGGCTTTCCTGTATAAGTGAGGTATGGCCAGAATAAAAAGAGCCCAGTTGCTCAAGGATTGGCAGATTTACATGACTGTGCAGCTGAATGTGTATCAGACGAAGTAGAGGTGGAGTCTAGTTTGCAGGAGTTTGAACAGTCACCACACAAAGCATTTGATGAAAATACATGCAAGAATTTACCAACTGTATATGTTGACGGATGTGCCTTTCACATTGAAAATGACAGCAATAAACAGTTGGTATCAGGGATAGGAAATTTCTGGTTGAAATGTGAGGACATTCCTAGTATAGGAATGAGAATTGGGGCTAGGGGTAGCCAGGTAGCAGAGTTAGCAGCCATTTATTTATTTATTTATTTTATTTGTATTTAATCAAAATTAGATTTTTACAAAAGAAGAAGAAAAGTCTTTCTTTGTTGTTAACTGAAGAGAAAAAAAGAAGTCTACCGTTTCCTGTGTACACTGGCATGCTCATACCGCTGGTTGATTGAGGGTTTCGATTGCTGAATTTTTTTGCAGGATTTTCTCCAAAGCAATGCCTATTAGCTTAGAAGCCACTATTAGCCATCTAGTTTTAGCTCCCGTGATCAAACGATTCCACCAGACATTGTTGTCGATGAAATATGAAGATTTTAACATAGGGCCGAGAAAGGCCTCTCTTTCGTGGTCAATTGAAGGACAAGTCATCAAAAGATGTTTGATTGTTTCTGTGGATTGGGAATCTCCACAGAGTCTGCAGGATTTATCTTTCGATGCAGCCATTTATAGAGCAATTACTACTGCAGTTGATAACACATTCAGTGAAATTGTCCTGGTGACTGATTCTGATTATTCACAAAATAGCTTTGTAGAATATTTGCCTGGCTGGAAAGCAAGAGGCATGATCAAATATAATAAAAAAGCTCCTCAAGCATGGGGAAATAATGCAAGCTATAGACAAATTAGTGTCAGAGAATGATTTAACAGTATATTGGAGGAAAATATGTGGACATTGGAAAACTCCAGGAGAAGATAAGGAGGGAAATGATAAAGCAGATCAGTTGGCTAAGGTTGGGGCTGTTATGCGAGAGTTGTTGCCCATTGAACACTTGATTTGTGAAATACAAATAGATGCAGTTACACGCTCTAAAGCTCCAAAAGAGGTAGAACAACCAGTAGTGCAATGGAGTTATGATACACCAGACCAAGATCTGATTAAGGTGCAAAAAGATAATCCAATATTGGGGATATATTATAATTATTTGATGGATCCCAAACAAAATCCTTTAACTGAAAATGATTGTACAGGAAAAGAAGAGTTATGGGTGTTATTAAAGAATAAACAACAGATTAGACTACAGGATGGACTTATTATCAGGGAATGCATAACAGGACAACTACAGTGGGTAGTACCCCTTTCATTTAGAGGGCTAATGCTACACCATGCACATGATGCAATAAATGCAGGACACAGAGGTTCACAAAGAACTTTAGAGATACTGAAAAATTATGCTTTCTGGCCACACATGTCCCAAGATGTGGAATTATATTCCAGGGGGTGCCTGGTATGTGTCCAATGTAAACCCGCTTCACCAATGCATAGAGCTCCACTGATGAAAAGAGGCTTAACCTTTCCATGGTCAGATTTGCAAATTGACTATGTAAGACCTGTAAAGAGGTTGAGTAGGGGAAACAGTTATCTTTTGACCATGGTTTGTTTGATGTCGAAATGGGTAGAGTGTATCCCTGCACCAGATTGCAGTACGCAAACAGCAGCTACATTACTGGTAAATCATATATTTTCAAGATTTGGATTACCACAAAGAATAGAGTCAGACAGAGGAAGTAATTTCACAAGCACCTTAATGAGTAAGGTGGGGCAGTTAGGGGTGAAAAGGAGACTGCATATTGCATACCGGCCCGCCTCTTCTGGAAATATTGAACGTTGCAACAGGCCTGCTGTGGAGATATTAAAGAAGTTTGTAGCGGAGGCAAGTTCCCGTTTGGACTTACGATTGCCACTGGTATTGATGGCAATTAGATCGACTCCTGCTAAAGCGACAGGTATCAGTCCTCATGAGGTGTTAACAGGAAGGAAAATGGTACTGCCACAACATTTATTATATAGGACACATGAGCAGACACTGGTGAGTGCATTTACAGTTCACAAATATGTGGAAGAACTGAGGAAGCATTTGCAACATGCATTTGCATTTGTGCAGCAAAATTTGGAAAGAGCTGCTGACAGTGCAAAGTCATATTATGATAAAAAGACGTCTGTGAAAGAATATAATGTAGGGGATCAGGTATATAAGTTTCATTTTGGAAAAGGTAAACATGAAAATTCTAAATTTCTTGTGGCCTGTTAAGGGCAATTTCAGATAGTGGATAAGGTGTCCCCAGTAATTTACAAGATATTAAAGACAGAGGGTGAAATGGTGACAGAACAATTTGTTCATGTTAATCAAATTAAACCCTGTCACCCCAAACATGAAATCAGGAGGCTTGAGCAAGTAGAGACAGTTTAAGTGCCCTGGGTACATGGAGAGAAAGACACAGTGACTATTTTCATAGTGTCACACGCCATAAAAAAATATATGATGTTTATTGTGGAGATAAATGCAGATGAAAATACCACATTTAAGAAAGGTGTGGTAATAAAAATTGATAGAAGGTGCTGAATCAGGTTGACTTACTATGGTATAATGCTGAAAAGTTTAACATAATTTTGTTTTGATGTATAATGATGTCATATGTATATTATTGTTTTCTCTCTAACATGTGCTTAGTTGCAGATATCGGAAGGGTCAATCGGAATGTTTTGAACTACATTTTGTTTTTGCGAAGTGGTAGAAAGGGTGAAATTGGTATTGTGCTATGTACTTAATCTGTCCCTTTTCTATTTAATTTAGACAACTAACTGACATTTGGATGGGGTCGGAGGTCACAGGACCGGAGGGCGCAAGAGATGATGGAGTCCTGGAGTCCATGGGATGAAGCCCAAGTAAAGCCTCCAAACCAAAGTATGGAGGTGAAGACAAAGCGACTGGAATGCCCAAAGAGATGATTTCTATGGAAAAGCACCCAAGAGCGCCAAGAAGAAAGAGTTTCACCGAATGAACCAGATGATGAAAAGTTGATGATCAGGACATCCCAGAGGTGCAGTCATAAAGATGGTGAATGTCATTAAGTAAATTGAACTTAATTCTGCAGCGTTGCAGGTGGAGCATAATATCATCCTTTGTGACTGGAAGTGAGGGTGATGGAGTCTCACAACTTTATTATTTTATTTAATTGTTTTGATTAATTATGTTAGTTATTTGTTTTATTCATATTATTTTATTATTTTGTTGTCATAACTACTATATAAAGAATATGATTATAAAAACATCCCAACATACATGGACACTTCGGTTGGAAAGAAACTTGTACAATATTTCTATGAGGATTTATGGACCCGTTTGGGATCTGTTTTACTTTTGTTATGACAGAGCAGTGGTTTATTATGAAATATTTCAATGTTCATTTTATTGAGTTGCTATTATTTCAATTGTGCTTTATATGATGGAAAAAGAAAGAAGAACAATTTGGGTTTCCTCCAATTGTGGGTTTGATTAGCCGGAATTGTCGGAAAAAGGAGGGTATGTAAGAACATGCATAGCATTTTTGCCAGCATATAATAGCATTTTGCCAGCAGATAGTAGCATTTTGCCAGTATGTAATATAGCATTTTTTTGCCAGTATAATATATAGCGTTATTGCTAGCATACAAAGTAGACAGCCAGGCCCAGTTTGAAACTTCAGATATTCAGAGCACACATTAAAAAAAAACTTAAGTGTGCTGCCAGGTGAAACTAATGAGGTGCACCTTGTATTTTGGATGCTTCATGTATGAAGACTACATTAGAATACATAACTGACTAACATTACCAATCCAACTCAAGTACTAAGTGCTAACTTTTAACATGATAATGTAGTCTTCTATGCAAAATGAGGTGAAATCCGTGTTTTGGTTGCACTATTTAGAATTCATTTTTAAATTCACACTAGCGTTTTACTCAGCTCGTGGAGAACAGAAAATATACAAGATGCAGGAAGCAAAATGAAACAGTTACTCTGGACCAGAAGCTTTCATTGCTTTTGAAAACGAAGGCTGGAACAGGGCACATTATGTTTACCCTGATTGGTAGAAAATGTAGGCAGACAAGCCATGTCAATAAAGGGATGGGTAAACGTTTTCCTAAGAAAAAGAAATGAAAAGAGCAGTTAGTTCATGCTGGGTTCAGGAGATAGACGGACGGGGCTGTCTAAAGGGGGTCGAGCTCTGACTGAATCTAATCAGTTGGTGCTCCCCCACACAAGTTTACGGAGGAGTTTTGCGCTGACACTGGGACTGCAAAAGACAGCAAAGTCGTGCAGGAATCAGATTACTAGCCTTGGTAAGAGATTTGTGCCAAGTGAGGAATAATTTGTATGGCGTTTATGTGTGTGGCTAGGAATATTGCAGTGCAGAGAAGTTAGAAATCATTGCATGTTTATTTCTCTCTATATTCAAAGTGTGGGAACATTAATTCACGTTTGCAGGATACCTGCTTGTTTTGTTTGTTCTTTTATATTGCAGATGATGCTGTAAATAACACATGGTAAGATCTGGTGACTTGTAAAGGATATGTAATACAAAGCATATGTAAAAACATTTGAGACTTGTGTCATTCATGCATCTGTGAATTATTTATATAAGTGAAGTACAAAGGGGAGGTTCATATCAGTGCAGTGGTGCATTTACCAATTTAACACTGTAACTAAAATAACAAACAAGAGAAAGTAGTAAACAGCTACAAAGTAGAGGGTTGTGTGCTTTGTGACGAAGAGGGTTGTGTGCTTTGTGATGAGCGAGTCCTTCCTTGCATGCTGATGGGAAGGGGATGTCTAATTGTACACATAGGTTACTGGATTTACATAAGCCAGTAACACCAGCCAAAAACTGCAGGTGGTGCTATTCATAGATTCATTGGGTTCTATGAGATGTGCTAAGTCTGGGGCTCTCTACAGGCAAATAGAAAATATTCTAATGGAAAGGAAATGTTTGTTTTTATAATGGGGTTATAGTATAATAAAAAAAAGAACCATGCTCACCACCATACCACAGGACTAAGATAAATCTGAAAATACTGCAAAGCAAGATACCACTAAAATTACCACCAATACAAGCTAACTTGGTAGGGTCACTAAAATAGTATGATAACATGCCCACTCTAAGTGTAAGACTAATATACCGCCAAATACCTGCCAATATTTTTACAGTAAGAAAATACCGCCAAATCCCGAATTTAGCCCAATAATACAACATATCCTACAATTTTAAGTGTCTCCAAATCTTTTGGGAAAAACTTGTTAGTTCCAACTCTGGGGATTTATAGAGCACAGGCAGTGGCACCAGCTGGGTATGGAGCTGAAGTGTGGGGCCATACAAAGGCATGTGGCAGAAAGGTTGCTGTGGGTATCAAAGAATACTCCAAATATGCTGCTGCATATGGAACTTGGCCTGCTATGTATAGGTGACCAGATAGCCATCAAACCTACATTGTATTGGGTGCAGATTTGGGTTTCCCACTCCCTGGCCAAATTTAGGGAGGATTTAAAAGATATCCTTGCATACCAGCGGCCACAATCTCTCAAATGGTTAAAATACATCAACATGTATTTACATCATCTTAAGTTGGACCAGTATTGGTTTGAGCCAGAGGGTATCAATGATAACTCCAGTCAGATTATCATTCATGCACATAGGGAATTTGTAATTGATCAATATGTCACTAAATGTCTGCATTTGTCTATGGGGTATGAATACCTGTCTGTGAAACAATTGTTCACCATTGAGGATTACCTGTGTCATTGAAAACCTGATGACGAGAGCCCTGGTTTTAAAAATGAGACTACCCCTGGCCATAATCAAATCCATGTGGAATTCGAAATGTCTGAGCACATGTGTTTTCTGTCCTGATAAAGTCGAAACCCTGCAACATGTTCTATTCTTGTGGCCCCTATATAATGATATTGGAAGCAGAAATTTGAAAAATGTTATCTAATAGAGGTATTTTAGGACTAACTCACTCGATGTAATATTTGCTGTCTCCAACTGCATAGCTATGGCCTGGAGACAGAGCAATGGATTTGTATGTATTAGTTATTAGAAGGTATCCAGGGTACTGGATATTAAGATGCCATTGCAGCAATACCAATGATTTGTATAACCTTTGTGTTTAACTAGTTTAAGGAAATGTCGAGGAATGTTATTATCCTCAAGAGTAACTCCTGCATAAGTAATATTGAAGTTAAGTATTTTTTATGGGACTTGAGCAGTTGTTTGGCTTTACTTGGTTGTATGTACTTTTTAGGGTTTAATACTGAAATAAAGTAAAGTATCATCATCATAATCTTCTTCTTGGCCCCCCTGCTTCTCACCTTACCTCTCTTCGATCTGTGCATAACTTCTCTTTTGTCTTCCTTTCCCCCTCCTCCTCGTTCTTTATTTTACTTTTATTTTAGTGAGCATTTGTTAGGCGCTTCATACAACTGAATAGTGTTCCAAAGCGCCACAAGGCAAAATGGGAAGGGAACTGGGGAAAAATAACAATAGCAAAAACAGTAAAATACAATCATGGTCCTATTAGGCATTCGGACTTGCAAGTGCAGTGCGGAGAAGTGCAGGAGATAGGGAGGGAGGGGGGTGAAGCAGAGGAGTGGCACGCGCTGGTGGGGGCCCAGGAGGGAAGTGCTAAGGGGAGCCAAGGGGTAGAGCCTCAGGCTAAGTGCTAGTGCAGGGGACTGCCAAGAGTGGGATGCTGAGCGCCAAGGCAGGCGCCCGCAAGGGGAGTGCAGTGGGGGGTTGGGGAGGATGTCCTGGTATCGACTGGGCAGAAAGGCCTGGAATCCCATGAGCTACATGAAGATCTGGCCACCAGTCACAGCGGCAGTGGGGGTGAGTTTTGATTAATTTCCTGAATTTGAGGAGGTCCGAGTCAAGTCTGCGAGGGGCAGGGACAGTTCTTCTGTCTCTTCCTCTCTACGTTCCAGGTCTCTTCTTCCCTTTCAATCTCGTCTATTCTTCCATTTTCTCTCTATTGTTTTCAAGTGTATCCATGGTCTCACCCCTCTCTACCTCTCTTCATTAATCGTGCTCTACTCCACTTGCCAAGCTTTACGCTTCCAGCACCAATTCCTCCTTTCTGTCCCCAAGCCCCCCTGCGCTTCTTCACATTTTCAGTCCTTTGTATTGCTGGCCCCTAAGCATTTGCATTCTCTCCCTATCTATTCGTTTCTCTACCTCTCTCTGTACCTTACAAACTAATCTGAAGACCTACCACCTTTCTCAATTATCTGCTATATTTTCCGTTTTTTCCTGGAATGAATTTCTTTGTACCATTTTTTCCTTTATTCTGTCCAGAGCTTTGGCGCTAAGCGCTATACAAATAAATAAACACAATACAAATACAAAATTAACGCAAGGGGCGTGGGGTGGAACGTCACCACTAGTATAATGACAGCCCCCACAAACTTTTACGATGCCCCCTTTAGCTGCCCGCACTTGTCACAAACAAGTTGTTAGGGATCTGATTGTGTCACACACTCATCCAGAATGCCCTGTAATCTCTGGGGCATTTGGAAAGAAGACCTTCTGGAAGGAGGACACCATAGAAGCCCTGGTTTTCAGCACACAGGTGCAAGCTGATGTCATCAAAGTGTCACAATTTCCATCTGATACTCCTCAAAACAGATGTTGACAAACACTCAGGCTGATGACCTCACAGGGGCCTGGATTACACTGAATAACAATTTACAAGCAGAACATTCCTAGGATGTAATCATTTATATTACATTACCCTTCTGCAGTAGACACAAAGCCCAATCACCAAATTATTTATCAAAAATAGTTATTTTTATTATAAAATGGCGTATTATGATCAACTATGCATGTAGCAGAATTATAATATACATCAGAAATATAATGATGTTAGGTGTTGTGTACATGCATCCACTCATATCAAATATGTTTAAAACAAACCCAATCACCAACAATCTGAACAAGAAAATGCATCAATTATAAAGAAAAACACAAAAATGTGCACAAATAACAAACATGACAAAAGTAAGTTGCAGAAATATCTGTAAGCAGACCTTACAGCATTACGCTAATTTCTTGAGAAACCTTTCTATTCAGTTATTTCAGATAAGTATTTGAAAAGGAACACCATTTGAGCATATACATATGTGGATACCAGCCAGAGGGTAAGTAATGACAAAAGGGCAAGCCGATGGCATCACAGTGGGGTAGTCTACTCCTGCTACCAACACCGACCTAATGGCATTAAATACGTGCCTACATCAGAACTAGAGTAGGGCAGGATATCGCGCCAGACTGGTGACATTAGAGGGATTCTGGCAACCTCTAGGAGATGAAGAGGGCACACTCGAGTGGGTGACTTCCCATCAGCTCCATCTTTTCCCAAAGCCAGCAAAGATGGCAGAATACAAGCCATGGGGGATGACATCAATAGTACCGTACTCCCCATCTGCAGTGATTGCAGTTAGCTGAGATGCCACGGAGGGGATCTTGGGAGGTTGTTTATATGGAAATTAGAAAATGTGGACTGCTAAAATCGCGGTCACTTTCAGAGAATGCATCAACATTTTTCATTTTCAAGTTACCTCCATCTTTGGAAGTTTGAGCCACCCTGGAGTTTAGAACCACTTAAGGTGGGATTTACGGCTGAACTTTGAGATATAGTCGTGCATTTTAGGCACCAACAGACGTCAACACTCCTGACTATTCTTAGAGAGTGACGCCACAATCGCAGTTCATCACTAGAGGATATGGCAGAATCTTGTATACCACGGAAATGAGGTGCAGGTGGTTAGAGATGGGGAGGTGGGGAGGAGTGGGCATGGTTTGTACCACCCCACAAATACTACCATCTTGAAGGTGGTGAGAACTAATCTTCAATTCTCAAACGAAGAGGGAAAACAGAAAGCTCAAAACATCTGCTTATATATATTACAAGGTTGTTCGGTGTATGACAAGGCCTTCCAAACACAAGAATCTTCTTTAAGGTGACGCCCCTTCAATGTTCTGGTAAACAATCGGGCCTGGATTCCACAGATACCAAGAGAATTGAATCAGGCGCTCCCGCCAAGTACAGCGATTATTTCATCAATCTCTTCCAATTCTTGGCGCACGTTCCTGTACACAGAGTGTCAGCTGGGCCAGCACATGCTCTGGGAGTGAATAATACCGTTCCATATCTCTGCACACCCTGGGGCCTTATCATCATGTGACCTCATGCTTTTCTAGGAAACTCATTTTGAGTTCTTGATTCTGCGCCGCGTTAAACCCTGTCCCTAGGGGAAGGATCTCTGCCTTCAACAGACAGGGTCTCATCACTCTCCCCACGTTACTCGCCCCTCCGTGGGCCCCAGTGACGTGTGCAGGTTTAGCGAGCAATGGATTGCTACTAACCGCATGCTCTATTCATTAATAATCTTAACCTGGGAAGAGCTCCAATGAATACTGTGAAAAACGAGTCGGTCAGTGATGTATCCTCTGTTGAAGAGATTGCAATGTTCCTAGCTATAAAGAGGTGTGATTTGGGAGCTTAATTATTTGTCTTGGAATCTGCAGACTGGCCTTTAATCCCCGCTGTGGCACTTGACCAACATGCTGGGGGCTGTGTTTTTTTTATTGCATTGTCAACCAACATTTACAAAAGGAAAAAATCTATTTCAATAGAAGAAAATATAAACCTATTTTTAATACACAAAAATTAATACGCATAACAGAACACATAAATAGTTAATCTCAGAGATGACAACACGACTCCCCATTGCTGATCGCCTACACATCATTTCTGTGTTCAACAAAGTGTCCCCCAGTGATGAACTGCGATTGTGGTGTTGGAATATGCCAATGTGGAGGCTCGCTCGCTCGGTCTAGCGAAAAGTGTCCAAGCATTGTGTCACCTAAACTGTATTTTATTTATTTGTATTTATTTGTTACACGCCCAAAGGCCCATGAGCATAGGGGTGCCTATAGACACAAAACACAATCCAATAATGACCGTACAAGCGTACACCAAAATCAAATAATCAAAGCATATGCCTGCACATCCGTTAAGACTATGGCCCTGATTTACAAAATCAGTTTGTGGGTCAGACCAAGAGAGCAGTCAATAAACATATTGGAGCGTATCGTTCCAGGATTCGTTGCAGAAACCTCACTGCCCCATTGGTACCTCACTTTATTGAATATCAACATAGCCAAGACGATCTGAAATAATGGGTTCTGGACGAAGTACAAGACAACTCCAACGCTAGCAATGCTCTGAACTTCAAGGAAGCTTGGTGGATGTTTAAACTGCAATCCCTCTCAATGGGCCTGAATGAAGCCAAACCTGTAGGCCCATATTGCTGAAACCAAATGACACCGAGCTCGATTCACCAGTAGTTGCCCCTGGGGCCCTCACATGCCACCGAATGCAATAAATGGCTTCTTTCCAAATCTCAGCTGAATAAAGCCACACCGGTGGGCCAGTATTTCTGAAACCAAATGACACCAAGCTCCATCTCTCTACCACCAGTTGTTGCCCTTGGGGCCCTCCCATGCCACCGATTGTAATCAGTGGTTTCTTTCCAACTCCCAGCTGTCTGCTCCCACCCCACATGACCTTATCCCTACTTAGTTTTGCATTTCCAAACATATCCACACTTAACCAGTGGGCTTGGTCGGTTTGTCGGAACACAGTGATTCATTGCGTTTACTTTATAGTCACTGCCAGCTCTACTCCGGGTGGATATATGCTGTCTAGCGATACGCCCTTGTATGCCGTTCTGCATAGTGCCACGCCCCCACTTCTATACTGATAGGAGCTTACTGGGTACTACTGTCAGCTACCTCTAGGGGGTCTCTGTAAACTATTATTCTCACAGACCGTCCCCCATGCTCCTGTCACACGTCAGACACAGTGCGCTCAACTTATCGACTTCCGTCGATCAAATCCTTTATTATGGGCATCAGGCCTTTGATATCATACTAACGTCCACAAGCAGTCTGCAAGGACACTTCTCCCCTGTGTGCATGCGCACAGGCACGGCATATTTTTCCACTGATTCGACGCGCATGCAACCTTTGCCTTCAGCAGCAGATCCACTGCCCGAGAGCTGCACGCTTACAGCCAGCGTACATTGCACAGCCTGTCACCATAGACCTTGCAGGTAAGTGCTCCTCCAGCCTGCCACGATGCCAGTAATACCAGCCGCAGACACAATTTCCTTTCTGACGCTACAAGCATTAATCGTAGCTCCTCTATTTCTTTTCCTTCCGTGCCTTTATTTACGTTCTGGCACCAGAACTTCTTTGAGCCACCACACGCTCAGCCACGTACGCCCTGAGGTAAGCCTGTCTCCTTATACAGGTCGTTTCCTCACACAACACCCCTTCATCCCTACCCCTCAATGACCACATTGTGGCACATCTAACTCTTGCCATCCTTACCCACAGATTGACTCTGTCTGCTGGGCCCAAACTGCGCACCCTGTCTAGCCATATCCACACAGGCATGAAGACCATCATAGACGCAATTGGCTGCCACCTCTGCCTTCCTACTCTGCACCTACAGGCTCCCTAACCAGTCCCAGGACCCGTACACAAGGTTAGTGTTACTGATGCAGGAAGCCAGTCTTCCTCTTTTCATTGTTGATTTTATCCACCCACCTAGAACCCTTTTTGAGGTCTCAGTTTTTAAACAGCCCTTCCTATGTGTGCTCTTACTTACAGGGAGACACAATCCACGTCCCGGAAGAAGGCGCCACAAATCGGATTCGAAACGTCTAAGGACCTTGCTCTTCTCTAGCTAGTCCACACTACACGTAGGGAACCCAAATACGGATGTAGCCCTTGGATTGGTCACCATTTGAATGCAGCCAGACCCTGATTATGGCTTTTTTGAGGACACACATCTTTTAAAAGAATTACTTTTTTCTTGTGATATTACTTACTGAAATATTTATTTGTTGTTGTTTGTAATCTTGTTAAATAATGTGTTCCACTGCACTCCGGTTTAACAACTAAGTATTCAGTTGTGGGGTTGTGATTTTATGTTTGTCTATATATGTTGTTCATTGTTCATAAGAGACTAAAGCTAAAATAGAAGCTATTGGTTTGTACAATTGCCACTGAAAAACAAGGAATAAAAGCCAATGGCATAGCCAATTGAATAAGGCTTCTTCCTAAACACATGAGTCATAGCTTACTTTGCCTGTAACCTTACCTGATCTCAGACGGTGGATGGGTCTGAATGGCGATTTATTTATGACAAAGCACTCTAAAAGTAAAAATGTATACCAAAGTAGAAGTATGACCAACTGATTTTGGGCGGTATCCCCCCTTATGTTACACTCCTGATTTACAAAAGCCTTTTACAATGGCGCAATGTCATTGAAACTTGCTGTGCAAATCAGACCCTCGATCTCAAAGTTCAGTCGTAAATCCTGTCTGAAGTGGCTCCAGCCTCTGAGGAGGGGATACAGGAATTCTGTAACATGAACACAAAACATTAACAGGCCGATTCATGGAATAAATGTGCGCCGAAAATTCCGGCGCAGAGGGGCCTATACGTGCGCTGCGCCGAAAAATAGCGAAAAGCGCAGGGAAACCAGCGCACGTCGATTCATGGAAGTCCGTGCGTAAGAAAAGCATAGGACGTGCGCTGAAAAAGTGCGCGGCGCACGCCGGCGCACAGGTCAACCAACGGCGTGCGCCACGGCCACTGCGCTATCACTCCGAGCGCAGTGCACAGCTCTAAAGTAGGCGGAACACAGGGCGGGACACTCGGAATGGGGAATAAAATGGGGCACAACACTCGGAATGGGGAAGAATGTGGGCGGCACGGGGAAGTACAGGAGGCAAGTGCGCGGAACGCCCACACGCTCTCCGGCAACACGTATTCATGGATTCGAACAGGGCAAAACAGCGCTCGATCAAACCAGCGCACAGGCCCAAAAACGTACGCCACAAGTAAGCAGGCGGTAGCGTCCCGACGCACTTAACGAAAGTGCGCCAAAACCTGCGCCAACAAATACCACCCACATACAGCAATGGGCCATACCGTGACCCCAAAGGACAAATGAGGTGCAAAGGTGTACGCCATTAACACGGACACCCACTGTTCAAAAATTCGCGCGTGTGTGTACAACGGGTTGCGCGAGAAGTCACTCGCGCGATTGCCCTGGGTACGTGTATCCCGGGGTGCGGGGAAGTCCCACACGCGAAAAGCCAGGGTACGTCAATTACAGGGGTGCGCGGGAAGTTTCACACGCGAAAAGCTAGGCTACGGGAATTCCAGGGGTGCGCGTGAAATCCTACACGCGAAAAACTAGGGTACGTCATTTACAGGGGTGCGCGGGAAGTTTCACACGCGGCTCTGCTGGGTGGGTCCTCACAGGTGTTCCATTCACACCCTCCACGTCCCCTGCATGCAACCCACACCACAGGGGACTACCCTGCACACCTGCTCATGCCTCCCACCACCCCCACCCCCCCCGCAGTCAGGGGCACCTGCCAGAAGGCCCCCACCCATGTCTACCACCACCCCCACCCCCCCCGCAGTCAGGGGCACCTTCCAGCAGGCCCCCACCCATGTCTACCACCACCCCCACCCCCCCAGCAGTCAGGGGCACCTTCCAGCAGGCCCCCACCCATGTCTACCACCACCCCCACCCCCCCAGCAGTCAGGGGCACCTTCCAGCAGGCCCCCACCCATGTCTACCACCACCCCCACCCCCCCAGCAGTCAGGGGCACCTGCCAGAAGGCCCCCACCCATGTCTACCACCACCCCCACCCCCCCAGCAGTCAGGGGCACCTTCCAGCAGGCCCCCACCCATGTCTACCACCACCCCCACCCCCCCAGCAGTCAGGGGCACCTTCCAGCAGGCCCCCACCCATGTCTACCACCACCCCCACCCCCCCAGCAGTCAGGGGCACCTGCCAGAAGGCCCCCACCCATGTCTACCACCACCCCCACCCCCCCAGCAGTCAGGGGCACCTTCCACCAGGCCCCCACTCATGTCTCCCACCACCCCCACCCTCCCGCCACCAGGGGCAGCCTCCACCAGGCCCCCACCCATGCCTCCCACCACCCCCAACCCCCAGCAGTGCAGGGGCAGCCTCCACCAGGCCCCCACCCATGCCTCCCACCACCCCCAACCCCCAGCAGTGCAGGGGCAGCCTCCACCAGGCCCCCACCCATGCCTCCCACCACCCCCAACCCCCAGCAGTGCAGGGGCAGCCTCCACCAGGCCCCCACCCATGTCTCCCACCACCCCCACACCCCCGCCACCAGGGGCAGCCTCCACCAGGCCCCCACCCATGCCCCCCACCACCCCCACCCCCCCGCCACCAGGGGCAGCCTCCACCAGGCCCCCACTCATGCCCCCCACCACCCCCACCCCCCCGCCACCAGGGGCAGCCTCCACCAGGCCCCCACCCATGCCTCCCACCACCCCCAACCCCCAGCAGTCAGGGGCACCTTCCAGCAGGCCCCCACCCATGTCTACCACCACCCCCACCCCCCCAGCAGTCAGGGGCACCTGCCAGAAGGCCCCCACCCATGTCTACCACCACCCCCACCCCCCCCGCAGTCAGGGGCACCTTCCAGCAGGCCCCCACCCATGTCTACCACCACCCCCACCCCCCCAGCAGTCAGGGGCACCTTCCAGCAGGCCCCCACCCATGTCTACCACCACCCCCACCCCCCCAGCAGTCAGGGGCACCTTCCAGCAGGCCCCCACCCATGTCTACCACCACCCCCACCCCCCCAGCAGTCAGGGGCACCTGCCAGAAGGCCCCCACCCATGTCTACCACCACCCCCACCCCCCCAGCAGTCAGGGGCACCTTCCAGCAGGCCCCCACCCATGTCTACCACCACCCCCACCCCCCCAGCAGTCAGGGGCACCTTCCAGCAGGCCCCCACCCATGTCTACCACCACCCCCACCCCCCCAGCAGTCAGGGGCACCTGCCAGAAGGCCCCCACCCATGTCTACCACCACCCCCACCCCCCCAGCAGTCAGGGGCACCTTCCAGCAGGCCCCCACCCATGTCTACCACCACCCCCACCCCCCCAGCAGTCAGGGGCACCTTCCAGCAGGCCCCCACCCATGTCTACCACCACCCCCACCCCCCCAGCAGTCAGGGGCACCTGCCAGAAGGCCCCCACCCATGTCTACCACCACCCCCACCCCCCCAGCAGTCAGGGGCACCTTCCACCAGGCCCCCACTCATGTCTCCCACCACCCCCACCCTCCCGCCACCAGGGGCAGCCTCCACCAGGCCCCCACCCATGCCTCCCACCACCCCCAACCCCCAGCAGTGCAGGGGCAGCCTCCACCAGGCCCCCACCCATGCCTCCCACCACCCCCAACCCCCAGCAGTGCAGGGGCAGCCTCCACCAGGCCCCCACCCATGTCTCCCACCACCCCCACACCCCCGCCACCAGGGGCAGCCTCCACCAGGCCCCCACCCATGCCCCCCACCACCCCCACCCCCCCGCCACCAGGGGCAGCCTCCACCAGGCCCCCACTCATGCCCCCCACCACCCCCACCCCCCCGCCACCAGGGGCAGCCTCCACCAGGCCCCCACCCATGCCTCCCACCACCCCCAACCCCCAGCAGTCAGGGGCACCTTCCAGCAGGCCCCCACCCATGTCTACCACCACCCCCACCCCCCCAGCAGTCAGGGGCACCTGCCAGAAGGCCCCCACCCATGTCTACCACCACCCCCACCCCCCCCCGCAGTCAGGGGCACCTTCCAGCAGGCCCCCACCCATGTCTACCACCACCCCCACCCCCCCAGCAGTCAGGGGCACCTTCCAGCAGGCCCCCACCCATGTCTACCACCACCCCCACCCCCCCAGCAGTCAGGGGCACCTTCCAGCAGGCCCCCACCCATGTCTACCACCACCCCCACCCCCCCAGCAGTCAGGGGCACCTGCCAGAAGGCCCCCACCCATGTCTACCACCACCCCCACCCCCCCAGCAGTCAGGGGCACCTTCCAGCAGGCCCCCACCCATGTCTACCACCACCCCCACCCCCCCAGCAGTCAGGGGCACCTTCCAGCAGGCCCCCACCCATGTCTACCACCACCCCCACCCCCCCAGCAGTCAGGGGCACCTGCCAGAAGGCCCCCACCCATGTCTACCACCACCCCCACCCCCCCGCCACCAGGGGCAGCCTCCACCAGGCCCCCACTCATGTCTCCCACCACCCCCACCCTCCCGCCACCAGGGGCAGCCTCCACCAGGCCCCCACCCATGCCTCCCACCACCCCCAACCCCCAGCAGTGCAGGGGCAGCCTCCACCAGGCCCCCACCCATGCCTCCCACCACCCCCAACCCCCAGCAGTGCAGGGGCAGCCTCCACCAGGCCCCCACCCATGCCTCCCACCACCCCCAACCCCCAGCAGTGCAGGGGCAGCCTCCACCAGGCCCCCACCCATGTCTCCTACCACCTCCACCCCCCCGCCACCAGGGGCAGCCTCCACCAGGCCCCCACCCATGCCCCCCACCACCCCCACCCCCCCGCCACCAGGGGCAGCCTCCACCAGGCCCCCACTCATGCCCCCCACCACCCCCACCCCCCCGCCACCAGGGGCAGCCTCCACCAGGCCCCCACCCATGCCTCCCACCACCCCCAACCCCCAGCAGTGCAGGGGCAGCCTCCACCAGGCCCCCACCCATGCCTCCCACCACCCCCAACCCCCAGCAGTGCAGGGGCAGCCTCCACCAGGCCCCCACCCATGCCTCCCACCACCCCCAACCCCCAGCAGTGCAGGGGCAGCCTCCACCAGGCCCCCACCCATGCCTCCCACCACCCCCAACCCCCAGCAGTGCAGGGGCAGCCTCCACCAGGCCCCCACCCATGTCTCCCACCACCCCCACCCCCCCGCCACCAGGGGCAGCCTCCACCAGGCCCCCACCCATGCCCCCCACCACCCCCACCCCCCCGCCACCAGGGGCAGCCTCCACCAGGCCCCCACTCATGCCCCCCACCACCCCCACCCCCCCGCCACCAGGGGCAGCCTCCACCAGGCCCCCACCCATGTCTCCCAACACCCCCAACCCCCAGCAGTGCAGGGGCAGCCTCCACCAGGCCCCCACCCATGCCTCCCACCACCCCCAACCCCCAGCAGTGCAGGGGCAGCCTCCACCAGGCCCCCACCCATGCCTCCCACCACCCCCACCCCCCCGCCACCAGGGGCACCCTCCACCAGGCCCCCACCCATGTCTCCCACCACCCCCACCCACCCCCCGCCACCAGGGGCAGCCTCCACCAGGCCCCCACCCATGCCCCCCACCACCCCCACCCCCCCACCACCAGGGGCAGCCTCCACCAGGCCCCCACCCATGTCTCCCAACACCCCCACCCACCAGCACTGTGGGGCACGTGGCCAGCAGGCAGTCAGGCAGCAGCAGATGGCAGGTGGGAGCGTGCTCAGGGCTCTGGGGGGCAGTAATTTGGCCTCCTGGCCAGGAGCGTGGTCTCTCGTGTGTGAACGCGTGGACAGCCTGATAGGGAGTGAAATCCCACACGTCAGCGTGTGAATCGAGGAAAGGCCCTTAGCGCGTAAACCCGTCAACAGCATATGCGCGCCTATAGTCACCTGCACGTGCAGGAAATTGTTGCGTGACACGTCCCAGTGTCAAAGCGTGTGATTGGTGAAAATGGATCTACACGCAGAAGTGACAAAGCGTGTGATTGGTGAAAATGGATCTACACGCAGAAGTGACAAAGCGTGTGATTGGTGAAAATGGATCTACACGCAGGAGTGACGAAGCGTGTGATTGGTGAACGTACACGCCGCGTAAGTGACGCTGTACGTGTGGGCCTGTATATAAGGTACATGTAGAACACCATTTCCTTGTACGTGCTTTTCGTGGAGAGCGAGTGGGTGAATTCTGTACTTCTTGTCGTTTCACACGCGATTTACTTCACGGCGTTTCCAGTTCGTACTCCCTGTTACCTCTGACAGCTTTTTCTCTATTTTTCCTCTTGTACTGGTTTACCTGGGCCTGTTCCCTCAAACAGTGTCCCCTTCTACTGTTGTCCTGTCTTCTCAGACAGCGTACACATCTTCTTTTGGCGGGGGTTTAGCCAGCCAAACGCGCTCATTTTTCACGCTCTTTTACCTGGCAGACGGTGAGTCACGCACGTATCCAACTTCTGTGCTTGCCCCGTGTGTAGCCTACCCCTTCAGAGGTCATTCTAGGCTGCGTGTGACACGCATACGTTCATTCTTGTGTTACTGGGTGCCACAGCGTAGTGCAGGTTTTTCTTTCTGCACACGTGGTCTAGGAGGGGTTGCGTGCACGTCATCTCACTTTTTTGGGCCTCCTGTGCGTAGCGTGACCCGTCATCTTTCCCCAGGGGTTACAATCAGCCGTGCTAGAGCACTAGGGTACAATTACCATCTGGTACCCAACCCCTTTGACCCCCAATTGCCCAGGACAATTGTCTACAGCCACTCCCATACGCACATTAATATCAGTGCCATGGCTGGGAGGCGAGGATTCCGTAAGGGTGGCAAAGGTGGAAGAGCCACAAGTGGTGGCCGTGGTGGATCCGGTAGGGGACGTGGTCGTAACTTGCAGGGTGAGCCTGTCCCCCCATGTGTGGAGGACCAGTCAAGGGCACCCATCATCCCCCCCCCTCCCGTTGAGGCTGAAGTGGCTGACACCATCCATGCTCAGCCCTTGTTGGACCAGCCCATTGTGGCACCAGACCTGGCTGACTCCATGGCTGACTTCCAGGTCAGCAGGGCTACGACACGTGCGCTGGTGCACGTTGATGCTATCATGCCACGTGGATCTGGGGCAGCAAGGTCATCTGCTGCCCCAAGTAGGCAGGGCGGAGAGGCTGCAGGGGCAGCTGCAGCTCCATCCACCCCAGCTCTCACACACCCAGCCAGGACAGTGTCCGTCCTAGTCCATTCTGCTGACATTCCCCATGACACCATTACACTTGAGCCAATGCCTGCACCAACTCCCATGCTGAGTGTGCAATCCCACACACCTGATACAGAGCCCACCAGGGCTCCTGCCCCTAGTGTCCAGAGCGGCGCAGGACACTCAGGATCACCACCACCTTCCAAGCGGAAGAGGAAGAGTGCTCGTCCGGCACAGGCTGATGCCCCCGACACGGCTACACAGTCCGGTCCGTCGAGGAAGCCCAGCTTCACGGATGTGGAACTGAATGCACTTGTCGAGTATGTGTCCGGACATGATAACGAGATGGTCATTGTTGCAGGATCCAAGACCACACCTGCACAACGCCAGGCACACTGGCAGACCATTGCGGACATCGTAAGTGCCCTTGGAATCGTGAGGCGCACAGCCAATGATTGCTACAAGCGCTGGAATGACCTAAAGCGCAGGGCAAAGAAGAAGCTGGCCTCAAGTTATGCCGCAACTCTAGTGACTGGAGGTGGGTCTCCAGTAGAAGACATGGAACTCACTCCACATGAGTCAGTCGCTGGGACCTACGTCACGGAGGAACAGATCCAAGGCGTGGGAGATCTGCCTGATTACGAGGCATTGTCCGGTGAGTGCACATGCATGTGTGTGTCATCCATGTGCATGGTGTGTGTGTGAGGGCATCTGTTTGTGTGCCAGGTGAGAGTGTGTGCGCCTGAGTCGAATGGGTCAGCCATGTGCTTCATGCAAGACATCCTGGGCAGCTGCATTTCGCCATTGCAGTATCCCTTCTGCCAACAGTAGACATCTAGCCCAACAGCACCCAAGTTGGCCTTGAAGTGTCACCTTGCCACTACATTGTTGATTATTTTCCTATGTTCAATCAGACAGATTGTATGCATTCCACCACTTATACTAGGCATTCCTCAGTCCTCTAGTCACATGTATGGCATGGCCATGGTAAAGTGGAGTTACTTTGTTACCTGGATATCATATGTTCACACATGTCCCTGTGCAATTGGACCATATTGGACTGCCAGCTCCAGGTGATAAAGCAGACCTGTCAGAATTAGAAAAGCTATTGCATGTGGGAACTGGACAGAATGAATAAGTGCTGCCCTCCTCTCCATCTACACTCAAAAGCAATGGCACATGCCATCTGTGTGATGGCATGTGTGTGTCACCTGGCAATCACAGGGCAATGTGTGATGCCACTGCCAGGCAGCATGCATGAAATGTGTTCATCTTCCATCTTTGTGTAATGAGTGTGTGCCATTTGCCTGCCCTTCATACGCAGTGAGGGTGCATGCATGGGAGGGTCTTAGTCATGTGGGACATGTGTCAATCAAGTACTGGTTCTCTTGTTTCACAGCCCTCATTGTGTGCCATGGTGCTAATGCGGGTTTCCATTTCTTTGTCATTATGTCATTGCAGGGGAAGACGCACCTGATACTGCTGGGGTTGTGGAGATGGTGCAGAGCCAGGAGGGGTCCGAGGGCCGACCAACCACCAGTGAGGGACGTGGTGTGCTGGTGGGTGAAAACCCACAAGTGCTGCAGGTCGTGCTCTCAAGGGGTGTCTCTGGCTGCACCTCCCCCGAGCTGTACTCAGCTGTTGACTCGGATGATGAGACCTACGTGCCGTCGCAGGTGAGTGTTCCAGGGAGGGAATCTGTTCTGTCCCACCCACCTGCACCAGGGTCAGAACCCTCAATGGGGATGTCAGTGTTGGCAGCTAGGCCTTTGGTGGTTACGGATGCAGGGTCACACTCTGCGACATCTGATCCTGTTCCTGGGCCAGCAGATCAGAGGGGGAATGCAGTCCTGCAGCCTCAGGCAGTGCCGGCACAGCAAGGCGCAGTCCGCCTTGCCCCAGACAGGTGTGGTGCCCGCCGACGTGGTGGCCGTACGCCACCTGGCAATACCGTATGGGAGCAATCCATTTACGGTATGGCTACCCAACAGGCAGCATCGTCCGAGATGATGGCTCAGGCCATGGATAGGGTGGCCACTCCCATTGTCCCCCCTGAAAGGCTGATGGAGCGACTAGAGCAGGCAACCGACTCCATCTGCCAGTCACACAGGGAGGACATGTTGGCGTCCAACAGGGACAGGCGGGCGGCACTGGCGACTCTGCAGGAGGCCATCTCCATAGAGTCCCAGGGCCACAGGGAAGCCCTGAGGCAGGAGCTACATCAACTCAGGACGACTCTTGTTGAGCTAGAGGCTTCAACACACCAAAGGACAGAACAGCAGCTGGAGCGTCTCACCCGTACGCTCTCAGCTGAGATGCAAGCAACGAGGGCGGAGGTCCGGGCATCCCGTGAGTTGTTGCATGGGGACCTCCGCACCCTCATCCTCCAGAACGAGACCTACCACACCCGCATGCTTGCAGCCATGGAGGAACAGAGTAGGGCCTTGCGTGGGCTGCCTCCCATAGTGCAACCACCTCCGGATGCAGCTGCACAGGGTGATAATAGCGACAGCAGTGATACTCCCACAATAGGGTAGCCGTGTGGGCCATGAGCCTATGGAGGTGTTTTTTTTTCCCAGGATCCACACAGGTGGTTTCTGGTGTGCACCCTGACCTCGGACCTCCTGGGTGGCCTCCCCAACCCCCCCGGGCCCTTTAATGGTCATTTTTGATTTTCTTTTTATTTTTATATTTTTTAAATTTTCATTTTTATTTTTATTTTAATATTTTTCCCAATTTTTTGGGGACACATTGTTGGCTTCCGTGGTTCCTGTGGGCATACGCTGCATTGTGGCTGGGCACATGCAGGCTTGTCATGTATTAGGTTCAGATGCCTGGGTTTGAGTCACACACACCCCTCCAGCTTCCCGTTTCCATGGGCTTGCAAAGGGTGTGCCCAAGTGACATTGAAGTACATGGTGACATTGGACTCCCACTACATGTGTGGGTAGTCTAGTCAATACTGTGTATACATTCCTAGTGCATATTGCTGTTGTGTTGTTCACTGCATGTTGCATTGATGTGTAACTCATCATCTGTGTCTGCCTCCCAATTTGCAGGTCCCTTCCTCATGTCTACACAAGGCCCTCTAGTCTGGAGATGGGGTCCTTGTTGGCAGCAGTGCACCTACAACTCTACATGGCACCAACACTGTTCAGTTGGAAGTGGTGGGAGTGCAGGCATATCCAGGTGGTGAGACAACTGATTTATTACATTACTGAAGTCATGTTTATGGTAGTACGTGCTCAAGTATGTTGTTTGTCCTGCATTACAGTGAGCATTTCAGGTGTAGGAAGTTTCAATTGGGGACACTGTACATCGTTACACTTGTCACGTTGTGGGGATTACTTTGTTTACCTGCACATAGCATGACATGGCACGGTGTGTTGTGTGGCGGTGCTGGGGATGGGTTGGGTGACATGGCACTGTCCTCTTGTTGCATTTAGCAAGTGGGTATTAATTTTGGCTGCTTGAATGTGTTCCTTCACAAAACTGCATTGGTGTTGTGTGTGGGTAGGGATGCACACATTGTAACACTTCCAGGTGAACAATCTCAGGCTGATATGCTTTTCACGGTTGAATCTCCAGACATTCAGGATCAGTGTCAGGTTGAGTCATCATTGATTGTCAGATGGAATGTGCCAGGCCAGTGTGCACTCCACAGGGGAGTGAATACTATGTGAAGTAATTAGCCACTAGCTGTGTACGGGCTGCCTCCCCTCGTGCCCTTTCCCCTCCCATGCGCAGCGGCTGTGCATGTGGTTGGGGATGTGGGGCCACCACCATGTCCACGGGCAGGCCCCGGCGTGTTGCAACGTTGTGCAGGACACATGCTGCCACTATGATCCTGCACACTACTGGGGGAGCGTATAACAGCTGCCCGCCAGAACGGTCAAGGGAGCGAAAGCGTGACTTTAGCACTCCGAATGTGCGCTCCACTATGCCCCGGGTTGTAATGTGGGCTGTGTTATATCTTACCTGGGGTGGCGTGGTGGGGTTCCGAATTGGCGTCATCATGTGGGGGCTGAGAGGGTAGGCACTGTCCCCTGTGGAGGTGGTGATTGGTATCATTGGTGGGGTTGTGACCTTGCTCAGTATCCAACATGCTTGCATGTGCAGTGGCATACATACTCACCGAGAAGCCATGTATCGCCATGCCGCCCAGCATCTATGTCCCGGCATAGGGTGGACATTCGGTAAATGAAGCTGTCGTGGGTGGACCCGGGATAGTTGGCATATACTGAGGTGATGATTCCCTTGGCATTACATACTACCTGCACGTTGATGGAATGCCAGTGCTTGCGGTTCCTATAGATGTGCTCTGATGCCCTGGGGGGACGTAGAGCCACATGGGTGCAGTCGATGGCACCTAGCACTTTGGGGAATCGTGCCACTCCGTAAAAATCCAGGGCGGCAGCATGCCTTTCAGCAGGTGTTCTGGGCAGGTATATGTGCCTGCGGACTGATGGGCGTGCAGTGATGATGTCCAAGACCTGGTGTAGGCAGCGTGACTGGGTGGCCTGTGACACCCCACCCACTATGGCACTTGTCCGCTGAAATGATCCAGTGGCTAAGAAGTGCAGTACATTGAGGACCTTCTCCAGGGGGCTGAGTGCTTGAGAGCACAGGGTGGGTGATGTGAGGTCATCCTCCCACTCACTCACCAGGTCCAGTATTATGTGTGGTGGAAACCTGTACCTTCCATACACCTGGTCATCAGGCATCCCGAAAAGGCTGGTTCTGGGTGTGAATATTCTGGCCCTGACTCTCCTCCTCCTCCTCCTTTGGTAGCCCACTGCCACTGCTGCTAGGAACGGTATGTTCATCCTGGCATCTGGCTTGTTATTTGAAAAGTGCGCAAATTAATGCTTTGCGCGTGTTCTAGGCGAGCGTGTGACCCGCGCACCCCTGGAATCTAGTTCCCACTCCAATAGCGTGTGGAAATTCCCACGCAGCAGCCATACAGGTGCGCTGACGTACTTGCGTGTGTAAGTGCCCGCGCACCCCTCAAATACACGTACATAGGCCAATCGCGTGTACGCGCACTTTTGTCCAATTACACGCAATGAAATACACGTACATAGGCCAATCACGGGATGACACTCTGACGTGCAGTATTTCCACGTGTGTTCCGTCATCACGTGCTGAGTGGGGAACGCCCGTGCGGGTCACGTCAGACGCGCTTACGCGCTGAGGGACTCTGGTCCAATAGAATCGCGTATGCGTGCTGACGCGCTTACGCGCTAAGGGCCTTTCCTCGGATTTCGATTTTCACGTGCCAAATCACTCCGTATCAAGCTGGCCACCCGAAAACACACAGAACACCACGCTCCTGCCCAGAAGGCCGAGTTACTGCCCCCCAGTGCCCCGAGCAGCCTCCCACGTGCTATCTGCTGCTGCCTGCCTGCCTGCTGCCACCGTGCCCTGCCATTTGGTGCCTGCACATCAGCCATCTGCAGGGGTCCAGTTGCTGTGTCCACCCCTGCTGGAACTGAAGACTCCCGACTGGGATTACATCGCTCCACAGCCCAGCCCCAGGACCCAGTTGCCCACCCACACCTGCCTCTGGGGTTGCCATGTCGGGCACTTCCACATCTGGCACCAGTGGCAACCCCAGGCCAGAGGGGCAGAGGGGCACCAGCTTCACTGCCACCGAAGTTGGTGTCCTGGTGGAGCATGTCCTGGGGCAGTATGATGCCCTCTTTGGATCGTCCCGCGCCAGCAAGGAAGGACGGGAGAGGATCTGGGCCGACTGTGTGGTTGCCATCAACGCGGAGGGGGTGGCAACCCGCAACGTCCAGAAGATCAAGAAGCGCTGGGAGGACTTGAGGTCCAGGACCCTTGTGAAGGCCCGGCGCCTCGTGGAGGGGGGCCGGGGCCGCATGAGTTCCATCCAGAAGGGGGTCCTGGAACGCGTACGCCCAGCGCTCCACGCCCAGGTCCTTGAGAGGGAGGCCCGTCTGGAGTTGAGCGGTATGTGTCCAAGCATTACTGTGTGAGACAGGGCATGTTGCGGTGTGCTGGTTCTATGATACTTGCCTGTATGTGTGCCATGGGCCATGTATGCATGTATGTGTGCAGGGACATCATGGTAATGCATGTGCGACCAGTGATGTGTGACCCACATGGTTGTTGCATGTGTTGAAATGCGGCATGGGGAGCCCTATGCAGATTTTGGACATGAGAGCATGCCAGTCTCTGTACCTGGACATGGATGGGGGTGAAGGATGGGTGCTGATGCCAGGTACATATATGGTAGCCATGTCTGTGTGCCTGACCTGCGTGTCTGTGACTTGTGCATGCCATGGATGCATGACACATGTGTGTGACAATGCACAGATTCAGTGACGCACCCAACTTACCCTTGTTTCGCCTGTGTTCGGTGTGTTTGGGGCCAGATGGATGTGACTGAGGTGAAGTGTGTGCATGTGATATGCATGAGCCATGATGCATGTGAGTTACATATCATTGAATGTTTCTAGAGTCCATTGGACATGCATGGAAATGTCCATGGCATGCACCATGCCTGTTACTGTGTGTGTTTTGCCTGGACTGACCCATGTGTTGTGGAGGGACATGATGGAAGTGTACTTTGACAGTGGTGCTCATCTGCTATTGCTTCCTGTCTAGGGGACCATTGTACAGTAGCCTGATGCTTGTGTCCTTTGTCTCCCTCTACGCAGCGGCTAGTGAAGAAGAGGGCGGAGACGGCGCTGTGGAGCAAGGCAGCGGGGATGCCCCCACGGCTGCAGCGGAAGGGGTGGGTGAGCCCCCACAGGGGCCTGCTACGGCGGGAGACGGTGAGGAGCCATCCAGGTTGGTGGTTTGCACAGAGGAGGAGGAGGACGACACTGGTGCACACATGGGGCCTGGTGGGAGCATCCCTGCTGGTGCAAGTGGTGCAGTCCAGGGCCAGGGGCAGGAGGCAGCACAGGTCACCGTGGAGGGGCCTGTGCATGTCACTGTCCCTGACCCTGTGAGTGCACCACCATGCACCAGCAGGGATGCCCCGTCCCAGGCCCGTCCGCAGGTAGAGGGGATGTCCATGTCACCTGACTCCCCTCCACCTGCGGACGTGGTAACCCCTGGCCGCGTGGAGAAGGTCCTGATTGGGGTCGCGATGCGCACGGCTGTGATTCGTGATGACGTGCGTGCTTCCCGGGAGGAGCACGCACGTCATCACGAAGTGCACCGTGCCGACGTGGCCCAATTGGGATCGCCCATGTTCGGGGGTTTCCTGCATGTGTTGGCCAATCTGACGGCCCTCTCCTCCTCTGTGCAGGCTATCCACCGGTCGTTCTCCTTGCCGTCTTACGGCCCAGATGCCACCAGGGCCCCCTGTGGACCTGCCCCGACCAATGCAGCCAGCTCGGTGGGGATCCCATCCCTGCCACAGTTGGGAGTCGGAGGTCCAGCAGGGGTGGACAACACAGCAAGTGGACCCCAGCAGATGGAAGATGTGACGGCATCATCGGGCAGGGCACGTGCACGACGGCGTCGGTGGTTTCCATCAGCCTGGATGCCGTCGTGCTGGCAGAGGCAGTGGCGTCGGAGGCAGCAGCGGGCTCGACGTGGGAGGCATCATGGCTCGGGGCCATCAAGATCAGAGGGGCAGGCATCGGCCGGAGGGCAGGGCAACCCTGGGATGGTGGTGTGTTCCGTGTGGGAGGAGTTTGGCCAGCGGATAGGTGCGGAGCGGCAGCGGGCGGAAGAGGAGCGGCTCGCCATGGTCAGGGCGGAGTTCTCCATGCGTCGGGCATTGAGGCGGGCTGAGTGCCTCGAGGAAGCTCGCAGGGAGTTTGAGGTGGACATGGGGTTGTCCCTGCGAGACCTCGGGGCCAGGACAGAGTCCCGCCTCCAGGACATCGACATGGAGTTCGATGATGCCCTGGCCAGCAACATCACCAAGTGAGCCGCAGGACTTGCCCGCTGCCTTTGTATATAGTTATTTAGTTAGTTAGTGCTAGGTTTCCTTTATTTATTTTTATTATGGCCACTTTTTTGTACATATATTTTTCATTAGTTAGTGGTAGGTTTCATTTTTGGTGTTGGGCTCATGGACCCTGGAACATTCCTGTATATAGTTTGTTTTTTTGGGAGATACATTTTTTTAATTTCTTATTGTTTTCACCATGACGTAATGGTTTTTCATTAATTTCCTATGACATGATATTGCTTTGGACAAAATCATTTTAATTTTTTATTCCTTTGTTTTTTTGTTTATCACTTTTGTTCTCGGACATGGGCCATTTATTTACTTAGCCACATCGTTGTATGTTTGAAAAGTTCACTTATTTTTGGTATTTAATACATTTTTTATATTTTCTTACACTTGTGTTATTTTCTCATTGGTTTGTTACATGTCATGATATGGGTTTTGACATTCACTTGCACCCATTGTGTATGTGTGTGTGACAGACATGTGTTCTTTTGCATACTTGGCATTGGGGTTGTGTCATGTGATTGCATTCACTATGTGGGTGGATGCAATCCTTGCCTGGGTGTTTGTGCTGGGTATGCTGGCCATTACTGCCATGATTGTGTATCGTCAGGACCTGGGGCCAGGGGGACATGTGTGGGGGCCTGGTGGAGGGTACCCCTGGTGACTGGGGGGGTGGGGGTGGTGGGAGACATGAGTGGGGGCCTGGTGGAGGGTGCCCCTGGTGACTGGGGGGGTGGGGGTGGTGGGTGACATGAGTGGGGGCCTGGTGGAGGGTGCCCCTGGTGGCGGGGGGGTGGGGGTGATAGGGGACATGAGTGGGGGCCTGGTGGAGGCTGCCCCTGCACTGCTGGGGGGTGGGGGTGGTGGGAGACATGGGTGGGGGCCTGGTGGAGGCTGCCCCTGGATGGTGGGGGGTGGGGGTGGTGGGAGACATGAGTGGGGGCCTGGTGGAGGGTGCCCCTGGTGACTGGGGGTGTGGGGGTGGTGGGTGACATGAGTGGGGGCCTGGTGGAGGGTGCCCCTGGTGACTGGGGGGGTGGGGGTGGTGGGTGACATGAGTGGGGGCCTGGTGGAGGGTGCCCCTGGTGACTGGGGGGGTGGGGGTGGTGGGTGACATGAGTGGGGGCCTGGTGGAGGGTGCCCCTGGATGGTGGGGGGTGGGGGTGGTGGGAGACATGAGTGGGGGCCTGGAGGAGGGTGCCCCTGGTGACTGGGGGGGTGGGGGTGGTGGGTGACATGAGTGGGGGCCTGGTGGAGGGTGCCCCTGGTGACTGGGGGGGTGGGGGTGGTGGGTGACATGAGTGGGGGCCTGGTGGAGGGTGCCCCTGGTGACTGGGGGGGTGGGGGTGGTGGGAGACATGGTTGGGGGCCTGGTGGAGGGTGCCCCTGGATGGTGGGGGGTGGGGGTGGTGGGAGACATGGTTGGGGGCCTGGTGGAGGGTGCCCCTGGTGACTGGGGGGGTGGGGGTGGTGGGAGACATGAGTGGGGGCCTGGTGGAGGGTACCCCTGGTGACTGGGGGGGTGGGGGTGGTGGGAGACATGAGCAGGTGTGCAGGGTAGTCCCCTGTTTTGTGGGCTGCCTGCAGGGGCCGTCGAGGGTGACAGGACCCACCCAGCCTAATCGCGTGTGTAACTTCGCACGCACCCCTGTAATACACCTTACCAAGCCAAATCGCGTGTGATAATTCCCGCGCACCCCTGAAATACACGCGCCCAGGCTATTCGCGTGTGATAATTCCCGCGCACCCCTGAAATACACGCGCCCAGGCTATTCGCGTGTGGAAATTCCCGCGCACCCCTGAAATACACGCGCCCAGGCTATTCGCGTGTGATAATTCCCGCGCACCCCTGAAATACACGCGCCCAGGCTATTCGCGTGTGGAAATTCCCGCGCACCCCTGAAATACACGCGCCCAGGCTATTCGCGTGTGGAAATTCCCGCGCACCCCTGAAATACACGCGCCCTGCTGTAATCGCGTGTGGGACTTCCCGTGCACCCCTGTAATACACGCGCCCAGCCTATTCGCGTGTGATAATTCCCGCGCACCCCTGAAATACACGCGCCCAGGCTATTCGCGTGTGGAAATTCCCGCGCACCCCTGAAATACACGCGCCCAGGCTATTCGCGTGTGGAAATTCCCGCGCACCCCTGAAATACACGTACCCTGCTGTAATCGCGTGTGGGACTTCCCGCGCACCCCTGTAATACACGCGCCCAGCCTATTCGCGTGTGGAAATTCCCGCGCACCCCTGAAATACACGCGCCCAGGCTATTCGCGTGTGGAAATTCCCGCGCACCCCTGAAATACACGCGCCCAGGCTATTCGCGTGTGATAATTCCCGCGCACCCCTGAAATACACGCGCCCAGGCTATTCGCGTGTGGAAATTCCCGCGCACCCCTGAAATACACGCGCCCAGGCTATTCGCGTGTGGAAATTCCCGCGCACCCCTGAAATACACGCGCCCTGCTGTAATCGCGTGTGGGACTTGCCGCGCACCCCTGTAATACACGCGCACAGCCTATTCGCGTGTGATAATTCCCGCGCACCCCTGAAATACACGCGCCCAGGCTATTCGCGTGTGGAAATTCCCGCGCACCCCTGAAATACACGCGCCCAGGCTATTCGCGTGTGGAAATTCCCGCGCACCCCTGTAATGGACGTACCCTGGCTTTTCGCGTGTGGGACTTCCCGCGCACCCCTGGAATTCCCGTAGCCTAGCTTTTCGCGTGTGAAACTTCCCGCGCACCCCTGTAATGGACGTACCCTGGCTTTTCGCGTGTGGGACTTCCCGCGCACCCCTGCAATTCCCGTAGCCTAGCTTTTCGCGTGTGAAACTTCCCGCGCACCCCTGAAATGGACGTAGCCTGGGATTTGACGTGTGAAACTTCCCGCGCACCCTTGAAAATCGCATGGGCCGCTTGCCGTGATGGTCCAGGGTTAGCGCAGCCCCTTGCGCTGGTTTGTGATTTTTATGAGATTTCCCAGCGCAAGGGGCGTTCCTGGGGGCGTAACTGGCGCTGCAGCGAGTCGCTGCGCCACTGTGCGCCACGGCTGCCTGGGGAAGCTAAAATCCATGAATACGCTGTGCGCCGGATTCGGTTTTGGCGCACGCGGCTGGCGCAGACTATCGCACGCGCACGCTGTGCGCCAGCCGCGTGCGCTACTTGTGCGCTGAATTCTATGAATTACCCTGTAAATGTATTCTCTGGATCCTATCGTGGCAGTCCATCATTATTTCTAATTTAAAGCCTCTCTGCAGAAGTCCAGAGCCAGGCGGAAGATCAAGATAGCCTAATAGCAACTGCAATGCATACCTACTCCTCACAGGAACTGCACAGATTCAACTGCAGTGCATACCTACTCCTCACAGGAACTGCACAGATTCAACTGCAATGCATACCTACTCCTCACAGGAACTGCACAGATTCAACTGCAATGCATACCTACTCCTCACAGGAACTGCACAGATTCAACTGCAATGCATACCTACTCCTCACAGGAACTGCACAGATTCAACTGCAATGCATACCTACTCCTCACAGGAACTGCACAGATTTTGGAATGCGAGATTTAATTTCACATCAGCAGTAAATTTAAAATGAAATGACCTAGGTTTATTAAGTATCACTCACGTGCATCTTTACTGAATACTCTTACAGTTCACCCAATTTCAAATCCATGTGACAGCAGGAGCAGAAAAGCCTCTGCGATGTCAAAGTATCAGTGTATGGCAATTATTGGTCGTACATCACCTAAGCACAGAGCAGCGATCATTGATTTGATAATCAAGCACTCCCTTGACCTTTTCTTGTTACTGAAACATGGTTTTCTGATCAGAGTGCACCAGCAAATAAAATAATATATCAGAATCGGCAAAAGTCCTCAAGGGCGGCAGAATGTATCTGATATACAAAGACCCTATTTCTTTCACTTGAATACCTAACTACACATCTTTACTTATACAGTAATACCTAACTACAAAGCTTTACTTATACAGTGACACATGTCGCTCACAGACACCCGTTCCTTTTCTGTTGCGGTATTGACCCCCTTCATCACCATTAACATTTGTAGGAGATCTTGCGGATACTCTTGCCAATATCGGCAAGGAATAATCAATAAATATGTGGGTTTATCAACTCGACTGCCTTCCTGCTCAGCAGCTACCTTAGTATGTTAGAATTTGAACAAGTCATTGTTAGCCCCACAAACATCAGGAGTAACAACTTGTCTATTATCTTTTCAAGCAATTAATCTCTTTGTCCCTCAACACCAATAGATCATGTTGCTATATCATTGGCTATTAATGCTATTCCTATTAGATCTAAGAAATGAACCACACCCGGGATTAAGTGTTCGACCTTGGAAATCTATTTCACTTGAGCAGATTGCTAATTTTCTTGGCTAAATCTTCGCTCATCTAACTCGGAGGCTTTATCTTCTAATGCACTAAAACAACTTTACACTTGGCTAGAGGGCTGCCGTGACCAATTGATGGCAAGCAATTTTTTTGCTCCTCCATATAAAAAAATGTGTTGCCATATGGTTCACTCAAGCAAGCACAAAGTGTACGAAACGCTGATTAGAGTGAATCTGGAGATCCTCTAATGAGCCAACTAATACAACTACTTTATTGCCTTGTGTTTCCCAATATAAGAAACTTTTTAGATAGAACACAATTGCAATTATAATACTCATAGTCTGGTAGTACTCAGGAGGAACTATAGAAGCTGCTTGTAAAACTTGCACTTTTTTCCCCAAACCAATTGTCCCATTTTAGTCCACTTGACGCAGAAGAATTCCTGTAGCTGGTCCAAGGGTGTATATGCTGAGAATCCCTGTATGCCAGTGTATTCATTCCTCACCATACCAGGCTCCAATTCCACCATTCCATGATGTCTGCCTTAGTCACTCCGCTGCTAAAAAAAAAAGTCAATAATGACAATGACTACCAAACAAATGATCATCCTTTTTCTACCCTTCCTTACATTGCTAAAATGCTCTTCAAGTCCTCAACCTCTCAGGTGGAAACATATTTCGAATCGTTTGACCAGATATTTCAGCTTCTTTAACCCTTGCCTTTGGCTCTCTTCACCTTTCAAGCAGACAAATCCCATCTCTCTTCAGGTGTAAGTCTAAACTTAAGATACTTTGGTTGTGAGTCTGGCATCTGGAACATGGGATGCTTGTGGAACATCACAGTGCCAAGAAACCATTGTGACGAGTGTGCACTTTAGAAATGCTGTCACATAATGTAACATAACATAACAAGAAATGTACACCTATTCCTCAACATGTTCTTAGACGTTCCTGCTAAAAGTGCCTGCATGCTTGTATTGTCATTGTTAATTTCTCAGTGTGGAATGTCCCGACCTGATTTTGTCACTGTTTGAAGGAGGTGATTTCTTCCAAATCCGTGCTACCAGGATGCGTGTCTTTACTGAAAGTCGCGGTTCTACCAAAAATAATCATTACCCTGTTGGCCTTAAAGCCAATAACTCTTTATATTCAATCCTAGACCACAGACCAATATCTCTCAATTTCTGAAAAAGTAATAAACATGTTTTAAATGTCCACTCATTTGTCTGCCACGAGAAACACTCGCTGGTGCATTTGGGAACCAGTGACTTAAATGACCTTGGGTACAATAGAGGTGTGTATAGCTTTAAGGCAATTAGGCGCGTATATTTGATCCCCACGATTTCCTTCATTGAATCCACCACAGGAAGCTCAGCAAACTTTTCTTGAGATTTAATTATAGGCCGATGCACCAGGGGTTATCATATGAAATGATTTCACGTACTGGCAGGTGGCCCATTTCTCTCCCGTGGGTATTTCAATGTTGTGGTATTTTTGACAAAATCCTTAATCTTAGTGTGCCTCACTGGCTGAATATGCAGCATCTCATGCTCAAGAGGTTTCTGCAAGCACAGGTTCTCGGCTGCTCCTTGGAGCAAGGCACAGACTACAGTGAACTCTTTTTAAAAAATTACATTATATGATCTCTTAGAGAAAAATATCATCTGGGGGCTTCGGAGAGCATGCCAGTTTTATGTTGAAGTAAAAAGCAAGAAGCCACCTTTGCTCCGTCAAAATTCTTTTGGTCATTCTCTAATCATCTCTGCTTACCAAATTGCTCGAAAAAAAGCATAAGTGAGTCCTGTTATTCTTGATTTGGACTGGTAACCTGAAAGATACCAATCAACTGTGGGAACGTGCGCGTAGACCCACCAGACTACCCGACTGCCTGGTTTCATTATTCTGAGACATGCTGCATTCACTCCCATTCCACCATTCTAGACTTTGACACCCTCTATCGGGACATGCCTGAAGTCACCTGAATCACGAAGAGAGATATGAAGCATAGGGGTAACAGTGGCAGGCAATGGGATTTCCCATAATTCTCATGTGTGTGTGTGGGTGGAATCGCCCATCATTTTGAATGTGGTAACCCACAAATGTAGCATGTTGTTGCTACTTCTTCAAAAACATGTTTTAATACTCACATTTTTTAAATGGTCAATATAAAATGAGTGTGCACCGCTAAGGTGCTAAGCGCACAAAAAAGGAATTAATATGGTAATTGAATGACAGTAACTACACCAGTGCATCTTAACTAGTATAGGGCGTACCAGCCTAGCACAAAACTCAATTCTATAAAACCATTTTTTTTTTAATGAAAACTTGTAGCAGATGCTGAAAAGTCTATAGTTGTTGGCAGCGCACATCCCACGTAGTCTCTTTTTTTGTTATTCCTGTAAGAATCTGTCAAGTTCTATTTTACTTTCTAAAAGCATATATTTGTGTGAATAATAAGACGGTATCCTTTATTTTATACCCGCACCAAACTCGTGAATTCCTCCACTCTTGACGGCGATCTAAGAAGATGGTTTTGTTGCATCCCACTCGGCTGATGCATGAAGCATCGCTCAGCAGCCAGTGTAATGAATGATTGCAGGCCTTAGTGTCTGGGGACATTGCGACGGTGCTTACAGATATACTCGCCTTTCTGTGACTGGCAGACAAAAAGAGATTCCTTAAAGCAAAGTGGGTGCGAATAATCGTTTCTGTTATTTGATGATAAATCAGCCTTGTGTGTCTTACCTTGCTGATCACCCATAAAAAAGAATCTAGAAATAAAGATGGCCACCGGGAAACAGAAAAGGCCCATTGTCCTTTCTCTATTTTCCTGACGGCAAGGGAGCAGAATGCGCAAAACCGTATAGAGCTGCACTGGAAAGGAGCAGTAATGGGTGCATACATGCCAACTAGTCACGATTTTGCAGTGAAAAATATTGCTATTTTTCATCCCCCGACTAAAATAATTCTAGCCCCAATTCATTCCTATGGAAAATGTTATGTCTCTCGATTTCTCAGAGCAAATCTCCCTCCCATGTGCCTCTGATTGTTAGCATGTATGTGGGTGGGAGGGAAGCGAAGGTGTGTGTGTGAAGTCGGTGGGGGGACAGGAACTGCAGGGGACTGAGGCTGGCAGTGGTTTAAAAAAATTGGGCCGTGGTGCAGTAGGAACCCAGTTCAAGCCTGTGTTCGTATCATTCTTATTAGGTAGATCAACTCCTTAGATTTCTAATCCATACATGGACGGAATCTCCTGATACTGCCAGGGTGGTGATTCTATGCAGTACCAAAGTATCATGACGTCACATAACAGATCTCTGCAGAAAGTAGTCAGCTGCTAGAGAGTGGTTCCTTCTCCTGCTCCATGCCTACTGCTGAGAGTCACCGTGCACAGGCATGAGGGCTGAGAACCCAAGGCCACACGCACAGATGGTGGCACCCAGATACTGGCGGCAGGGGGGTTCTAGAGGTGAGCCAGCAATGAATGGGTCCAGACAATGTCCGGCCTAATCTCTGCCTTGACTCTGCTGCTTTTGGGCAAGAGCGAGGAGTAAGGCAGGCTTGTCCGTAATCAAACCATTCAAATAATGTACACATGATAGAAAAAGAAAAGTGAAGTCTGCTAAAAAAACACCATTGTGTAATGCAATCAAATATCAAACGTGTGTGTGTGTGTGTGTGTGTGTGTGTGTGTGTGTGTGTGTTTCATTGACTGCCTGCATCTTTTATAGCAACATATTTCACACTTTTAAAACTCTTCCGTTTCATGTTTAATCTGTGAATCTATCCCAGGATCATCCTTGCTTTAGATCCTGAGGACAAATGAAACCGACGCAAGACCTTGCTAGTTGCTGCATCATACGATTCTGTTTTTCCCACCACTATGTCTGGGCAAACTTACTGAAATAAACTCTAAATCACCCACATTGCTAGGGATTTGGCTAGATCAAACTTTCGGAAACTTCCTTAAATTTTCAGGAGCTTTTGGCCCTTCAGGTTATATAATGCGCACCCAAATGGAGTATGAGTATATTAGGTCAGTCTTATAGTTACAGGCCTGAAGTTGCTTGTGTAGCTCAGTGAGAGGTAGAACATTCAAACAGGATTTAATTGAGGAAAAGGTTGAACATTGAAAAAGATTAGATTGATTCTTTTTTTTAAATCCTCAGTGTTTGTTGAAGGAAGCACTGCATTTAGTGTCTGAAATTGAGTGTGCAACATGTATAGCCCCCTTTTTGTAACTCCTAATGAGAGAATCCTATTACCACCTTGTATGTCATACACATGTGTAATTTGTTGGCAGGGACTACTAGGTGTGAGAAAATACCAGAGTTGACTGGAAGCAGGAGATTACCTTAAATTGCTGCACATGACTGGCACCGCAAAAGCCATGCTGCTGCCAGAAATTGTCATTTGCCTGGAATCTCAAGTATGACATAATACAATGTATCATTTGACATGTAATGTTTACTAAATATGTATGTCATGTAAAGTAATGTCTAACATGTAATTGCAGGGCCCTCAACTGCAGTCAGTAGCTCTAGAGATAAATAGTCCTGTATAGTCCCGCTGTTTGCTTCATCTCTTTAGTGCAACATCCATATGGTAGTGGACCGAGTCCCACACTAAATTCCATCCTCATAACATCAGGCATATATTCTCTGACATAGAGCATTACACAGCACTCAGACCTAATATAATAATCTGATAAATAGATTGTTACAGTACTATTCACCTCTGCTAAAATTGTAATTCACCTCCAGCCAAAAAAGGATAGCATCATGTACTGTCTTTTTCCTGCAAAGCAATTGACAGCAAATCCTGTATTTACATCAACTATAAAAAGAAACAACAATGCAGCATATCTGCAAAATATGTAAACGTTCAATAAGAAAGGTATATCAAAGTATAAAGCTTATTTCATAACAATATTTCAAAGGAAATTCGTGGGGACATCAACATACCTAGACAACATAAATGCTATCTACGAGTAACACATTTAAATCTCATGTGAGACCAACTCAAAAGTGCATATCCCCAGTGCAGGACTGTCACCAAAAAGTGCCAACAAACAATGAGAGTAAACACTGCAAAAGCATAAACTACATCGCATATACATTGTAACTGAATCAAAGGCCCACACTCTAGATAAAGACAGAAAGGGCAGTACTAGCCCCAATGAGTGGTACGGGTCTATGTACATTAAAAACCAAATGATATGGGTTTGTTCGCCTCTGCAACGGTAGTCCAGAGAGGTTCGGGTGGTAGACAGGGTTTTCGTCAGATGCCAACTCGAGCTTCGGCTTTTTGAGGTGTTCATTGCCAAGGACGAGTATGCTCGTTCTTTTTGCATAGACTTGCATAATAGCCTGGCAGTTAAAGGGTTAAAGTTGAGCCTTCGACCAGGGCATGGTGATCCAACAATTAGTGGGTGATATGACAAGGAACGGATCTGGCACCCAGGGCTGTTGCTAGCGAGTCAGTTTGTAATGGAGACTCCTTGCAACAAGTTTCGCGTTTTTATCAGACCGCCTCCATTAGGCATCAACCGGTAAATTAGTTAATCAGTACATAGAATTATCCGTACTTCCAAGGAGCAGAGGGATTCTATAGGTGTATACATAGCCTCAATGGTAAGCCGGCCTGAGCACATATTAGAGGCGTAGACAGGGCAGGGCCTGAGCAGGCAAGGCCCGCCCACAATCTGTAAATGCCCACTCAGCAGCCCTGTGTGGGAATTGACAGATGTTAATGTCACTGTGGTGGGCCCAACTACATTAGCTTCAGGCTCGACTTGTTACAATCCTGTCTATGCCTCTAGAAAAGGGAGCACTCTGCTCGGGTCCCATGTATTATTCTGGAACTGTAGTTCCTCCTCCACACGCTGCGTGCAGACGGTCAAACTACCTTAAGTGCTTTGAGGCCATGCCAATTACAGTTAGGTGCTCTGCAAACATCGCATAACATAACTAGAAGAGTGTGCGAATTTGGATTCAAGTCAGGAATGCTGATGAGTCCTGGGTGCTGAATCTTGAATATGGGATTCACTTTCACTCGCGGAAGCCCGCCAAGGACTGCCCACCTCTGGCCCCGGAAGAACCGAGAGTAACAGAAAGGCCCCAGGACTCGGGGTTAAATGGTGCATGCGGACAGTCACTGATGTATTTTTAAGAGGCATTTTACATTCCTTTGTAGATCTGCACTGTGAGATAGTATTGTTTATGCCCTGCACGAGCCCAATTAGAATCTATATTTCTTCTTCTTGTATGTGGGCGCTTGATGTGAATGCCGATGTATCTTACTGTATATTCAGTAAAACAGTAGGAAATAGATATGCCTATGAGGTTGTGATCGTTTGCACTTTTGGGACACATATAAATGAAAAGCCCTTTAGGCAATGGTGGGGTGGTGGGATGGCGCAAATCTCCTTTCCATTCCTCAGACTTTGTCTACATTATTCCCAAAACACGGAAGTTGTTTGCATTTTGCGGTTTGCATCCTGAAGTGACCTAAACAGTAAGGTAGGTCCCAGGAAGCCACTACAGCAGCACTTTTCCCGCAGCCATCTGTGGCTTGGGAAGAGATGCCAAGGCGTCAGCGGTGTAGCTAGGATTCTCTAACAAGTGGGGTCTGAAGATAATGTAGTTGGGCGCACCTCAGCGACATTGGCATCTGCAAATGCCCACACAGTGCTGCCGAGTGGGCATTTACAGGTTTTGCATGGGCCTTGCCCGCTCAGACCCTACCCTGTCTACGCCTCTAATTTCACCCCTTGGCATTCCAGTGCCTCAAATGCCTTGCAGGCAGAAATGTCCTGTTCGTGGACATTTCGAAGGCAATAACTTCCCTTCAAATACTCACTTTCACAGGATCAAACGTGTGCTGGAGTGCTTCAGGTAATTACCAAGACAGCCATTTTATCATTTGATGCCAAAATTGTATTATGGCGGCGGGAGGATCAGGGGGCAACTCGGTATAAATTCGGGCGAATTCAGAAATGGGGTTATCTGGCATCAAAGATACGTCCTGCACCAAGTGAGGGTCACATATCATCGGATGGACACCGTTTGCAGTCAGATACTCTCATGATATCACGAGACTGTCTGTCTAAGCGCCAAAGTCCTCCAAACAAATTAAAGATACAGAAATGGATGGTCAAGTCGTGTTGAGCAACATCCAGCTGCAAGCCCCCCTAAGCGAGCCATGGGTCTTAGCACATTGCAGGGCCGGATATCGTCATTAGACCAAGTGAACTGAAAAGATGGCGAGGACTTCACTGAATAATAAGTTAGTATCAGACCTGGCCTCACGCACGGGCACAGATCCCGGAAGTGCCCTCATTCCGAGATCATTAAAATAAGTATCATTATATAGGTTCATTATACAAGCTATTTTTAAAGTGCTTAGAAGCGGAGGAATTTGCCATAAAGCACTATACAAACATCTGCTATTAAATTAACTAAAATAAACAAAACAACCTTTATGTCCCGCCCCACCCTTCCCTGTATGTGCCTCTTTTGCTACACCTTCTAAGGGGAGTCCTAAGGGGCGTGCAGCTGGTGCGTGTTTAAGAGTTGCAGATTGTACAGGATGTTAGAATAATATTGCACTTATCGTTCGATTGTTAACCGCCTTGGATTATCCACAGGGCAAGGAACACAAGAACGATTCCATTGACGACATCAGGCACTGAAAAGACTCAGGGATCTGGACCAGGGTCGGACCAATCACTGATCAGACCCCCAAACAAAACTATTTGAGGTATATCATGAAGTGAATACAATTGCAAAAAAGCAAATCAGACCCTGAACATCACAGAGCGTGGGGCATCAGAGTCCTGATGAAGCAAATCCAGACCTAAAGACAATCCAGTGAAGCACATCAAGACTAAAATACAATCAGGTGAAGCACATCAAGGCCTAAAGACAATCCAGTGAAGCACAAAAAGCTGTGCAGATGATCCAGTAAGGCTCAACAAACCCTGAAGACAATCCAGTGAAGCACATCAAAACTAAAATACAATCCAATGCAGCACATCAAGGCCTAAAGACAATGCAGTGAAGCACACAAAGACAAATACAATCCAGTAAGGCTCAACAAACCCTGAAGACAATCCAGTGAAGCACATCAAGACTAAAATACCCACCAATGCAGCACATCAAGGCCTAAAGACAATCCAGTGAAGCACGTCAAGACTAAAATACAATCCAGTGAAGCACATCAAGGCCTAAAGACAATCCAGTGAAGCAAATCAAGCCCTGAAGATGATCCAGTAAGGCTCAACAAGCCCTGCAGACAATCAATTGAAGCACATCAAGACTAAAATACAATCCATTGAAGCACATCAAGACCTAAAGGCAATCCAGTGAAGCACAAAAAGCTGTGCAGATGATCCAGTAAGGCTCAACAAACCCTGAAGACAATCCAGTGAAGCACATCAAGACTAAAATACCCACCAATGCAGCACATCAAGGCCTAAAGACAATCCAGTGAAGCACGTCAAGACTAAAATACAATCCAGTGAAGCACATTCAGGCCTAAAGGCAATCCAGTGAAGCACAAAAAGCCCTGCAGATGATCCAGTAAGGCTCAACAAACCCTGAAGACAATCAATTGAAGCACATCAAGACTAAAATACAATCCATTGAAGCACATCAAGACATAAAGGCAATCCAGTGAAGCAAATCAAGCCCTGAAGATGATCCAGTAAGGCTCAACAAGCCCTGCAGACAATCAATTGAAGCACATCAAGACTAAAATACAATCCATTGAAGCACATCAAGACATAAAGGCAATCCAGTGAAGCACAAAAAGCTGTGCAGATGATCCAGTAAGGCTCAACAAACCCTGAAGACAATCCAGTGAAGCACATCAAAACTAAAATACAATCCAATGCAGCACATCAAGGCCTAAAGACAATCCAGTGAAGCACACAAAGACTAAAATACAATCCAGTAAGGCTCAACAAACCCTGAAGACAATCCAGTGAAGCACATCAAGACTAAAATACCCACCAATGCAGCACATCAAGGCCTAAAGACAATCCAGTGAAGCACATTCAGGCCTAAAGGCAATCCAGTGAAGCACAAAAAGCCCTGCAGATGATCCAGTAAGGCTCAACAAACCCTGAAGACAATCCAGTGATGCACACCAAGAATAAAATACCAACCAATCCAGCACATCAAGGCCTAAAGACAATCCAGTGCAGCACATCAAGCCCTGAAGATGATCAAGTAAGGCTCAACAAGCTCTGAAGATAATTAAGTGAAGTGCATCTAGGCCTAAAGACAATCCAGTGAAGTGAATGAAGCTCTTAAGAAAATCCAGTGCCACGCATCAAGTCCTAAGAACAATCCAGTGAAGCGCACAAAGCCCTTAAAAAAATCTAGTGAAGCACATCATGGCCTAAACACAATCCAGTAAAGAACATTCAAACCTGAAGACAATCTTGTGAAGTGCCTCAAGCACTGAAGACAATCCAGTGAAGCGCATCAAGCCCTCAAGACAATTAAGTGAAAGGCATCTAGCCTAAAGTCGATCCAGTGATGTGCATAAAACCCTAAGAAAATCCAGTGAAGTACATCAAGACCTGAAGACAATCCACTGAAGCACATCCAGACCCAAAGACGATCCAGTGAAGCAAATAAAGCCCTTTAGACAATCCAGAGAAGCTCATCAATCACTGAAGAAAATCCAGTGAAGCGCATCAATCAATGAAGAAAATCCAGTGAAGCGCGTCAAGCCCTGAAGACAATCCAGTGAAGCACATCAAGGTCTAAAGACAATTCAGTGAAGCACAACAAGCCCTGAAGATGATCCAGTAAAGCACATAAAGCCCTGAATGCAATCAAGTGAAATGCATCAAAGCCAAGACAATTCAGTGAAGCACATCAAGTCCTGAAGACAATCCAGCGAAGCGAATGAAGCCCTGAAGACGATCCAAGGCAGTGCATCGGGGTCTAAAGATGATCCAATGAAGGGCACACAAAGCCCTTAAGAAAATCCAGTGAAGCTCATCAAGGCCTAAAGACAATCCATTTAGGCACATCACAACCGAAAGGCAATCAAGTGAAGCATATCAAGGCCTAAAGACAATTCAGTGAAGCACATCAAGCCCTAAAGACAATCCAGTGCAGCACCTGAAGCCCTAAAGATGATCAATTGAAGCGCATAAAGCCTGAAAGACAATCCAACGAAGCTCATCAAGCTCTGAACACAATCCAATGAAGCACATAAAGCCCTTAAGAAAATCCAGTGCCACGCATCAAGTCTTAATAATCCAGTGAAGCGCACAAAGCCCTTAAAAAAATCTAGTGAAGGACATCATGGCCTAAATACAATCCAGTAAAGAACATTCAGACCTGAAGACAATCCAGTGAAGCGCATCAAGCCCTGGAGACTATTCAGTGAAGCACATCAAGGCCTAAAGACAATTCAGTAAAGCACATAAAGGCCTAAAGACAATCCAGTGGAACTCATCAAGCCCTGAAGACAATTAAGTGAAAGGCATTTGGCCTAAAGACAATCCGAATGACGTGCATAAAGCCCTACAAAAATCCAGTGAAATGCATCATGGCCTAAAGACAATTCAGTGAAGCACATCCAGACCTGACGACAATACAGTGAAGCAAATAAAGCCCTTTAGACAACTCAGTAAAACGCATCAAGCACTGAAGATCCAGTGAAGCACATCAATCACTGAAGAAAATCCGCTGAAGCGCATCAAGCCCTGAAAACAATCCGGTGAAATACATCAAGGTCTAAAGACAATTCAGTAAAGCACAACAAGCCCTGAAGACGATCCAGTAAAGCGCATTACGCTCTGAATCCAATCAAGTGAAGCACATCAAAGCCAAAAGACAATTCAGTGAAGCACATCAAGTCCTGAAGACAATCCAGTGAAGTGAATGAAGCCCTGAAGATGATCCAAGGCAGTGCATCTAGGTCAAAAGATGATCCAATGAAGGGCGCACAAAGCCCTTAAGAACATCCAGTGAAGCACATCAAGGCCTAAAGACTATACAATGAAGCAAATCAAGGCCTATAGACAATCCATTAAAGCACAACACAACCCAAAGGCAATCAAGTGAAGCATATCAAGGCCTAAAGACAATTCAGTGATGCACATCAAGCATTAAAGACAATCCAGTGAAGCACCTGAAGCCCTGAAGATGATCCATTGAAGCGCATGAGGCCCAGGAGACAATCCAGTGAACCTCAAGCTCTGAACACAATCCAGTGAAGCACATAAAGCCCTTTAGACGATTCAGCAAAGCGCATCAAGCTTGGACGACAATTGAGTGAAGCGCATCTTGGCCTAACAACAATCCAATGAAGCACATGAAGCTCAGAAGATAATTGAGTGAAGGGCAGCTAGGCCTAAAGAAAATCCAGTGACATGCATCAAGCCCTGAACATGATCCTGTGAAGTGCATCAAACCGTGAATCCAATCCAGGAAAGTGCATCTAGGCCTAAAGACAATCCAGTGAAGTGTGCAACGCCGTTAAGAAAATCCAGTGAAGAGCATCAAGCCCTGAAGACAATCCAGTAAACTACTTCAAGGCCTAAAGACAATCCACTGACGCACATCAAGACCTGAAGACTATCCAATGAAGCATTTCAATGTCAAGGCCTATAGAGAATCCAGTGAAACACATCAAGATATGAAGGCAATCCAGTGAGGCATTTCAAGGCCTGAAGACAATTCGGTGAAGCACATCAAGTCCGAAAGACAATCCAATGAAGCGCATCATGACCTGAAGATGATCGAGCGAAGCTCAACAAGCCCAGAAGACAATTTAGTTGAAGACAACACAATAAAGGACAACGAGTATTGAAAACTACCCATTAAAGCATATCTGGTGCTGAAGAAAACCTAAAGAAAAAAACAGAACCTTGAGTATTACAAAATGAAGCACGTAAAGCCCTCAAGACAGCAGCTCAGTGAAGCACATCGATTCTGAAGATATTCCATCAAGGTGGATGAGGCGTGCCACGTGCTTTTGTAGCATACGTCAGGCAGTGCCGCAATCCAATAAATTACATCAGGAACTCAACATAACCCAGTAAAATACATTGGGTCCAGAACACACTACATCAGAGTACATCAAGCACCGAACTCACTCAATTAGAGTACATCAAGTACATAACACACTCCCTTGGAGAACATCAGCCACTGAACACACTCTAGTGCATCAGACATTGTCCACACTGCTTCAATATACATCATATAGCAAACATACTTCAAGGAGCAATGCCGGCCAATGAACACAATTCAGTAAAGCACATCAGACACTGAACACACTACAAGTACAACAGGCACTGAGCTCAATCCAATTAAGTACATCAGCCACTGGACAGAATCCATTGTGAGGGTGGGGGGTGTTGGCAATACCTATTGAGGATGCTGCAGTGTAGTTCATAGGCGCTGAAATAATCCAGTTAAATACACCAAGCACTAAACACTCTCCAGTTGCATACAACCAATGATATACAACAGGCACTGGACACACAGGAGTCAAGCAGATCAGGCAATGAGAAAACCACAAAGAAGTACAGCTGCCACGAAAAGTAATCTGGTAGAGTGTATGCACTGCATACGCTGCAGTAAAGTGCATCAGACATTTAAGGCGCTGCAGTAAAGTGCATCAGATAGTGAACATAATGCACTAAACTCAATCCAGTGAAGCCGGCCCGACACTGAACACACGTCGTGGAAGTGCAACTGTCATGAAAGTCACTGCAAGGAAGTTCACAATGCACAGAACAAAAATCCAGCGGAGTTTATTAGATAACAATAACAATAACTTGTCATTTATATAGCTTTACTCATATTTGTTATCAACAATTATTATTATCTAATCGAAATTGTTACTCATTTTATCGACCTCTGGAAGATGAAAGGCTGAGTCGACAATGTCCGGATTCGAACCTGCAGAGCAAATCACTTCAGCAAGCCCAGCCAGCTGAATAGCACAGCAAAGTGCATCGGGCGCTGAACACACTGCAGGGCAGTGCGCATATATATAAACCACCAAACGTAATCCAGTGAAGCAGACCAGGTACTGAACGCACTGCGGGGAAGTGCAGCCGCCACGACACTCGCTGCAAGGAAGTTCACACTGCACAGAAAACAATCCAGTGGTGCTCATCAGGCAACAGTAGCAATACAGCGAAATGTACCTTGCGCTGCATGCACTGCAGGAGAGTACAATCCCGTGTAAGGCACATTGCAGCCATCACAGCGCAGTGAAGGAGAGTAAGCACTGGACGCACTGCGAGCCCGGCCAATGCAGCATGCAGCGGGAACAATACGAGGAACTGTACCAGGAACCCATCTGTGTGCACTGCAGTGCAGTGTATGAGGCACGGGGCACCCTGCAGCCAAACACATTAATCACGGGGACTCCGCAGGGAAGCAGACAGAAACACAAACAATCCAGTGGAATGCCTAGCGGACAACACTGCAGCGAATTACACCGGAACTGAACATACTGCAATGAACACTGCTCCCATTCCAGCAAAGAGATGTAACCATATTCAACAGTGCGTATTAAAAATTCATCAGGCAGTGAACATGGCGCAGTGAAGTACATTCAACACGGAATTCACACCTGGGCAGAATTCACCGCAGTGCTAACAATCCAGTGAAGTGCATAAGGCACTAAACACTCAACAGTAAAGTTGGCTCTGCTCCTTGGACGCTGCAGTGCAGCATATCAAGCACATACTGTACTGCAGGGAACATGTGGGACTTCCTAACGCACCGATCACGCTTTGGACGCACTGCACTGGAGTACGCAAGAAACGTGTCTGCATGCAGCGCCATAAAGTTGCAGTGACGTTTTCCGAGCATTAAACAGATGACACGGCCCGAAGCGGTGCAGCACATAACAGAACAACTCCTCTTAAAAAAGGAGACCAGGCGACAGTTAAGAACACACGGGAAGACCGTGACAAGCTTCACCCTAAGGTGGAAACGTCTGAAACCCAAATAAAACCCCAAGTGCCACGTGAAAGCGCCCGGACCTCACCTATCAGTTGATTTCCCGAGATCGAGTCCTGGCGCTTTGCAAAAGTTTGAAGCGCACAGCAGCCCCCGAAGTAAACCGCATCTCAAAGAGCCGGGGGCGCTCCTCAGCGAGGAGGTCTGTCTGTCCCTCTGCCTCCCTGCGGGCGTGTGGGGTGTCCCTGGGGCTGGCGGGGCCCGCGGAGTCACTTGGAGGGTCCAGGGGGGCGGTGTCCCCCGTTCTAGGCCCCTTCTTGGCTGGGATCTGAATTTCCTGGTTAGATCCGGAGCCTTTGTCTGCGCTCTTGGCTCCAGCCCTCTCAGCAACAATCCGAAACTTCTCCAAACTTTCCCAGAGTGATGATGTTTTCTGCATCACATCCCTCTCTTTCCTGCTGGAGGGAGACGAGGGGGGGAGGGAGGGCAGGCGAGTGGGGGAGGGAGACTCTTAAAGGGCCATGCTGCATGCGAGGGCCGAGAGAGCGCGAAGAAAGGAGCCCCGTGTACGTGTACTGTACATGTAACACACGAATACTACATAATGTATTTAATGTTTTCAGCTTAACCAGCGCCTAAAGCCCCTGTTTTCTATACTATGCCGTGCCGCAAGTAGTTCGCGTTATAGCAGTTAATGGGCAGACAAAACACTCTGTAGACAGAGTTCAAAGTATGCAACACAAGACCTCATAATCCTCATTTCTCAGGAAAAGCCGAATGGAAAAGTCTTGCAGTTTGCTCGTACCGGGGGCAGTATAGGCGTTGTGAGGTGGGACCCTCGTGTGTGCGTTGCCCCTTTTAAGGGGATGTGTTTCTCTGTATGTGTATCGCCCTTTTAAGATGGGCCATGACTGCGTCATGGCCCAAGCTAATAAAAGGAGCCCCTGCAGGCACGTGAGACAGAACGGCTGCAGACTCCATAAGAGGTTGGTCTGAGTCCGTGTCTCATTACTGATGTAGGCTGCAGGCCTACACGTGGAGGCACAGGCCTGCAGGTCCTGTTGCCATGGGACCCCTTCGCCAGGACGGTGGCCTAGGTCCGCATGGTCAGGAGCCTGGCAGGCTGTGCCCCCACCCCGATGGCGCTGGTGTCACATAGTGCCACGGGGCCTGCCGGATGGACATGGCAGGCCCCAAACTCCCACAGGCGCTGGGCCTGTTTGGTGCTGTGAGGAAGCAGCACCCCGGGGGCGCCTGCCGGATGGACATGGCCGGCGACCCCCAACATTGGCGACGAGGAAGTCGTCTCTCTGAAAAGGTGAGAGAGAGAGGACTACGAGCCCACTAAGTGCCAGCAATCTTGACGTTCCTCCGGAGCACAGCACCCGGCCCCCACCGCAGTCAGGATTGACCCGCGCCCCACCGCACCTATTACGGTGATGGCCCGGGCCACCCTGCGCTGGGGTGCATCCTGCGGTGCCCTGCCGAAAAGGAGGAAAGAAGTGGAGCGGCCACAGCCGCAAAGAGAGTGTCGGCTCTTCGGGGGAGAAAGTGATGCTTCCGTTTACCCCTGCGGCATCCGCCGCAAAACGAAGGAGGAAGGGCCCCTATGTGTGAAGTGCGGTATCGGCCGCACATTGATGGAGGCGGCGTCATGGAGAGGCCGCGTGTGTTTCCCGTCCCCCCACCAGATCTGTAGAGACTGCCCCGCGGTCTCTGCCGAAACTGGAATACGCGGGTCATCACCCGCAAAGGGAGGAGGTATGCCGCCCCTCCCCCAGGAAGAAGAAAGTGCCGGCAGTCAACACTGCACCGAGGCACCCAAGTGGCGTGTTCGCCACGAAGAAGAAGGAGCGGCATCGGCGCTTCCAGGAGCAGAGCCTGCCATGTCCGTGATTGTTCCCCGGCCGTGGCCCTCTGAAAGGGGTGCTCGTGCGGCCGGATGACAACTGCCCATAGCCCCGATGCAGCATCCACCGGGACTGCGAATAGAAAGAGAGATGCCCCCGTGGGGAACAAGAAGAGAAGCAGTGCGCCCGTCCCAACTGAGGCCTGAAACATGGAGGGGAGTGACTGCCACCAACCCCCACCCACCCCCGCCTAAAGCTGGCCCCGTGGGGAGCAGAAGTGCCCGCGGCGTCGGCCGCGAAGGGGAGGCGCTGCCCCTCCCCCGTCCGGGATCGAGAGAGGTGCGGCTCCCAGGAGGGAAGGAGCGGCATCCGCCGAAATGGGTGGATGTGCCCTGCATGCCTCAGCCCCGGCCGAGGCCCTCTGAAAGGAGGGTGCTCGTGCGGCTGGGGGTGGAGCATGCCTGCCCCCCACCACAGTAAAGGATACTGTGCTACCAAGGGGAACGAGATGAGCGGCTGCAGCCGCGGATGGTGTCAGGCTTTCCAGGAGCACGCCCACTACCATTAAAGAACTGTTGCCCCCCCTTTTCCCAATGGAGTCATGCCGAGCGGCATCCGCCGCGAAGAGATGGGCTGTGCCCCCCAGAAGAACCGGATTGCCCGCTGCCCCATGAAAGAACATGGGACCTCCTGCCGGAGTGGAAGTCTTGTGCTGCCCGGGGGTGGAGTAATTGAGCGGCCGATGCCGCCGGCAGAAAAGAGAGTTGGTGAGCGGCATCCGCCGCGAAAAGAGTAAAGCTCGCTTGCAGGCCTGCCTGGCTGCAGACCCCGGCATTGAGGGGGGCGTGTGGGGCCTGGGAGGCAGACTGCATGCAAACCCCGGCAGCCAAGGGTGCCCCCGCCCTTGCAGGCGGCAGCAGTGTTTGCTATTGTGCCACTGCCGGAGCCCCGCAAAGATCCCCAGGCCCGGCAGTGATATCAAGAGAGGTGCTCCGGCTGGAGCAGTAAGAATGAAAGAAGCGTGCTCCCTGCTGTAGTGGCAATGAAGAAAGTATGGCCCTCTGAAAGCAAGCCAGGCCATGGGGGGCAGGCCACCTAGGGACGTGCTCCGAGCAAAGGGCAGAGGTGTGCCCTCCCCTGCCTGGGGGCGAGGGGAGACATCGAGGGGGTCTCATTGGTTGGGCAGCAGTGCTCCACTACCACACGCATCCTGGACAAACCAATGCCCGCCTGGGCACTTTTTCTCACAAGTGACCCACCACGGTGCCACGGGGACAGCCACCCTGACTGCCTGCTTTATTACGTGACCCCCACCACCGATCCACTGCAATCGCCCTACCTGCCACTCGCCTAGAAAGTGATGACGTGCTCCAGTCGGGAGCAGTACAGCGAGAGCAAGTGTGATCCACAGGCACCAACAGGGAGGGCAGGTTGGGATGAATCCGATCCATCCAAGGGATATAAGCAACCACCTATTCCACGTCAACACATGCCACAGTGCAGAGTCAATGCACCATATCACAACTCCAAGACCAGGGTACCGGAGCGCACTGCACTCTGCGCATCTACACATCATTACCAGTACACTGCCCACCATGCTGCACGCGATGGACAATGACTCTGCACACCAAAGACTGCCCTCTGAAGTTGTGGTATGGCAGTGACCCGGCACCGACAACGGGATCACCGCGGCCGACGTGGGACCCTCGCCCTCATTCCTCTCAAGGTTCACCGCCATCAGCACTTTTGCACTCTATGTGATGCTCACCCCACCAAAACGGATGTGAAAGTGGTGCTGCCTGCGCAGGGCTGAATAAAGTGAGTGGCCCCAACGCCAAGGAGGCAGCGCTGGGCACGGCCAGGTGATCCGAGGGGGTGACGCCCGCCACGCACTGGGGACGCCAATCCGGCCCGGTATTACCAGTCAGCCAAGGGCTGGTGTTCTGTAACAGCAAAGAGAAGGCCTACCACCACAGAATCAGGCCTCTCCTGGCACGGGCCCCATCGGCACACAGGCCTTACTGCCGGCCCTGGTGGTCGCCCAAACCGCCTGGCACTAATGACACCGGGCACGCGATGCCATAGAAGGGACAAGCTCAATGGGACTTGGGGGAGATACCTGCCGGACCCCTGAGTTCAGTCGACACCTTGGATGTGGCCAATTGACCAGGCAGCCTTGGGCCCTAAAACCAAGAATCAGTGCGTCAGTCGAGAAAGGGGTTGCAGCTCATCAGGAATGCTTGTGCGCCCCTTTGTGCCCCGGGAGGAGAAAGATGTGCCAGATTGGGGGAGCATCGTCAACAAAAATGGGTCAGTGATCCCATGTCACCCTGTGCTCGATCAATGACACCGTGACCTGTCGACAGCACATGGAGCAGCCACGATGCCCTGTGACCGGCGTCTCACTACTCGGCTCTGAACATCGAGTAACTAAGCCGATGTGGCCCCTGGTACCCGCTAGGTGCGGCTTTGCCGGCTGTGAACTATATCATCAAGGGATCTGGACTCGGGAAGTGACTCCTGGGTGGACGCTGGTGGGAGATGGACTGGTTCCCTGCTGCCCCGCGATTGCTTAAAAAAAAAAAAAAAAAAGGACTCAGTAATCTTGTGTCTTGATGCTGTGAACCTGCATAGTAACTACATGTTTTAAGTGGTCTCGGGTGAGGCTATGATCCCGCAGTCGCGGGGTGTGCATGTAATGCCGGCCGCCGCCCATGGCGTTTGTTTGTATGAGTTATCGTTCCGAGCCCCAGGTTAATAAAGGGTTTTTGCAAACTGTGGTGGAACTGCCTGTACTCCTCTGGCGGCTCAACTGCACCGAATGTCATCTGTTGAGTGTGTTTGGAACTGGGCTGATATGTTAGGTCCTTCTTCGTGGGTGCACCATTACGTGGCTGGGGCATATCGTATTAGTTGCCTACCCCACAAGCTCTCAACCGACTGGCATGTTATTGTTGTGTACCAGGCGGGATGCCTGTATGTTTCAGCACTGTTTGTTGTTTATTATGAAAAAGGAGGAGTGTGAGGTGGGACCCTCGTGTGTGCGTTGCCCCTTTTAAGGGGATGTGTTTCTCTGTATGTGTATCGCCCTTTTAAGATGGGCCATGACTGCGTCATGGCCCAAGCTAATAAAAGGAGCCCCTGCAGGCACGTGAGACAGAACGGCTGCAGACTCCATAAGAGGTTGGTCTGAGTCTGTGTCTCATTACTGATGTAGGCTGCAGGCCTACACGTGGAGGCACAGGCCTGCAGGTCCTGTTGCCATGGGACCCCTTCGCCAGGACGGTGGCCTAGGTCCGCATGGTCAGGAGCCTGGCAGGCTGTGCCCCCACCCCGATGGCGCTGGTGTCACATAGTGCCACGGGGCCTGCCGGATGGACATGGCAGGCCCCAAACTCCCACAGGCGCTGGGCCTGTTTGGTGCTGTGAGGAAGCAGCACCCCGGGGGCGCCTGCCGAATGGACATGGCCGGCGACCCCCAACAGGCGTGTGGGCACCGTCAGGGCAGTACTTGGATTAGCAAAGCCCTATGCAGCAAAAGATGTGGGAGGCACGTTCGTTTCTATACCTATTAACAGCACTGTGATATCACAGAAAATGACATCATATAATAGAAACATTACATGAAGTGGCAATGAGAACTTTCTATCCCCTCCTGCTCACCTTTCTCCACCACTCCTACCCCCTCTCCCGCTACTATGTCTTCCTTTGCCCCACCAACCCTGATGAGATTATTGGCCTACTACTCAAGGCTAATCCATCCTGTGCCCCCACTGTACCCGCACACTGTGAAGCACTTATCGCCCAGTGTTGTTTTACATCTTATTTCACTCATCAGCTCTTCCCTTGACAATGCTACTGTTCCCTCATCCTATAAGACAGCTTCTTTCATCCCTCTCCTTAGGAAACCTGGTCTAGATCCTATCTGTCATGCCAACGTTTGCCCTGTCTCTCTTCTGCCACACTATTCCAAAATCCGAAATCCTAGAGTGAGGAGTATGCAATCAACTCACTGTGTTCCTTGATACAACATCGGGGACCCTCTTCAATCTGGCTTCTGCCCAGACAGCTCTCCTCAATGTCAGCAACTTCGTCTCTTCCACTCGACATGCAAACCTTTCATCTATTCTTATTCTTCTCACCCTCTCTGCCACCTTCAATACTGTCGACCATTCTGACTTTCTCTCTCTGTTATCTCTCCTTTGCATCATAGATAAGGCCCTCACTTGGTTTCAGGGGTCAAGTCCTAAAAATTGAAGTGGGGGGACTCATCAACAAACACAATGGGATGTGACATTGCTGGAAATTAGCATACCAAGGTGAACTATGCACATTTCATTAAATTGGCTTTGCATAACTACCCAAATTGCAGAGCACGAATGGCATTTTCCTTTCATAAAATTAACACACACACAATTAAGAGAGGATATTTTCTTCTAATAGTGTTTTTGAAAACGTTAAAAGGTGTGCATGTTTTAAACTCCAAGAACCAATGCAAATGTTTTCCCTAGGACTTGTAGTACCGAAATGAGACATTTCACCTTAAGTTTTTTGTTATTATTAATCATTATGTTATATAGTGCTGTGGTGAAGTGTCCGACCTGCAAACCTGACGAGTGTGGTTCGATCGCAGAGGTCGCCATGAATTCATGAATTCAAAGAGGACATTCAATGTTTCTCATTTTAGCTGGGTGGGACTGAGTCCACCCTCTGAAAAAAGTGGGTGGACTCTGTCCACCGGCGTGTACCCTCGACTTTAGCCATGCTTGTTTTGCTTCATACTGTGCCCCAGATACTTTCAGGAGGCCTTACCTCCCCACTCGTCCCCCTTACTGTTGGAGTTCCCCAAGGGTCTGTCCTTGTGTCCTTGGTCCACTTCTCTTCTCTCTATATACCTCAGCTCTTGGTGCCCTGGCTTCCTCTCACAGCTTCTCCTATCAACACTTCGCTGACGACACTCAGATCTTCTTCTCCTTTCACTACTTATCTGACAAGATGTCAAAAATTAAAAACTGTCTCTCCGCCATCAAATATTGGATGACGTCTCACTCGCTCATGATCAACCAGGAGTGGTCTGGCCTACAGGAAAATCTGGAGATGTCCAGGTAGGTCACTCCACACTGGGCTTCTTTTGTGTGTTAACCTATTTTATTACCACATTTTCGCACAGGAAAAGGGTTTGGTTTGATGAAAATGTGTAATATGGGGCAACTTTGAAAAAACTTTTTCCTGGGCTTCTTTTAGTTCCCAGTCCACCCCTGTGATCAACTCCACTAAGACTGAAGTTCTCTACTTCACAGCCGAACAGGCTTTCTCTTCTGCTCCTCCTCTTCTGACTACCTTTCTTACTCTCTGTCCGCTCATAACCTTGGTGTCATCTTTGACCCATCACACAACTTCTCGCTCTTCATCTCCAAATCTGCCATTGCAGCCAGACTTAACCTTCTCAATGTCAGAAAAATCCATCATCTTCTTCCTTTCAATACATCTTAACAGCTAATCTCCTCATTAGACCGTTGAAGATCTGGCTACTGTGCCAGTCTAATCTATGACCTTCTCAACTATGCTTTTTCTATCTGGACAAAATCCTCAACTTTGCAGCCCGCACACTTTACAACCTTTCTCAATTTACCTCTACCTCCTCTGCCCATCGCCAGATTGGCTGGCTATCTATGAAACAATGCGCAGAGTTTAAACTTCTCATCATCTTCAGAAATGTCCATGGACTTGTCCCACCCTACCTATCTGCTCATCTCACTCCCTACTCTCCTCCTCACTCGTTAAGATCATCCTCAGCTCAACTCCTTGCCACCACTCAAGCCCCTTTACCCCCTCTCGAAGGGCCGGCACTAGGATTTGCGTGACCATGGCAGCAAAATATGTGTGGGCCCGCTTATTTGAATCTCAGAAAATGATGTCACAAAATTAGTTTTTAATATCCGTGGGAATCAAATAAACTGACGATTAGTGTATGAATGTTAACTGCTAATAGAACTTATCAAAGCAATCAAAGCAAAACCTATTTACCGGTAATGTATTAAAGCAGTCAGAATAAGCAATTCCTCAGGTTCTCAAATGTTATCAATAGGGCACTTGTCCAAAAAAAGTTGACTTAACGTATCTAAAAGTGAAATACACAAATTTAATTCAACTGGCCTTCCCTGGTAGAAGAAAATTCACAATACAAATGAGCATCATCTTTCAAAAAATAATAACCAAAAAATAAGCAGATAGAAGAGATGTTCCTATAATGCTGCTGGTAAAATATAAAAGGTGTGCCCCTTTTAAGGCCAAAAATATATATTGAAAGCAAAATATCAATAAAAGACATGTGCTTTGAAGACACTTTGATGTGGTCTTGTGGGTATGCATGGGTTATATGTGATTTTACCAATGGACAATTCAGAGTGGTACATTTCATTGCGACCAAATTTACCGAAAAATACTGATTACTTTTTTTATTTTTATTTGGGGGTTTCCTCCCCAAACCCCCCGAATTTCTATCCTTATAACTCCACCCCAACCTCGTCCCAACCCATTTTAACCCCTTACCGCACTACCCTATATATTTTGGTGAAATGTACCACTCTGAATTATTTTCAGTAAATAGACTGGGTGCCATAACTGTGTGCCCAGAGAACTTGAGGACCTGGGTTCAAATCCTTGTGGACGAACACTTGAGCACTTGAGCAAACAAGCTTATTTTGCACTCCTGCCTTAAAAACACCCGAGGGGGGGGGGCGGCCACACAGTGAAAAGAGTGGGAGGACTCTGTCAACCCACATGTACCATCAGCTTGTACCCTGAAAGTCTGCAAAGGACCAGGGAGAACAACCTCTTCAGTCTCTTCATTGATGAACCTGGTAAATCATCACAACCAGTTTGCCCTCTGCTCCTTTCCCCTCCTCAGACCAATGCTTGGCTTTCAACAAGTCTCTTCCTTTTATAAAGAGGACTTGAAAAGTACACACATCATCATTAAAGTACTCCAGAAACTTAGGAATCCTTATAGAAATGTTAACCAGAAAGAATACTACTGTCGCGCTATTTCCACCATCTTGTAGACTATAAATACCATAATGCAATTCAGCAAAAGTATACAAGATGACTGTAGGGTTTCTTTGTAGACTAAAAGACTCCTAACAAAAGATAATGGGAAAAGGTAACCTGAGTGTTTTACGTGGTTTGACAATGGCATGCTTCATATGTTGCGAAATGCAACATTCTACAAAAAAATAAACCTGTTTGGCACACCAAAAAGCATACACATGAAAACTAGCAAGACAAAGTTACCACTGTTTTGTTAACATATTTTAATTGTTTTCAAACAAGACAGATTTGAGCAACAAACGTTTTATGTGAGTTCTTTCAAAATAAAATAGCCATTTTGAACGCCTTTTTCCAAAACAATTGTTTTTAAATCGACCATTACTTGTAAAAAAAACTTCCGCTTTAAACGCTCTGATAAAACAAAGAGCGTTATGCATCTTAACTGTGAGGCCGCACAGGGTCTGATGGGCTGCTGGGGAGCAGGGCAGGGTATTGGTCTCTCAAAGAGAGTCACAGGGGTGGTGGAGCTGAAAGCACGGCCTCTCTAACATGGGAGCCCTTTGCCTGGAAGCAGACACGCAGCCCCTGTTTAAAGCAATTTACTTTATTTCATATACTCTCTGCAGGTGGTGGCTGCGGGTCCCCCAAGAACGCATGGCCCGGGGCGGCGGCACACACTGCCCATGCCTCGGGCCTGCCCTGCCCTCTTTTTTCCGCTCTCTCTCTCTATCTCCTCGCCCCCCTACTCTAGAATGCTCTTCCTCTCTCTGCGTACTACTCCAACACTACCACTGTTTAAATCCAACCTAAAAGCTCCCCTTCATTTTGGAGAACCTGTTTCCTAGCACTCTAGACTACTGCATCATCCTATTTTCCTCTCTCCCTACCCTTCATGGACAACCATGAAGCACTTTTCTTTCACCCCTCCCTCCTTAATTCAGCACTTTCTCCACCATCCTGTCCCTATGTCATTGTGTCCTTTCCTCGTGCCTGGTTTTTGTTTCCACCTTCCGCTGCAACATCTGGTCTAGAAGCCACAGTCTCTCACCCTATTTTAAAGGACCCATGTTGTCCACTCTGTAATCAATGGTAAATTCTGTAAACGTTTTTGTGCCAAAATAAATAAATAAAATAAATAAATAAATATAAAGGGAAATAAACTTTGGTATGTACAGTTTATAGCTTCTCAATTATTATTATTATTATTATTATTATTATTATTATTATTATTATTATTATTATTATTATTATTATTATTATTATTATTATTTTGTGTTAGGAGCAATACCATTAGCGAGTTGTATGCACATGAGTCATGATGAGATAACATTATTGGACCAGGATCACTATTTAAATGGTGAAGCCAGAATTTGAGACCAGTCTTCAATTTATGCACGTGGCCACATATTTTCCTAGATCTAGCTGGCAGAAATATGTACTTGAAGAAGAATACTGTGTTTTAGAGAATAATGTTGCTTTGAGAAACTTTGAAAAGCACACAAATTATAATAAATCTCGTGGACAAATGTATAAATCTTTATTGAAATCGGTTGTAAGAATTTGATTGTAGGGCTATTTTCCCATCTTGAATGGAAGACTTCAAAATTCAGTGAAAGGCTAAAATGTGCTCTAGGTTTTGTAAATGTACTTTTAAGACATAGAGACACAACAAATGATACTGTGTGATAAGGGCACCTGGCTGTAGTGATTGTTTTTTCACAAATATGCAGCATATATAATGTGAAGAAAATGGGACGTGCTGCAAAAAAATGTTTTTTGGCATGTCAGATAAGCATGCTTGAATAAAAAAGGATACAATTTGAAATTTGTTTTTGTATTCAAATTTGAGTTGTCTTAAAGGAAGCATCTTAGTGAAGAACAAATCCAAGCAATCACACTAGAGAATGCTCAACCACCCAGCGTTGAATACAACTACCTTGGAAGAAAGCGGTGCTCTCTCACTATGGGCCTAAGGTTTTTTGTAGTCAATCTCGGATGGACCTCTTGTGCCTACATATCATAGGTGCCACTCTCCACAAAGCTTTAAATGCCAAAATAACCAACTTGAACTTCACACAGAAACTACAGGAAGGTGTAGTCCATGCAAATTTGGTGTAATACGCAGAATGCACAAAACCCTTAGCAGGATTCAAGCAGCCACATCCTGGCCCAGCTGTAGATTTGATGTTAATCATTCAGCTAACTTTACATACAGCACTTTCCAGTAGTCAAAAGGCATAGAGATAAAGGCATAGGTCCATGATTTCAGGTCATAAGAATACAGAAAGGCAGTAAAACTCTGACAGCCCTGAGATGGAACCCAGCCCTAACGACTGCGGCCACTTGAGCACGCCTTAATTACAAGAAATACAGGGATTGACTGACAATTTTGGAAGAGTCTGAAAAGTGTTGGCCAAGGGAAACATGAGCTCTCTCTCAGCTGCAAAAAGGAACTGAGCAAGTGCTCCTGGGCCAGCGGGTTTTCGGATGCCTTTTGCTTGGAGTATCCCAGCACACATACCTAGTGGTAATGTAAGGTTGGGGACATTTCAATTTCCGGGACTTGCATGACAAATGGGACATGTTTGCTGTGGTACTACAGGTCCATTTTTGTAAAAAGGGTCATCCAGATCATCACTGCGGTTGAGGAATGCACAGGTATAGTAGGATGTTTTAATCAACGACATCTCATTCAGGGGAACTTTCCAGCCACTGCAAAACAGGCGTGCCCAATGTTCCTGTATTTGATAAAGTTGTTTGTATGAATCTGGGATCCCCAATTTTATAGAACAGAAACCACTCCCCTTTTAGGTGTGTATTATTTCTCTAATTTAATTGATCAATTCATGTGATTGCACACTGGTCCAAAATTCACAATACATTAAACCTACCACCCTCTGGTCATTGGGCATATAAATGAAGGGGTAAGTCTGATGGGGGTAACTTCTAAAACAACTTTCTCTCCCATTTGATGTAATGCCATGTTGGAGATTTCTGGATTAAACAATAGTAACTTTCTGAAACAGCATGTCCCATACATGTAATCATCTTACCAACAGATTCACCAGATTGCTGTCTCTGCTGCAAATTAAATGATGGAATTTTGATCTCGATACCAATTATGGTGGATGACTTACAGAGTTTGGCTGTTTACGCCAAAAATATTTTTCCATCTCAAATGAATGGGCTTGCCAATAACGATGCTAGGAAATATGAATCACTGGAATGCACTATTTCTGCACAATGAGAGACACATTCACCTTATCTACATAAGAAAGATAACACCACAACATTTTTATTTTCGGTCCATCTAATAAGGTATTTCTAGCTGAACAATTCTTTAAAAAATTAGCTCTCTATGAGGTGTTGGAAAGTTAGCAACATAATCAATCGCAATTTTATATGACAACCTTTAGCATTTCTGCTCAGTAACCAATACATCTGCTGTCCATGCTGTTAATTCAGAGATGGAGTATCCATGACCAGGAGGTCTGTCGCCATGTTAAAGTCCTTTGTAGTTAAAGCTGCTGGGGCCATCTATGACTTCAGTCTTGCTCCCTGACCTGAGATAGGTCCCAGGGTCTGGCCGGCATTAGATGAGCAATTCAGTCTCAAAAAGATTTACATTTCATCATTGAGGAAAGTATTGGCTGATTGAACTATCGCATTAGATAAGAGGGACCCACTGGCCAAGCTGAATTCAGTGCAGATTTAAGATTTTAAGCACAAACATGTAGACAGATGAATGCCATGAATAGGAAACTTGGGCTTTATTGTCAGGTCAGGTTTCCTGACACTTTTTAGTGCTCAGTTTCAAAAGTGTTTCTTTTTCCTGAGACAGTAAAGCATCTCCCTTTCCGTCTTGTTGCTGGGGCTCCGGTAAGGAAGGATATCATATGGCAGTTCAAACCTATATCTGGTGCTTGATTCAGAAATGCATCACATACAACTCTTTTTATTCTCCATGTGGCAAAAGTCTCTTTAAAATAGAACAATACTATAACATTACATTTGCTGATCAAAGTTCAGTCCAAGACATATCGTTAATTCTTTGCTTTCAATCTTAGATTGAGTAGTTTTCAATTTTTCTAAAAGTTGCAGGATCATTTCTGGTACTTGGTTATATTTATCTCAGGCCTTGGCAATTATATTTTAATTTGAGAGGGGCTACACACATCATCCATTTTCCTTGCACATGTGTTATTCTGATTTTGTGCGCAGGCCACCGGTCACATATATGTTTTTATAATGGCACTTTTCAGAATGCCTTTCTTCCGGATACATTTCCCTACAAACCCCCCTTGCTCAAACTCAGTGCGGCAGCGAGGTGTGACTGCACAGGGTTTGCAGACGGAAGCTCTGTTTTGGAACCATTTCCCAGTGTATCAGCGAGGAAGCGAGTAAGCATCCGCCTCCAACAACCTCAAAACCTGTGGGATCCGCGAAGCGGAACAAGAAGTATGACTGCAAAGTGTTTGCAGTCTGAAGTCCACTGTGTGCAGATGTGCAACAGTGCCTGGAAAATTATCCTGATTCAAACAGATTTCTCACGCCATACTTAGATTTCAGCGATAAAGAATAGCACACAGAGATTTTTGGAGGAGCTGGAAGACGTGGCTGTTCTAATAAAAGAAGAGCATCATGTAAAAACAGCCTAATGCTGGTAAGATCTTCTTTTGTCTTTTTTCTGTTGCCATGAACACTTAAGATAACGGGACTGCCATGGGGAAGTGGCTTAAGTAAAGCTATCTGTCCAGGATTGGCTCTACATCCTGGCACTGGGCCCTATATTTGCTGTGTAGTCTTGTGGGATTTGAATAGAGAGTTTAAATATGGCAATGTCACACTAGAATTTACATAGTGTTCCGTTTCCATACACCACAACTAAATAAGATGGAGCCTTAATGGCTAGGGAGCTGCAGGAAATGCCAGGTGACCATGCTGGACAATCAGAGGCTTAGTTGTTGGGTGCTAGTCATTCAAACTTACTCACTATGTCCAAGCCAGCCTCTGGAACAAGGCAAGGAAAAATTATTGACTTTTGCATGCCGACAGATAACATGCATCCTACCAAACCAACTACTCCTACAGAGGGTGTATCTAATTCCCTATACATTGATCTATCAGATTCCATCATGTTGCCTGCCTCTTTCCTGTGTCTTTGCCAAGAAATGAGTGATCATCCTTTGTCATGCGATATTGGAAATAGGGGCACCACACAGGGGAGATCAAAAATGCCAAGTAGCATGAACAAAAAGGCTGCACATATTAAGAAATAGAAATCTTCATTACCCTATCAACAGCAAGGCCCATAAGGAATTTGGATTCATTTTTCGAATGTTAATACCCTGGGGCCCTCATCGGTTGCTGCGCTCCATCTGGTACTTGAATCCATCGTGAGGATATATGATAACATCAAAGAGTCAGTCTCTAATAATTCCGACCTTCTAAAAAGAATCGGGGACAGGAAAGCGCCACAGAAAAAGGCAGCAGACGGGAGGGATAGGAATGTGTCCTCTCCCACAAGAATTCTAGACCTTGAGACAACGGAAGAGGACCTTCTCAATATGGCTTCTAAATTTGTTAGTGAAACTCGGCAAGAGAATCATTCTTGATTAAGTGCCTCTCCTGAGTTGTTCGAGACCTAACATGAGGAGCCACCACCAATCTATTGCCATATAGAAGCAAGGGACAATGCATGTGTGTTTATAGACTCACAGCCGGTGTCCTCCTTGAAGGGCATCATTCAAGTTACATAGCAAATTCGTAAATCAAAAAATCTGCCTGAGAACAAAGGCTTAAGAAAGAATCTTAAAGAAAGTTCCTGAGATCATTGTTATAAATACAGGACAATACTCAAGACATCGAATGGGCCCAACCTAACAACATACCAGAACGGGAGGGTGCAACCAAACAATTGTCCAAAAAGTCTAAAAATAAATTGCTCAAGAAAAAATCAGTGCAGTTGACTCAACAAATAAAATACTGATTTCTTTCCCATTTCCAACTCATCACGTAAGGAGATTAAATATACATAATCAAGGGAAAGAAATGAGTCCGTAGGAGACTGCCAAGATCAGCCTCATATCCCTAATAGTGATATATAAGAGCTTATTGAGGGCCATTCATTGGGCCTGACAAAAAAAATGAGAGATACGCTTTTATATCATAATATGGTGCAAGGGATGATCTGGTGAAACAAACAGAGGGAGCTCCTAGGCCCTACAAAGAATCTCTGGACTATGACTCTCGCACTCTCGTGTCGGAGAACATTATTCAAATTAATGGGCTCTATTTTTAAATTGAGCCAAGCTCTTAGACATCTTTGCAGATATTCCAGCAGTTAAATCTCTCCCTTCTGGTGATATTGATTTAATTTCAAATCCATTCTCAGGTCTGAACATACTAACTGTACTTTTTTTCAAGATTGGTGGCAAAATTAATTTGGGACCCTGTTGATACATTGAGAACAATGGGATTTGACCTGATTCATTTTTGAAACCAAACAAAAATGGCTAACTTTGATCTAGAAAGGAATGACCCAAAAGGTATTGAATCTACTAAACATCTGAAAGTCCAGAAAGTGGGCGAGGGTCTGGCTTTCTATGGGTGGTGGGCTTGTTGGCCACACGAATAGTCTATGGGAGAATGGTCTTGGTTACTGGAGGCTATCTGCAAGAATATAAAGCCACATGGAATGCAAAATAATCTTTAACTGTCAGCCTCTAAAAGGTGCATCCTGGAACTGTTGTGGGTTTAACAATTTGCATGAATTACTGAATTACTCAATACAGGATCCACCATTTACAGTTATGATATTTATATGTTGCAGGAGACGATGACCCCCTTGCCTATTGTGGTAAATGGCTTTTAGGGTTTTACTCAGTTAGCAAAATAAAACAGCCTTTGGAGACCCAATGGGGGCTTGTCAACATTTATTGACATTTATTGACATTAGTTTGGGCCAGAGGCCTTTTTGTATAGTGACAGCTTTTTCGGGATTCTGGCTAATGAAATTAAAATACCTTAATCCAATACAGAAATTCTGTTGATTAATTTATACTTGAATTGGACCAAGTTGTCACTTAATAAATATTAATGAAATATGTTTTCTATACTGGATGGTTGGTTGGGTTCAGGCCATGACCCTAATATTTTAGTAGGGGGGACCTTAATGCTCAGTGTGCAGCTGAGACATACAACCTTAAAGCCCAAAGGGTAAAAAAATCAAATCAAATTTGCGCTCCAGGCTAACAGGAGAATCTTGGTGTGACCTTTTCACAATATGGGATCTTTCTTTAGTGGTGCCAAATGAGGAGGAGGTTTGGAAATGACACTATACTTGGTCTAGAGGAACAGTTACCTCATGGAAAGACCATATCTTTGTATCCTCGTCCTTTGCTTCCTATTGGTTGGAAGTAACTATCCTTGAGGTTTATTCCAGTGACCACCGATCCATCTCAATAAAGTAGGATTTTGTACTTAAAAAAATGAAAATCTCAACCCTGGTTTCAATTTCTAGAAAGGGTAAGATGGAATACCTGATTACTTAACAGATTTGCCCATCAGATAAGAAAGGTTGCAAAAGTATCTTGGGGAGGAATGCCTTCTCATGTTGGAATTTTAGGAATGTAGTAGTGAAATGTCTGAACTGTGTGTTACAGAGAAGTCAGATACTCAGGCATACTAATCATGTAGATCGTTATGATTTAAGTGTGGCAAAAGAAAAAAATCAAACATCTCCAGGTTGGCAACTTTGTGCATTATAATTTATCAAAGATGAGATACTTACTAAACAGAAAATTAAGCAGCGACATAGAAATGATTTAAAAACTATGAAATTCCAATTGCCTGTTAAAAATGGCCAGTTGGCAGTTAGGCATCTGTTAAAACAGAAAGTAATGCAATTTTGGAAACTTACTAAAAAAAGCTGTCAAGAAGGAGGTGGTGGAAGATGTTTCCTCAATAAGTGAGGACACCTGGGTAACATATTATGCTGCTACCTTCAAAGGTCTAGGGCGGGGGGAGATGCCCAAGTTGCCTGCCAGTATATTGCAGGCTATATCATGGACGGCACAAGACCCTGCTGACATTGAATTTCTCCAAAGCAGAGTACGGGTCCAAGACCCCTGGCCCAGACAATTTAGCCCAAATTACATTATAGCAAGATACGGTCATCTGGGCATCTGTTTTATCAGTTCTTTTTAGAGCATTTCTGACAATGGGAGTGATGGCTCCCTCATACAGAGTGGCATATATTCTTCCCAATTACAAAAAAAGGGTGCTGTGTCTAATCCGGCCAACTATCAACCCATCACCCTTGTACATGCCACAAAAAAATCTTTGCAGCCATGATCCCGAAAGAGCTTGAGTTGTTGGTCACCAAACCTTGTATCTTAGTACAGAGTCAGACTGGCTTCAGGAAGAATGTGGGTACCACCTTGAGTGGAACTATTCTCTCCAACATTCGGGCTGCAGTCGCTGAGGGGGTCTATCGGTATGGTCACCAAACCTTGTATCTTAGTACAGAGTCAGACTGGCTTCAGGAAGAATGTGGGTACCACCTTGAGTGGAACTATTCTCTCCAACATTCGGGCTGCAGTCGCTGAGGGGGTCTATCGGTATGGTATATATGTCCTCGCTAAACTTCTCTAGCGCCTTCAGCACAGTTAGTAGGCACATTCTATGGCATGAGCTGTTAAAGAAGAGGGTGCCTCCCCCTCTGGTAAAACTGATATCTTTACTGCACTTAAATACATCAGTGCAGATTAGGCTGACAAAAGAAGGTCACCTGCCCTAACCTATTTTCACCACGCTGGGCTTGAGACAGGGATGTTTTCTCGCTCCCCTTTTTTTTCAACATTTATCTATCTGATATTGACAAACTATGGGACACAATTAAATCTAATCCCATCAGACCTGGTTCCCTGAAAAGTAATTGGTTGGCCTTTTCTGACGACCTGTTGTTCTTGACTTGACCTGTAGGGCTTCAACGTAAATTGACAGCTTTTTACAACTATCCAGTGGAGAGCAATTTGACCATCAATGCTAGCAAGTCGAGAATAGTTATCTTCTCTAAAAGGCATAAACCTAAAGTGATGGGTTGGGGAGCTAGGAAGGCTTGCCTTACAACAACTACCTCTATGCGCTATCTGGGTTTCAAATTAGCCTGCAAGGAACCCAGAGCGCTATTGAGGAGAACCTGCAAATTAAGTGAAATACCTTCATAGCCCAGCTTAAAAGATAGTGTGTGTTCATTCTGGGGAGGTTACGTCCGAAGGAAATAAATCTAATTGAAACTCTGTATATGGTGAAGAACAAACTCTTTAGTACAGATTAGTGTTTGACTATCGATGGACTGGCTGCCTATTCGCTGTACAAAGAGTACAGGTGCTTTTCAAGGAAAAGAAGGGGCCTGGAGAAATATATATCTCTGTTTCCATGCTACAAAGCAGGATCAGTGTACATGAGATTTAGATTTAATTTGCTTTGACATTAGAAACTATGGGCCCAAGAATACAGCTGTCGTCTGTGGAGAATCCTGTGGATCCCCCACTAGAACTCTGCCTAAGGCCTCCTCCCAGGTGGCCAGGAGAGGTCAGACACTTCCTGATCCCAATCCTTGGGGTGGTGTACTGTGTGAGGATCACCTGGGTGGAGACACGGGCAAGAGCGGGATGTGATTTCACAGGATGAGACACAATATTTCACCTTGGGGAAGGATATGCTTGCCACTGAATTAAAGGAGGCATTGGCTTATTGTCAATTTACAATCTCTCAACTTCCTGCTAAAGATGAAAAGATAAACTCCCATGGTATAATCTTGCAAAGGGTGTCCAGTCATTATCTCGAAAACAAAATGTCGAATTACAATAATGTCGAAACAATAATGTCGAAAACAAAAATGTCGAATTGTTTTTTTTTTAATGTACATGTTTTTTTGGGGTTCCGGTGGTAAAAAAAAGGGGTAAAACATAAAAAAAAAATTAAAAAAGGGGGGTTGGGGGGGGGAACCCCCCCATTTCGAATAAAAATCAACAAAAAAAAGAAATTCGACATTTTTGTTTTCGACTTTATTTTTTCGACATTATGACTTTCGACATATTTGTATTCGAGATTATGACTATAAACCCTTGCAAAGTACCATATTTGAAGAGCAAGTCTGTTGCATTCCCTAAAAATATATATCCTCCCCAGTGCCAAAGGTATACAAGGGCATAGGAGACCCATACAATCTGGGCGGGACAGGGGACACATTGGGGTCTTTGCTTTATTTATTTATTTATTTATTTATTTATTTATTTATTTATTTATTTATTTATTTATTTATTGTGTTTTTGTAAAATAACTCGACTTTTCACAACATTAACATAGCAGTATGTATTAAATTACATATATCATCACTGTATAAAACGAGGAAAGAAGTAAAGAAAACAGAAGAAAATTAAGAATAAGAAAAGCAGTTCAGAGTATAAAATCCTCCCAGCGATGGACATTTAGAGAGATCTTTTATAATACTCTCACCTGCGCTTTAAGTGCAGATGCTTTATGGAGTTTGGCCAACCCATCCTATCCTATTCCACTTGAACCCTAAATGATGGAACATGAGTGTGCCCCTTTATAGCAGTGTATGGGCTGCAATCATACCTCGGCACCAGGGTATTCACTAGATTTACATGGATAGCAGAAAAAGTACTGTTATGAATCTCGAGGCTCTGCTTTATCTTTTTCTGGGACATCCACAAGGCTTATGGTGGCCTCTATTAAAATGTGTCTAAAACTCATCATTTAGCTGGTGGTGGGTACCAAAAATGCAGTTGCATCCCTATTTTTAAAACAAGCTTTGGCAACGATAACCGTTTCGGCTTTAATGTAGGTAGGCACTTGCCAAGCACCGCCATAGTGGTATTAGGTACACACTGATGGTGGCAGCTGCAAAATGGTGCAAGTATCTGGACATTTAATAGAAGTGCCTGGCAAATGCCCAATACGTATACACAAGCAAACGCTTACCATTGCTGGTTTTTAGCAGGACTTCAGTGAAGGAAATGCAAAGTGCTAATAGAGTGGCTGAAGGCATCCCTGGATAAGACATTATTATTACACCAGTAGTATGTTCCCAGCTCCAATTAAGTTATTAACTACACAGGGCTTTGTAGTAAACATCCCTAAGTCAGTGGCTTTATCTAAACCAGAACTGGCACTTTATGTGCCATATATAGATAATTCTATAGTTTCTTTAAAGGAATAGGTTATGGCGTAAAATGAGTCTGCGGCTTGCGTGGCATCCATCCACCAAAAACCCATGAAGGTTGCTAAGATAGCCCAAATAACATGATGCTGTGTCGCATAGCAAGATGCCGCACCCTGGCACCACCTCAAACTACTGGACAGGTCAGAGGTAAATATATGCCTCATTTAAGGTTAGTCCTTACTTCAGACTTAGGCTGCAGGTAGGATTGAGTGAAAAGGGAGTTGATGCAGGAAAGCCTGCTGTGAATGTCTCTTCCTGGAGAGGAACCAGACAGGAGTGCAGATGACACTGGGGCAGTGGGAGACGCTGAGCCCCAGTTCCCACATTCCCTTTAATAAATCCTCCCCATGCTGGCCAGCACCTGGGAGAGAGGGGCCACTTTATGTATTATCAGGCCCAATCAATGCGCAGACAGATATGGTGTAGTGTATATATCTGCAATTATGTCATCAAACGACTTCTAATGGTCCTTGTGCAGGCCTCGTGAGCATGGATCAAGCGTTAGAAGAAGACGCATTCATGACTGCACCCTTTATCTGGGAAAATGAGGCAAGCCACCATTCTTCCTTGTACAAATCTCCCCTCTGTACACTTCTCTACTCCACATTCTTGTCTGCTGTACACCCTTTTCTCCCAAGTCCCTTCCCTGCACCCCACACCAAGTCACTCCTCTGACACACTGGCCTCTGCACTTTCTCACTTGTCTTTACTTTGCTCTCATTTGCAAAACCTGAAGCACCTCCTTTGCCATTTCTGCCCCTATCCACTCTACCTGTGTTCTGGTCTTTCCTGCACCGCTCTATCCCCAGCACATACTGGCCACCATCTGCACTCTGTTCTTGTTCACGTGTCTCCCCTCCCTTGCTCCTCTCTTTTTCTGTCCTCTGCACCCTTTCTACCCTTTTTCACTTTGCAGTCCCACACTTTCCTGTACCCCAGTCCCTCGCTTCCCATTCCCCCATGGCCAGCACCCCACACAACTCTCATCTGTACACTTACTCAGCACTTTCTCCTCAGTCTTCAGAGCACCCTCGATATCCTGGCTTACATTTCACAGGTTTCTCTTGCCCGCCTTGCATGACATAATGCTTCTCAGAATAAGCTGGAACAGGCATGCCAGATCCATGACCTTAAAAGGGCCCATTGATACCTTCAAGCATTAACTCTTAAGAAATAGTCAGGAGCATGGATATTTGGAAGGGGGGACAGACACAGAAGTCACTAAATCTACGTACTGCCGTGGCTCTACCCCGAAAATCTGATCACACTGCAACCACTCAAGTATGCTGACAGAAACAGCCAGGCGCAATAAAACAGGGTGAAGCTTAGCCAAGACCTACAGAAGATTAGTGCTTGATTTGTTTTGAGAGATGCGCAGGATGGGCACCAACAAAAGGTGTATTTTGGGCAGGGACAGAGTTCAGGTCTGGGCTGATAATAGTTTGTTTTATGGAATATAATAACACTTTGGTCATAGCGCTTTATGCTAGATGCTTTCAGCTTCTAGGCAATGTAATAGCAGGTATTATTACCCTCATTTGAACGGTACTGAATTTATGAAAGGTTAAGTGGACTGCTGCTGGGTTTGAACTAGAGAAATGCAGGTAGCATTCATGTCAGAGACCAAGCTTTAGGTGTGGTACCATCCAAACCTCAAGCAGGTGTGAGTTGTTGGTAAGAGGTGGAGGGGTGTGCTTTAAATCCTACTGATATTAGAGTATACATCAAGTGTTTTCCCTTGCCTACCTTAGACACCACTATGGAAAAGAGCACACATCCCACATAGCGGCCCTTCTTGAGATTGGCTCATCCTCCTTTTACTTTATATGGTTTCATGAGGATTTCGTATACAATGTCAGGCTGATATCTCAGGCAGTGTCTGCACTTTGCAAGCCAGGCTTGGGGTACAGGAACATCCTGGAGAAAATCCAGTCTTTGCCAGATTGTGTGATCCTGGGCGAATTGTGTGACCCCCACTGTGCATTATTTTCTCTATAGGTTTTCTTGGGATCACCTAGAAGTGACTCAGTTGGCAGTGTACACTATAACGAAATGCCTCAATCGTAAATGTTCTAACAGACTTTCTTGTTGCTCCATGTATGCTAAGCATGTTGAGTGAGTGCGAAGAGGGACAAAGTGTCACAGCAATAGATGTCACCTCCAGCTGGGGGACCGGGTCTCATTTTGGGAAGCCGTTATAGATAAATTCATAGAATTTGTAATGTTTTTTTGCAGAGAAACATGTCAGGTGCAGATCCAACTCTAAGGAAATAAAAGTAACCTGACAGTTTAGGGACACTAGTGTAAGCAGCAAAAATCATTGTCACGCCCTTCTCCTTAAAAAAGGCAATGCATAATATATTAAACAGTGTTCTGCCTGGAATTTCTATAGAAACTGCATGTACATGTCAATACTGTTAGGAAAGATTTCGATTTATGGGTAATTTTCCCTCCAGTTGTGTACCCCCCCAACATTTTGCTGCTGTTTAACACCATAGTCTGACTTGTTGCAACTTTTCTGCAACATGTAACAAGTGCACAATGTACCTTCCAATACAGTGCACTTGGGTGTCTTAGTCATTTCCAAAGGCCCTAGATACTCTCGAAGGATTTATTAGGAGATGTGCAGATGTGTCACGGACAGGGCTGATGGCAGCTTATCTTTTCATATAATTTTAACCTTTTTCTGCCAGGTAAACCGCGTTTGGCACGAATAGGTGGCCTGGCTCCAAAATGGCCATTCCACAAGGTTCTTTGTCCTGTCCTTTGGTCATCTTGCCCAGCTCAGTCCTTATTTGGGCATGCATTTTCTCGTGAAACGCCAAGATTTCGCAGGCTTCTGCATGTCTTGTGTGAGTACCTCCAGTATGTAGGCTGGGGTGTCTGTCCCCAATACACATCCTCGGTGCCAGAGAGTCTGGAGTGCTGTGAATGCCTGGGACCACTGTGGTCCGTCATTGGTCCACATATGGTATGCATGAATGTGAGCAGATCTCCCATTGGGTCCTCTTTGTTTTGGCGCGAAGGGGATTCTGGATAAGAGAAGCCCCCAAACAGCCATACCTTGTCGATCTCTGGAGTTCTCACTGAACGAAGGATAGGATCCAAGTATCCTGAATCTAAGAAGCTGAGTCGAGGAACCGCAGGTGACCCACTGGAAGGTTTGGCACCCTGAGCCCGCCGTCGTCCCATGGGACCCCTCTGCATCTGGTTGTCCTAGAAGGTCTGCAAAGAAGCTTCGACCTATTGGAATAATGGGACCAACTATTCTCGGCACCTTCACCAAAACCTGCAAGTAAGCCTTCTCGGAAGTGTCCCTGGGCCAACCCATGGGCTGACCAACTTACGCAGGACCTTTGCTCTGTCTCCGTCGCCGTTTAGTATACTGCTAGCTCTGTGCAAACGACACCGTCACGCCAAATTTCGTACACTTGCCATTCCCAGGTCTGAAGTGAGACGAGTGTGCCAGAACCAGAGCATACACGGTTACTGTGTCACCCTGCCGTGGTGACGATCTTTTCAGGTGTGCTGCATTTGTGCCCCTCTTGCCCCTGAAGCCTGCTGCAGTGAAACTGGACTGATCCATCCACCACGAGCGGAGAAATCACCACCATCCCATTTGGGAATCATCGCTGTATCTTCGTCGCTGAAAGCGGCAGAGCCGCCAAATTGCTGCACTTGAACCTGCAACCGAAGTGGACTTGACTGCCGAAGTTTGGCCCAGAGTGCGCCGGGGGACGGTGAGTAATCACAACCCTAACTGGTGGCCCCTAGCGCCTTCATCCATTTTTACGCACAAGTGGCTCCTGGGGGCCCCTCTCCTTTCCACTGCTAGTGCCAACTAGCAAACTATTCCCAACTCTTGGAATCTACTCTGCCCTCAAGTGGAGACCATCCTCGAATAGTGGGATCCTATTCTTCATTACCTCACCCATCTTCCAAGCTGTTAGAGACCCTTGAAGAGACCCCATTTTGCCCATTGGAACTACCGTGTGCACTTGCATTGCCTGTACTTTTGAGCATTAGACTCCTCTCTTCTTAGGGATCGGACTGCCTGTTAGTTAGGAGTGTGTTGGATGTAGAAGGGGCTAAAGACTATTTGCACTGCCTGTTTCCTTCCCCTTTAGGTTGTGGACCCATTTCGTGCTTTACCCCTTTACACCCCATTGGTCTTGTATATATGTATTTTGATAGTATTGTGTTGGTCTAAATAGTATTACTGTGATTTGATTGTGTGTTTGAAACTCAAAGGCCTTTAAATACATGTATATGTATTTTTAATATATCTACACCTGACTGGGAGTAATTTGTAAGTGTCCTTTACCTCTGTGTGCTCATTGAGGTCTTTCAGTCACCCTCACCCCTCCTGAGACCTAGTCTTGACCGCCGCCAAGCTACCTTGATTTGTCTGGCTTATCCAGAAGGTTACCCTGTTCTAAGAAACTAGGTTGGCCTCCTGAACCTCTGCCCACCAGGTCAGAGTTCAGAAATCCATCCTAACAAATACCAGCTCCTATTGTGCACCCTTGATCCTCCGCTGTATCGGTGAATGGCCTCGTATTTTGTTTGTGCGGCCTTGCAAGCCCGTGTTGGCCAATGCTTGGAGCTTAAATGTGAGCCCTGGCTGCCCAACAGTAAGGAACAAACAAAGAGCTGTTCCAATGTGATGTTGCTCTTTGGCAGGGACACCCTTTCATGAATTGAAAAACCTGAGGGCGGCAGGGCCTCAGGTTTTTCAATTCATGAAAGTGTGCCAACGTCAGATATGCAGTTTCTAAACATGCACAGTTCATTGCAAACTGATCAGGGAATCCTGGCCTCTTAAAGTTTCATCATGAAACATTAAGAGGCCAGGATTCCCATCAGTTTTGCAACATGCCACATGTGTTTAGAAACTGTTTATCTGACGTTGGCAGTGGCACATTGCCTTTAATAAATCCTCCCCATGCTGCCCTGCACCTAGGATACGGGGGCCACGCCACTTGACTTACCTTACGGTAGCTGAGGTCTCAGGTGGAGGTCGAGTCGCAGTTGGACTCAGAGTCTGAGTGGCACCTCTCAAACAAGGTTGATGTGAGAGGTATGGTTCTTACATTTTGCGCTTTGCATAAACACATTTTGGAGAAATCTTTATTATATTTTGGCCAGTTTGTCAGGGGCGCAATGAAGCCATTCTAGTTGGCACCATTTGAGAATGGCCTTAAGTACTACCTTGTAGGAAGCCTGCACATGTTAATCTTTCCCATTTCAATGTCTCTCATTTTACTGTTCTAAGCGCGATAAAGGGCTCCATTGGGCGCATGTGACATGTGATTGACTCCTCCTCTTATCTACTGGTCTTTAAGAGGGACCTGTGTTTAATAATGGCCACCTGGGTGCATCACCTATGTACAGGGGCTGCTTTCCACATAGGATTATGCTTTATAAAACCCATTCATTTATACATTACACAATTCCATGGCAGACATTTGATGGCCGTCAGAAGAACAGAAGGTTATGTAGGCACACCGAACATGTAACTGCCTCAGCCTTAGCACAGTCTTGGAAGTACCTGCATCTTTAATACTTCTGGAATATTATTAAATCAGTTTTTCTTTTATTGCCCGCAGAAAGATACATGGACGCACCCGATCCACCTGACCTGACACGCGACTGCCTCTACTCCCCCAGCTCAGCCTTTCAACGACAGCATAAGAAATGCACGCATTTCAATACTAAACAACCCCCCTCCACCTATCATTGTTGTGCTGCAGTTCCATTATCCCCTCCCCCTTCTCTCTCCTGGCTGTGTATCGCCCCCTGTTTGTACGAGGCAGCGTATGCTGGTTCTCCAAATATTGGACTATGTGAGTATTGTATAGTGCCAGGAATATACAAAAGCGCTACAATATCTCCACAAGAGAAACATTTTTTCTTTTGGGACTAGGCTCGTCTTTCAAGGTGAATAATTTGTTATCAAAATGCTTCCAAAAATATCTCACAGGCGGCGACACAGAGTGTCGGCATGCCGACTGATGTGGCCAAGAAGGGACAGCAACACTGACACAGCGGCCTGGCAACAAAAGCGCACCCTGGCATTGACCGGCCAAGGGAGTGGGGGCATCCGTGGCAGTGGCACACGCAGCTCTCCATGAAGAGGTGATGGAGCGCCCAGGGAGGGCCAAGGGTGGCACCACTGCAGTGGAAGGGCAGTGGAGGGCGCTGTCAGGTGTATTGACCCACGTTTGAGTCATTAAGCTGCAACATTTGGTGCTGTGGGCTTAGAAAATCCAAGATGGCCAAAAAGCCCACATGTGCACCAGAATCCAGGAGAACCGCGCAGTTTGTGCGCACACCAAAATGGTCGCCTAACCTTCCACCCGCCAGTGCGAGCGTGATGGGCCAGGGGTGCCATGAGTGGAATGTGTGCCAAAGGAAAAACAGCAGTGCCTGTTCGCTTAAAAAGCGCTTTGAAATCACCTTGGTTTCTCTGAATGCAAGCTCAAAATGCCTATTTGAAACATTGCAGGATATTCAAAAATCTCACTGAACACCAGCAGACATTTGGCAGAATGAAGTTTTGTGTGCATACAAAATCTGGAAAGAAAAAGAGCCCAAAACAATGTTCATAACAAAACTGGCTGAGCTGTGGAGGTCAGCAGCTTAAGTTAAACTGAACGGAAAACCACTAAAATCGAAATGTTTAAATTAAATGAGGGACCTACTTTGGAGTGTCACATAGTTTGTAACTGTTGAAATGTCATAGTTTTGAACTTAGAATCAGCATTCTAGCTGCATGTGTAAAAATTGTCAGTTTGATTTGAATGTAGAAAACTGGGAACAAAAAGTGACATTTAGCTGAAACCTGGCTTAATGAAACTGGATTCTGCCTGACAACTACCCCTGACAGGAGTTGAAACTGGATCAACAGCTGTGTTCCCAGGCCTGGCTGCATTCTGCTGCCCCCACAAAAAGGAGGTGACACCTCTCTGTTTGAATTACCTGGGGACTGCAGGAAACTGAACAATGGACTCAGGCAAATGTTATATTGGGGGGCCCTAAAGTGGCTTCCTCTTGGGAGAAGTGGGAGGAGAAGTGCCTGTGAGAGCCAGCTGAGCTTGGGGGAAGTGGATAAACCAGTTCTTCCACCATGTGATGTGGGAAGCCACACCCCTTTTTGACCAGGGCATAAGTTAAAAAGATAGATAACTCATAGTGCGGACTGGTCAAAATTATATAAGTAATATCATTATTCTTGTGATTTTTCTGTGCACGTTTTAAGAGGCGTTAGGACCCGGTGGTGTATTCTGGGGGGTTGCTAGCGGAAAATAGGGTCTTACTCCAAATGTCTGCATGTTAAAAATCTGACACTTCATCAATTAATGTCCATACTCCTTGCGAACATGTGTGTAATTTTTGGTAAATGTCCGATATTGGTAAACCAGTCAAAAAGCGCAAAATGTTGTCATTTTTGAATGCAAGCCCCCAGGAAGATCAGAGGCGGACAAGCATGGACCATAAGGAATATATAATGTGTACATGTAATTTCAACAAATTGTGTATCTGGGAAATATGTATTTGAATCAAATATAGATTTGTGGGCAAATTGACCAGGGGAGGATCCTCTGACCCATAAACAGACCTCGTCATGATGACAATCCATTTCCTTCCCCCAATCATGAGAGAGGGGAGAATTGGGCCAATGACAAGTAGGGAGGGGCAGGCTCAGTTATGCCACGCACACACCCACCTCCAAAACACATAAAAAGAGACTGCTGGGACAGGTAGAGACATTCAATTCCATTTTCTGCGGGACGCTCTGCCGGGAGACTCCAGACTTCACATCCATCAATCTTCAGAGACCAGAAATTTACGTCAGAACTTAAAGCAAGGGCCTAAACCCACAAACTGAGAACTCGTCTCAGCAGGCCTCAGCATCCTTAAAATCATTTGCAAACTATTCCACAGCCGGGCAAGCTGTCTGAATTCTTTTGCCAAGAACTTTTGCCAGTACCCAGAAAGCAGTGTTACATCCAGAATCCACTTGATCCGGACCGGAAAGCAGAGCAGTATCCAGAACCAGAGGCCGCTGTGTCCAGAGAGGCTAGACCAGCAGAGCAGAGCTGACCCAGACCGCTGTGAGCAGAACCAGAGATCCGGATCGCTGTGAGCAGAACCGGTGCCTGATTGACCCGCCGAGCAGACAAAACCGCCGCCGGACGTGTTGACCAGATCCGTGACGAGGCCTAGTTCAAATTTATATTGTGAGTACCTAGCAGAACTGTGCAGAACCAATCTCTTAGTTAAAATAATCTAATTCAAGCTATTTTAACCTAAGTAGAACTGCCTCCTAGAAATCGTGTCATCTGTCATTTTTAAAGCTGCACAACTGTCACCTGTCAATTCTGCAGCTGCAAGCTGTCACCTGTCATTTTGAGTTTTACTTGAAATCCGAAAATCTACCTTTATTAAATCGTCTGTATCTCCGGAACCGTTTGTCCTAGGAACGTGGTTTAACTTTCATTTTAAAGCTGTGATTCTAGGCTTTCCGAGGAACCTAGAACCGACTTCCTACACCCTTTCGTCAATCGCGATTTACACACTCGAGAAATTTACCGCGATTTGCGATTTTGGCTCAATTTTCTCCACTTGTCAAAATAGCAGCTCCATTCTTTCCTTTGTTAAAATCCTCTAAGCTTGCTGGGGGGGAACTGAATTTCGGATTGTATTTGATTGCATTCCTGAGAACTGTGTGCTCCTCTTTTCATCTCCTTCCATTTCTTACATTGCATAGGGGGGGGGGTGAATTGCCAGAGAAAAAGTGATTATCTTATCTTGTGCTAAAATCATATCAAGTATTTCTGTACTGCATTTTATTCCTCATTGCTTTTCCCTTGAAACCATAAAAGTATTTTGCTACCTTATCCATTCTATACTAACTCCTCATTGATTGTAAAGAACTGTGCTACTGTAGGATTACCTATTGCTGATTACTGCTCATATTCACAAGTGTACTATCCATTATCAATTTATTTATTGAAGTGTGATATATATATTGTTTAATTTTCCAAATAAACCTTTTAAATTTGCAAAACAGACCTACTTCTTGGCTCAGTGGGGTCAGGGGGATTCTAAGAGAGGGGTGTTATATAAGGGTTGTCATCCAGAGTACATGAACTGGACCTAAAAATATATCAATAAGGGTTTCCCTCAGCATCCCAGACTAGGCATTGACTTAGCTGTAGCGTTGAAGTGAAGCCGCTTAACAAAGTGGGGGCTCGGAGCCGGGATATTCTGGGTTAGATTTACCATTTGTGCAGCTTAATACACTGTGAAAGCACCCCTCAAAGGAACGATCTAAGGAGAAGGTCTGTTTTGCAAAATAAAATACAAACTTCTGTAAGTCAGGAAGGAACTCAAATTCCAGAATGACGACACTGGTAGACATCAAAATAGCCAGAGAGCACTTCTTACATAAGCTATTTGTGAGAGGTGAGTGGACTCATCAGGACCAAACGGTCTGGTTGCAGTCTATCGCGCAACAGGTCACTGAAACAGGGTCAGATATATGGAGATATATGGAGAGATCAGGGTCCCTTACATATGGCCCTGAGTGAACTATACATGGCTCCTAAAGCTAAAGATGAACACGACAAGATGGTTAGGATAGCGGCATATTTGTATCTATATTTGTATCTATATATGGGAGCCATGCAGGACAAATGTGCTGAAGGCCAAGATCTAGCAAATAGGCAACAGATCGCGTTAGAGAAGGCCCAATCTGACCTGGTCTCTTCTGAGCAGAGGATGCACGGAAGCCAGGAGTCCGAAAATGAGAGCAGACAGTATCTCATTAAAATCAAAGAGGACATGTGTATCCTGCAACAGGAAAAGTCTGACCAGGATACCAGATTTCTGGCCTTGCAGAAGGAGTACCAAGAAGGTTTGGACTCCCTACTGCAGAGCCAGAAAAAGCTGGAGCAACAGTTAGACTTCAAAAGGGCATGTGCTGAGCAGGTAGTCACCCTGCAAAGCCACCTAGAAAAGGAAAAAGAGGAAAGCAATAAACTGATTTTGAAAGACCTGGATACCCAGGCAGAGTTTGACCAGGAGCGCCAGAAAGCTGGTGCCTTCCAAAGGCAAAGGGACGACCTGGCGGCACAGATGCAGGCTCTTAGTCAGGAAAGGGATACCTTAGGCCAGGAAGTCTGCCACTTAAAAAGGAAAATGGAAGAAAATCACCTGGCCCTCCAGGGACTGGGTGACCTCCAAAAAGAACACCAGAACTTGTTAGAGCACACCAGGAGGGTGGAGGATGCTCTGGCAAGAAAGGAGCAGGCCAATAGGGACACAGCTCAGGAGGTAACCCTCCTGCAGCAAAGACTGGCCCAGTACTCCAGGACCAATCAGGAGGCACAGAGAGAGAATGAGGCTCTCTGCCAGCACAATGATAGGCTCCAGCAACAGGTAGCGATGCAGGAGAGACTGATAGAGTCTAGTAAGTCCTTAACTGAGGAATTGAAAGCGCAGGCTCTTGCATTGCAACAGGAAGCAGGGGCGGATAGAGATGAGGTTCGCTGGGAAAGAGAAACTCCTGAGCATAACCTCAGGAGCCCTAGTACCAGAGGCCTTCATCTCTCCCAGTCCCTGGACTCTGCCACCCCCATGTCCCCTCGCGCACATGAGCCCAGGGCCACGGGGATGGCAGATTACTATCCAGCTAGAAGTATGGGGCTCATAGGCAGTACCTCCCAGGAATGGATGGGCGGGCATCCGGGTATGGGCACCCAAGCACAGTGCAATTTAGTGGGGAACCTCAGGAGAGTAGGCCCATTAAGGGCATCCTGAAAACCTCTGCCCAGTTAGGTCAGTGGGGGGTACCCATCAAATCCTGGCAGCAAGGAGGGATCTGAAGACTCCTCTGAGCATTACAGGACACAGGAGACCAGGTCCCCACATTCTGCCAGCCATTCCCAGGCTCGCAGAATCCGGGAAAACCTGGAAGATCAGACGGGCACCTCTGGGAGCAGTGCTTCTGAGTCAGAGGATGAATGGACCAGGGTTACCCGAACCAAAAAGGCCAATAAGGCAAAAAGGGCTTTGCTTAAGGACCCATTGAAACAAATAAAGGCAATAAGGAGTGTCATCACGCCTTATCATAAGAACGCCAAGTATTCTGTTTGGGAACACTTGGAGCTCTATGAGCAAATGATGGAGACTTTCCATTTGAAGGACAGCAGTAGCTGCATCCAGTATGTCAAATGGACCTTCTCACCAGAATACAACAGTTTCTTTGCAGGGCTGGAGGATCAAAACCATTCAAGGTGGTCCACCTACAGGGCGGCCATCTTGAAACATTTTTCTGTGCACAGAAATCCTCAAGAGGCTCGCAAGGCAGCCTACAATTTGCAATGTGGGGAGGATCAGGCCCCACAAAAGTTTGTGCAAGAATTAAAGTGTGCTTTTGCGCAGACCACCAGAAGGGTGCGCACGGATAGCAGAGAATTTATCAATACGTTTTTCCATGCCTTACCCAAATACATAATGACCCAGCTCGTGAGAGATTTTCATGAGAAAAGATCTTTAGACTGGGTCATTGAACAGGCTACCCGGATCTATGAGGTGCAGAAGCCCATCGAAAATAAAAATAATGCGCAGAAAACCCCCAAAACCAACAGCACCCCTGCTGCTGCCAAGGTGGCAGAGGTAAAGGTTGCCCCCGTTTTATATTTGGAGATGGGGGGGCCTAAAAACCTGCCTGCACCAAATAATTCACAGCCCAGAAGGCCCTCGGGCCAGTCACAGACAGGTAGTCGAGGAGGTAGTCCCACAAATGGGGTCCCTCGCTCCCCAGATTATGTAAGTCCCAGCTACAAGGGAAACCGACCCATCCTGTGTTATGTGTGGACTCCTCCAGCCCAAGGGGGGGATCCAGCCAAGCACTTGACCCAGGGAACTTCCCTCCTAACGTCCCCCAGGAGGGCAGAAATTCACCAAATCCTGGGCAGAACCTTTTCCCCAGGTATCCACCCAATTTCCAGCCCCAAAATCATCCATCCTTCTTTCCCCAATTCCCTGAGCCCAGACCACCTAATCCAGGAGAGGGGAGGCCAAGGGTGGAGGGGTACCCAAATCTTCCCAATCCGGGGTATTACCAGAGAAGGGATAGCTACCCTTCCCGGGATCAGCCCAGGGGAGAAAATAGAGCCCCGTATCAGCCTGAGCGGGTTTCACAACTTGAGCGCCAGGTCCAAAATATGGCACGAGATCTGGGTCACATACTGAGGGCTCAACAGAACCCTCAGATGAGCATGCCACCGCAGAATGCCTCAAACTCTGGACCTGGTGCTCCAGAACAATGACGGGGGCAGCACCCCGATAACCCACCAGTTCCCAGGGAGGAGGCACAAGGGGAAGTGGGGTTTAAAGCCTTGGAGGAAGCTTCCTTCCCAACTTGTAAACAGCCCCTGGAAAACCAGGAACCGGAAACAAAATCTCCTGCCCCTGAAAGTCTGCCACCGAAGGAGCAGAGGGGGGGTAGGAAAAACAAAGGACCCAAACAGACTCACTTTGTGGAGGAGGTACAGGTCTTCCAATTTGAGGGAGAAGGATCCCAAGAGGATCCTGGGGAAAGGATCTTCTCCTTCAGAGATGGGGGAACTCCTCCCAAGGAAAAATGGGTCCCAAGGGATGCCGATTCAGACTGGGGAGATGTGGAGACTGAGCTACCGCCGCCCATCATCTCATCCCAGAACCGACAATACCAAAATCCCATGGGTCAAACCCATCCTGATGACTGCCTCCAAAAAGGGGGGGGCGGCCCAGAACCCAAAACCATTTCCAGTTGCCAACTTTTTCTTTCAGATTCCCCAGGCTCTCCACAGAATTCTGCCCAAATCTCTTCGCTAGCAATGTCCAAAACCAGAAAGTTAGCCCACCAGTTGTCCAAAAATGTGCATTATCTGTGCCCCCTTGAGGAGAAGGAGGGAAGATATTATGCCCCGGTACAAGTACAGGGGCAGGGTACAATTTCGGCACTGGTGGACACTGGATCCCAAGCTACCCTTCTGTCCAAAAGGGCCTTTGATGAACTAAATGCAGGAAGGGGGGAGAATTACCATATTCCTCTCACTTCTCTTCCTGGACAACTGCAGAACTTTGACGGGAAGGAAATTCCTGTCGAGGGGACTGCAGATTTGGACATCAAAATTGGGCGACACAAGGTGAAACACCCGGTCATAGTAGTGACTCCAGAGGGCACCCCTTGTTTACTAGGGAATGACCTCCTGAGAAGGTTGTCACCCCTAATAGATTGCGTAAACAAGGTCCTCTGGACCCAGACTAGCCGACCAATAAAATTAAAACAGAGTGTCAACCATGTTAGTTTAAACGGCACCTGCCACATGGTTGAACAAAAATCGGACCAAGTAGAATTTCACTTCCAGAACAACCAAATTCCAGACGTGACAGTAACAGCAGTAGGACAACAGACTGGTGATGGGGGGTCCTCTCTATTTCTGAAAATCAACCTTCGTTCCAGTTTAAGGTGGTATTCCACACTGGAAGGAAACACTCTGAAATTCTTTACCAATCCACAATCAGACACTCCCACTCCTATAGTCCAGAAAGATGTGAAATCAGCTCAGAGCCTGGCTGATATTCAGCAAATTGGAGAGCAGTTGTTCATCCCTGTTCAGTTAAATGATGGGAAGGACTCTGTTCTCGCTCGAGTGTGTGTGAACAACGGTAAGAGCTTCATCAGCGAAGCCATGTTCCGCCAACTCCCAAAAGATCCAGCCATTCCCACATTCAAACTGATAGACAAATGGGAAATGGACCTGGAAGCACCTAATTCCAAACATCTCCTGCCAAGCAGGTGTATGCTCAAAATCTCCATTGGCAACAAGAGCATAGTCCATAATTGTTGGGTCGTGCGAGACGTCTCTGCCGCCTTTTACTTAGGCAGTGACATTCTCAATCGCTTTGCGATTAGTTTGGACCTAATAAACTTCAAAGCTTGGTCCCGATTAGCAGATAATCCCATGGGCTTTGATGATCCAGAAAAAGCATTTAGGTCGGCTCAATTGCTACCTTATGCAGTTGAAATTCAGATTAAAGAGGAAGTCACCATCCCAGAAAGGACCCGACAATTCTCCCTGGAAGTGAAAGTTAAAAGAGGACAAAAATTGAAAAACCCTGATGCTTACATACATCTAAATGCTTCTCTCCAACAGCAAGGGTTGGGGGTAAACCCAACTCCATTAGTCAACATAGAACATGACACCATTCCAGTAGAGGTGGATAACAGCGACTTAAAGAGTATTACTCTAGCCGTAGGCACCATTATTGGAATGGCAGTTGATGACTGACATTTCTCCATTGATCTAGGAAATTAACTGTTAGGACCAATCCCTAAGGACAGTTTTGACAGTGACAGTGATGACAACACAACACCAGACAGGATTTTAACCCGGCATGGGGGGAACTTCCTGGTGTACACTTCTTGCCCTTATGGTAAGGAAGATGTGACTTGTGACTTCAGGAGGGATGAGGTGATCTTCCAGGTCCATGAGGGCTGCCTTTCCCACCTGAAGCCTCCAGTCCAAATCAGCACTCTGACCAGGGACTTCTCCACCCAGCTGGAGGAGGCCGCTGAGATAGCCAAACCAGAAGTATTTCCAGGCTTCAGGCAGATGGTGGAAGAGAGAGTCAACCTAGCGGATGCCTGTGTGACTCTGGAACAGAAGCAAAAGTTGAAACAAGTTTTCTTGGATTTCCAAGATCTCTTTGCGGTAGACTTATATGACTGTGGTCGCACCGACATCGACACAACAACAATTCCCACAGACCCTGGAATGACTCCAGTGTTTGTGAAGCAATATCGTTTGCCTCTCGCATCCATGGAGTCCCTTACTGAAATAATTAAGAACCTTGAGTCCCGGGGAATAATCCGTCCAGTCCACAGCACTTTCAATAATCCGATGATGGGAATATTGAAGCCAAACGGCAAGTGGAGACTTTGCGCTGACCTTAGGGAGCTCAACAAACGGGTCCATACTTCCCGATGGCCTCTGCCCTACATTGACCAAGGGCTGGCCCAGATCCAGGGGTCACAGGTATTCACTGCAATAGACCTGACCAATGGCTACTGGACCGTGCCTGTCAGTAGGGAGGACCAATACAAACTGGCTTTTACCTCTGGGGGCCAGCAGCACACATGGACCCGGGCTCCCTTCGGATACCTCAACTCCGGCAATGAATTCAACATTTTCCTAGATAAGGCCATGCCCGACCTGGGTGCGAGGGGTAACCTGGCTTATGTAGATGATGTCCTCATCAAAAGTTCATCTGTGGAGGAACACATAGCGGAGATCCGTTATGTTCTGACACAGTTGAGGGCCGCCGGAGCAAAACTTTCCTTCCAGAAAGCACAGTGGTGTAGAATCCGTGTTAATTTCTTGGGGCATGAGATTACTCCTCAGGGTCTCTGTCCCCAAGAAAAGAAAGTGGAAGCACTTCAGAAGCTGAAAGACCCCACAACTCTGCGGGAACTAAGGAGCTTCCTTGGACTGACTAATTACAGCAGAAAGTTCATTGAAGGCTACGCAGAGATCACTAGACCCCTGATTCATCTCTTGAAGGGGGGGGTCAAGTGGGAATGGGGTCCAGAACAATACAAGGCAGTAAGACAACTCAAAAGAAGCCTCTCACAAGCGCCTTGCCTAGCTTACCCTGTCATAAACAAGAAGTTCTTCATGGAGACAGGGTTCTCTAATACGTGCTTGACGGCAGTATTATACCAAAAGCATGACAAGGTCAATAAAGTAATCTCCTATGCGAGCAAAACTTTATCCTCTGTGGAGGAAAAATTCAACGATTGTGAGAAGGCACTCCTGGCAACGGTGTAGGCATTGAAGAATTACAGGCTGTTTATCCAGGGGGAACACATCATAGTGGAGACTCCACACCAGCCTCTGCAATATCTCCAGAGTGACAGAATCCGGGCCGTAAATGTGAGTAATTCCCGAATTACTTCCTGGATTCTGTCAATGCAAGGCTTTCCTGTAGAGGTCAGATATGGCCAAAACAAGAAGAGTCCCCTTGCGCAAGGTCTGGCTGACTTGCATGATTGTGCCAGAGAAAACTGTCTCGAGGATGAAAGTCTAAAAATCAAGGACAACATGGAGGCATACCTTAATTCCCCACACACAGTCTTTGAAGAAGACAAGTGTGAGTGAATGCCCACTGTCTATGTGGATGGATGCTCTTACCATGTTGACAACAACGGGGAGAAAGAACTGGTGGCCGGCGTAGGGAACGCATGGGTGAATGAGTCCCCAGAACCCTCTGCTGGATACAAAATTGGTCCCCGAAGTAGTCAGGTGGCAGAGTTGATGGCTGTGCATCAGGCCATCCTTACTGCTGTCCAACAGCAACTCCACAAACTGGTCATAATCACAGATTCGGATTATGTACGGAACAGGTTCGTGGAGCACCTGGTTAATTGGAAAACCAGAGGCATGTTATGTGCTAATAACAAACCCCTGAAACATGGGAAGCTAATCCAAAATATTGATGATCTGGTCACATCGAATGGGATGACCATCTACTGGAAAAAGATCAAGGGTCATTCCAAAGTAGAGGGACCAGACAAAACTGGAAATGATTTCGCTGATCAGCTGGCCAAAACCGGGGCCATCCAAGGGGATCTAATCAAAATAGAGTCCCTGTTGGGGGAAATCCAGGTCACTGCTATCACTAGGTCCCAGAAAAAATGCTCACAATGATCTTTCAACTGCACAATGGAGTAAGGAGACCCCTGATGCTGATTTGATTACAGCTCAGAAGGGGGATCCAATAATTGGTAAGTTTTACCAACACCTTGAGGACCCTGAGAACTTTCCCCTGACGGATACCGATTACATTGGGAAAGAGGACCTAAGAGTGTTGATGAAATGTCCAAAAATGTTCCGAATCCAAGACGGTTTGTTGGTAAGGAAATCCCAAGCTGGCCATGATCAGTGGGTGGTTCCTACCTCATTCCGAAGCCTGATGTTAAGTCATAGGGGGTTTCATACAACACTTGAAATCTTAAGAGAGGTTGCATACTGGCCACACTTGGGGCAGGACCTCGACCAATACTTGAAGGGGTGTCTTGTGTGTGCACAATTTCAGAGATCATCCCTCACACACTGTGCGCCTCTCCAAAAGAGGGGGATGACACTGCCATGGTCAGATTTGCAAATCGACTTTGTAGGCCCTGTAATTCGCTCGTCTAGAGGAAACAAGTACATGTTGACCGTTACATGCTTGTTTACCAAGTGGGTGGAATGTCCCCCGGCCCCAAACTGCAAGGCAGAAACAGCAGCTGCCCTGATGATTAACCACATCTTTTCCCGTTTTGGTCTACCTCAAAGGATTGAGTCAGACAGAGGTAGCCACTTCACCATTGAAGTAATGACAAAGATGTGGGAGATACTGGTGGTTAAAAGGAAGCTCCACATTGCTTACAGGCCAGCTTCTTCTGGAGCAGTGGAGAGATACAACCGAACCATTGTGAGCATATTAAAAAAGTTTGTGGCAGATTCTGGGCCAAGTTGGGATATCCGATTACCTCTGGTCCTAATGGCCATCAGATCTACCCCTTCATCTGCAACTAAAATGTCACCATTTGAGTTGATGACCGGACGCAAGATGGTGCTTCCCCAGCATTTGCTCTACAGGACCCAAGAGCAGACACTGATAAATGCCTCCACAACTCATGAGTATGTGGAGAATTTAAGGAAACACCTTCAGCATGCTTTTGCCTATGCTCAGCAGAATCTAGAAAGATCAGCCGAGAGCATGAAGACCCACTATGATTTAAAAACTACCCGAAAGGAATATAAGGTGGGTGATCGGGTCTATCTATACAATTTCCAAAGGAACCAGGCCAAACAGCGAAAATTCTTGCCTACATGGAAGGGACTGTTTGAAATTATAGACCAGATCTCCCCTGTTGCCTATAAGATCTGCATCCCCAAAGGCAGTTTGGCAGAGGGGGAAGATAAGTGGGTCCATATAAATCAGCTAAAGTGTTGCCATCCCAGGCACACTCTGCAACAACTGGAGGAGTCCTCTGCAATACCAGAGGGGACCGCTCCAGAGTAATTCAATTCCAACCCTAAAATATCCCACATATAGTCTAAAAAAATATTATGATTTGGAAAAAAGAAATGTCTTATAATTGTATCTTGTTTTTTGTTAAAATAAGAACGTAAATGTTTTGACTATAAAATGTATATGCCACCCCACTATATCAATGGTGGGGAAGAAATGTCTACGAATAGGTATTGCCGCTTTCCTTTGTCGTCCTAGGAGAAAGAAAACCTGTAGACTGGCCAAGGAGGACGATCCGGAGACTGGGGGCAAAGATCCGAGGGGCCCGGGGTACCGCCCAATATTCCCATCAGGACCGGCGAGGAGAACCGATTGATCCAACCGGATGGAGGAAAAGATGCTGAACTGTGCCATTTGCGGAATTGGAAGAAGATGATGCGGACATACCAGTGCATGGGTCAAAACATTCTTCGCACCCGACTCCCCCTCGACTCAAATTCAAAGTGCAGTCAGGTGGGGGGGCTTTGTCAGGTGTATTGACCCACATTTGAGTCATTAAGCTGCAACATTTGGTGCTGTGGGCTTAGAAAATCCAAGATGGCCAAAAAGCCCACATGTGCGCAGGAATCCAGGAGAACCGCGCAGTTTGTGCGCACACCAAAATGGTCGCCTAACCTTCCACCAACCAATGCGAGCGTGATGGGCCAGGGGTGCCATGAGTGGAATGTGTGCCAAAGGAAAAACAGCAGTGCCTGTTAGCTTAAAAATGAATGCAAGCTCAAAATGCCTATTTGAAACATTGCAGGATATTCAAAAATCTCACTGAACACCAGCAGACATTCGGCAGAATGAAGTTTTGTGTGCATACAAAATCTGGAAAGAAAAAGAGCCCAAAACAATGTTCATAACAAAACTGGCTGAGCTGTGGAGGTCAGCAGCTTAAGTTAAACTGAACGGAAAACCACTAAAATCGAAATGTTTAAATTAAATGAGGGACCTACTTTGGAGTGTCACATAGTTTGCAACTGTTGAAATGTCATAGTTTTGAACTTAGAATCAGCATTCTAGCTGCATGTGTAAAAATTGTCAGTTTGATTTGAATGTAGAAAACTGGGAACAAAAAGTGACATTTATCTGAAACTTGGCTTAATGAAACTGGATTCTGCCTGACAACTACCCCCGACAGGAGTTGAAACTGGATCAACAGCTGTGTTCCCAGGCCTGGCTGCATTCTGCTGCCCCCACAAAAAGGAGGTGACACCTCTCTGATTGAATTACCTGGGGACTGCAGGAAACTGAACAATGGACTCAGGCAAATGTTATATTGGGGGGGTCGTAAAGTGGCTTCCTCTTGGGAGAAGTGGGAGGAGAAGTGCCTGTGAGAGCTAGCTGAGCTTGGGGGAAGTGGATAAACCAGTTCTTCCACCATGTGATGTTGGAAGCCACACCCCTTTTTGACCAGGGCATAAGTTAAAAAGATAGATAACTCAAGGTGCGGACTGGTCGAAATTATATAAGTAATGTCATTATTCTTGTGATTTTTCTGTGCACGTTTTAAGAGGCGTTAGGACCCGGTGGTGTATTCTGGGGGGTTGCTAGCAGAAACTAGGGTCTTACTCCAAATGTCTGCATGCTAAAAATTTGACACTTCATCAATTAATGTCCATACTCCTTGCGCACATGTGTGTAATTTTTGGTAAATGTCCGATATTGGTAAACCAGTCAAAAAGCGCAAAATGTTGTCATTTTTGAATGCAAGCCCCCAGGAAGATCAGAGGCGGACAAGCATGGACCATAAGGAATATATTATGTGTACATGTAATTTCAACAAATCGTGTATCTGGGAAATATGTTTTTGAATCAAATATAGATTTGTGGGAAAATTGACCAGGGGAGGATCCTCTGACCCATAAACAGACCTCATCATGATGACAATCCATTTCCTTCCCCCAATCATGGGAGAGGGGAGAATTGGGCCAATGACAAGTAGAGAGGGGCAGGCTCAGTTATGCCACTCACACACCCACCTCCAAAACACATAAAAAGAGACTGCTGGGACATGTAGAGACATTCAATTCCATCTTCTACGGGACGCTCTGCCGGGAGACTCCAGACTTCACATCCATCAATCTTCAGAGACCAGAAATTTACTTCAGAACTTAAAGCAAGGGCCTAAACCCACAAACTGAGAACTCTTCTCAGCAGGCCTCAGCATCCTTAAAATCATTTGCAAACTATTCCACAGCCGGGCGAGCTGTCTGAATTCTTTTGCTAAGAACTTTTGCCAGTACCCAGAAAGCAGTGTTACATCCAGAATCCACTTGATCCGGACCGGAAAGCAGAGCAGTATTCAGAACCAGAGGCCGCTGTGTACAGAGAGGCTAGACCAGCAGAGCAGAGCTGACCCAGACCGCTGTGAGCAGAACCAGAGATCCGGATCGCTGTGAGCAGAACCGGTGCCTGATTGACCCGCCGAGCAGACAAAACCGCCGCCGGACGTGTTGACCAGATCCGTGACGAGGCTTAGTTCAAATTTATATTGTGAGTACCTAGCAGAACTGTGCAGAACCAATCTCTTAGTTAAAATAATCTAATTCAAGCTATTTTAACCTAAGTAGAACTGCCTCCTAGAAATCGTGTCATCTGTCATTTTTAAAGCTGCACAACTGTCACCTGTCAATTCTGCAGCTGCAAGCTGTCACCTGTCATTTTGAGTTTTACTTTAAATCCGAAAATCTACCTTTATTAAATCGTCTGTATCTCCGGAACCGTTTGTCCTAGGAACGTGGTTTAACTTTCATTTTAAAGCTGTGATTCTAGGCTTTCCGACGACCCTAGAACCGACTTCCTACACTTTTGCCGCAATCGCGATTTACGCACTCGCGAAATTTACCGCGATTTGCGATTTTGGCTCAATTTCTCCACTTGTCAAAATAGCAGCTCCAGTCTTTCCTTTGTTAAAATCCGTTTGCAACCTGGTAATAACTCATAGAACATTGCTAAAGTGAGCCTGAACTAATACCAACAAGCATCTCTCACTCACCCTGAATCTCTAGAGGGAATTAAAATCAGTTAGCACATTTTCCCATCCATTGCCATCACATTTAAAAGCATTTTGGGCCTGTGTTTCAAACTTCTACCTGTTTCCTCTAAGCTTGCTGGGGGGGAACTGAATTTCGTATTGTATTTAATTGCATTCCTGAGAACTGTGTGCTCCTCTTTCCATCTCCTTCCATTTCTTACATTGCATAGGGGGGGGGTTGAATTGCCAGAGAAAAAGTGATTATCTTATCTTGTGCTAAAATCATATCAAGTATTTCTGTACTGCATTTTATTCCTCATTGCTTTTCCCTTGAAACCATAAAAGTATTTTGCTACCTTATCCATCCTATACTAACTCCTCATTGATTGTAAAGAACTGTGCTACTGTAGGATTACCTATTGCTGATTACTGCTCATATTCACAAGTGTACTATCCATTATCAATTTATTTATAGAAGTGTGATATATATATTGTTTAATTTTCCAAATAAACCTTTTAAATTTGCAAAACAGACCTACTTCTTGGCTCAGTGGAGTCAGAGGGATTCTAAGAGAGGGGTGTTATATAAGGGTTGTCATCCAGAGTACATGAACTGGACCTAAAAATATATCAATAAGGGTTTCCCTCAGCATCCCAGACTAGGCATTGACGTAGCTGTAGTGTTGAAGTGAAGCCACTTAACAGCGCACAGGTTTTGCTGTGGCACTGCATACAGCGGGGAGCAGTGGGTGAGACACCTTGTGTGGCAGTGCATGCATTGTGGCCAAGGAGTGAAGGGAGGAGGCAGGTCCGGCATGGAGGCATTGCGGCATTAGGGTGAAAGGAGTCAGAGGGGTCTATGTTCTGGCATTACATGCGCTTGATGGGGGAGAGAAAGGGTGTGTCTTCACACAGTGCTTGTAGTGGGGGTGCAGTGATATAGATGGGCTGTGTTTCGTCACTGCATTGAAGTTTAAAGGGAGCTAGGGTGCGTGTGTTCTGGGGTGCTTTCTTTAGGCGTTGCATGCAATATGTTGGGGAGTGCGGGTGATCTAACAATGCATGCATTGGGGGAAGAAAGGTGGGTTTTGGTGGGGCACTGAATGCAGTGGTAAAAATATGGTGTGGTCTGCCATTGCATGCGAGCAAGGAAGATAGAGCGATTGTGAACAGGCGCAGTCAGCAATCCAGCCCCCTCTTTCTCGCCACAGCCCTTAACCCAGGACGACAGCGTCAAAGACACTGGATAAAAAGGTGTGCATGCTCTGGCACTGTGTGTACTGGGCAGCAGAGAGAACACCCGGCATGCTCTGTCACTGTGGGTGAGGGGCGGGGGAGTTCTGGTCCTGCACCCAGTGAGGTGTTTTATGTCAGCACAGGGTTGGACTGGAACAAGAAATAGGCCCGGACACCCAAAAAAAAGTCGCCCACACCTTGCCTCAGAAAATTGTTCTACCCCTCGCCTCACGACCCTTGAACTCTGATGACATCACCAGAAGTGATGTAATTTGACCCCATCTCAAAGTGACATCCCGGGAAGCGATGGAACACAACCTTTCACGCCTTGATACCCCTTGACAAAACAGGAAGTGCCATCAAATAGCATTGTTATTAAGTACACTATGAAAAATATGGTTATGACAAGGTTGTGATATACATTTCATAGAAGAATGGATCACCATATCTATCATTAATATCTGTGTGTATACATCCATATTTTCAAATTACTGTGAATGCAAGCAGACGTCCAAGGCCAAATGATAATATGTTATTGTATAGAACTTATGCTTAACTCTTTTTTAAAGAACAAATATGCATACAATACCACCCAACCTGTGTCGGTGCTCATTTATCGACCTAAGAAGGATGAAAGGCTGAAATGGCCTTGCTGGGATTCGAACCTGCATATCACACACACATCTCAGCCGCGAGCGCTCACCACACTGAGCTATCATATCGGCTATAGCAAAATGAACAATTATTCTGTAGTGGATACCATTAAACTGGTAAGTGAGATTTAACAGTAGACCAGTTAAGTTCATCTGCAAAATAATTGTTTTTTTTCAAATCTTTTTTTTTATTTGACTTTTTTTTTTCAAACAGGCCCACGCATGCCAGAAACCGGCCCCCACTCACCAGGGACGATTTCGACACAGCCATGGGCCAAGAGGCCGTGGGGTTAACCCAACCCTGCCGCAGGAATGAAACACCCACACGTGGCATTGAGGTGAAGGCGCTAGAGACACACATTCTGGGGGGGATAAAAGCCAATATATCCCCCCACTTAAAATTGTGGGGGGTATTTGTCCCCCCCATTCACCCCATGTCCTACGCCCCTGAAGGTATACCAAAAGGGATGATGGAAATGTCGTCTTTTCTGTCCCATCTGTTTCTAAAAAGATTAAATCCCACAATCTCTCTTCCAACAATTTCAGGGGAAGTCAAATTCTTTTTAACAATAATGTGGAATTAGGAAAACCAACTTCCCCTAAAAAGAACACATGTCCCAGTATCCTTCCGGGACCTTGACGAAGAAGAGGGCTGAGGAGGCATGCAGGGGTGAAGGACAGGTAGGCAGGCCTAATAGCATTTGACAGGGTCAGGCAATTAACTCTAAGGGCCTCCACCTGAACCATTTGCCTCACCTGAGAGGCATAAAAGGTTGCAGCTGCAAGGGGTAGTAGAAAGAAGCTGGAACAGGAGCTGGAAGGTCGACAGCAGTAGCAGACAAAGAAGCAAAGGACAAGGCTGGCTGTTCACTAAGAAGTGTGACCAAAGAAGGGGCGTCGGAGTGGAGGAAAAGCAGATTTCACCTTTGCTCACAAACTGTGGCGTCGCCAGGAATCAAATTTAGGAGGGGTACAGAGGGGGCCAAAGACAAAAGTAGGGGGGCACAGACAAAAGTAAGGGGAGAACATGGTCACTGCTCGTCGTAGGTAGGGGGGGCACATGGGGAGGGACAGGGTTTCGCAGGGGGGGGCCGGCCCCCCAACCTCCCCCCGTAGCGACGCCACTGCTCACAAACTCTGTTTGGCTGTGGTTGCATTGGAAGAGAATGTGAGAAGCTGGCAGTCTTTCCAGGTGTGCCTAATTGCAGTGAATGCAGAGCTAAAGTGTTGTGTTTTACCCGAGGCACGGGTGCAGAAGCAAGTCGAGGGAAGCTGGAGAAAGGAAGACTCTCCATTAACGAGACCAGATCCAAGACACCCATGCTGAAGAGGGGTGTGGTTCCTGACAGTGCGTGTGGTAGTATTAGCAGAGAAAGAGAAGTCAGGAAGTGGAAGCAGCCCGCAGCCGCTGTAATTCTGGAGCCGGTAAATGAAGTGCTGTATTCCAAAGCATCAGCAACTCCTTGCCAGTACCTGTAACCAGCTGAAACTCACTTGCGCAGAAGGTAAAACGAGTGAAACTCTTCGTTGTTATGAGAAGTCTTGTTGAACAAAGGGAAATGTATCACATGCTTAAACTGCAATAGCTAAAGTACTCAGGGAAACCAGCACAATTAAGAACTGAACCTCGTTGTCTTGAAGTTGTTGAAGCTGATACAACCTCAAAGTCCTCTGCTACAAGGGTAAAAAAAGTACATAAAACAGGGATAGTGTCATTGCAGTTTTGGGGTAGACCCTGGAGACAAGAAGGTGCACCTGAAGCTGAGGCTTGTAGCAAGAACTAATCAAGATTCTGTGAAGCTGAAACTCTGGCAGTTGGAAGTTGTAATAGTGGAAGGAAGAGTGTCTTGTTAACCTGTAGAGGTTGAAGAGTTTTGTGAAAGATGCCTAACACATTTCTACAATTTCAAGTCGCAGCAGAAGAAGTAGAACTGTGGCTGTCTAGAATTTTGTCTGAACATTTGTATTTTGATGTCGTTGAAGTAGAAGCAGTCTGTGAGGCAAAGAAGCTTGCTTTTGCAGTGTTGCCACGGAGAGAGAAACTCCTTTAAGAAACAAATTGCATTCAAGATGCTGCAGAAGTTACAAAAGTAAAGTTATCAAAGTGGAAGTGGTATTATTTGTTTTGAGCATTAGTCAAGAAAACTATTGGTGCTATTTTCTTTGTGGAACTTAGAAAGGGAAGCTTTTCATCCAGCAAAGAAGAAACTGTTTCCTGTGGATTTATTTGTTTGAGTGACTTTTTCTTTCTTTGTAACTTTTCAAGAATTTATTTAAGACTTTATTTTTCCTTGAGGGTAATTGACTTTGGACATTTCTGGGGCAGCAGAATCTGCACAGAACAAGTAGAAGTCATCCAAGACATTGGTTATTTGGTAATCTTTTATTTATGTTGTTTATGCTTTACTTTGAATGTTTTTTTGTTTAGTGTAAGGGTTTGTTTTGTGTATGCTATGAGGTTTACCCTTAGATCTTAGACTAGCTATGGAGTCCCCTGGTAGAGTAGGTTTAGTTAGGGTTTACGTATTAGTCAAATCTTGAGAAAACTAAACTCAGTTGTGAGCCTCACATTACTGATGCCTCACATGCCACAGAACAAAATATGCAGATTATGCAAGAATCCTAATTCCGTAGAAACTATAAAACATTGTATTCTGTACTGTGATGTAAATACCCATATAAAGCATTGCCACTTCCGATTGATTGCTCCTTGATTGTAGAACCCTGGAGGGCGTGAAAGGTCTGTGGTTTGAAATAATGCGAGGTGATAGTATGTCAAAAGTTCTCCATCTTTACTAGATGATATTAGAGGTGTTTCAAAGTTTGAATGTTGCAATATAAAGTGGCACATTGTATTTTAATATCACTTGAATGAGAACTATTTTAAGGGTTTTATTCTTACAATTGAGTGGTCTGTATAATAGATGTTTATTCTTTTGTACGTAAAATAATTCTCTTTTTTGTAATTTGATTTTTTCTTTTGTTTTTTAATCTTTTTTTGTCCTTATGTAATTTTGATATCTATGTCTTTACTTATTATTTGTTTCTTTTAGTGCAAAGGTTTAATTTAAAACCAAAACACTAATAAAACAATAAAAAAGGGGGACAAGGGAGTTTATCTAGACTATTTTTTCACTTCTAGTCAACATTTGATGAGTCCTTCCCCATCACCTTCTGTTTGAGAATTGATGGAAATCTTGTTTTCAAAAAGTATCTTCTTCACTCTTTGTTTTTTCTTCCTGGAAGTACCCTTCCCCGTTAAACAGGTCCTGGAAAGAATTATTCAATTAGTGAACAAGAGAAAAGCGTGTAATGGCTGGTTGGTTTAGTAGCACATAGCCCCTCATTACAAGTTTGCCGATATTGCTCCGGTATTACTGGTGGGACACCGGCAAACTGTAGTACCGTTTCCACCACTTGGTTTGCTGGAATTACTGGCAGATTCCAGGTGGTGGAAATGCCAGTAAATCCCCATTTCATGGAGTCCCATGGGACTCCATGGGGGGATTTGCCAGTATTACTTGCACTGATGTTACCGCGCTTGTAATATTGGCAGTTTTTTGCCATTAGGGTGAAGGATGTCCTCCACCCTACCAGCAAACGTATAATTGGCCGGTCCGGTAAAGCGTTGGTACACTTTATGACCAGCACTTTATTTCCGTACCGGCCAACCTATAATGAGGCCCATAGAGACATACAGTTTTATGAAAATAATACATCCAATCATGCAATTTCTACATTAACTTCACTAATTTATACTGATATTTTTCATGCGCTTTAATTTGATTACGTACAAGTTGATTTTCCTTGTTACTCATTTTGCTACTTACCAATTAATTTTCTTGTTCTTCATTTTCCTGTTGTGTCTTAAGTTTTTATTCTTCAACATTTTCTTCAGCCCTAACTTCGGATGGCTCCTCTATCATTCTCATAGCTGGTCGAGATTGATAGCTTTTGAGTTGATTGATATAGACCAATTTTTCCTTAATCAGAACTCCTTTTGCGATACAGATCCCATAGGTGACAGGAAAGATCTTATCGATGATCACTGAATCACCTTGCCACAAAGTCTTCTTGGCTTCTTTGAACATTATAGAGATACACCCTCACGTTATGTTGTTCTGCAATTTAAAATACATCCTCATCCCTTCAGCAAACTTCTCCAGATTGCTCTGGGCATATGCAAAAAAATGTTGTAGGTGTTTCCTAAAATTCTGCTTGTATCCATGAGTAGTTCAGGCATTTATAAACATCTGCTCCTGATCTGGGTAAAGCAGATGTTGAAGTAATACCATTTTACGTCCAGTCATTAATTAAATGGAGACACTTTGGTAACTGAAGAAGGTGTAGATCTAATGGCCATCAGGCCAATCGGCAATTGGATGAACCAACTTGGTCCAGGATCAACCACAAACTTCAAGATACTCATGTTTTGTTGTATCTCCACCCAACCCTGCGCAATGCTGGGAGTTAGGTGATGTTGAGTTTTCTTTTCACTCCTAAAAGTTCCCACATCTTAGCCATCTCCTCACTGGTAAAATGACTACCTCTTTCACACTCATTCCTTTGTGAAAGACTGAAATGAGAAACAATGTGTTTAATCATCAAAGTGGCGGCTGTTGCTGCCTTTCAATTGGGGGCAGAAAGGCAATTAATCCACTTTCTGAAGAGGCATGTCAACATCAACATGTGTTTGTTTCCTCTGGAAGAAAAGGTTACTGATCCAATGAAGTCTATTTGCAAATTAAACCATGGTAACATCATTTCTCTTTTCTGTAGAGGAGCTGTGTGTGTCAGAGAACTCGGATGGAACTGAGCACACCCAAGACATCCCCTTAAATATGTATTGAAATCTTGGTCCATATGTGGCTAGAATCATTGTTTTCAAATAGATGGTCATTTCATTAGACATCACCATATCATCAATAGTCTGGATCAATCTACCATGTTTTAACGGCTTATTATTTGCACAAAGTATGCTTCTGTTTTTTCAATTAATCAGGTGTACCACAAACCCATTTTGCACAAAATCAGAATTGATGATAATCACCAGTTCTGTGAATTGATGGTTTACAGGAATGAGGGTGGCTTGATAAATTGCCATCAGCTCTGCCACAAGACTACTTCGCAGACCTATTTTGTTACCAGCAGAGTGTTTGGGAAGATCATTTACCCAAGCATTTCCAATGCTATCAAAAAATGATTTCTCTCTATCTTTAATAATATGGTAGGAAAACCCATAGACATAAAATGAGGGTATGCCCTTACAGTGTATTCATCATATACCTAGTTCAGGGACACCAAGTAGGCCACCATATTATTATGGGTGATTAGACTTTCATCCTAAAGACAGTGTTCTTCATCACAATCATGTAAGTCTGCCAATCCTTGAGCTTGAGGGCTCTTCTTATTTTTGCCGTACCTGACCTCCACAGGAAATCCCCGCATTGACAGAATCCATGAAGTGATTCTTGAATTAGAAACATTTCCAGCCCACTTTTCGATCATTTTGTAGATATTGTAATAGTTGGTGGGAGATCTCTACTATGATATGCTCCCCTGGAGTCAAGTGGCACAGCGAGTAGAGCGCTTGCTTTGACATCCGCTTGCTTTGACATCCGTGCAGAGCCTGCTAGCGCAGGTTCGAATCCCGGCAGGGCCAAACTCATCCTTCCGAGGTCGATAAATGAGCACAACACACCGTGGGTAATAATAAGCAGCGCTCAGATACCTGAGGGTTTGTAGCAGTATATAAATGCGAAAATTATTATTATTATTATTATTATTATAAACATGCGGTAGTCTTTCAGCCTCCACACCGCTGTTAGAAGTGCATTTTCACAATCAATGAATATTTGTTCAAAGGAGGATAATGTTTTGCTAGTGTAGGAGATTACCTTGTTGACTTTGTCATGTTTTTGATATAACAACGCTGTTAAGTGGGTGTCTGAGAAAATGGTCTCTAAGAAAAACTCCTTATTTTTGATGGGGTAGGAGCTTGTGACAGGCTTCTGTTCAATTGCTTCACTGCTTCAGATTGTGCTTCACCCCACTCCCTCTTTATCCCGCCTTCAACAAGTGGACCAAAGGTTGAGTGATTTCTGCATAATCCTCAATGTATTTTTGACTCTAATTAGTCAGTCCAAGGAGGCTTCCCATACCACACAGAGAGTTGTGTTTTCTTTAATTTGAGTAAGGACTCAAACAACTGTCTTTTTCTGGGGATTGAGACCCTTGTGTAAATGACAGTCTTCACGTGTGGACCCCGAACATCCTCTACCTGTGTTTGTTTCACCTATATGTCACTCGTTGGTTACTGTTGTATTTCAGCATTTTCCATTTCACCAAAGTATTTTGTGACTTTTATTTTTCCAAATATATTTTGTCTGTGTCCCCTGCACTGTGTGGGGGATTGTCGAACCCAAGCCATGCTCCCTCCAGGAACCCGTTCTACCTGTTGTTCAGCTGCAGCCTGGGAGTGGCCCCTTTCAACTCTTCCTCCTGCCTGCCCCTCACCTTATAACTTCTATCTCCCCATTTGTCCTGGCACCAAGCCTCCCTGAGCCCTGCAAAACTAGTTCTATTTGTTGTGTCCATCATGGACGGGGTGGTGTGGGTCCCGGTAGGCCACCTGTCTCACACCTCCCCTCTGCCAGGTCAGCAAACTAGCCCCCTGACCTTTTGCATACCTTCTTGGGAACCTCCTCCATTCCTCAGTCATCTATTGACCCTGCCTATCTGTTCACTTGTCCCACAACCTGTAATTATACTCCCCTCTGCCAGGGCACCAAGCTGGCCCTCTGGAACCTTGCATTCCTTTCTGGGAACCTCCTCCATTCCCCAGTCATCTTTTGTCCCACACTTGACTTCGCCCTGTAATTAACCTCCCATGTGTGCCCACCTGCCCTGTACTCTATATTTTCCATTTCCCCTCACCTGGGAATCTTACAAAAAAGTATTTGCCCTGTTGTGTTCCTGGGTGTGGGTAGGCCCTGAGGAGCAACATCTTTAGAAGTAGCCAGAGGACCTGGGCTCAGTCCCTTTCTTAGTTGCTGGCAGTGGTGTGCTGATGGGGGGAGAAGAGCTCAGGAGGCCCCTTCAATAGGTTCTCTGTCTTCCCTTATCGATCCTTCCTCTCTCTTTCCTCACCCAACTTGCTCTACTTTTCCACCAGTTGGAATCCTGGCCTTGCTGCCCCGCGCCCCCTGCTCCTTTCTCCTGGCCCCTCTGTCCCTGCTTCCCCATGTTTCTTTCTCCTAGTCTCTCTTCCTCTGCTTCCCTTTGCATCTTTCTCCTGCCCTCTCTGCCCCAGATCTCTCCTGGCCTCTCTGCCCCTGCTCTCTCCTGGCCTCTCTTACTCTCTCTTTCCCTTGCTTTATCTTTCTCTCTCTTTCCCTCTCCCCTTCTATCTCCTTTTCTCTTTACCCCTCTCTGTCTTTCTCCCCATCTCTCTCTTTCTGCATCTCTTGATTCCTTTCTCTTCCTTTCCTCCTTCTCTCAGTCCTCCCCTCTCTACCAGCTATTTTCTCTCCCTTCTACCACTATCTCCCCACCAGTTATTTTCCTCCTTGCTTTCCACTCTCCACCTCTCACTGCTCCCCTGCTGCCCATTCTTTCTTCTCTCTCCCCTCACCACAGTCTCTCTCTCCCTCTCTCATCCTTCCAGTGGCCTCCCCACTTTGACTTCTCCCTCTCCAACCCTTCTCTTCTTTCCTTGGGGGTCATTCTCCCCCTGCATCCAAGGGTACTGGCCAGGCCCCCGGTTCCCATGTCATTGGGTGTACCTAGCTAGTATGATTGCCATCAATGCCTCGCGTTGTGCCGGCATCCGGTGCAGAATATCATCTGTGTCCCGTGTGCCTAACTTACTCTGCTTGTAATGAGTCTACTTCTCTACCTGTAATAAATCTGCTCCTGTTCAGTCCATCTGCACAACACAACGCACCCTCACTAGGGTCTGTTAATTCCCTGTCCCCAAACTGTGGCTCTTCCTGGGGTCTCCGACACGGTCTTCCCCATTTTGGTCTGCCTTCCACTTCCACACCCTCAGCTGTGATTTCATGTCCCAGAAAATTCACTCTGGTTTTGCACCATTGTCCTTTCTTGATACATTTGCACATTATTTGCAACTGGGCAAGAACATGCCCGATTTCTGCCAGATGTTCTTCCACCGTTGAGCTTTTTATTAACAGATCATCTACATAGACCAAGTTTCCTCTTTCTCTCAGATTACGCATGGCCTTGTGAAGGAAGAATGTGAACTCATTTCCTGAATTTATGTATCTGAAAGGCATACGGTTCCAATTAATTGTTTCCCCGCGAAGGTAAAGGCAAGCTTATACTGATATTCACTATTCATGGGTACTATCCAATAACCTTTTGCCAAGGCAAGGGCTGGCTACATTTTTGAGGCTTGGATCAGTGCCAGTGTTTGGTCAAAATAGGGAAGAAGCCACCATGGAGATTGAACCTCACGGCTGCCTAATAAGTAGACCATATATGGTGGATGTGTTCCTCCAGCCCACCAAGGAAGCTGGACAACACAGGAATGTATGACCAATTTGCATACTCCATGTTATTGCAACCATTCCCTATTCCAAATGATGATATCATTTGCTCATAAAAGTCTAAATGCTCCCACACAGAATATTTAGCATTTTTGTGATAAGGAGTCATACAACATTTGAATGCTTATATTTGTTTTGTAGGTTCTTTGATGAAACTCTTTTGGAAATTGTCCTTCTTGCGTCTTTGAACCAGAGTCAAAAAGAGATGTCAGTCATGCTGTTGGGGGTGCATGCAGCACACTAGACACTCAGTTGGAATCTTACAAATAGCAGTACTTTCATCAAAAATCGCACTGCGAGTCGCTCCTCGACTCTTGCTGTTCTACAACCTTACCATACGCTTCCTGGAGGAGGCGGGGCTACGCACGGCACGTGCTTGGATCACGTGACCTTGGGAGCAGCTAAAGGACCAGGCTGCACCCTGCACGGTGCGCAGTACTTTCATCAAAAATTGCACTGCGAGTCGCTCCTCGACTCTTGCTGTTCTACAACCTTACCATACGCCTCCTGGAGGAGGCGGGGCTACGCACGGCACGTGCTTGGATCACGTGACCTTGGGAGCAGCTAAAGGACACAGGCTACCACCCTTGCGGCGTTAAGCCCGGCAGGGGTGAAGGGCGACGACTGTTTCGCGGCTGTTTGGCGCAGTTGGAGCCCCATCAAGCCGGGAGACTGTGATCCCTCATAAAGACATGACCGCAAGGGCAGTAAGAATAAATAGAAAAACTGAGGTCATTGAATCCCCCCCAGAAGATGAAGAAGGTAGGTGCTTGAGAAGTATGAAAATGACCCAAAAACAACAGGGAATCACCTCAAAGAGTCATGAGATAATACCGACACATAGTCCCAAGAGAAACGAAAATGATAGAACTAGTGAATGGGGTCTGCAAGATAAGGGTGGCCAACAGACTTTACATCAGATTTTGGCTCTGCAATCAGAACAAATCGTGCTAATACAACAAACAGATCCCTCAAAAACGTTACTGACTCCAACAGGGGCGAGTTCGCAAAATGCAACGAAAAAACTACAACCGCAGCCATCGCCACCATTGCAATTATTACCTGAGCCCGATCCTGACCCCGTTGTGGAGCCGGTCTCGATGGACCTGGTTGACCAGTGCGGGGACTCCTCGGCTGGGATACCGCGGGCTCATAGAGTCGGCTCCTCAGTTACGAGTGGGGTGGGGAACGGCCAGGGAGGAGGGGGAGGAGAGGACGCCGTGGAGATCATAAAACACGCACCACCCGGCAAGTCGAGCCGAACACCTCTTAGCATGGCCCATCAGGGGGAGTTGACGTCGGGCCAAATCCAAGTGGAGGCGGCAATCCACGCGGAGGCAGAAGGCAGCATAGACGACAAGGACAATCAAATAGATATGGAAGAAGTCCTTACGGCCAGTGAAGGCAGTAAAACACCTAACAACAAAAAAAGGCAAAGGCAAATGGTTAAAATCACCACAAAAAGAAATAAGGGTGGTAAACATTTCAACAAGAATAGGTCATCAACAAATGAAAAAAATTCAGTGACAAACTACTTCACGTCTCGAGTTAATACAAAAGTGGTAAATAGACATCACATGGAGCTATCAGACATGGAGATACTCGATGCTTTAAATGAATGCTTACCCCCTTTCAAACTACGAAGGCTAGACTGTAAAAAGAGTGGAAAGCTAAGAGCCAAGGACGTTTTAACATTGGAGGAGAAAGAGGGATCATTGAACCAGTCAGATGAAAGAGAAAGTGAAGAGCCCGAGACACTCAAGATACTTCTCCCCCCAACGACCTTGAAAGAAACAGAGACACCCAATGACGATCTGCATCTACAAATCGATACAGAAACAATAGAAGAAGGGGAGAAACGGGACAACTTAAGGGCCAGGGAGCAGGAGAAACCAAAAAACCAACAGGAAATGGAAAGTCTATTTGAAAAACCAGATACCGGTGAGAAAGAAGAAGCCTCTGGTGGTACACAAACAGGGATGGATAAGACAAATAAAATACTGCGGGAAGTAGATACAGCACTTGTTTCGAATTTGGACAAAGGAGATACGTCTGAATCAGATAACATAACATCCACAAATCCACTTCAGGAGCCCGACCCGATAGTAAACGATGAGACTAGACGGGAACGACATCTGAGCAAAATGGAGGAAAACACACACTCAGTTGATCAACCAATCCCGTCCAAGGTGTCAACACCAGTTCAGGCCCAAACGAAGAAACATGGGCAGAACCACCATCAAAACCTGTGGGGCCATGAACCACTTAGTCCTCGACCTGATACGATGGAATATCGAAGCCGCTTACTTGACACTGTCGCACCATCACAAAATCTGGGGGGAAACAAGACAACAATTATAACTGATGCCCCACTAAGGAGATCTTCAACGCAGCAACACTCTTCGAGTTCAGCGGAACACTTAAATAAAAAGACTGACTTACTTTCCATCATGTCATCGGTAAATATAGCACTTGCCCCATTCATGAAGCTCTACGAAGCCATTGCTGACTCATTGAAGGATCACACCAGTATTCAAGCAATGATGTACAGCAAAGTCATCTTTGTAGAAGCCTATATCATGGCCTTAGAAGCCAGGAAAAAAAACAACCAAGAAGCGAACCACGATTCATCAGCCACGCCTAACCAAACATGTGGGAAAGATGAGGCTCAGGCAGCGACGACAAAAACAATAGAAACTCAAACAATTACCACGATAGACTTAACAGCGAGCAAATCATCCACAGAAAAAGCCACTAAAGTAGTTGAGACGAATACCCGTCTAGGACAATTAGAGTTTACACCGAACTCAAACAAACCAGAAATCGCAATTGAAGTATCTAGAGATCAACTTCAGGGACGAGAAATCGTCCAAAAAAAAAAGGGAACAAAACAATCGTTACCTAAGCTGCCTAAGCCACGTACAGAATCAGTAGAGGCGATTTTCCAAGTTTTTAAGCGGCCAGCAAATCACAAAGATAAAGTACGTATGGAGGAGAGCTTGGATGTAAATACAGAACCCATGAAAAAACAGGAAAATTCGGAAACGAATAAGACATCACCACCGAAGACGACTTATGATTTTCTGGAAAACGATGAACTAATGAACCTGAGTCAATATGCGTCGGAAGACTCTACTTCAGACACGATCCCAAAGAAAACCTCCAAAACTCTGTATTCACAATCGATCGGTAAAATCAATAAAGCAGACAATAACATAGAGGTAAACTCACAATGGACCGAACAACGTCAAAAACAAAAAATGGTGAAAACCCGTAGCCGAGACAAAAACGAAATCGAGGTTACTGAAACATTGAGACAAAAAATTCTGAAACAAATGATGGAAACAAAAAAGGAGAGAGAAAGGGCGAGATCAAGAACACCAGAACAACGGAGCAGCAGAACCTTAAAGAAGGTAGATCACCATTCCCGCGTAAGACAAGAGGCCCGTGAGGGTGAACGCTCAAATCGAACACAGCGAGATGATTTTCAGTATCGCCAAGACGAGCAAGAGAGCAAAAGCAAAAGCTCAAGAGGATATACGCCAATGAGCAAGGACACGAAATATAAACATGACAAACGCGGAAAAAATGAAAAGATCACCACAACTTCATCACGTGGCTATGGAGAACTGAGTCCAAAGCACAGAGCTAGGACCAAATGGCCCAATCAAAAACCTAGGAAATGGGACCAAGTGAAATGGCAGATCAAATTAACGCAAGTGGAAGAAAACGAGGACAAGGTAACACTAAACAGAAATTCGGTATTAAAGTTGTTCAAATACATCCGAAACCTAAAATATATCAAATCAGAAGATTTATTAGTGGTAGAACCAAGTCATAGAAACACCAAGGCCAGAACTTACTTGCATATAGCGTCAACGAAGTTAAAAAACACCCTCCTTGAAAATAAAAGAGAACTAGAAAATATGGGATACGACTTAAGAGTGTACCAAGTGACGCAGACAGAGCAAAAATACGACAGCAAAGAAAGGAAGAGGAAAGAATCTCCAGATAAAAACTTGAATAAACAGAGTAATTCCAACTCACAAACAAAGAAAAGTTACACAAGTCCCGGAGTTAAGGAAAAGACGCAAGAAATGAAAAAGCGAGAAGGTCAAAAATCATTGAAGTTGAAGGAAAACATCCAGTACGGAAGAAACGAGACAGAAGACAAGAGACATATCTACAGTGGCATGGAAACATCCTCGCGAAAACAGGAACGAAAACAAGAAGATCCAAGAAATATTCACAGAGCCAGGGAAACAGCAGCTCGCAGGGAACAGAATCAGGAGCAACAACAAAACAAAACTGAGAGCGAACTTTCACTAAAATGTGCCCCAATGAAAGGAATATGGTCCTGGCTGCCAAAAGCATTAACAGAAAAGAAGCAAAAATAGCAGTTTCCTGGAGTCGAGCACATTCAACGAGGGAAATGCAAGGGAGGAGAACAGAAGCAGTCAATAAAAATGTGCTCGTGGAACACGAGAGGACACCTTCACCTCCTATCCGCTAGCGACATGACTTTGGGAGCATATGATTTAATATGCCTTCAAGAGACCTGGCTGTGTGAACCACCCTCTATGAGAGGATTTGATTTAATCTTGGCACCCGCAAATAAGGGCCGTTTGGGAAGACCATCTTCAGGGCTTCTGATCGCCTGTAAAAACGGAAGTGGGATTAAACTAGACAAGACATTGATCAGTAACCTGGAAATACTGATGGTGAAAGCCTCATGGACTCGCAAGACAAATAACAAAGAGGGCTATGGAAAAACACCATTAATAATAGCAAACGTCTATTGGAATCCAGCAGCCACAGAATCAACTACCTTCCTGGAGAAAGTCGAAGAAGCATTGGATATAGCCCTGGCGGATCACTTAGTAAATCACTTCATGATCTGTGGAGACCTAAATGCAATATGCTCTACAGATCCAGAGAAAGGAAGCAGTCAAGTAAATAGACAGCGGGGAGAACAGCGCGGAAAATTATGGACCCTTCTGATGAAATCAAGAAATTTGCATAATTTACATGAAGCCTTCCCAGACCCAAAGCGTCTGCCAACATGGGAAAGAAATAACTCAAAGGCAACAATAGATTACATGTTTGTCACAGAACCGATCTTGGCTATAACAAAAGACTTTGGAATAATTAGAACAAGGTCCAGCGATCATAATCTGCTCTCAACTTCTTGGGAGGCATCAAGCCCCCCGAACGACTACATGAAAGTCGACATCATAATCAACGGACAAGGTAACCGACTAAAACTATTAAAGGAGCACATTGTGGAACTAGAAAATCGATTTAATTCCATGACGGAAATAGCGGAGGAGAATAAAACCAACTATATCCCACTTCTAACAAAGTACAAAAAAACTACATTTGTAAAAAAGTTTGGTGGAAACCCACCAAAACATGTGTTCGATAAACCTCTGGTGGAGAAACTCCGTATCCTTCGCAAAATCCAACGTAGAGCAAAAATTAAAGATACACCAGCAGCATACGAAGAAGCAGTGGCTGCAGCAAAGCACTACAAATCCTGGGTTAGAGGACACAGGTTAAAACTCTACCAACAAGACTCGGAAAACATCTTAAAAATGATAAGTGGGAGAAACACAAGAGAATTTTGGAGTACCTTGAGAGCCACGATGGATGTACAAGAAAAATCATTAATAAGTGAGGTGGGCGAAACAACATGGATAAAACACTTTGAAACAATGTATTTGGCTCCAACGAAACCCTCTAGCGAACTCGTTGGATATGAGCAAGGCCCATGGCTAAAAGTGGACGACTCCGAGGAGATCCGACTAAAGATATCAAGTCTAAAGAACTCAAGAGCCCCGGGGCCCGACGGGGTCACAAATGTGGACTTAAAAACAAATCCTGAAGAGTGGGCAAGCCTACTGAGTAAAATCTTCAGAAAATGTTCGGATTTGAGAACTATACCGCCGTCTTGGAAATCAGCAACAGTGGTACCCATTTTCAAAAAAGGTGATAAAAAGGACCCAAGAAACTATAGACCAATTGCGCTACTCGATGTCATAGGGAAAGTGTTTGGAGCAATGTTGCTAGATCACTTTAAGCTATGGGCAGCAAAAGCCCCTTGTGAAGACCCATTTCAAACGGGATTTAAGAAAAATATGGGCACGACGGCCAATATTCTACTCCTTTCCGTCCTGAAAAATAAAGTCCTGGAAGGGGGCCCAAACATCTTTGTGGCATTCATCGACCTGACCCAGGCCTTTGATCGTATAGACAGGGCTAGGCTCTGGTCTAAACTGGAGGCATGGGACTGCCCTGCCACCTTGCTAAACCCAATCAAGGCATTATACACAGACACCAATATGCGGATCCGCTTGGACCAAAACGGTTTATTATCAAACCCGATATCAACAGCTAGAGGTGTGAAACAGGGGTGTCCACTGGCCCCGGCCTTGTTCTTAGCATTTATTGGCGATATAAATGGCTCGGACACAACAATACGATCTTTCCCACCGAAAATTTGCAAAACACCAATAACGAGGCTCCTATATGCGGACGACCTAGTACTTTTGGACTATACTCCCGTGGGATTACAGAGACAAATGGCAAGTCTGCAGAATTATATGCAAGAAAACCGGCTAGAAATCAACATCAAAAAAACCAAATTGCTGAGATTCGAGAAGTCGACTAGAAAAAGCAAAGGACCGAGCTTAAACCTTGAGGACAAACCAATTGAAACAGTCTTGGTCTTTAAATACCTAGGAGTCACATTAGACAGTACAAAACAAGACAAAGCTATGCAAATAGCGCTAACAACGAAAGTAAACCAAATGGCAGCCCAAGCCAGGGCAATAGATAGAAAGTTTGGCAGATACTCGCTGATACCAGTGCGAGAATTTTATAAGAAAAAAGTTATGCCAACTCTATCATATGGAGGCGATGCCATGATAAACTTGCCTTTAGACATCTGGACAAAAATGGAGTCAAAGTTTTGGAGGAAAGTCCTCATGCTGCCTAACTCAACATCGGGTGCCTCGATTCGTAAAGAGCTCAGCTTGCCGTCCCTCAAAAGCTCCGTAGAACAGGCAAAATTGATGCTTTATAGGAAATGCCGGATGGCGGAGCCTCCATCAATTTATAATTTGATAAATCAGGAACTCGAACGAACCACTACTGGAAGCCTAACGAAATGGAAAAATGATAACATCCATGTGTTGGAACAAATTCAGGAGAACGAAGAAACACTAACCACTAATCCGAAACTAGTCCTCAAAAAACTACGAGAATACGATTGGATACGAACTCTGGAAATTGCAGGAAAAAATAAGTTAACCGCACATCTGCCACCAAATGTTAAAAGACTAAATGAACTACAAGAATTCATTAAAAAATTCCCTTGTAGGAAGGGGAGAGACATGTTACTACGTGCTCGCCTCAATCTTCTGCCAACAAACGAGATCTTGGCAATAAGAGACAAAACTGAATCCAATTTCTGTCGTTTTTGCAACATACAAGAAACAGAGTCAATACGCCACTTACTGCTAAAATGTGCCGCAAACCAACAAGTAAGAAGCCGTTACTTGAGACCTATTTTTTCGGACTTTACTATAGCTGACGAAGATACTTGTTGGGCTCGCTTAATGGGAGGAGACAAGACAAAATGGCAGATAGCTACGTATAAAATATTAGAATCACTAAATCTGCCACGGACATAGTCCGCGAGGACGACACATTTTAGCGACACCATCAGTTTTATGCGAGTTTTATGACAAAATGTCATTTTGTAAAAATCTGTTGATTAAATACAAAAAAATAAAATAAAAAAAAAAAATAATAAAAATAGAGAATAACCCTCTCCTGTGTCTGCCCCCAGGACCACCTAGCTACCCTGCCATTAGTTGAGGTTGTTTGTAGGAATGTTGGGTCTTCAAGGACATCACAGCAACCATGGACCCTCACACAGACTCTGCAGTGCACAGCTGCCAACTGTTCAATATTTTCAGTACCCTAGCAAATTAACATGGTTTGACATTTATTTCCAAGCAAAGATTGTCAGAATTACCCAATGATCCTTGCTCACTGGAGGTGTTTACCACTGCATTGCCACCATTTATGGCCACACTGCCAAACTCATAATATGGCCCTTAGGTTGTTATTTTCTTGTTTTAATTCTGCAACATGTAGTTTGAGTGTCACAATGTTGTCTAATAATGTATTATTTAATGCATATTGGTCATTAGATTTTCCCTGTAGCTTATTTGCAGAAACAGCGTCTCTTTGTTATGCAGCTCATCACAATATGTCTTCATTTCAGTTTGCATTTTATTCATGACATTGTGCTGCAATATGTAAATCTAACTTTCAGTGTTTCTTGCAACCTCAAAATATCTTACAGTTTGTCATTACACAGTTGCTTGGCGCTCTTCAGAACATTTCTAGGATGCTTTTGGCACTGTTTAATCTGAGCATCCCTGTTAGCTAATCTGCCCTTCACCAATTGGAGGAGAACATACAGGTCTTCTGAAAGGCATATCAGCTTAATGTTTTCTTCTTTGTCTGTATAAGTCATATATAGCCTCTTTAGGGACTGATTTATTGACCATTTAATAATTATTTATTGATTCATTCATCTCAAATGTCAGAACCCATAGAGACTATTCTCTCCACCATTTTTGTCTTCCATATATCAGTATCTGTGGCTGTCCAATCCCATTTCAAATATAATTTTGAAAGAGCATGGGCTTGCACCACAGGCTTGCAATGTCAGACAGCTCTCAGTTTACAATGTAGCAATCTGCCTCCAAATTACTTGCTAAACAGCAATGCATACCTTTTCTTACTCCTATTTTTTCACTGTCACTCAGTCAATTACAACTCCAAATTCAAACCCTTAGACTTCTTTGCACACCTTATGAGGCTGCAGTACTAATAGAAATAAACAGGATAGCCCCCCTAAATTATTCTGAGTGGGTTGAAACAGGGGAATATCAACTGTGTATAGACCAAAACAACACTATGTCAGAAGCAGCAATCATCCCTTGGCAGTGGAAGGGTGACACAAATGCCTATCAACACTGAATCCTGTTGTTAACTGGATCCGACACAAAATATTAACACTCTTTATTACAATATATAAAATCACGTCCACATATAATGTACACACACACACAATGTAACACAGTACATACACAAAAAATGGTAAAGAAACAATAAATCTATTATCTTTTTTGCAAAACATATGAACTAAAGTGCTTAGTTGCTAAATATTCCAAAACACCCATAAATGTTCCTCGTAGTGACAATTACTTCTTCAACTTGTTCTTATAACAAAGAATTTACTAAGAATTCATAAAGTTCTAATTGAGGACGTTCCAAATTAGGCCTACATGTTTCAATCCTACAAGATGGATGAAGCGATTTTCGTCAGGGGCTACAAAAACATATTGGTTGGTGTGTGGTACCTACAAACGGCACTGAAGTGGGTAATCCATCCTATTTAGTAGGAAGGAACACTCAGGAAAAGTATGATCTCTATTTCCATCCGCCGGCCTTGAATTTACTCAGATGTTACCCGCTGGTTGTTGGAGCCCTGTGAATTAATTTGCGAGGCTCTGAAGGGAACCAAGGCAAACAGTGCACATGTTATGTTATGCTATTTGGCATTTATATAGCGCTCTATATATCAATGCTATGACCTCAAAGCGCTGGTAGGTTGAACTTCCTCGGGGACCGTAGTCCAGGTCAGTTGAAAGAGTAGGGTGTTGAAGGGTGCTTGGGTGCACTAGTTAAGTGAGCAGCTGATGTAATTGCTCGATGGTGGCTGCATTCTAGCATTAGGTGTGGTGGTATTAGTATCGGTTCAATGTGTGCAGTCTGGCAGGTGGACATAAAGACTGACTTCTGGCTGCGTTGGGCCTGTGAGATGCTTATGTGGGCAGCAACGCCATTTTTTTCGTGGGTTATAGCTGCGTTTTATTAGAATGATGAGGAGTTCATGGGATACTGTTCGTATGTGAGCAGCTAGGCTGAATTGATCAAGGGATGTAGCTGCACTCTAATTGTGTGATGGTGTAGAGCAGAGAGGACACCGCGCGCGCATACCTCTGGTCCGAGCTGCATGGACGAGACAATGCGCTTTTCCCTTCTCACCTGCAAGCTTTTCAGCCGACTCATGCGGCTAATCGCTCTAATGCAGTACTCAAGCTGCTGCACATATATTATATATTTTTTTAGGCACTACATACACGCCGTAATGTGAGGGGCAATAGAATAGCCCTGGCACCCTCACGTATCAACATATGCCATGGCCACCCCTGCTCCAAATGCTGCAATCATGCATCCCAGCACCCTCTGTGCTCAGTGAGAGCTTAGTGGCATTTCAACCTTTTTCAATACCTAGTTTTGCAAATTAACTAAACTCTTTAAATACACCTCAATAATCCTATGACACAGGTTTATTTACCCCTTTCTTTCCCGCTTTTTTCGAATAACTAATGTAGCCCATACAGCTGTTTTAATGCGGGATAGCACTATCAACCTCACCTAAATTAGGGTCTGGCACCTTGTTTTTGCCCCTTGTCTGGGAGTCAACTCCAATCACCTATATTGAAATCGGCTAACAGCCAACACTTGATGTCCATGGCCTGATGAAATTGCATCCAGACCTATACAGGTACAAGACAACTTGCCATTTGTTTTCTCCCAACTATGTGCCTATGGTTGAATCTTTTTGCCTTAAGTTATGGTAATCTTTGCACACTACCACATGAGATACTGGCACTCATCTCATGTAGCCTAATTCTTTTGAATTTTCGTAGAAACACCCTCCCGTGAACTTGACTGCGAATCCTCGCAATTTTCTGTTATCTACATAACTGGTCCAGGTGTCTGGCACCAGTCCTGCGTGGGTTGAATCTGAGCACTTGGGATCTGAAGCATCGGCAGGTAAGCTTCCTGACCGGTGCTGAGAGAAAAGATTCACACAAATACAGTGCCCCAGTAATACGGGCACCAGCAGCATAACCCCACTCACTAGATATCTATGGACCCCCTACAGAGTCCCCGATTAGGAGCCCTGATGAAGGCAGACTTACCACAGTTTATCACTGCCGAAACGTGAAGAACACAGGGAACACCTGAACATCTGTACCCCTGTTATTGGATTCTTTTGTCTAACCAACAACTGTCATGTTGTCAAGAATAAGATATCTTGTACTCAATGACCCTGCAGCATTCATTGCTTTTTGAAAATTACTCTGTTATATTAGGGATAACTAAAAGTTCCCAACTTTGGGACCAAGGATGTAATGGACCAATTGGACTTTTTACATGCATTCGAGTCCCTCTTTAAGAATAGTGCTTTGATAGTGATTTAACTAACAAGCATTGCCTTTTTTTGCTTTTTGTTATATATGTGCTTTCTAAAAAATTAATTTGTATGTTTGTACACTATTGTAAATTGTACCCAATTAATATGCATTATGTTTATTGTTTGACATGCTAACTGTTGAAAATATAAGATTACACTCTTTTACAATTATCTGTTGATTTATAGTTTTTCCCATCTTGACATTTATTATTTTTTACTTTTACTTATCTTCTAAGTAATTACAACAACAGATATATGTTTTAGAATCATGGTGTACATTCACTAAGTGGGTGGTAATCTGCATTTAGCGGCTGATTCATCAGCATGATTTCAAGAATAAAGAAACCTAACTTCATTGTAAATGTACTAGTGGACAGCTCCAGAGACTACAGTATCTGTCCACCCTAAATCTCTGTGGTTTTTAACAGAATTAGTAAGGGTACACTCTTTTGTTTAGTAGAGTAGAGAGTAAGCAGTGATATCGCAGGGGACCAGGGGGTTTTATGGCATACAGCAACAGCATGGATGGGTTAGAGGGGCCTGGGGGCACAGAGAGACATCACAGGAAGTAGAGGGGCTGGGGGTATACAGCGATATCAAGGGGGAGCAGAGGGGTTGGGGGCACACAGCAACAACACAGGACACGAGAGGGGCACAGGGCACAAACGACAGCACAGGGGATCAGGGAAGCTGGGGGCGCAATGTCATAGAGTGACATCACAATGACAGTGATATCACACAGTGACATTGCAGAGGTCTAGGGGAGATTAGTGGGTAGTGTCGAGATGGGTACTAGAGGGTCTGGGCATACTGTGAAACATGGAGACCTGAGGGGTTGTGGGTCCACAGCGACATCAAGGGGAAACAAGGGGCTGGGGTCAAACAGTAACATCATGGGGGACCAGAGAAGGTTGGGGTACGCAGCAACAACACAGGGAACTGGAGGGGTAGGGGCACACAGGGACATCACAGGGACTAGAGGGGTACACAGCAACATCACGTGGAGCCAGAGGGCAGGGGGTACACAGCGACAACACAGGGGACCAAAGGGGCACACTACAACATCACAGGGACTAGAGGGGGCTGTGGATACAGTCGCAGCACAGGGGACCAGAGGGGTACACAACGACAACACAGGGGACCAAAGGAGCTGGGGGCACGCAGGGCACACAGTGACATCACAGGGACTAGAGGGGGCTGTGGATACAGTCGCAGCACAGGGGACCAGAGGGGTACACAGCAACAACACAGGGAGCCAGAGGGCAGGGGGTACACAACGACAACACAGGGGACCAAATGGGCTGGGGGCATGCAGGGCACACAGTGAAATCACAGGGACTAGAGGGGGCTTGGCATACATTGACAGGATGGGGGACCAGAGGGGTACACAGCGACACCATAGCCAACCAGAGGGCAGGGGTACACAGCGACAACATGGGGGATAAGAGGAGGCTTGGGTGCACACAGTGATGACACAGGGGACTGAAGTGGCTGGGGCATATCGCAACATCACGGGGAAGTTGAGGGCGATGGGGGTACTCAGTGACAACACAGGGAAGGAGAGAGGTTGGGGTACATAACGACATTGCAAGGGCAGGAAGCATACCTGATGAGGACAGGGAGTTGATGAAGGCTTTGCTGTGGGTCTAGTATGGTGAAGAGGCAGCAAGGATACTGGCAAGGATATGTGGATAGTAGGGAGAGGGAATTGCTTGGAGTTATGATCTAAGGAGATCATTATTCATCATTTCAGGCATGCGGTTGCTTAATATCCAAATTAATGAGTTTCATTGAGCATTGAGGAAGAAGGCGATCCACTTGAGAGCAGTGCCACGGATTCTAAGGGAGTGGAGGCGGTCAAGGAGGATTGAGTGTTTGACCATGTAGGCTACAGAGAGATCGAGGATAATTAGTGCAGCCATATGAGTCTGCAGTGACCTTAAGATCATCCTGGTGTTCGAGATGGGTCTGTAGTTTTTGGGGTCAAGGGGATCGAGGGATGGCTTTTTAAGAAGAGTCTTGACATGCGCAATTTTGAAGGCATCGGGGAAGATGCCAGAGGTGAGGGAATCATATAGTATGGCTCTTGCATGTTCTCCTGTGCAGGTCTACGAGAATATTTATTTTAGGACAGAAGTGGGGCAGGGGTCGAGGGTGGTCCCAGATGTTTTGCTTGCAGATAGTAGGTCAAGAAACTTGTCTCTGCAGATGGGTTTGAAGGAGTCAAAGGTGGGGGAATTGGGGATTGGGGAGATGGGGTGAGGAGGGGGTGTTGGATTAGTTGGTTGTGGGAGGGGGAGAGGAGGGACAGTTTGTTGTTAAGGGAGGTCGTCCTGTCAAGAGCGGTGGTGTAGAAATGTAGGGAGAGGGGGTCGCTGAGTGACTGAGATGGAGTGGATTGGGTAGAGGTGCAAGTGGGTTTGACAAATTCTGATATGATTCTGTGGAGGTCTTTGCTGTGGTTGCCACAGTTGAGAATTTGTTTGTTGTAATAGGCTTTTTTGGCCTTTCGGATTTCAGCTTTGTAGTTACAATGGAGCAAGGCGAACATGGATCTGCTGAGATCGGTTTTAGATGCTCCCCATTTGTGTTCCAGAGAGTAATTTTTTTTGGCGTTCCTCAGGTGGGATGTGAACTATTTGGGGAATGGTCCATTGCGTGAGGAAGCAGGGTCCGAGGGGGTGAGAGGAATTAGTGAGTCATTGAGCCAAGAGTCGAAAAAGAATCGATGGTTAAGGCTCTGTCTGGGGGTGGGGTGGGGCGTTGTAGGGGATCTAAGAAGTAGGGCTTCGGCAAGGTCAGGAAAGATCTTCACTTTGTTCCAGCATTTGAGGTCTTGGGGAGAAGGCCAGGGAGGCTCTGGGGGGGGGGCTGCAGGGTGAGGATGGAGAAGGGGATGATAAAGTGGTCGGTCCAAATGAGTGGTTTGGGGCGGGATACATAAATCAGGTCATGGGAGCTGAAAACTGCATCAAAGGTGTGCCCCCTTGAGTGGGTTGGACCAGTCATATTGAGGGAGAAGGTGAGCGCATCAAGACTGGCAACCAGTGAATGGGAAATAGGGTTGGTGGGAATGTCCAACCAGATATTGAAATCTCCAAGGAGAGTTTGAGAGGGGTGATTTACTTGAATGGTGGCTACAGAATCACATAGGTTGTTGGTGAAATGTCTGTCGTAACCAGGGGGTCTGTAGATGAGTAGGAAGCTGTGGGAGAAAGTCGGAGGTAGCGAGAGTTTAACTAGAAGGGATTCACAAGCGGGAATGCATGTCTAAAATTCGACGAGTGAGACAGAGAAATTAGAATTGAAGAGGACTGCCATTCCACCTCCTCTGGAGGGTCTATTCTGGGGGATGAGCGAGTAGCCGGGGGGGGGAGGCTTCATGTGCAACAGAGGCAAAGTTGTTGGAGAACCAGGTTTCGATGATACAGATGAGGTCGGGTGTGTCAGAGGACAGGGGGTCGAAGATGCTGTGTCTGTTTCATGCTACGGAGCGGGCATTAAAAAGGATGCAGTTAACTTTGAGAGGGGATGTGGTCTTAGTGGAGGTCATCGGAGTGGGAGCATGATGAGCTTAGGAGATTGGAGGGGAGGAGGGTGAGGGTGGAACATTCTGGGTCACTGTGACAGGGTGAGGTGTGTTAGGGAGGGGGCAGGGTGCCAGAGGATTTTGAATGGCAGGAGATGGGGTTACGTCGGTGGAGGCTGGGAAGAGTAGGCGGGCGGAGGAGGATATGTGAGGGGTGTGGGTAGAGTCGAGGAGGTACGGGCGAGCGGAGAGATGGTCAGTGGGTGTGAGGGGGTTTAGGGGTTAGGAATTGTAGTGAGTCTGGAAGGAGTCAGAGGTTCTGGTGTGCAGGGTGAGAAGTCAAGAGAGAGGGGATGGAAGGAGGGCAATGGCAGGGGTGAGTATGAGAGGGTAGGGGAAGGAGCAATTGGGAGGACGGGTTGAGGTAGAAGTGGTGAGGAGTAGAGAGTCGTGGAAGAGGACCAGTTTCGTTTTCTTTTTATTTCGTGGGTTTTGGTGCTTTGGGGGTGGGAGAGAGGGGGAGTGGGATGAAGCTACCATTCTTGTGAGGGGGAGACGTGCTGCTTTCAGTGAGGGGAAGGGATATGAAGGGAGTGGTTTGTTGGCGGGGTTCGAGAAGCAGTTAAGGGGGAGGGTGCGGTGGGGGGTGGGTGAGAGGGTGGTGAATTCTCTGATGGTTAAGGGGGAGGGACAGGGGAGCAAGGGGGAACAGGAGAGAGGGAGGGATGTTCCTTGGAAGGTGTAAGGAAGGTGTGGAGGAAGAGGTGGATTCACGCTGTTTGGAGTACCAGAGGGCTCTCCTGGCTTGGGAGTTCGATAGGAGGCGGCGTGTCTTGGCGTGGGGTATCAGGGAGTTCTCATTCAGTGTCAGAGGGAGAGTGGAAGACGGTGAGTTAGGGTGGGAAGGGGGGTGGGGCATAGGCTTCCGAGGAGGAAGGTGATTGGTGCGCCAGAGTACATCTCTGATCTTAGAGTTGGATGCAGGGTGGTGGTAGGAGAGTGGGCGAGCTGCGTCGGGGTGTAATGAAGTGAAGGGGGGGAGCCCGGGGGGTCGTTAAAGTGGGTGCAAGAGCGCGGCCTAGGTGCCGTACGGGGTGAGCAATGAGAGGGGGAGCGAAGGGGGGGGCTGGGGATCGGGATGGGTGGGAGAGGGGGATTCTTGTGGGCTGGGGACTCCATCCGGTGTCGGATAGCTAGGAAATGAAGAACTAGTTGTGTTAGATTTTGTGGTCCTGGATGTACAACCCGAGACTACGATGTGGACACCATGGCAGTGGGAGAGGGTTAAAGAGTCTGGGGTAGGGTGGAGGTCTAGATGAAGAGGCGGCGTCTAGAACATTAAGCAAGTAAATTACAGTACTATGTCAGGCGGCACTTGTAGTAGTAGGGGGAACGAGTGAAAGCAATTTAATTCTGTAGTGTCGGTAAGTAAATCACAGTGCCACCTCAGGGGGTGTTTTCAGGATCAGAAACAGAGTAAATGAAGCAGGCTAATCTCGAATAATTCTCGGTGTTTGGGACTGGGAGAATATAACATAGTAATATCTAATGATCTAGGTCCAATATCTAGATGTGAAACAGGCTACCAGAATAATTTCTCAGTCATTGAGACCGGCAGAATATATCATAGCCGAATCTTGGTGCATGATGTACAAGCGAAACAGGCTAACAGGAACCATTTTTAAGTGTGTATGACAGGCAGAAAACAACACAATAATCTCTTGCACTATATAGATGCGAGACAGGCTAACAGGAACAATTCTAAGTGTGTGTGACAGGCAGACAACATCACAGTAATCTCTTGTGCGCACTATCTAGATGCGAGACAGTCTAGCAGGAACAATTCTAAGTGTGTGTGTGAGACAGGCGAGAGATAACACAGTCATTTCTTGCTGCACACTATCTAGATGCGAGACAGGCTAACAGGAAAATTCTAAGTGTTTGGGGTAGGCAGAAAACAACACAGTAGAGTCATGGGTGTGCTGTCTAGATGCGAGACAGGTTAGTAGGAACAATTTCTAAGTGTTAGAGACTGGCTGAGCACAAGTAATATCTTGGGATGTAAGGCGAACTATCTAGATGCAAAACACACTGTCAAGAACAATTCTAAGCCTGTGGGACAGGTACACTAAACCAGCAACATCTTAGGTGCACTATCTAGATGTGAAACAGGCCAACATGAACAATTTACAAGTGTTTGAGACTAACAGGCTAACAGGAACAATTTATAAGGGTTTGAGACTGGTAGAATACAACCCAGTGACACCCACAGTATCTTAGGCGCACTATCTAGATGCAAAACTGGCTGACAGGAACCATTTCTAAGTGTTTGAGACTGCCAGAATACAACACAGTAGTATCTAAGGCGCACTATCTAGATGCGAGACAGGCTAACAGGAACAGTTTCTAAGTGTTTGAGACTGCCAAAATACAACACAGTAGTATCTAAGGCTCACTATCTAGATGTGAGACAGGGTAACAGGAACAATTTCTAAGGGTGTGTGACAGGCAGAAAACAACACAGTAGTATCTAAGGCGCACCATCTAGATGTGAATAGAACACAGTAGTATATAAGTTGCACTATCTAGATCAGTGGTCTCCAAACAGTCGATCGCGAGCTACCAGTAGCTCACCAGAGCCTTTGAAGTAGCTCGCGCTCGAGTTTCAGAAAAAAAAAAATGAAAATGATGCCAGGAAGTGCTCTGACCAATCACAGGCCTGCAATTCTCTATAGCATATAGATTGCACCTTGTGATTGGCCAGAGCACGTTCCTTGCTGGGAGCAACAGTGGCTGATGCTGGGGCTGGGGCTTGGATTCCAGGAGCGAGCTGAAACTGGCAGGAAAACTTCTTTTGTGAAGGTAAGTTGGGTCGGGTTGGGAGGATGGGGGAAGTTAATCTTTCAGAACGAAGCCCGGGGTGAAATGGAGACATTTAGCTATGATGCTTAATGTCTCTGCTTCACCCCGGGTTCGTTTGTGATCATGTGAGCTATTTTTAGAAGGCAGGGCTCTGGCGAGGAAGCCCCCTCGGGACTTCCTCGCCAGAGCCCTGCGTTTCTAATAGTACCTCACATAACTGAAATCAGCCCAGGGCGAGCGGAGACATGCAGCATCATAGCTTCATGCCTCTGTTTCGACCCCGGGCTCGTTTGCAATCATGTGAGATATTTTTAGAAGGCAGGGGCTCTGGCGAGGAAGCCCCCTCGGGACTTCCTCGCCAGAGCCCTGCGTTTCTAATAGTACCTCACATAACTGAAATCAGCCCAGGGCGAGCGGAGACATGCAGCATGATAGCTTCATGCCTCCGTTTCGACCCCGGGCTCGTTTGCAATCATCTGAGCTATTTTTAGAAGGCAGGGCTCTGACGAGGAAGCCCCCTCGGGATTTCCTCGCCAGAGCCCTGCGTTTCTAATAGTACCTCACATAACTGAAATCAGCCCAGGGCGAGGGGAGACATGCAGCATGATAGCTTCATGCCTCCGTTTCGACCCTGGGCTCATTTTGAGTCTTTTCCAGGGGTGGACTGGCCTATAGGGAACTCTGGAGATTTCCCAATGGGCCTCTGCACCCCGGGCCTCTTTTGTGTGGCATTTCCAAATGTTGGCATAGGAAAAGCATTGGGCTTGCTGAAAATGTGTCATGTGGCTTGCTGAAAATGTGTCATGTGGCGCCACTTTGAAAAGAATTTCCAGGGCCTCTTTTGGTCCCAAGTAAGTATTTCCAGGGCCTCTTTTAGTTCCCAGTCCACCCCCTTTTCAGCTATTTTTCGAAGGCAGGGGCCCATGGGTGGACTGGCCTATAGGGAACTCTGGAGATTTCCCGGTGGGCCTCTGCACCCTAGGCCTCTTTTGTGTGGCATTTCCAAATGTTCACATAGGAAAAGCATTGGGCTTGCTGAAAATGTGTCATATGGGGCCACTTTGACAATTATTTCCGAGGCCTCTTTTGGTCCCCAGTAATTATTTCCAGGGCTTCTTTTAGTTCCCAGTCCACCCCTGGGCAGGGCTCTGGCGAGCAAGCCCCCTCGGGACCAATGTGCTTATGGGTTTTCCACAGTGGACTCATTGCAAATGACGCACATTTATTACATCCAATCATTGATGTCAAAACTTATAGGCTTCTTAGCGAGAAGTGAGGGCTAATACGCAGGAAAAGGCCTCTATCGTTCCAATGTGGCAGTAATGTGGTAGTGCCAATTTTTTTTCTCCAGGTGCACATGGGCTGGTGTAATATTGGGGTAACATTAGTGCCCTGTTTCAATTTACAGGATTAGCGAAGGTAGAAGTGCCAGATTACTGTCAACTAAGGGCTATTGTTCATAAATGTGATGCTAGGTGGTTTGAACTTCACAAGACTACTGCTCAGAGCACAGCCAACACTGTAGGGATGGTGGCTGTCTCTAACTCTTTCCCTATGCAGCGTGGATTTTTGGTATGCATTCCTGTTTAATGACTACCACTAGTGCAGCTATGACGAATGTGGGGTGATAGAGGCGCACATACCAGCCGCGATCCTTCCTAGTAAATGCAACAAATACTCGTGCATCTCCTTTCACAGCAAACTAAAGGCTAAAATTGGTTTATTGTTGCACTGGCCCCCTTGTAGTCCCATGTTCCCTTGATTTGAGAGCCATTTAGTCTCACCATCCATTTATACCTGATTTTTGTTGCATAGAGGACAGGCTGTATCAGGGCCAACATAACTATTCTGCTGTGATCATTTTTTTTATCAATAATTATGACTTTTAAGGACATTCAACAAAGTAGGCTTTGACCTTCATTATCCTTGGCTAGATTCGGTGACTTGGCATAGGTGCATGCCACAAAGTTAATATTTTGAGAAATTGCGAATGTGCTAAATGGCACTGGTTTTTATTTTTGGACTAAGCAGAATTTTGTGTGCTCAATTATTTTTAAAACCATAACACATTCAAATCCTCCTCAGATTACATTACACGTGCAGTCCCAAAAGAAACGTACAAACGAAACGACACTTGTTGAAATCATGGATGCAGAAGTAGGCGGATCATCCAACAAAAGGCAGAAGACGTATCATTTTCATCAAGAGTGGGAGACCGATTTCTTTTTCGCAAGCGTAAAAGGGAAGTGTGTGTGTTTAATCTGCAGTGCCAAAGTTGCAGTGGGAAAAAAGAGTAATGTCGAGAGGCATTTTGGCACAATGCATACACAATATGAAAAGAACTTTCCTAAAGGAAGCCGTCTGCGATCTCAAGGAATAGCTGAACTAAAAGCTGCCCTGCAGACGCAACAATCATTTTTCACCCAACCTGCAAAGAAAGCAAATGCTGCAACAGAGGCATCCTTCAAAGTTGCACATTATTTGGCAAAACACAAATGCACTTTTACAGATGGTGCAGTTGTGAAAGGTGCGATGGTTCTCGTGGCTGAGTCAGTTTTAAAAGATTTTAAAAACTGCCCTGACATTATGTCTGCCATTTCAGATGTGCAGTTAGGTGCAAACACAATGGCAAGGAGGGTATCTGCACTATCTGCCAATGTGATGGGGCAATTAGAAAAAGATTTGAGCATATGCAGTTTTTTCTCCATTTAGTGTGATGAATCGGTTGATGCAAGTGATACTGCCCAGCTAGCACTGTTTGCTCGAATGGTGAAGAACTATCTGCCGCACATAGTGATCTGTTGCTACACACGGAAATCCGATGGCTTAGCAGGGGAAAAATACTACGTCACTTTCTTTCACTTTTGCCAGAAATCAAAGACTTCATGAGGTCAAGAAATGAAGACATCGGCCAATTATGCAGCATTTCTTGGCTACTTGATTTGGCATTTCTGGCAGATGTTACTGAGAAATTAAATACCCTGAACTGTGAACTAAAAGGAAAGGGGTAAAACCATTGCTGACATGATAAGCGCAGTAAAGACATTTAAGTCAAAACTTAACCTTTTCACTGAACAAGTGGTGGAAAGGAAAATGCATCATTTCCCTTCTGTAATGTAAATGCTGACAGAGCATACAGCTAGTCCTGAACTCCTGAACATAGTTAAATACAGCAGTCTCCTGAGCAGGCTTAAGGAAGAGTTCAGTGACCGGTTCAGGGATTTCGAAAGGATTGAACCGTGTGTGATGTTCATTGCAAACCCCTTCATGGAAGTCAATGTTTGTGAACTTACAGAACAAATGGGTGAGCTGTTTAACCTGAACAGTTGTGCTATGGAAATGGAGATTGTCAGCCTACAAGGGGACATTCAGTTGAAAAGCAGACAATCTCCCACCAATTTCTGGAGCCTTGTTGATCACAAGGAGTACAGTAACATTTGCACAGCAGCATTAAAAGTGACTTCTCTGTTTGGTTCCACCTATCTCTGTGAATCTGCGTTTTCAGATATGAACTTCATCAAATCTAAATTTCGAACCCGCCTGACAGATGAGCATTTTAGTGACTCCATCCGAGTTGCTGTATCAAGTTATACACCCGACTACAGAGCACTGGTGGATGGCATGCAGTGTCAACCTTCACACTGAATGTCTAATTTTCCTACAATGTGAAAGTCTTTTTATGAGAACCTCTAATAAAAAAGAATGCAATAAAGTGATTTTTGAACTTATTAACATAAACGTGAAGGGATATGTCATTCCCTATATTTATGAAGGGAAAATTACAGCTAAAAAAAAAAGTTCCAATGTTTATGAACAACCCCGACCGCTGATATCGCCCGCAAGTAGCTCTCGCTGTTGGCCCCCAACTGAAAGTAGCTCACGCCAACGTAAAGGTTGGAGACCCCTGATCTAGATGCTAGACAGGCTAACAGGAGCAATTTCTAAGTGTTTGAGATTGGCAGAATACAACACAGTAGTATCTAGCGTGAAGCATCTAGATGCGAGACAGGCTAACAGGAACAATTTCAAAGTGTTTGAGATTGGCAGAATACAACACAGTAGTATCTAAGGCGCACTATCTAGATTTGAGACAGGCTAACAGAAACAATTTCTAAGTGTGTGTGACAGGAAGAAAACAACAGTCATTTCTTGTGCCCACTAGCTAGATGCGAGACAGGCTAACAGGAACAGCGAATGGGGCACTGAAAATAGGTCAGGGAAGAGCGGGCCTGCACGAGAGCTGGTGGTAGCTAAATACCGATTTTACACAAATTACCAAGTTACCAGGAGGATCTCGGGGGCACAATCACTAACCTGGGTTGCCTGGGCGAAAGAAGGCACATGCAGGTAGCGTCGAGAACCAAACAAAAACAGAAGCAAAAAACAAGCCAATCAGGGGAAGTGGGAAGGCTGGGAGGCAAGAGGAGGGTGGGAAAGGCAAATAGAGTGCGGAAAAAGGGTCGCGGAAGAGCGGGCCTGCACGAGGGCTGGTGGGGATTAAATACCAATTTTACACAAATTATCAAGTTACCAGGAGGATCTCAGGAGCACAATCACTAACCTGGGTTGCCTGGGCGAAAGAAGGCACATGCAGGTAGCGTTGGGAACCAAACAAACACGGAAGGAATAAACAAGTCAATTAGGGGAGGTGGGAGGGCTGGGAGGCGGGAGGAGGGTGGGAAAGGCAAATGGACCATAGAAAATGGGTTCGGGGAAGAGAGGGCCTGCACAAGGGCTGCTGGGGGTTAAATACCAATTTTACACAAATTACCAAGTGACCAGGAGGATCTCGGGGGCACAATCACTAACCTGGGTTTCCTGGGTGAAAGAAGGCACACGCAGGTAGCGTCAGGAACCAAACAAACACGGAAGGAAAAAAAAAACAATCAGGGGAGGTACAAGGGCTGGCAGGCGGACAAAGGGTGGAAAAGGCAAACGGAGCTCATTAAATGGACCGGGGAAGAGAGTGCCAGCACGAGGGCTGGTGGGGGCTAAAAACAATTTTACACAAATTACCAAGTTACCAGGAGGATCTCAGGGGCACAATCACTAACCTGGGTTGCCTTGGTGTCGCAATTTGCTGGCTCCTATAGAAATACATGGTGTGGCTCCTGGGAGCCAACGCCTAGTAACAAAACCTATGACTTACGGTATAAATACCATGTAATTCAATGCAACACAAAGCTTCCGAGTACATTCACGGGTTCTGCACCATTGAAGTTAAAAAGGTCTATCTTGCTATGACACTAGCAATCCCAGAAATCAAATCTCACTGCAACATCTAGTTTTGTAGGATGCTGTAATTGGGCGACATCTAATTCACAGGAACTTTCCACCCACCCAAAACCAGGCACACACAATTTTCCTGTATTTCATGGAGTTTTTTATGAATCTGGCACCGCTAATTTAACAGTATTGATTCCCTACAGTGTCTCTCCCCTTTCTGGACAAGAAACAAACACAGGGTGCACTGTAGGGAAGTCAAACTCATGAGAAAAGATGCAGAGCAAGGCATAATTTTAAAAACAACACATAGGCTGTGACCTCCACACAGCATTTCAAATACACACGTGAAAACACATGTGCAATGCTTTGCAGTCACTCAAATAAAACTATAATTAATAAGACCTGAGATCAAGTTGTCCAAATATCAGAAAGCATCCTGCAACTCTTATCAAAATGGATAAACTGCATTAATGGAAAATATAATATGGAAAATGTAACATCTACGGGCACAGAAAAATTGACTTTAAAATTGGCTATGGGGAGAAAGCAACTTGAATCAGGTATCAGTTATAGGTTTGAGCTTTGACATCTGTGTTCTGCCTATGCCACCTCCCCCAAAATGAGATGTGGAAACAGAACCTATGCTTTCTCACGGAGGTGAACTGGTGTAGGCTGAGCCATAAAGATAACAACTGGCCTGCAACTTAGTCACAGGGAGGCTGGATCTGATATAAATCCTAGGCCGGTGGTTTTATGGGTTGCATCTGTGTATGATAGGCTTAAGATAAATAACTAATGGGGGGCCTAAAATAATGAACTAATGGGGGTTCAGTGGATCTGTAGTGCCTAATCTGATGTTTCCATCTTCGGAACCCTCATGAATGCAGAAAAATAAAAGTACCTGGAAAGGCAGAGGTTAATCTGAAAATCTACAGACCCGGCAACTGCCCAAGGGGGCCAGCAACAAACGATCTAAAGTCCTGAGGGCTTCGAACTTCAAAGACCTTATCACTGCCAGGTCTCTGACACAAACCTGTAGAAAGCTTCTGGCAGGCTGTGGAGGAAAGCTGATCCCATGTTGCTGACTAATGCCCACCTGTTCCTAGAGGAGATAATTGAACCAGTCTGTAAGAGGGTGCCCACCCGTCTGTGATAAAGCCAAAAGAAATTCATATGTGAGTATGATCTAAAGGGGAAATCATCCTGAGGGGAGTGATACTATAATGGGAATTAGATTACATCCTGGCCCTGTTATTTGTAACTACTGAGGGGTAAATAACAGGAACCAGGGTTTATATATATTTTCCTTTATAGTATTTCTCCCCTCAGGATTATTTCCTCTCTATATTATACCGACATATGGATTTCGGTAGTCATTGGGCAAATTAATGAAGGGGTCAGTCTGATGGGAGTAACTTCTAAACCAAGTTTCCCTCTGATTTGATGTGATGACCGCTTGGAGATTTCTGGATTAAACAATAGCTAGAAACAGCATGTTCCAGGTATTCTGCCTAAAAAACGAACACAAAAACAATGAGGCTGAAAATAGCGAATTTTTAAAAGAATAGTGTGCTCAAAAATATTATTGTCCCGAGTGTTTGGGCATGTGTTTTTTTTTTTATTGAGTTTTTATTGATTTTCCAAATTGGTACATCAAATTCTGATACCAAAAAAATCAGTGAAACATAACATTAGTATTGAAAAGACTGAGATTGCATTGTATGTTGTTAACCATAAAAAAAATGTTACATTGACACAGCCAAATACTTGAATCCCACGCTTCCCACCCCCCACCCTTCCCCCTATCACAGCAGGTGAAGACAGGTGTCATATAGTCCAACAGAACAGTCACTCAGGCATGCCATTACCTTCCACAGATGTGCAGAGCCTCACGTCAAAGCTTGTATCAGGCATTGTTAGAAAATCAGCAGAACAACGTGTATACTGATATATGTTAAGCACACGTCATTTCATGTGATATATTTAGAGCAAAATTCAGACCATTAATTAGCGATGGAAGTACGGTCCCAATGGAGGGCGGCAGTCAGGCTGTCCATCATGTATATATTCCGGGAGACATTGATCCACTCCGCTTTCGTGGGGAGGGTGTTCATCTTTCATACTGTTGTGGGACAAGCTCTCGCTGTCAGCAGTAGGCCATGTATCATCTTTGGTACTTTGGAAACAGTGCCCTCCATCTCCACCAGACTAAATAAAATCAGGAGCGGCTGTTTCTCCCTTTCTTCCCCGTCTAACTCTTTGATCCAGCTGAGCAACTCATCCCAGTATGTCTGTGCCGCCTTGCAATCCCACCACATATGCCAGTAGTCTGCTTTATTACCACCTCCCCGCCAGCATTTTGGACTAGCGTCTTGGTACATCCTGGCAAGTTTCACCAGATCATATTGCCATCTGTACAATAGTTTAATGCCGTGACATTTGTATTGGCAGGATATGGATGTTTTCGCTGTTCTCCTACATATTTGGAGCCACATCCTCTGAGAGAGGTGCCTACCCAGATCCATTTCCCATTTGCCTTTCAAGTTGATGGATGGGGCTTTGTTGACCTCCACTAAGGCTGTGTACATGGTGTTATAAGACCTCTGGAGCCCATGCAAGTGTTGAGGATTTTTTCAAATGGGGTGAGTTCCCTTTGCAATTTATATTTCCATATCTCACGGGTCATTACACCTTTTAGTTTCAGATACTGGAAAACCGAGAGTGTGCCTATAGAAGGAGTTTCTTTGAGCTCCTGGATGGAGATGAATTTCTTGTTCCTCCACAACAGTCCAGCCCTTTCCAACCCAGCCTCATGCCAAGTCTGGAATCCCGCCGGGTCCGGTATGTCGTCCGAAATCCCAGGCACCCATAAGGGTCCCAGGGGTGAAGGCCAGGTCGTAATCCCTTCCATACCTTTGCCCGGTTTCCACACCGCCCATATAGTCCCCAGGATGGGATGATTTTTAATTCTATTCAATAATTTAGGACTGGGCACCCAAAGCCACTCCCCAACGGTAAATGGGCGGAGATAGTGGTTGTCCAAGCCCACCCACTGCAGGTCTACCTGCTGTATGAGATGTGGGATTAATACTCGCAGTTGGGCGGCCCTGTAATATAACTCCAGATCCGGAAGGCCCACCCCTCCACTGTCTTTCTGGAGATGGAGTAGCGCTCTGGGGACCCTGGTCTTCTTATTTTGCCATAGGAAACTAAGGAGGGCCTTTCTGGTGGTGGTGAGCATGCGAATGGGAAGCATCTGAAACAGATAAAGTATCTTTGGCAGGATTACCATTTTGATGGTATTCAGGCGGCCCATCGAAGAGATGGTGAGCTTCGACCATCTCTCTCTGTCCCTTTCCACAGCCAGTGACAGCGAGCGGAAGTTAGCTTCATATAAATCTTCCAATTCTCGCGTAACATTGATACCTAGATACCAAAGTGTGGTTAGGCTGGTCTTCATCCCTAGGGGCACAAATCGTTCTGCCTCCGAATTCTACTCTTGTCGATTGGGAGGATGACTGATTTGCCCGTGTTAATCTTGAGACCTGCTAGTCGACCGTACTCTTATATTATCTCAATTGCGGCAGGGATAGATCTCAAGGGACTGGACAAGTTTAGGAGAATATCGTTGGCATACAGGCCTAGGTTGTATTCGCGCTCCCCAATTGTGATCCCCTCCACCCTTTTATCAAGCCTCAGATTCTGGGCTAGCGGTTCGAGCGACAAAACAAACAGGATTGTAGGCAGCGGGCAGCCCTGTCTCGTTCCCTTTTTCAGTTCAAACCACCTCGAGTAGCCACCATTTACCGCCACGAGGTCCTCGGGTTTGAGTACAATGCCTTAATGGCTCGACAGAGTCGCGGTCCCAGGCCTATCCATACGAGTACCCTTTCCAAGAAATCCCAGGCCACCCTGTCGAAAGCCTTCTCAGCGTCTAGTGACAAAAGTGTTGTGTCGCCTTCCTTCCCCTATGCCATGTCTATCAGATGGAGCGTCTTCCTCATCGTGTCCACGCCCTGTCTCCCCATTACTAAACCAACTTGATAAGAGGGTATCACTCACGGCAGATGTAGCTCCAATCATGCCGCAATGATTCTCGCATACATTTTGGGGTCAATGTTGAGGAGCGAGATAGGGCGATAAGATCCACAGAGCTTTGGATCTCTGCCCTCTTTTGGGATTACCGTTAGGAGGGCCTGTGCAAAAGTGGGGGGTGTCTGGCCCGACTCAAAAATATCATTGAACAGGGAGACCAGAAAAAGGGTGAGGAGCGTGAAAAATGTTTTAAAGAAACCTGGGTTGAAGCCGTCCTCGTCTGGGGCTTTTCCCACCTTAAGATGTTTGATAGCATTCAGGACCTCCTCCCCTGTGACGGGTGCACCTAGGACTTCAGCATCTGTGTTTGTTAGTGTGGGGAGGCAAGACTCCTTGAGATAGGTGTCAACACTCTCTGAGGGGGAAGGTGGATCGTTAGTGTATAGTTCCTCATAGAAGGCGGCAAATGCTTCTTGTATCCATTCTGGGGAGTATTCCGCCGTGGCTGTGAGCGTGCTATATGTCTTGTCTATAGTGTCCACCCACCTTTCGGACCTCTGTGCACGCAGGCGGGAAGCCAAAATGGCATCCGCCTTGTCCCCCTTTTCATATTATTTTTGTTTCAGGAACTGTAAGGTCTGTGTTTCCTTACCTACCTCGAGCACTTTCAGTTCCTCCCTAAACTCTTTGGCCTCAGATAAGTGTTTAGACCTGTCTTGTGGGGATGTCTGTGCAAGCCTTTCTCCTATGTTTATTATCCCCCGTGAGTTTTTTTCCAAGAGAATATGCTCCCTTTTCTTCCAGGCCCCCTTCCTGATGAGGAGCCCTCTCCATGTTGCTTTGGCTGCTTCCCATATGGTCACCCTCGCTACCTCACCCGTATCATTGCTAATAAAGAACTGTTTATTTTCTTTCTCTAACTGTTCCCTGAAGACCACGTCAGACCATAGAGATTTGTTGCATCTCCATTTAGTGTTTCGAGGTGCAAGGCCATCCAAGTCCAGTACGACCATGTCATGATCCGACCATGCAATGGGGTGAATTTTTGCAGCGCCTAGTATTCTCAACAGTCCCGCTGAGATGAATATGTAATCAATTAGTGTGAGAGTGTCATGCGGAATGGAGCGAAAGGTGAAGCCTTTGCCTAGTGGGTGTAAGTGTCTCCAACTATTGCTAAGGCCATATAGATCAAGGGTCGTTTTAATTTCAGCTTCTGCATGCGCCTGTGGTGGGTTCCCTGTGCCATCTCTTGTTTGCCTATCTAGGGAACTGTTCATCCATGTATTGAAATCGCCCCCCAGGGATATGTGTCCCTTCGACATGTTAAAAACTTCAGTAGTTTTGTGGATAAACCTTTTTTGTCCCTGATTGGGTGCATAGATCGTGGCCAGGGTGAGAGTTGTGTCCCGAATAGTCCCCACTACCAGCAGAGCTCTTCCCTCTGTGTCAGTCCAGAGTTTCAGGATTGTCATGCGAAGACCTTTACGAATCAGGACCCCCACTCCCGTCTTTTTTGAGATCCCTGAGCTCCAAACGGTGTGCCCTATATTACCTCTAGGGATCGCCCTCTCCTCGCCTCTCTGATATCGCGTTTCTTGCAGAAACAGAATATCAATGTTGGACCTTCTGAATTTTCTAGCTACCATGGATCTCTTGGTGGAAGAGTTGGCATGCGGTTTTAAGCATATGTTGATCGATTGTAAAAACATTTCCTATGCACCGTACCTTAGTCTTCCTCACTTTTACACGTGCAAAATCAGGCAGCCGGGCGTGGCCATCTTGTGCTAATCTGATCCGTTTATCCATCGCCCTAAATTCAAGTGCCCCTGTGGTACTAAATCATATCCCCCGCCCCTGAAGCTGACATCACCATTCCTAGCGATATTCTTCGCCGATCTCCATGACGTTACTGTGCAGCGTAGACAAACACGCTCAGTCATCACCTACGTCTTGACGTCAATTGACACATAACCCTGAATATCAACACACATCCTCTCAGAGCACAGCGCATCCCATTTCTGAATACAAAACACTATTTTTGAAGGAAACCGCAATACTCTGCAATTTATAATGTGCTTTTATTTCACAATAAACGCTCCAAGAACATCCGCTGATTTCCTTACTCACCCAAATTTGAAATTTCTTTCTTTGTTTCGATCCAAAAATCTTTATCGTGAGTCACAAGGTGTTCCTTGGGTATAAGAAGCACATTGGATGCACCGTGAATCGCAAGGCTTCGGCCTCAGCTTGTTGCTAGACCACTGTAAACAAAGTCAGGTTGCTCCTTGTCACTGACACCGCAAAAGGGCATCTCAGCCTGGTGCGATCGGCCCACAAAAGCGTGATAGAAAGCCAGCCATTTAGGTGTATCTGCAACTGCCTGCTGAAGAAGCCATCAATTGGTATCTGCAAACAATGACATTCGCAGAATGGCAGGATGTAGCTGGGTAGAAAACATAACAGAAATGTGTCTCAGTAGCCGTTCTTTATCCATTAATTCTGCACTGTGTGAAAACTAATGATCAACACAAACGTGAAACAATGGAAACACAGAGAAAACATTGTGGAAAGTTGGAGTCTACGATGTGCTTGAGAGGTTAGTGCTATGGAGCATGTTTAGCTCGCAATGGGATGCAGATGCGAAAACTGACGGAAGAATTTGAAGAAAACATAGATGGCATTTTAACAGAATATTAGCGTAGAATTCGGCATTGGTCGAACCTGGGGGAGCCCAGACGTGGACTGCATGCATTTTGGTGCTGGACTGCCCATGTGCCCAGAACAAAGACAAGTACACACAGGTTGTTTTTGCGTGTTATTGCAATATGCCACAAACAACAACCCATTGCAATGTAAGCCAGCAATACCGGTCACAAAATGAAACCTTGACTCGTTTGTCTATAAACTCGTCTACAGTAAAACTTTCAGAATATTCAGGCTTTCCATTCTCTCAGCGTAACACAGAGTGTCTGTTCAGATCAACGAATTTTCATAAAACGAAATTACATGTTCCTTTATCCACTTTTGGAATGGTGAACCCTATCATATTTGACAGTATTACACACTTCTCTTCATTCATTCCATTCCGAATCCTCCCTTTCTTCCAAGGACAAAAAACAATCGAACCTTCTGTGGAGTGCATATGCTAAGTTTGCTTTTGGTGAAGAAAAGCCACAAATCAAAAACATACTGTGTAGGATGCGTGAGTGTGCACAGCTCACAAGCAAAAATCAAACGCGGCGACCTTCACTTCCATGGGAGTGATTAGCCCTACAGACCAACGTGGCATTTGGAATATTTTCGAAAAACAAACAAATTGTTTGTTTTTAGAAAATATTTTGAAAATATTTCGAAAACCAATGCCACGCGATTTTGAATACTTTTTTACTCTTCTAAATGTATAGTGCTTTACTTATTTTCTGAAAACAGTTCCAGTTAGTATCCTGCCCATTGTCACACCTGCGTGAACCCTGTTTTCGAGGAGGAATGTGCTCTGCTGATGATTATGCGAGACACTCGCAAGTCATAAATACATGTGCCCTTCCATCTCCACTGAACTTCCCGCACACTAACAAATGTTGGAGCAGAGGCGGTATATCCCGCCCCCCTGAACCATTCTCGTACCGGTCAAATGACGTGTAAGCTAAGGTGGGAGACACCGCCACCCCTCCTGTACCTATTTGCATCACCCATGCTTCATATAAGTGTATTAACGCTGTGCTAATGTGTGTTCTTTGAACCTCATTTTGTTTACTTTCAGATGCCTTCTTTTTTGATGCCCTCTGCCCATCTGCTCATGCTCCCAGCGCCGCACACAGCCAGCCCCCACCACGTCTGTCAGCTCAGCCCGTCTCATGTTCTAATGGTAATGCAGCTATCAATTTTTGCAAGAACCAAGTCTCTAGCCCTGACAAAATGTGCTTGTACGAGAATGTCAGACCAAGCCCTGCTCCAACCTTAGTGCACAATCCGTCTGTGCTGATTGACTCATGCACTCTCCAACCCCTCCCTGCCAGGCCGCAGTCCCCTGAACCATTGACCCTGATCCCTTTGAACGCATCTGGTCCCCAGACCCTGCACCACCTCAAATTCACCTCCCATATACCTAATCAGGAGTGGTCATATATTTTGATAACACTAACACCTATCTCAAATGTGTTTGAAATCGTACGACTCCAGAGGCCACAAATCAAAGATCAGCCCATCTGATAAGTCATCCGATAGCAACGACCCCCTAACACATGCCTCCTAAAAATATAGGTCAGAATGCATCTATTTCACACCAACAGCTGCCTTTCATGCTTTGTTTTGCTTACAGTCAGTAGTTCTTGCATAATAAGTTTGTTAAACTCTCCGAGGTCTCATTCCTTAGTGGGACGCATATTTATTCAGCTATTTGGACACGTGCTTGCTAAGGCAACTGCAGAACCTGAAGTTGCTTTCATGCTGATATCGATCTGACCCTCCCCCGATCAGTGAAGGACGCACAAGAGCTTCCTGAAAGCGGGAAGGGGGAAAGCAGAGTTACACTCTATGGCATCCTCCAACAGGCACTTCTTGCTAAATAAATTGACAAAGAGGATACATTTGAAAATACAATTTGGATGCTTAATACTTCTTCATACTTTTAATAGCTTTGAAATTCAAGTTAAATAGATGTCCATTGGTCATGTACAATGTATAAACATTGTTGAACTTATAAATCACTGCTAATCATTTGTTCTGGGAAGTGAACTGTTCTACGAACATTGCAAACATGGACAGAACATGTTTGCAATGTTTGATTTCATGAGTATGTATGTCCAACACAGTCAAAGTGAGATCTTTCACAAAATCGAATTCCATTTCCTGGTATATTGGCTTGACCACCCATTTTTTGCTTCTTTTTGCAAAGGCCATTTTGTAACAAAGAATCCCAAAGTTTCCCACAGTTCTCGATTGTTGTCTCCCTATGTTCTCGTTATGCGCTAATGTCGCTATTAATGTGGCAATAAGACCCGAGGCGGCGGGCCAATACCGCCCCAGGTAATGCCCCGTGGGCGGTATTGGCACCGAGGGTCTTATAGCCATTAGTACCCCAGCCTGTTAGACCGGGGCACTAATGGCATTTTTTTCTGTTTTGAAATGCTGCCGGCCATCGGGCCCGCCACTGAGGGTCTTATAGCCATTAGTACCCCGGACCGTTAGACCGGGGCACTAATGGCATTTTTTTCTGTTACGAAACGCTGCTGGCCATCGGGAGCGGACAACAGAAGTGTTTCCAGCGCGTTTGCTCCAAGAAAAGAAGAAAAAAGAAGGTAAGTGGGGTTGGGAGGGTGGGGAGGGTATAGTTTGCGAGGGGGGAGGAGTGGAGGAAAAAAAAACTTACCTGAGTCCCCGGCGGGGGACGAAGGCAGCCTCCAGCCATGGGGAGGCTCGGAGCGGGGATTGCCCCGTTTCGAGCCTCCTCATTGGCTAAGGGGCTGCCACGCCCCTCGCCGGGAACAGAGTACCCGGCACGCACAGCGTACACGGGAATACCGTGTTGTATGTCTCGGAAAAGAGCCAATCCACGCACTGTATTCCCGGTGCGCAGTGCGTGCCGGGTACTAATGTTCGATATTGCATCCTGTCTATGCTGAAATGCAATCTCTTGGGCCTGTACTTTAAGTACATATTGTGGAACACCTCTAAATGTCTGGTGTGACAGAATTCTGTGAGTCCCTTCAAGTCTCTTGAAAGAGATTTATCAAACACAATCTTCCCAAGAGCTTTGTGTGGAGGTGAAGATGGAACCAACCACTTCTTCTTGCGTTCCTGTTCCTCCGATAAAGGTCCATGTGCACCTTGGTGAAAATGTAGGTTTTCGGTCCATGAGTGAACGTTGGAACAGTGGTGCATCAATGAGCACCATTTTTCAAGTAGAATTTCCACAGACCCATCACAAGTTTTGGAACTCCACAAAAGATGGTTGCTGAAAGACTGGGACCACTGTAAAATATTTTCAGAACACTTTCTTTTACCAGCAGCTGAGATTTATTTATTGATTGATTTGGCAATGGTGAATAGATACAAATAGAGTTGAGGGGCTGTCACCTCCTGTCTATACCCAAAAGTCCATAACACATATTTGACAGAAGTTTTTATTTTGTGGGGAGTTATTCCTCTGTCTAAATCCCTTTGCAATAGCTTGTTTGCCCTGTGTCGCTATTCTACATATGTAGCTGTCACATGCGCCCTAGGGTTCACTGCTGTGACGACTACAAATGGAATGTAGAGGTCCTTTCCCTTTCCTCACTCACTACTTTCCTATACTAAAAAAGGTAAAGTGCGCATACATTGGTGGTCGGTTTTTGGCTTTAATATTCCCTCCTCCAATGTCTGTGTCTTATCAATAAAAAATATAAAATATAATTTCAACAAAAATGGTCGAACCATAACTAAAAACTGTAAGTGTCCCTTTTGTAGTTGCTAAATGGGTCACTTGGATGCACTCTATATATTCATTTATTTAATTAATCAAGCCCTATTATCACAAGTATATTGGGTCTTGGAGTCAGGGTCATCAGCCGAAGACTACTTTATGGAAATCAACTGGTTTCAGAGGTCGCAGTTAGTTGCCGCTTTCTTCAGGACACGTATGATCTTGTTATATTCTGCGCAAGATCTGTGATTTCTTTACAGTGCTCCTTTTTAAGGATGTCTTGAGGAAATCTTCGGTTTTCCAGACGGGCATGTTGGATACATTTCCAGGCCCTATAGGGTTAAAAAGACAGATGGGGCATCATCAGTTTCAAAGTGCTGGATCAGAACAGGCAAGGCAGTGTTTTAGAGCTCATATCCTTACCTGTGGTGACCTATGTCTCATTATCAATGCATCTGTCGACGATCAGATGTGGACTTTATATCCTGGTATTGGGTATATTCCAGGATCTCACTCAGGTAAGATGGCTAAATAGATAATGGAAAAAATGCTTGTAATCATACCCCTGTTTTGCTATTTATTGGGTCATATTAATATCAATAGAGGCCTAGAGGCCTTTTTTTTTTAACCTTTACTGTGAAGTTGTAGTCAATCTTTCACGTTCCAGGATTGTCTTCTTCAATGGGTGTCTGGTAACCCTAGAAGACACATCCCGGTGTCAGGATGTTTGCTAGTGTGTCTCACACTCATGTCCATTCATCTGGTTAGTCTGGGTATCTACAGTAAGTATTCAAAAGGTCACTTATGGTGGCCATGTATCAAACTGCAGTCTATACTGTACTCGATCCCCATTGCATTTATGAGCAGTAATTTACAGGTTACAGCAGTCCAACAGTTCCATACTATTGTGAAGCGGTCAAGTTGTTCAACTATTCTTTATGCATGGTGCTCAAGGCTCCCTGCAATCAGTTAAAGCTAGATTCTTCCCCAGTTCTTACCTCCGATCTCACTGTTGTCACGTTCGCGTTCGTCTCCTGATTCTTGGTTGTGGAAGCCGTCTTGTGGGACTTCCCTATTTATGATCACGTGCTGCCATCACATGATACTGCTCGCTTGTAAAAACCTGTAACTTTTAATCACTGACTGTTCCGAACTTAGGCTAAACCTGTTACTAGAGGTCAGATGTATTTTTATTTTTATTCCTATTATGTATCTCGATGTTGCCGATCTCGGCTGTTTGAGGCATGGCTTATTCCCAGGTGCTCATGGGATTGGTAGTTTTCATCTATCCCTCCCGGGTTTTCCAGGACTCAAATCGGCACTAATATGTAGCTTTTGGCTGCAATCTATGTGTGCAATGTCTTATGTGTGCAGTTGTCCTCTCCCTCTCTTCACAAATAATATCGCGCCGAACTACCGGTTCCCAAGTAATAATGGGAGTTGTGGTTCTAATCTACCTCGAGATTACATGGTAAGGTGGAGTGTCTGTTTCTTTCTCGTTCCCCTCTGTCTCGTTTTAGCCAATCTTGGCACCATGAATAACGGCTGCATAAGTGTTGTGGTTACTATGTGCCATATCAATTGGCTCTGGGGTCATCATGATCACTTCGTCTCCCTTCACAGTAATATGTAGCATGCCTTTTGTGACCACATTCCGTGTGTGCCAATTTATGCATATGTGGTTATCCAGTCCTGCCTGTCTGTTGCCATTAATATCATACTGAGATGTAACTTCCAGAATGTACATAGGGGTCGCAATAGCGATTTCTGTTGTTTATCTTGTTGGCAACAGACAACAGTAGTGAAATACACTGTATGGAGGCTCCCAGTGCGCAGGGGCAATTAGGTACCTGATGTTATACCTATTGCTTGTTATTCTACTAGTGGCCCACAATCCTGAGCTTGCTGTTTTATCTTGTGAGTCCACTTGTATTACCCCTCAGTAAACTTTTATGCAAACGCGGCGCGTATGCTCAGGTCCTTGAGGGTACACTTGGTACAGTTTGAATTCTACATTTTTTGCAAAAGAATTTTTAAAAGGTGACGCCAGAGATAAAAATGTGATGCCAGAGATAAAATTAGCTCCACAAGAATATGTCCAGCTATTGATACTGGGCAACAACTTGTCTTACAGTACTGAATATGCAATGACTACTCATTGCACTGCTAGAGCCTGCCAGCAGATTTCTTCATTTAGGCCGGTTTTATGGCTTTGTAATCGGAAGATCCACATCTGTTCTCTCTTCAGTAAGAGTGCTGATGTATTACCACCTCTTCTGGGTATTAATACTTTTTCGAGTGTTGTCCATGCCAGATCGTTTTCTGAATGACCCATTGTGATGTAATGTTCTACAAGTGGGGCTGTGCGTTTTTTTGTCCTGATGGTGGATCTGTGTTCACAAATCCGCGTTCTAATGGCCCTGGTTGTCATCCCAATGTATCTTTTATTGCATGGGCATTGGATCTGATAAACTACATTGGTAGTATTATAATTCGTGAGATTCCGCTGTTCCCATGGATACTCCCAACCGATATCAATGCTAGTGGTCCGTTTCGTAAATTTGCAGACAGAACAATTGTTACATGGTGTATGACCCAGTGGCCTAGGTGTATTCCACAACATTGTTGTTTCTTTAGTTTTGGTTTCTTTATATGTATGAACCAAGTTGTCCCTTAAATTTCTTCTTCGTTTGATGGCAAACAGAGGTGTTGGTAAATTACCTTCTACATTGAGTAGTGGCCACGCCTTCTTGATTTCTTTTTTAGACGATTGATGATTGGCGAATGACTGAAAACTGCCGTGATGCCATCCTCTCCTCTGCTTTTCTTCCCAGGTTGAGTGAGTGTTACCTCTCTGGGTATATTTCGTGCCATCTTTCTTGCTTGTTTAATTATTTTATTCGGGTAGTTCCTTTCCTTCAGGTTGGTGGTTAATCTCTCTGCCTGTCTGTCATATTCAGTTCTTGTTGTGCAGTTAGGTCTGAAACGGAGGAATTGTCCGAAAGGAAGATTATCTTTTAGGGACATTTGGTGAAAGCTAGAATATTCTAGGAGGGAATTCCTATCTGTCTTCTTCTGATGCACTGTGGTTTCAAATGTTTGTCCAGTCCTGGTGATTTTCAAATCTAAGAGGGTGGCCTCGGTCTTACTTGCCTCATGTGTGAACTTCAGGAAGGGGTTCTGGTTGTTGGCCCAATTGAGGAATTTATCCAGTGTAGCTATATCTCCTTCGAAAATCATTAGGATATCGTCGATGTAATGACGCCAACTCAAGATGTTAGTAAAGAAGGGATTAGTCTCAAGGGTAGATATATTTCTCCTCGAAATCTGCGACATATAGATTGGCCAATGTCGGGGCAAAAGTCGCACCCATCGCAGTTCCAGCTATCTGTTCATAATAGCTTTCTTCTTTGAGGAAGTCATTTTTGGTCAATGCTATCTCTGCCAGCTGTAAAATAAATGAGATAGGCATTTCCAAGGTTTCTGTTTTGTCCTGTAAAACATTTTCCAGAACTTTCAAAGTTTCCCTTTGAAGGATCCTAGAATATAGGGATTCTATATCCATGGTTACTATCAAAGTGTCCGGATTGTTCAAAGTAAGATTTTCCAAATATATTAACACTGCCGTGGTGTCCTTAGTGTATGATCGCATTCTAGTAACTTCATTCTGTAAGAAGAAGTCTGTGAACTGAGATAGGGGTTCCAGAATGGAACCAATACCTGAAACAATGGGTCGCCCTGGAGGTGGGGAGACCCCTTTATGAATTTTTGGGAGTGTGTAAAACGCAGGACATCTTGGATGTTGTGTGCGCAGGAAAGCAGCTTCCTTGGCACTGATGTGTCCTTCTGCCTCCTCTATAATTGGATTGATCAGGTTCCTGTGTCCCACTGTGGGATCGCTCCCTAATCTTCGGTATGTGGTACGGTCCTCGATCAGAGTATTTACCATCCCTTCATAGTCACGTTTGTTCATTACAACGATAGCCCCCCCCCCCCTTGCCATACATCAAATTGATGGTGAATGTTTGGAAACTGCTCTCGCATGGCCTTGGCTATTGAGACATGTCTATTGGTGGCTATGAGGTCTATTTGCATTCCCCTTGATTGGAGATCTTCCAGGGATTGTATAAAACCATGTTTCTCCATGGCCACTGAGGATTTACATTCAGACACCTGCACAACCACCGAACTCACAATTTTTTTAGTTTCCATGTCCTGAAAGTGGTATGTCCAGTACTTTGCTGAAAATCCAGGGCTGTCACACTGTCCATCTCCAGCTAGCCTGAAGCATTTGCCAGAGAATGTACTTTCAATAGACATTTGTTCAATTTTCCAGGCTTGACTAATCGGGGAATAAAAATTCTCTTTGATATTTGTAGTACTGCATTTTAGAAAGGAACTGAAGTCCAACAAATTGACAGAAACTGGACAACTTACTAAAAATAGAGCCACTGAAAAGTAAAGCTGCTGCACACAGTAAATTTCCAGATGGCACTTTGACAAGCATCAGTTGAGCGGACCATGAAAATATACCATGGAGCTGGGCACAGGTGGCTTGGAGTTTCAGGTTAGTGCCATGTAATACATGAGTCTCATTCACCAATGGCTCCCCACATATTTTCCCCCTCACTGGATGGACAGATTGCAGTATCAGTATAATCTCTACCAGGCAGCTGTCGAGTACAATGTATTTGTGCTCCTTTATTAGACTATCATCCTGCATGAATGTGGTTGTGAGTCAACTGTTGTGGACATATCGGCCAAACTGGGCACACTGTAGTCAAAATCTTTGGCAAGTTCCTCAGTCAATTGTGTAGTAGCTTAATTCTCTGTTAGTTCCACTTGAGTTATTTGCACATGAATTGGAGAAACCATCAATGTCGATTGCTTATTGGGTGGCCATTTTTTTGCGGGTGTAGATTGTGTGAAGTGGTCAGTGAGTAATTTAAAAGCATGTTCCTTATATTCAGTTTCATCTTCATCTTGTCAAATTCTCACATTATAGCAACGGTCCAACAGCACTTTGCTTGCTTCGCCGGTCACATTCAATTCATTTTCTGGCCATTGGGCATAAGCATCTCAAGCCTGCTTATTGACTGGACCATGCAGCGCCTCAAATAATCGTTGCTCCATGGTGAAATCTGTTTGGCAAGCAGCATCTTTGGTTTCATTTGTTGTCTGTGGCCCTCATTCCGAGATAGGAGGTAAGTTTCATCCATTACCGGCATGGCGCAAATAGCGTGTCCGAGCTGGCAATAGACCGCTAAAAGCACACTATTACGGTCACCGTTAAATTGCGGAACCGGAAACAGCGTCATCGTGCAGGAACTGGAAGGAGCACGGTGGCCATTTGTGAAAACACAATCCATTGCTATCCTCACCAGACAGTACCCCTGACACACTTTCGACATACCGGGAAGATACCATCATCAAGGAGGAATGCCAAAAAAGCACCAAAAAAGGGAGCTGCCCACCTCCGAAAGGAGCGGTTCATCCCTGATGAACTCCAAATGCTGGTGGATACCTTCCACGAGTATGCTGACACTGTTTTCTGCAATGACATGCGGAGCGTGGCAGTGATAAAAAAAAAGGGATCTGGGCTCTAGTGGCGCAGAAGGTGAGCGCCGTGGGCAACACCCCCCGCACCACAAAGGATTGCAGAACAAGGTGGTATGACCTGCGGCTGAGGGTGCGGGAACATCAGCGTCTACATAGGGCAGGAGCCCTACACTCCGCTCCGTCTGCTCTCATCTAGGGTAAGAGCCCCTTTCAGCAGTGACGCCCCACATCGATACTCCCGACTGCCCATCGACCCACAATTGCTACGAGTACTGCCAATTATTGCCTTCACTGTCCTGAGAGCCTACAACACCCTGCGGGCCTGGATGTGCATACTGGCACCATCTGAATCCACCCACCCTTAGACCGCCATTGAATACAATGCGGTCAATGGCCGGCGCGCCAGCAACATTCCAATAGCTCCGTGCCTGCAGGGCCCAGCCTCCTGAATCACAGCCTCTGATTGGCTGTAGAGCAGCCTATCAGTATCCAGCTTCAACCGACAGACGGAAGCCGTGGGCAGGAAGTCCACAACCGAAGGGCCAACAAAAGGGCCTGTCTGCGCCTGTCTAATGCCGTACAGACCGTCGACCAGGAACCCTGCACGACTTACTCCCCGATCCCAGCCCATCAGTACGCCTGCCCCATGGATCTATAATGAACTATCACGGCCTAACCTACACGCTATACCACTTCAGGCCATCCCCATAGCCTATGCATATATCAGTGACTGTAAAAATAATGACTGCCTGCCACCCTGATTGTGTCAGCACTGCCTGCCCTAGCAGCACCCTGATTGTGTTAGCACTGCCTGCCACCCTGATTGTGTCAGCACTGCCTTCCCTAGCGGCACCCTGATTGTGTTAGCATTACCTGCCACCCTGATTGTGTTAGCATTGCCCCCCACCCTGATTGTGTTAGCACTGCCTGCCACCCTGATTGTGTTAGCATCGACTGCCCTAGCGGCAACCTGATTGTGTTAGCATTGCCTGCCACCCTGATTGTGTTAGCATTGCATGCCCTAGCTGCACCCTGATTGTGTTAGCATTGCCTGCCACCCTGATTGTGTTAGCATTGCATGCCCTAGCGGCACCCTGATTATGTTAGCATTGCCTGCCACCCTTATTGTGTTAGCACTGCCTGCCACCCTGATTGTGTGAGCATTGCCTGCCCTATCAGACCTGCCCAACGAATCACACACAAGCACCAAACAGCATTTGTCCTCAAATGCATTCTCCAGTCACCCACCTTACAGCACCTCCACCTTTCCTCTTCCCTTTCTACCTATTCCTCTTCTCTCTCTCTCTCTGCGCCACTTTCAGCTTGCTCCCTATTCACCCAGACCCCACACCACCACCACTCATTATGCATTCCACCTCATCCACAACACTACACCACAATACCACACAACAGACTTCTCCACAGCGCACCTAACCCGCCTGGACTCCTCCTTAGGAGGTACAGACTAAGAAGCCGCACCAAGCCATCCCTTTCACTCCGCAACTCTCCACCATCCATTCACGGCAGGAACTTGAAGCTTAGCTATCGCACCCATACCACTTCCTCACTCACACACCCACCTGTCCACGCACGGACTACCCCCCACCTCCCCCCACCCAAACTCACACCACAACCACCCTCACTAACTCGTGCCACCACCACCTCGCCCTTCATGAACACCAGCAATCATGATCCTCCACCAGCCAATCTTACCCTAAAATGCGCACTCATTAATGCATGCTCCATTCATGCCCATGCTATTGAGACCAATGACCTCATCACCAGCCACACACTAGACATACTAGCCATATCTGAAACATGGCTCCATGAGGCCTCCAACCCATCCATACATCTCGCCCTCCCCCAGGACTACACCATCCGCAGTCAGGACCGCAAAACCTCCATAGGTGGGGGCATTGCCCTGATCTACAAAAACTCACTCTCCATTAGGTTGTGTGACCAACAATGGGACAGCAATGCCGACCTTCTTTATGCCAAACTAGCTCTCTCCCCTAACTGCACCATTAACCTCTTAGTCACATATAGACCACCAGGCTCCCCCCAGACTACCAAAAGCAAATCCTCCAAATCAAAGGCAACAATTTGAAACACTTCACCAAAACCATTTTACTTGGTGACCTTAACCTTGGCCTAGATAATCCTAAGGATAAGACTGCCGCACACTAAGCCAAGGATCTCTCCCACATGGGGTTCAAACAAAAAATCACCAGCCCGACTCACTGCAAAGGACGGTCCATCGACTGGATAGCAGATCACAACTGCTCATCGACCATCACTTCTATTTCAGCCCTTCCTTGGACGGACCACTATCTCATCCAATTCACCATCCCTACCACACCCACTCGTAAAACCTTCACTCATGCCCCCCCGCTAAAGTCAGAAGCTCCAAAAAACGAATTGCCACCAACCTCGCCCCGCTTCTGGATATCCCCGAACTCAAGCACCCGTTTAATCAAGATCCTACCTCTCTCGCCAACATCTACAACAATGCCCTCGCCCAAGCCATTGATTCTATTCCACCACCGGAAGACAAAAAAGCCAAAAAATCTATGCATTCAAACTCCTGGTTCTCAGAAGAACTATCTGCCCTGCGAATCAAAAAATGAAAAGCCCTATCCAACTGGCAATCGACACCCAATCAATCCTCCCTCAACGAGTTCAAAGAAATAGCACGGACCTACAAAAATGCCATATTCAAAGCCAAATCTGAATCATATAATCAGAGAATTACCAAAGCCAGCTCCAAATCTAGAGAAATATTCTCTATATTCAAAGAACTCACTACCCCTGAGTCCAGCTCTGACGAAATCATTAAGGATGAAGCTTGGTGCACAGGCATCCAAACAGCCCTCCTTAACAAAGTCAAAACGCTCCAAGACAAAATTGCATCCCAACGTAAAGCACTCAACACCATCCCCATGCCCCTCTCTCTACCCCCCTTAACCCCAACCCGGAAATACCCCTCTTGAGAAGTCACAGAGTTAGAAGTCTCCACCCGACTCAAAAACATCAAACCTTCAACCTGCAAAGGAGACATCTGCCCGCCCACCATCATTAAATAGTGTTCAAAAGCCCTCACCCCTATCATCACAGCATTCATCAATGCCTACTTCTCCTCAGGAACCGTACCCCAATGCCTAAAATAAGCCTGGGTCCGCCCGCTCTTAAAAAAACCCTCCTTAGACCCAACCTCCCCTAACAACTATCGTCCCATCACCACCGTCCCCTTCCTCCTCAAAATCCTAGATAAAGCCGCCCATAACCAAATCCAGCAGTACCTTGAAACCAATGCTATCCTAGGCAGAAGACAATCGGGATTCCGCAAAGGGCATGAGACTGAAACTGCCCTCCTAGATTTGAAGAATCAAATCACCAAAATAATGGACACAGGCAAACCTGCTCTCCTCCTTCTACTCAATCTATCCGCAGCATTCGACCTAGTTGACCATGACATCCTCACATCTCACCTCTCCAATGCAGCCCACTTCTCTCACAAAGCAACCACATGGATCATCTCCTTTCTAGAAGGCAGAGCCATGAAAGTCTACTCTGACCATGCCAACGCTCCCCCTACCACCATCAACTGTGGAGTCCCACAAGGTTCTTGCACTGCTCCGACCCTCTACAATCTCTTCACTAAACCCCTCTTTGACTTACTGGACGCTCTCGGCATAGCCTACACCAACTATGCCGATGACACGCAAGTCCTCCTCCCACTCACTGGAGACCACGCCAAAGACACAGAAGCTCTCCTCAACATCTACTCCACAATCCAAACCTGGATGGCTGTCAATGGTCTCTGCCTTAACGGCGACAAAACAGAGATCATCATCCTGGCACCCAGCAAAATTCTATCCAAGCTTAGCCAAGACTACTCACACATGACCCTGGACAACCTCAGCATACCGGTCTCCTCTGCCGTTAAGACCCTAGGAGTCTACCTGGACGCCACACTATCCATGACCAGACAAGTCAGTGCCATCTCCTCTTCATCTGCACTGACCACCAAACTCATCTTTGCTATAAAACCCTACCTCACCACGCCCAACTGCCTCTCCATCGCTAGAGCCACCATAGGAGCCAGACTGAAATCTAAAAAAGCTCCAAATAGTGCAAAACAATGTGCTCTGCGCTGCTCTGCACATCCCCAAATCTGAACACGTATCACAGGCCCGAAGAAATGCTCACTGGCTCCCAGTCAAGGAAAGAATCAATTTCAAAATAATCACCCTTACACACAAATGCATCAATCACACCACTCCGTCATACTTATCGGAAACCATAAACATGAAATCCTCGCTCCGTCCGATAAGAAGCCAATATGACAACCAACTCCAAGTTCCCACCGTAAGAAGAGCTAAAGCTGGAGGCATAGGCTTCCCACACATAGCTCCCAAGCTCTGGAATGACCTCCCCAACTCTCTCAGAGCGGAACCATCCTTGCTCTCCTTTCGTAAATCCCTCAAAACAACGCTTTTTACCTAACCTGCGCACTCCCCCCCTACCAGTTCTGTACCTCAAACGCTCTGATGTCTGTAATGTAACAAAAGAACGCTACTGTAAAACATAATGCCTTGCAAAAACATGATACCTTGTATGCTTATACTGTAAATCAAAATGCCTTCATTCTGTTTAACCTTCTTTTCTGTAACCAGCCATATGTTTCTTTGTAACAGCGCTACGATGCCCCCGGGCTGATTGCGCACTCTAAAAATTTGAATAAATAAATAAATAAATAAACTCTGGTAATAGAAGCCAGGCCCTGGAGACAGGAGGAGGCCCAGGTTCGCCCATGAAATTATTGCCGTGGGAGGAGACATGTGCGGCCATGATAGGCCACAAAGCCATCAAAGGGGTTGGAGAAATGGAGTGCGGGCAACGTCATCCGCTGATGGAGGTGAGTGTCCAAAGTCAATACTGCCAACGCCAATGTTATGAAAGTCACTGCTAAGGTCTGGCCAAGGAGTCACGGCATGGTCGGCCACACCCCCCCCTTCAAATTATGCCGAAACAAGTGAGACCCAGGCTAGTGCCAGGTGCAAGGCCATAACTTATATGAAACATACCACACAAAGTGGCCCATTCCGTGAGGCACACAGGGCAGTCGATGGAAACAGTGTGCATGTGAGCCAGCACAGTACCCGGCCAACATGAGTGACACAGACATATGCATGCATTTACCACCCAAGTATAGAAACATGTGCCATTCTCCACCCAAATGCTGATAACCCACTAATATCTGATTGTGATATTGTAGCCATGTCCAAATGCTGGCTCTCAAATCATCACTCATGCCGTCCCTCTCTTCCACCCCCACAGGCAGTGAGCATGACAGCGAGGAGCAGGAGAGCAACCGGCCCAGCACCTCCAGGGGCCATGGGAGGGGCTGCCGTCTCCCTGCGAGTAAGAGAACACCTGGAGGCACACCACCGGCTCCAGCAAGGCCCGTGGAGGGTGCACCACCTCCACCCCCACTCCCACCCCACCCTGCACTGGCGGCAGACACATGCCCTACGCCGCGCTCTGAGGAGTCGAGTGTGGCTGGGGAGGTTGCAGCCACGGCCCCCCTCGATGTTGCCGACAGCCCCACATCCATATGCGCAGCGACTGAGGAGGACACATTTGAAGTCGTCCACACCCCTGATGCCCAAACCAACCCCCATGTCTCCTATATTGACTTGGGTGAGAGTGACACACCTGAGCTTACTGAGCAAGGAGCAACACAGGGACATGCCAGTCCTGTGGCCAGTTCCCTTTCGGAAGTACCGGAACACATGTGAGTCCGAACCCCAGCAGGGCCACAACATCAGCCATTGATGCAGAGCGGGCTGAGCAGCTCACAGGCCTGATCAATGACTTCATGCAGGACAATCGGCAGGCCAGGGAGGAGTGGTGGGATGAACTGAGGGCACTGGGCCATTACGGACAGCACCAACTGGCTCTGTGAGGTCCTTGGCCGGATAGCAGATGCTCTGGAGGCTGCACATCCTGCACAACAGCCCCAGCATGAGGACACACCTTCTGCATTCTCCTCCACCCAGACCAGCCCCGCTCCGTCGGTCCCTCCATACGATGCGCTGCCAGGGCATGCCTCCCCCTAGCTCTGGGAGCGCACAGTGACAATGCTGCCATCCACATGTGGCCTATGTGGTCCTTATGGGACTAGTATAGGGTTGTTGTGGTGGGAGGGGGTTGAGGGTGTGTTTGGGAGTTCTAGTGGGAGGGGGAGAGGGGTGAGGGTGTGTATGGGAGTTTTGGTGGGAGGGGGCGGGGGAGGGTTTGTTTTTCACGTTTAAACCTTCAATTTTAATACACTGGTTGTTCATCTAAAAAAAACAGAGTGGACATTCATCATTGCGCATGCATGTGCATTTAATATTGCACAGTGCATAGTGTACATGTATCCCTACACCCAGTGCCCGATGTCCTGACATCCTCACACCCTATGCTGACTTGTGTGTCAGAAATATTGTCCAATCAATGATTGCCGCACGGCACGTCCCTCCTGTGCATCGGCACCGTGATGCTGTCCTGCCACTTCTTCCTCTTCATCATCATCAGGTGGTAGCAGTTCCATGTCAGGGGGCAGGAGCATGTTCCGACGGATGCACATATTGTGCAGCATTACACTGCCATGGTGATCTTGGACACCTTCGCATGGCTGTAGATGGGTGCCCCACCCGACCGGCTGAGGCAATGAAATCGTGCCTTCAACAGGCCAAACGTCTGCTCAATCACCACACGTGTACGGGTATGGGAATGATTGTAGTCCTCCTCGTGCCTGTTCTGTGATTTTCGGACAGGGGTCATGAGGCACGGCTTCAAGGGATAGCCACCATCACCTGCATGAGAGGGGAATGAAGGTAAGTGTTCGTACATTCATGGTGGACAACTGTACTAGTCTAACATGGTAGCAGGTGATTTCTGCCCATACACACATGTCCCTGGATGCATTGATTCCATTTCTGGCCCCCCTATGTGTCCTGTGCAATGGAATGATGGAGAGGGTAGCTTCTTCAAAATGGGTTATGGTCTGCACTCACATGTTGTTGCACGTGCATCGTATATGCATGCAGCAGTGTTGCACTAAATTAATTGATGTGTTGTGTTCTGTGAGATTTGGTGGCAGGGAGTGTTGGCTGTAGTCAGTAGCATATTCGTCATTCTGCACTGATTAGTACCATGGTGACTTGCAGTACTCCTATGGGTGTGCGGAACCAGTGACACGCTGTGGTATCCCTGTTAGGCTCACTTCAATGCACTCCCAGGGATGACTGTCCTGTGTGGTGATATGCAGGAGGCTGCAACATAGTGCATATGCAGTGCATAGTGCAGGATGCCCTTACGGTGTGTGAGTGCCGCTGATGAGTGGCACATGTGTTGTGGGATGTGGCCTGGTTACCTGTTAGTCATGTAGTGTTAGGTGTCGGCTCTATTTCATCACTGTGTGATTTTGTAGTCATGTGCCGTATCACTTGCTTTGGGGCACAGTGTTCGGTGAGGTGCACATTGTGCATTGGCGTCAACATTCCCACCCAGGTGGAGTATGCATCTCCCCCCCTTCCCACCCAGGTGGAGTATGCATCCCCCCTTCCCACCCAGGTGGAGTATGCATTTCCCCCCTTCCTACCCAGGTGGAGAATGCATCTCCCCCCCTTCCCACTCAGATGGAGTATGCATCTCCCCCCCTTCCCACCCAGGTGGAGTATGCATCTCCCCCCTTCCCACTCAGGTGTAGTATGCATCCCCCCCCCCTTCCCACCCAGGTGGAGTATGCAAACCCGATGCACTGCCATGGCCCAGTCAGGCAACTCACCAAGTAGCCAGGCACGTCGTCCAGCATGTCGCTCCATATAGCGTGGTAGCGTGGAGTTCCACAGGACCAAGGAGTCATGAGTTGATCCTGGATATCGGGCACAGCAATGTGTGATGATCTTACTGGCATTACATACCATCTGCACGTTGTCGGAGTGGTATTGCTTGCGGTTGCGATACGTCACCTCCATGGCATGCGGGACCACCAACTCCATGTGGGTGCAGTCGAGGGCACCTATGCAATTTGGCATGCATGCCAGTGCATGGAAGGCAACTTTTGTATCGATTATCTTCTGGGGAGTCTGTGGTAGGGATATGTAGTCCCTTGTGTGCTTGAGGAGGGCATCCATCACTTGGGTCAGTATCCAGGAAAATAAGGGTTGTGATATGCCATGTACAGGGTGTGGATCTGCTCTGGTGTTAGGTTGAAGGGGGTGACTCTGATGCGAGGGATTGGGGCCTGCCGGCGTGGTAATGGTGCCTGCACCAGTGGAGCATGGTGGGCCTGTCTCACCCTCCTTCTCCTCCTATGTATCCTCTGTGGGCTGTGGTTGTTGTTGTTGCTGTTGTTGTTGTTGTTGCTGCCTTGCAAGCAGGGGCTACAGCTCCAGTAATGCTACTACTATTGGTATCATCTTAGTGTGGGAGGGGGTGTGGTGTGTGCTCCTTTTGTGCTGTGCCAGACTCCATTGCCTCCACCTGTGCTGATTGTGTGCACCTGTGGCACTTGGCAACACTGCTCAGGGTTCCTAACACCTTCTCGGAGATGCCGGTATTTACTCCATGCCAGTAAGGTACTTTTCGGCCTTCAGTAGGCCGTTATTTGCATGTCCGCATGGCTTGTGATCAGGTCCTGTTTATGGCATAGCGGTAATGCCGGCATGTTGTGTGGCGCGTGCGCCTGGACCACTATTTTTACGGCATTGTTAAGTACGATGCCGTAATTAGCAGTCAGGTTGGTCAGAATGGCCCGTAGCGGTAAATGATGGTGGTAATCCTTTACCCGCATCATTCTTACCTTACCGCCAACCTCGGAATGACCCCCTGTGTCTTTATACTTCTTTTCCTTCTGGGCCTCTAGGATATGGGTTGTAAAAACATGTTCAATGTAAATCCAACATACAGTATATAGCACTTTACATTAAAAAAAAACATGTTATGAAGACAACACCTAGTAAATGAAATTGTTTGGAAGTTACCCTTGTTTTCTTGATTTTCAGTGAAACCGTGCTCTTCACTGTAACGACCGCACCAGCAAACTGATCCACCACCTCTGATCCATGTGCCTCCTCTTCTACTTCCGACCTTGTATACATTCCTTGAATAGAATATTCATAAAAAAACAAAAGTCTATGATGTTTGAACTCAAAGTCTTTCATTGCACACATCGCTTACATACATACACTCGTAAACAGTGTACATCATTTATTCAAAATAGATATTTCGAATTTCAGTTGATTGATGGCAAGTCTACTCGATCAGATCACCGTGCAAAACCTACTGATTGTAATGTTGCACTCAAGCATTTTGCATTGTATTCTGCATTAGAGTAGAAGTTGTAACATTAGAACTGAAATGATAAGAGTTTCAAACACTCCACGTTTATATGAATATCACTGTCTAATAGTATCCGATGTAGGATTTACTTTCTTTCATTCAAGGGAACTGTCAGTATGCATACCTTATACTCTGGACCAACTCCAAAGGATGATGTTATTGTAGTCGAAGTACCAGCATCCCCCTGTAACACAGTATTTGTTTTAGTACGGAAGAAAATAGTGAAATTGAACAGAGACAAAAGGATGCAGACAATGGTACATATAAATAGAAACCCATAAATGTAAATGAAACATTATGTAAACAAACAACAAGATACATAAACTATTTAAATACATTTCAGCCTATTTAGCAACATGTAGCGATTAAGTTCATAAGAATTATTGGTTCATCTAGTAGTCAAGGCTGCACTCTGATCTCCTTATACTAAGGCTTACCAGTATCTAAGCAATCATATGTAGAAAAACATGGAGATTTATGTTGTTGCGCCAAGTTAGTGTTTATTTATAGGATAGCTATATTGAGAAAGTAGACCTTTGAGACCTTCTATTGGTTTTCATAAAAGATATGCTGTCCTTTAGTCAATTAGAGTTGTGAACGGTCCTCTTTAGATTTGTTGAACTTAAACCTTCTATTTACTTTCATAGAAGATGTGTATTCCTTTTATCAAATAAAGTTTGTTTAAAGTACTCATCAAATGAAATTTGTTTAGAGTCCTCAACATGTGTTTCCCCGCTGGATATTACAGCGGTTCTTCAGGAGCATTAACAAAGTTTGTTGTAGAGCTCTAAAAATAAACAAAACAAAATATACTGCTGGTCATACTTATATTCTATTAGATTCAGATTAGTTGGCAGTCTTTACTCATGGACAAATAGTATAAGAAAAAATGGTTGACTTACATGATCTGTAAGGTATTGGAAACTGAGTGATGTTTCAAGCTTAATGTTGACAGTCCCAACGTAATGGTGACCATAATATATGTCTGGTTGTAAACTTGCGACAAAGTAAAAATTACGTTTTGTAATCTATTGGTGTGTAAAGCGAATAGTCTGGGCAGCAGTTCGATAATAAGATAAACGAGATTCCTTTGGTAACAGAAATAGGCTTACCAGTGTTGATTAAGCTTCTTTTTCAATTTGGCCATCTTATTTCATTTTTGCACTTCTTGGCATGTTAACCCGATTGCTAATCAAAGATGGTCACCATATTTATGACTACGTGCTGACGCGTTCACATGATATGTAATTATCGTGTCGACGTTGTCGCGTGTCAGCCATTCTGAATGGGCATTTGTAGCGTGTATGTCCTAATTGATGTTTAGTTTTTGATTGTGCTTATGCGTATTAATAAAAATGCTTCTAAAATATGATTTAATAGCGCGTAATTTTTAGTGAAGAGTATACTCACACTTGGTAATGAGTATGAAATTGTTTGGTGTTGTCAAAGACTATGGTTATAGTCGTCCATGAATGAAGAATGCCAAGTACTTATGCAATTAATGTGGTAGAATGGGAGGCAGAATTTTAAAGTATATGTCGAGTGTACGCATTCAGTGTGGTTAGCATTCAGGTATCCAAATGTTTAACATGATTGCTATGGTAGCAATAATACATCTTTGCACAATTCACTAATGTCCTTAAAAGACAAAGGGCTTCATTACGAGGCTGGCGGAATGGGTTTAATGGCAACGGTAATGGTGCCGGTGCCATTTAACCCACTCCGCCCTATTACGAGGTTCCCTCGCGGGACCCTGAAAGGACATCTGGTCAGACCAGACGTCCTTTCTGGGTCCTGCGAGGGGACCAGGGAGCTAACAACGGGCCCGTTAGCTCCCTGCCCATTCCCATTGAGCCCTATGATAACACAGATGACATGAAACAGAATGACAACATATAAAACACAATAAACACAAGTATATCATACACAAATTCATTCCTAAATCCATCTAAATGCATATTCATTAAAACTGTGGCGACACTGAATGTCATATCATATACACATTTTTTTTTTAATTATAAAAATACAAAAGGGAAGAGATATCAAATCTATCAATTTAAGAAGTTAGCAATCTCACACATTTATTATACAAGGATCAGTACTTGGCACATAGATTATCCAACATAACTACAAGCCTTCGCAATGATCCTCCAGGGCCTCCAGATGCAATCTGAACATATGAATAATGTTCTAATATTCAACACAGCAGAAGATACTTTGGATACCCTCAGTAGGGATTTACTTGAAAAATCCAAACAAAATAGTTTTGATATCTTGGCTCATATTCAACAGTGGATTTTGTTTTCTTACATGTGGAGATCTTTTGGCTGAGAAAGATAGATGACATTTTCCCCTGATGAAGAGGCTCCAGAAGACTTGAAACATGCAGATTACTCAGAATAGAAAATTATTTATTTCTCTTACTACCCAAATATTCCTCTCCAAGTTGAATACATGCCATTTCAGAAGATTGCATTCTTTTAGAACCTTCTATGAATTATTTTGAATATCTAATTTTCATTTTGAGTGTGAATGTAAGTTTAGGTTATTGAGATCTATATATGAAGTTTGTCTATGCATATATTTGCCATGGAAGGATGATAATGCTGTACAGTGATTATTTGCAATAAAATACATTATGGTTTACAATTCTGTTTGCATTGTTAATGTGAAGGTTTTAGGAAGCGGATAGCTCCCGGTTAAGTGTGCAGAGAAGGTGACATTTCATTCAGTAATGTATTCAGACCCATATGTTGTGAGTATTTTCTCATGACATTGATCCATAATTGAGATGCAGGTTAATATGTATTATATTGGACGTTAATATATTACCACTTAAAAGCAATTGACAAGAGTGAGAATTCAGGAAGGTCCGACATGAAAATCCATGCCTAGTTTTTGATGGAGAATGAGTGAGAGGTCACAAAAACAGGTTACTAACAAAAAACTTTCCCTTCACTGTTTCATTGTGTAGTGTGCTGAAAGCATGTGCCTCTAATTTGTGTGGTTCTGAACGCCACCATTTTCCCGAAATAAAGTCAGTTTATTGAAAATCCGTCCACACTCCACCATTGAAACATTTTTTCAAAAAAGCACACCCATGTCTGCATACAGGAGGTAAACATATTTAGCACATGGGCGCCTGCTTTCTGACAGCTGTTCTAGGCAACTGCATGCAGGCTGGCTCCTGAAAATAGTTCGCTGTTTAGCGTTTGGTGTGTTTGGGACTATTTACTTTTCAGCCATTTGTTGCTACCTCAACCACACCACTGCACTAAATACTGCCATCCTACATTTGAAAAAGTGTTTCATCAACACTTTTCATAAATGTAGAATACATTTATATTTCTTCTTTGAAGCGCATCCTGGATTAGAGTGACAAATAATTCCTCCAAAGATATAATTTTTTGTGCCCTATAAATGCCTTCGTAATAGATTTATTAAAGTGTTGAAAGCGCCAAAACTATGAAATGCTGGTAAATAAAGATACATGTTTGTGAAGCAGGAGCAAAAGAGATGGTGTCTGTGTACGATTTACCGACTCTGAAAGCATCTGAAAAACATGAAAGCTAGGACTTTTCACCCGCATACTACACGAAATGGGGGATGAAAGGCTGAGTCCACCTGGCTTGTTTTGAATTGTGAGACTTTTTGGTCAAACTCTGTGCTCGATTGCAAATACCTAACTAGCTGATCTCTCCAGTCTGATGTTGTGAACCGCGTGTACCTGCGTGTATTTTTGTACTCGTAATTTACCACCGACATTTTAATGCTGGTCATTATCGAACATTCCATTAAAATGCACTGGGAAGGGCTGGAGGAATACTTCAGAGAATCACAGCAGGAAATTGATAATTTCCAGAGGAAATGTAGGTTCGGATTTTACAAACAAGGATCATGTGAGAGACAAGAATACATGGCTTATTAACAATGCAAACAAACTATTTCAGTGAAAATAGTATTTAATTTGGAGTGCTTTATTTTGAGTTTGGTGGTAATTCATTACTATATCTGATTTACCACCAAACTCGTTTACCTTTACAGCTACTGGTTCCGTGGGTTAACCACGGGATTAAAGGTGGTGGAAATCCAGTGTTAGTACTCATTTTCGGAGTCTGTAGGGCTCCATCAGGATTTTAGTGGAATTACTGCAAGTGGTGATTCCGTCACAGTAATTCCACCGATTTATTTCCCTTAAAGTGGAGGATTTTCTTTCAGGAAAATGCTGAATGAAAAGTCTCAATTTTAAGGTCAGACCTGTAGTAGGTCAGGCGGTAAACTCTGCAGTAGTTCTGTTACCACCAAAAAAAATTTGCTAATGGAATTACGGGCAGTTTTTCCCACAACATCGAACTTGTAATGAGCACTAACTCGTTTATGAAACCCAGCAATTTGCTGCCTTACAATTTCAGAAAAACCTCCCAGTACTGGCTTGTGCGATTACAAATCTATAAATATTGAGCCTTGAAAAAGTGCCATGGGCACAAAACATGTGTCGGCTTATATTGTTCATTCAACATAAAGCAATGAATAATAAGACTACAAATATATGCAAATACATGAACCACAATTTGAATGATCTTTCATTAAAAAAAGAAAACGTTTATTTGATGTAATTAGTCACACCAAGATTGGCATTTTCTGCACATAGGGGAGGAACAAACTGTTTCTTTAAATGGGGACATTGAGTTGCACAACTTCCATCCTTTTGAAATTAGGCATACTGCTGTCTGTTTGGCTGGGTAAAAGGTCTAACCATTCACTAATTCAGATGCAGAGGTTTGATGCTCATACTTTGAGGAGTCAATCTAGCTCTTGGTTGCCATGGAAGCCTTCCTAAGGCATTTTAGTTAGTTAGAGCTTGCCCCTGGTTCTCCTTTACTGGTTCAGCCCTCCTTCTACTTCTCCTGTGATGCTGAAATTATCTCACTCTGAATCAAGCCGTAGGATTAGTTCTACTCTCCCCATCTACTGTCACCAAAGAGCACTACGAATGCCCAAAAGGAGATGGTAACATCTGAATTAATCAAAATCACTGGAAATCCCACTGGGCAAATCCCCTTTCCATCATGTTTCACATGTCTGTGGCATTACGTAACGGGACAAAGCGAATACAATAGGGCCTTGCATGAATACAGTAACCCATCTCCCCTCAGCGTGGGATAAATAGTAGCACAAGACATGTTTCCATCCCGATCGAGTCTCATGAGTGGGGTGCTTTTCAACCTTTGTGTTTGTCTGTTTAACGTCTGTCTTCCTATCTTGGGGACCAATGGGGGATGCAGATGTATGTACATTGCTCACTCTGACTAGGGAAATGAAGGTGAACCTCGCTGATGAGACCCAATACGCCTGCAACATGTCCAATGGTTGCCTGCGTTCTCATGCAGAAAGGGTGGCTTTACATTTGGGGTACACTGGTTTGCAGACGATTTGCTCTCTTCTCTAATTGCAAAGAAGATATAAAAGCTATGGAATGGAAGCTGCCCAGAGGAATCCCCAGTGCTTATAATGAAATCAATATTTCCATCTGTCACAATTTGCTGAACATAATGGAACACTAACAATGTATACACCCCCCAAGAAAAGAGAGGTACATTTCAAGTGTAATGCTGCTCAGTACAAAGTTATCACTGCATGTGCTTTCACCTCAAAGGAAGTGATGGGAACCATGGACCGCCACTCTATGTGGCGTGAGACCTTAGGAGAGATGCATGGTGCCATCAACTCTCCTCACCAGTCCAGCTCCACTGCGGATAACGCGCCTGTCCTAGCACTGGTGCGGTGCTAGAGTCATGCTAGAGAACAGCGGATGCCCATGACGAATGTGGCTTGTGGACAAATAAGAAGGGTTTTAAGGGATGTCTGCAGCTAGGCATGCCCCTGGACTGACTCCCTCATTGGTCAGGTGGTGTAAACAGCTTGATCCCAAATAGTCTTGCTCCTCGAGGAACAAGCAGAAAAGAGGGAGTTAGGGGAGATAAAGACCCATCAATGGGCATGTCTCAGGAGATCACGGCATAGCCCATCAGAGTGCACACATCGCCTCTCTTCCCTCTCAGGCTCTCTCATCTGTACACACTGTCACACTTGAGAAATTAGCAAAAGAATGATAGGCAATATTGGCTCAAAGCTCATGTGGCACAAACAGACACTGGCATGCAAAGGGGGCACTCCGCACACTGGGATTGTATAGCTACTGATCATATAATACTGTTATTGAGGATTTGTCAATCTCTAAACTGCTAATGTTGTGGCAGTATAGTGATGAGTGCCGGTCACTAGTACATTGATTGATTGATGGAGAGTTTTGTATAGCGTGGCAGGGACAAACCAAATCGCATCTAGGTGCAGATGTTATATAGCGAACAGTGAGAAGGTACCAAATCTGGAGATACTTGCTAAATGATTATAACCAGCATCCCGTTGACCTATTTGAAAAGATAATATTTTAACTCTTTGCGGAACAAAAAAAGGACTCGACTACCCTAATCTCCAATGGCATTCTGTTCCACAGTTCCGGTCCATATACAGAAAATCTGCGATCTCCTCTATGACACAGGAGGAAGTAGGGATGGCCAGAAGCAGCTGGCCCCCTAATCGTAGGATCCGAGTTGGTTGGTAGGGACTTAACTTTACTGCCAAAAATAAAGGGTCTAGGTTATTCAAACATTTGTAGATAATACACCCAATATTATACTTAATCCTGTCCTAGCCAGTGAATGGAACGACGTAGCCCTGAGATGGGTGATGACTTACTCCAAACACCAGTCTGACCACCGCATTTTGTGCCTTCTGCAATCTATGTATTTCTTTAGCAAGAGCCCCCACTAGAAGGCTGTTACAGTAATACAATTGTGAATTTACCAGGGCTCCCACCACTATAGCATGGTCCTTCTCATGAACGAAGGGCAGGGCATGCCATAACAGACGCAAGGTATAAAAAACAGCCTGCACTTTGGTCCCAATTTGGCCATCGCTGCTAAAATCATTCTACCATATGAGCCAAGATTTTTAATGCTAGAGGCATACTTCAGTTTGGATCCTAAAAGACATGGAGGATGATGATGTCTGTCCCCACCAAGCAGATGTTTTGGTCCAAACAGAACGCCCTCTATTTTGTTTGGGGTTAAGTGGAACCAGTTAGTGGACATCCAACTGCTGACTTCCTCCAGAGGGAGGCTTACCGTCCTCTACATCGTCCAACCTAATGAATGCCTGTGTGTCATCCCCATGTGACGGAACCTTATGTTTCCGCAATATGCCTATTGAAGGACGTATATGTACATTGAAAAATAAAAGGGAAAGGGAAGACCTCTGGGGAACTCCACAATCCTGAGGGAGAGAGTCTGACAGATAACCTCCAGACCTCACGTGTTGTTGCCACCCTGACAGAAAAGAAATAAACCATTTGTTGACACTAGCAGAAACCTTTCTTATCTCCCTCCGTTGATTAATAAGAATGCAGTGATCCACTCGATCGAATACTGCAGAGATGTCCAACTATGCTAGTAGTAATAGTTCTTCTTTTGTACTGTATAGATCTTAATCTTTTTTAATGTGTGAAATCATTTTTTGTAATTTAATCTTCATTAATGTGTGAAATACTTGTTTTGTACTGTACATATTGCTATCTTGATTAATGAATAAAATTAAATTGTTGTTTTTGTGTAAGGTTTCTAAAAATGATGGTGCTCTGTAGTCTTCTGTAGCTTCTTACCTAGGATTTATTGCAGGTTAGATCAAGCTGTTGAACACAGAACCACTGGGTCCCATCACCCAAGCTCAACGGACCTAAACTTGAACCCTGACACTACATTCAACACCAAACATTCCACTATCTCACATCAGCATTCCATCCATACAGAACAAGTACTTCACAACACATCTCCCTCCTTTCCAACCACACCACAAACACATGAAGCACATCATAACACATCTCCCACCTTTCCAACAGCACCACAATCACGTGAAATACACTTAAAGCACATACAGCAAACATCCATCACACACATGCACCACTATGCATATCAGCCTCACACCAACTTGTGAAAGGAGTTCGGGCAGTTCCAACCTCCATGCAAGACAACAAAGGCAAGTGGAAGCCATATGTCTTCATCCTCGTACACGCCATTGTCGTACCTTCCACCAACTAGCACTCCTCCCTGGAGATCTACAACATGTCTAGCCATACATCAAGATCCTCAAAACCAACTTCACTTCACCTTGGATGGGACGCTATGCCTACACTTCAATTCACCTTGAATGGGACGCAATCCATACACTTCAATTCACCTTGAATGGGATGCTATCCCTACACTTAACTTCAGGCTTAACTACAGTGGGGAGGCGCTACCTTTCTCCATTGGGATGGTATCCCTGCACTTAACTTCAGACTTCACTACACAGGGAAGGCGCTACCCTCCTCTATTGGGACGGTATCCGTACACTTAACTTCAGACTTCACTACACTGGGAAGGCGCTAACTTCCTCTATTGGGACGGTATCCCTACACTTAACTTCAACTATAAGAACTTTGAGAGGACGCTCTCACTCTTCTTACTCTTATCACACTTCTGACATATCTGCACCTCATACCAACATTCAACATCGGTGACTAAGTTCTGAAACTGTTCATGCGTTGTCCTTAACTTCTCACAGAATAACCCACACAACACAGAAAAAATGCTTCAAATTGTCATAGCTATAAGTCCATGTTGTTTTTGACAACCTAACCCTGCAATGCCTCAAAAAGTTATAACTAGCCCACTAACATACATGCTCTTACTTCATGCCAAACCAGATATACTTCATGCAGTTCTTATCGTTGCGCTTAAAACGATAACTGTATTCTTATAATGTCCAAAAGTCCATATGTACCTGCAATTCCTCAAAAAAGGGTTACACTTAACTTCCTTATAGCACTTAAAATTCCACAAATGCACTGACCTCCCATACTCTAACATGTGCATTTATCCACTTCACACATTCCAATGACTACCTTTGCCATTTTCCTGCTTACATTTAGACTGCTTCACATACATGAGCTCACATCAAACCAATGAAGCTTCCCTTCTTCTTGAAGGCTGTTACATATGTAAAAGGATACATTTCCCCTGGCTCGGGCATAATTGCATTGCTCACTCCGCCGTCGGGCATCTCCACTTCTTGAATCCTCGCTGAAATACTTCATCGCAGTCTCTGCAGCCAGGCCTCTTCAATTCTCGTATACCCGCCGGCATATCATTTTCCAATCTCTGCCGTTCCAACCCGCACTGGCTCAATGTGGCACACATGTTCATTCGCAATCTTCTTTACCTCACATGATCGCCAGCTTTACTCCTCACATCCTTCCTATCACCATCCCCTGCCACAATCGCCTGCAACCCACTCAATGAATCTGAAAACACCACTACCTTCTCAAACCTCAACTTGCACACCCTATCAATCGCCAATGCAATCGCCACCGACTCAGCCGTACAAATTGACACATCGTTCGTCAGACGCCCCACTTTACACTCCCCAGTGCTTTCCAAATAATACGCTATACCCACTCTCCCAGATCCTTTAAACCATCCGTGAACACCCTGCATCCTTCCTTCCCTGCCACAAACGCCTGACCCAAAGCTTTGATCTCACCCCGCAATCCCCGCTTCTTTGACACCACACTCGCCAACTCCAAACACACCTTAGGAGACCCCATCATCCACATCGGACATCTCACCAAATCCATATCCGTCACAGCCATCAACTCGCCCACTTCCCACTTTACCCTCTTCTCCCACATGTGAAACCCAAAGTGCCCCCTTTCCTCCTCCACCGGTCCCCATAATAGTCAAACCTCCAATTATACAGCAAACATTCACGCACCGGATGAGCCACACTCTTCGCACTGCACTTCACCCACCACCTCATATTCAACACATCTCTCCTCAACCCCAACGGCATCTCCCCCACAAGTACCTGAACCGCATTCACTGGAGAGGACCTCATCACACCCGAACACACCCTCAATGCCCTTGCCTGCACCCTATCCAATCGCAACTTCTGACTCACTGTGAAACCGACTGCCACTTGACATCCAAAATCTAACACACTCAAAATCAACCCCTTATACAACATTTGTAAACACTTCTGTTGCGCACCCCACTCTTTCCCAGTCACCGCCCGCAACAAATTCAGCCTGCGTTTACACTTATCCACCACACCGTCCACTTGCACATTCAAATTCAACTTTCTATCCAGAATCAACCCCAAGTACCGAAATTCCTCCACGCTCTTCACCCTCACACCTTTCAAAACCAAGTTCAACTCCTGCTGCACTCTTCTCCTCGAGAACACCATACTCACGCTTTTATACACAGACACCGAAAAGCCCCATTTCCGACACCACTCTTCCATGTGTACTATCGCAGCTTGCAACCTACTCTGCACCAACAACAAATTCCGCCCTCTTACCCATACCACACCATCATCTGCGAAGAAATCCACCTGACACCCGATTCCCGCCAAAGCCCGAATCAACCCATCCACCATCGCATTAAACAGCATTGAACTAATCACACTTCCCTGCGGCGTCCCATTTTCCATCTTCCATACTTCAGACAGCACCCCCTCACTCTCATCTGAAAGGCCCTCTCCGCCAAAAATGCACTAATCCACCGAAACGTTCTCCCCTTCACACCCATCTCCAACAATCTCACCAACAACCCATTCTTCCACACCATATCATACGCCTTCGCCAAATCCAAAAAGAACGCTCCCACCAACTCTCCATCACATAATGCCTCCTCCACCCCAGTCACTAATCTCACTACAGGATCAGCCACCGACCGATTCCTCCTGAACCCACTCTGAAAGTCACTCAAACATCCATTCGACTCCAAATAAAACCCCAATCGCTCAACCACCATCCGTTCCATAACCTTACACAACACAACAGTCAACGCAATCGGCCTATACGACTTACACTCCGTAGAAACCTTGCCACCCTTCAAAATCGCCACCACAATCGCTCTTTTCCACAACTTCGGCAAAACCCCACTCTTCCAGATCTCATTGAACAGCGCTAATACCTCTGACTTACATTCTACAGGCAACTTCTCCAAAAATACATACATAACTTCATCTACCCCTGGGCTAGACCACTTCCCCTTCCAAATCGCTCCATCCAACTCCACCATTGAAAACAGAACCTCATATTGCTCCTCCCAAGGCCCAACATTCGCCAACACCTCCCGCATCTCCTCCTCTACCACACCCATTCGTAGCCTCACTGCTTCTGGAAAGTTCCCCGAACTGTGCACCCCCGCAAAATACTCCCCCAACAAATTCGCCTTATCCCCATCCTCACTAATTACCTCTTCTCCTTTCAACAACACAGACATACCACCCTGCGGCCTCATCAATCCGGACATCCTCTTGAACTGTTTCCAAACCTCACCCACACCAGAATCACTCCCCAGGGTCCCACAATAGCCCCTCCAATATCATCCCTTTCTTTCCCTAATCACTCTCTGCACCACCGCCTTAGCCTTCTTGTATGCCATCAGATCCACCAACATTCCCGTTCTCACCGCCCTCTCCCTAGCCTTCTTCCGTGCCGCCAATGCTCTTGAACATTCCACCGACCACCATGGAACCTCGATCTTCCCACCCTTCCCCTTCTCAATCTCTGGAATTGCTGCCACAGACGCTGCTCTCATTCCCTGCACCAGATGCTCATTCCAATCATCCACCCCCCCATCTCTTCTCCATGGAACAATCAAATCCCGACACACTCCCTTATACACCTCCCAATCAGCCTTCCTAAAATTCAACCGTCTCCCAGACATACGTGACCTGATCCCTACCTCACCCCTCACAGTCACCAAAATAGCAGAATGATCACTCCCCATGTCCCCATCCACACACACCCCTCCCAATCACATTCACCCGCTATTGCAGCAGTCACCCAGGTCAAATCCAAGCACGACAACTTCCCAGTCCTCACATCCAACCGCGTACCCGAACCATCATTCAGCAATACCAGACTCAATTCATCCGCCATGTCCTCCAACAGTTCCCCATTCGTATCTGTTCGATCACTACCCCACAACGTGTTGGCACTGTTAAAATCGCCACACAAAACACAAAGTCCCTCATGTCCCCTTATCACTCCAGACAGCACACCCACTTCCACCACCTCACACGGATTATAATAATTCAGCACCAATACTTCCGATCCTCCTACCCGAAGCCCCGCCCCAATCACCTCTACTGCTCCATCCACCACAATCTCCCTTGCAACCAACCCCTTTCGAACCGCTAGAGCCACACCCCCCCTCCCCTCCAACCTATCCTTACGAAACAACTCAAAACCCGGAATCACAAACCTCAGATCACCCCTCAACCACGTCTCCTGAATACAAACCACGTCAACATTCAGTTCCCCACACAACACCGCTTTCAACTCCTGTCCATTCCTCAACAAACTCCTCGCGTTCCACTGCAAAATTCTCATGCCGGGACCCCACTCTGCTTCCGCATTTTAGCAACCATCTTAAACACATCCTCTTCCACCACATCCAAAACACTCAAATACCTCCTTCCCGCTTCCACCACTCCTTTCGTAAGATCCGACACACTGATAGACACATTCCCCTGAACCAACTCCAGCACACTCACTATGAAGCACATAAACTCAGTTTTCGGGACAATCACCATTTCTACGCCTTTCACCTCACCCACCACTTTCTTCCTTCCCACAGCCTCATCCACCACCAACTCTTTCGCACTCACCTCACTCACTACCTGTGCCGGTTTCACCTTTGCTACAGCCTCCGCATAAGACAAACCTTCCGCCGCCCTCACCTGAACCACCTCTCTCGCCACCCTGTGACTCTCACACCCCCTATACGCGGAAGAATGCCCCCCCCACAATTCACACACTTCTCCGGGGTCTCCATCTTACATTCCTTAATATCATGATCTCCACCACACCTCCCACAGTGTCTCTCATTCCTGCATGCACTCGCCACATGACCAAACTGCTGACATTTATAACATCTCAAAGGCAACGTTACATAAACTTTCACACGGAACCTCTGATATCCCAACTCCACCACTTACGGACACTCCGTCCTTGCAAACCTCACTGCCACAGTCGTAGACACCACATCCCATGTGCATCTCTCCTCCCCATCCTCCATGCTTCCACCACCCCCACATCCGCCAATTCCTTTTCCACCTCAGACATATTCACAGACACTGGCACTCCATACAGCACTCCCTTACACGACACACCACTTTGGTCAATCACTCACACCGCATGCCTACCCAGACAACGCACCTCCAGAATCTTAGCCTTACTACCAGCATCCGTCCCCTCCACCAACAACCGGCCCCCAGCCACCACTAGCACCCGAGTAACATCCCCCGCCTCCACCCAACTAGCAATTTCCAACGGATTCACCCCCAGAAACGTCTTCTCTCGACTCTCAGGCTTCAACACCACCTTCCACACACTGTCACACTGCATCCTCTCTTCCTCAGACACACCGCTCCCCGAGGCTTCCAGCCCCTCCAAAGCGCACTTTCCCTGAATCCCCGACCCAGAATTGCCTCGGACCAACCCCCCTCCATCATCCCTCAGTGGAGACCTGCTGCGATGCTGCCCCTTACTTCCCTCCTCCCCCCCTCCACAGGAATAGGTTTAACTGTCGGCTTCCTCCCCCTCTTTGCCTCTTCCTCCACCCCCCCCTTCTTTCCATCTTTCCCTTTCCCCTTACCCATTCTTACCACCTCCTCCAAGCACACTCGCTCCTTGCATCCGTCTCGAGAGTCCGCTCCTCCTCCTCGAGCCCAGCACCCTCCACCCAGTCACCACTCCGCCCTGCCTGGGTCCGCCTTCTCTGAGTGTCTCCTCTCGCAATCTCTATCCGCTCACATGAGGAGTGAGCACCTCACTTCCGGTCAGAGCCCCGCGACTAGTTCCCATCACAGGATCCTTTCTCTCTATGAGATGGGCTGGGGTTTTATTGCGTACCAGCTTTACTTCTGTCACTTAGAACTCCTTTTCTTCCTGCTTTCGGTGCAAGTTGAGAAACGTAGATGGGTCCATTCCTCAGACCCTGACTTTCCGTCACAGATCACGTAATATGCAGCTGCTCTTTTCCAATTAAAATGCACCAAAAGTTCTGTGACACTGTCTTGGGACAAAAGGCCATTTGAGCATGATCTGCACAGACGTATCATGCTTCGCCATCACAGACCGTTCTCTGTATGACGTCATCATTCTCTATGGAGCTCCGGAGCATAGCAGAGCTCCTGCTACTAACCGTCACCCGGCTATCAGGACGTTTCATTCACCCATCGGTTACAGTCATCATTTTATACCAGGTGATTTTAAACGAACTGTACTTCACGAATCGTCCGTCCGCAAAGCTTACATTTTCTGACACTGACACTTCTATCTTCTAACACGTGCATATTTCCAACATCAACAAATCTCACAGTTCTTTGGGAAACGACTCTCGGGAGCCAACTTCCTTTCCTTTTTACGAGGCACTGAGACTGACTAGTTCCCCTTCAATCTTCTTTGCCCCTGTATCAGCGCAATTACTGATCTTGTCTCTGTCACTAGAGTTGCTCTGGCATTATCTCTGGGAACTTTACTTCTCATTGTATGGTCCCCCTCCAACTCACGGGCACCATATCTTCTCTGGTTTCACTTTATAGACTAAGGTTTGCCTCTTTTTCAAAACTTCTGCCTTTGGGAGGCTGCTTCACTCTTGGGGCTTTTTGCCTCTTCTTCAAACTTCTACTTTTGCGGCCAGCTTCTCTCTTGGGGCGTTTTGCCACTGCTTCAAGCTTCTACTTTTGGGGCTTCACTCATGGGGCTTCACTTCACTTCTGGGGCTTCACTAGATTTACCCATTCAGTTTGCTTCTGACTGTACTTCAAGATCCTTGCCCCATGTCTCTGCGCAGGAGCTTCTCTTCTTCACACTGCCCCGTGTGGCCTGTGCTGAGGCTTTCTTTACTTTGCAACCCCCTGGACACTGCACTGTCTGACCTTTCTTCTTTACTTGTGCCCTGGGCCTGTGCTGGGCTTTCTTTACTTCGCAACCCCCTGCGCTCTGCACCCCTGGGTGATGGGACTTACTTCTTGTTCTCTGATGGGCAGTGGTTCCTCTTCTTCTTCTGCTGCTCCCTCCTGAGCAGCCTTCTTCTTCTTCTTGGTTGCAGGTTCTTAGTTTCAGTAATCCTCATCGTCAGTGAAATGATGTAACTCTGTTGTCTTCTGTAGCTTCTTACATAGGCTTTAGTACGGGTTACATCAAGCTGTTAAACACAGAACCACTGTATCGCATCACCCAGGCTCAATTGACCTAAACTGGATCCCTGACACTACATTCAACCCCAAACATTCCATTACCTCAAATCAGCATTCCATCCATACAGAACAAGTACTTCACAACAGTTTCCTGTATACTAAAAATAAATAAAAAAATAAAAAAAGTAGTGTTACTTCCCCTTGGTCTGCCACTCAGAAAAGTTCATCCCAAACTGCTGCACACAACCATAGTCTGAGCTATACCATAGATTGCATTTACAATGACCTAGTAAATACGAATACGAAAAGGCAGTCCTTAGGCAAGCCGGCAAGTTTAGCAATGGTCTACTTTATTTAACTTTATTTACTTTATTTAATTTATATAGCGCACCATGGGGACCCAAAGGCATAAGGGCGCTTACAAAACAAAAAACATTAATACATTCAAGAGCCTGAAACGAAAAGTAGTACATTCAATATAGGTAATTCTGAATTGGTCTAGAAAATTTCAAGAAACTCAATAACAGAGAATCAAAAAGTCCATATCTTTGGAAAATAGGTAAGGAGAACATGGAGGTGCATCCTAACGTACATCAAAGGATCACATTACATATCGAGGGCCCTCTGGGGAAATATTTGCAACAATTGAGAAACGCGGGTAAGGTACTGTCCCCACAACCCACTAAAACACAATCCCTGTTAGGTTGTGAACACCAGTTACTCTGGTCCATTCTGGGCAGGATTTTTAAATCAGTGCTTCTAACCACACCAGGTCCCGTCTCTGCCGCAACCAGGCAAGGACCTTATTGCGCAGACCTTCTCTAGTCTCTATTCCATCTGTTTTCCGAATATTGGTTATAACAAAGTTTCTTTGGTCCATGATGAAGTCATGCATATTCGAATCCTTTATTGTTGGCATTTGTACCTTTTTCAGGCGAGCATTCCATGTGCGTGAAGTCTCACATGTAGCCTTCATCATTATGAGAGGTTTGACCGTTTGATGGTCAGATTTCTGTTCAGTAATCAATGAGGGAGCGATATTTCCTGTATTAGGCTATTGGAGACCACAATGGGAATTGTAATTTTCTCCCTGCTGTCCAATATTAGCATAGTAAAGTTAGGTGGTGCCTCGCTCCAGGCGCTAGTTTGTAGAGATTGATCTCTTGTCTCCTTTGAAATAAGCACTTGACAGGCGTTGCTGATCTTCAATATCTGTGGTAGGGTGGAATGACTGGGCAGCCCGTCTCTCTGTGAGGCAGTGTTCACTTTAGGCGGTCGCATGTCCGCCACCCAATCATTTAGGGCATCAGCCAGAAGACTGAGGTCAAAAGGATCCTTACATAAAAGTAACTCTTTGGCTATACTGGCCATAAGAGCAGACCATTGAAGGGGGTCGATGTGCTCAAATTGAGCTAAATTAGGCCTAGCCCGACCTTGGGGGACATGGAATGTTGAGGTTAAAAGGGATAGATTACTCTCAGCGTGATTCATGGATTTTTCCAGGCATTTTTCCGGGCATGGGGATTTAACTGAGGTTAGTACTGGCACCATGGTCTCAGCGGTGCCAGATTTTTGTAAACTGTCAGGGAGTACAGATTCTAGGGGACCAGACTTCAAAGGGGGACTCTACGGTTCCTGACTAGATCTTTTAAGCGGATAGGCATGATTTTTAGTTTGAGGCATTATTGTATCAGGGGGTATATCACGAAATCTCAGTCTCCTGCGAGTACTGAGTGCCAAGACCTCCGAAACATGGTCTCTGTTGGTCAGGGGAGGCCACAGAGTCCTGTGAGGCTCCTACAGCCTGTTCCTGGAGCCCATTTAAAAGACCACCAGTATTGTTCTTCTTGTTAACGGCCATAATGACCCCAGACTTCGCGGCCGAAAACTAGATCAATCAACAGATTAGAAGGAATTGGTGTTGGGTTGTGATCTTCTTTCTCCCTGTGGTTGGCATTGGTTGCATGAGGGTTTGAAATGACGCGCAAGACGAGCGAGAAGTTAGGTGTCGATGCACACAAACTGCAAGCAGCAGGTGGACTGTAGAGTGCCTGGTGCCCGGGTAATTGCTTACTGAATTGTGGACTTTGCATTTCTCCGTTTGTAGCAGTCATTTCATTACAATTTACAAACTGATAGCAAGGACATAGAATAGGACTTGCCTGGCCCTTCTGCGTTGGGCAGTGCCACATCGTGGTGACGGGTTTTGAGGATTGGGCCCGGGCAGAGAGTGATATGTGGTCACTGGCAAGAAAATGGCCACATTGGGGGCAGAGGCGTCGTTTGCTAGAAAGTGTTACTAACGACTATTACATTCATACCGAACATTACAGCGGTAAATAATAAACCTACCCATGCTGGCAAGCCATGCATGCACCGCCTGAGCCAGGATGAATGTGGACACTTCTGGAATTCAAGATGGATCTGAAATTACAGCATTCTCCCATTTTCCCAACTGCTTTCCTAGAGCACTGCATTTTCCCCTCTAAGGCCTGGACAATTGTTGACATGTTATCAGTAAAAAGTGTGAAGCAAGACTCGAGGATATGTTTTGTAACATACCGTGCCCAGCTGAGTATAATTATTATAATTACAGCCAGTCCCCACTGATGTAAAGCACATGGGGCTGTCCGGTCACATGACTGTGAAATGTTGCTATGAATGCCCACAGGAATTTCTAGAGTCTGCCGCCTTTTGGTATCGGACAGGCCAAGGCAATGTTGTGGGCAATATTATTTTACCCAGCTCGCAGGTCGTGATTGTGTTTACTTTCGAGGTTCCATGTGTTTCTAGGAGTCGATTCAGAGTCATCCGTGCCCGCTGCAGTGGGTTTGTCCCTGATCTCTCTGGTCGAGAGGAGACAAACAGGACCACATGATCAGCAGTACTCCACGCACGACTGCGAGACACTAGGTCACATAGCTGTTTGCAAATGCAAAAACAAATACATCACTGACACACTCACGTGTGTGTGTACATCGATATTGTAATTTGGGAAGGAGCATGTGAGGCTTGGCACGTGAAAATGCTCCATTTGTGGCTGGATATATACTAGATGGATGTAATGTTGCCAACAGTAGCAAACCCTCGATTCACCGAGTGCCACACTCAAATCCTTAATGCCCCAGGGAGTTCCACATAGAGCTGCCCGCCTACCTGCATGGACAGTTTAGAAACAACACTTAAAAAAATGGTAGACTATACATATTTGTGGATGTGCCAAATGGCTTCTTCTTATGTGTGATACACTTTCAGGCAATCCTGACTTTTCGGCCAGCAGCGATTTGCATTCTGGTACTTGTGGTTCAGTTAAATTCACTTTATCAGTACCAGCCTATAAGTCATACATGGGAATGATCATGGCCAAGAAATCAAGATTACGTGTTTTCGTCAGTCTTTGTGAATTCGGCCACATACTCATCACAGCCCCAGAGACAGAATGGAAGCACAAACAACCCTTTACAAGCTTCTAATAGCAGCGACATATTGCATTGAGCAAGGGATCACAGCCATCTGCCTCCATAGAGGGACTGGGCAGAGAAAGGGATATGAAGATATGCACGGCAGGGGGTGGTTTTTAATCGTGCTGCCATCTGATAATTTGTACACAAAATCAAGCTAAACTATGCATGTCATCGCACATATTCTAAACATATCAGCCAGAGCATCATAGGGTTTAAAGGAAGTTTGAATTGGGGATTGTGAATTGACAGACTATTTCATAGTTTGCTAAAGTACCATTCACATAAATGTGTACTCGGTATGAAAATTGGATAGGCACCAAAAAAAAAAAAACCCAATATCTATATTGTGCCGCAACAGAAACTAGAATTGCGAAAGCAAACAGTTTGGTCTTTTCTATATGCAGACACGTGCCCCTATTAATATATTTCTTATAGTCCAACTTTTATACATTAAGATGTTCTGCCAACCATCGCAATAACATGATTAGCATCTTAATAGCAGTCTTTACCTTTTCAATACACAAGCTAATTATTTGAATTCAAGGATGCGTGGTGGGTTGGTAGGGATATATTGATTAGCAATCAATTGGTTGAAATAACCCTTGATAATGAAGTTTGTATTGCACCTGCTTGATAGCTGCACCTAACCCATTACCTTTCAGACAAATGATTTTGCATGCAGAAATTGCTGTTTTAAATCACATAGCAAATGTGGGGTTACCATGAAACAAGAACATAATACAAACATGAATACGGTAGTTTATATAGGAAAGATCAACAAACTAGATTCAAGACCTAGTTTTTCTAGGACAAATATCTCTGCAAATAAATGCATACAAGCACTCAAAAAACACAAGTGGTGGACCAGAATTATAGAGTATTTTAGAGTATTTATTGTATCATTATTTCAGATTTTAGATTGAATTCGTTTGGTTTGAGCTGTAGTTAAAAGTTGTAAAAGTTGTGAAAGTTGTAAAATTGCAAAAAAATGTAAAATTCAAACGTTTTAAACTTGTAAAGATTCTTTAAGATCTTTAAGAATCAAACAATAAAATAAAACTAAAAATAATAAAAAAATAATAAAAGAATAAAAGAAGAAGCTATAATAATAAAAATATAAAGAACAGAAAACATATATGCATATGTAAAATCAATGATCACAGGAAAATGGAAACAAATCCAGAGTATGGCAAACGTACAATAAAGGGACAAATGAGCACCTCAATCACTACATTAAATATGTAATAAATATGTAATAAAACATGCATGTTCAACTAACTGAGACGCCAAACCCATTCATTTTAGGCATGCCTCACTCACAACATATCTAGTTTTCAGACATGACAAATACTTTATGGCTCATCTTTTGCAGGACTGATTAATTACCCTACTTAGTGCCATAATGCATATAAGAAAGCTGCCAGTTATTGTAATATCGAAGACATTCATTAAAGGAGGCAACTTCTCTCCTGTAAAAAATATGAACGTAAATAATTAATAAAACCACGCATAAAAATATATATTAATAATCACGAAATTTCAGAATGAATATACAGTCAAGCATAATCTAAGTACTCACTAAGTGCCAAATCCATAGAAAAAGCACTAAGTACCAGAAAACTACATAGCGCCATAAACAGCTTTGCACCTACTTGCGCATTTCAAAATGTTTGCACGTTGTGCATATTAATTGATCCAAAAATGCAAAGTAACCCGCGGCGCAAAGAAAAACGAGTTGCACCTGGAACACCAACAACATGCCCCAATGCAAACAAAAGCCATCAACAACAAACAACCTTTGCACCAGCCATTGCACCAGCATCCTGCACCCCGGCAACACTGCATACTGTTCCCCGTAACTCAAGGTAGCACCACAGTGATACTGCATACGATCCCCCGTAACTCAAGGCATCACCCCTACGATACTGCATACGATCACCCATAGCTCAAGGCAGCACCCCAGTGAAACTATGGCCCGTCAAGTGGCACCCAGGTGAAACTGCATACTGTCCCCTGTAACTCAAGGCAGCACCCCAGCGATACTGCATGTGATCCCCGGTAACTCAATGCAGCACTCCTGGAAAACTGTAGACCGTAACCCCTAACTCCAAGCGGCACCCCAGCAAAACTGCATACTGACCCCAGCAACTCAAGGCAGCACTCTGACGATACTGCGTATGATCCCCATAACTCAAGGCAGCGCCACTGTGAAACAGTGGACCGTCAATCGGCACCCTGCCGAATCTGCATACTGTTTCCCGTAACTCTAGGCAATTCCCTGGTGATACTACGACCGTCACCCCTAGTTCCAAGGCACCTATATTGCAGGCATACACCCCTAACACATAGCAGCCCCCTCAAGTCCTGACATTACCCCTACCCATCTCAATCACAACCATCAGGGAGCCCTCTCAAGCCCTGAAGCCACCCTCACCCAGCCCCACCACAACCCCCAGGAACCCCCCTCAAGCCCGGACACCATCCCCATCCACCTCAACCACAACCCCCAAACAGGCCCCTCAAGTCCAGACACCACCCTCACCCATCTTCACCACAAACCCCAGGCAGCCCCCTCAAGTCCTGACATCACCCCACCCACTTTTGCCACAATCCCCAGGCAGCCCACTCAATCCCTGACACCACCCCTATCCACCTCAACCACAACACCCAGGCAGCCCCCTCAAGTCTTGACACAACCCCCACCCAGCTTTGTCACAACCCCCAGGCAGCCCCCTCAAGTTCTGACATCACCCCCACCCATCTCTCCCACAACCCCAGACAACCCCCTCAAGTCCTGACACCACCCGCACCACAACCCACCTTTGCCACAACCCCCCAGCAGCCCCTTCAAGTCCTGATACCATCCCCACCTCAATAACAACCCCCAGGCAGCCCTCTCAAGTCCTTACACCAGCCCACCACCACTCCACCCACCTCTGCCACAACCACCAGGCAGCCCCCTCAAGCCCTGACACTACCCCCACCCACCTCCACCACAACCATCAGGCAGCACTCTCAAGCCCTGACGCCACCCTCACCCACCCCCACCACAACCCCCAGGAAGCCCCCACAAGCCCTGACTCCATCCCCATCCACCTCAACCACAACTCCCAAACAGGCCATTCAAGTCCGGACACCACCCTCACCAACCTTCACCACAACCCCCAGGCAGCCCCCTCAAGTCCTGACATCACCCCCACCCACTTTTGCCACAAGCCCCAGGCAGCCCACTCTATCCCTAACACCACCCCTATCCGCCTCAACCACAACCCCCAGGCAGCCCCCTCAAGTTTTGAAACCCCCTCACCCAGCTTTGTCACAACCCCCAGGCAGCCCCCTTAAGTTCTGACACCACCCGCACCACAACCCACCTCTGCCTCAACCCCTTAAATTCCTGATACCATCCCCACCTCGAAAACAACCCCCAGGCAGCCCTCTCAAGTCCTTACACCACCCCACCACCACCCCACCCACCGCTGCCACAACCACCAGGCAGCCCCCTCAAATCCTGACACCACTCTGATCCACCTGTGCCACACCCCCTCAAGTCCTGACACCACCCCCACTCACCTCCGCCCATTACCCCTAGGCAGCCCCCTACTAGTCTGCCCCCTTACCAGTCCAATGTGGAGCTTCAACTCACCTTAACTCGTCTGGCATGCCTCAACCATGAAGTATGCCTGCCACATATCATCCTCCAACACGATCATCTGGGAGCACTGCTGTCGAATCCAGGCCTGAAGCATCTTCCATTAATCCCTGGTTTACCACACTCGGCTGCACATCAACAGAACAGCACACTGTTGGACCACCTACACTGTATCTAACCCATGTACATGTGACATGGTAATGCAATGCAAAGTGGCATATGTATAGTGCCGTTGTGCCATTGCAATGGCCTCAAAGCACTGCAAGTGAATGCCCTTGGAGGACAGACGTACAAGGAAACACATACTGTGCAAAATCACAAACAATGCCTGGGTGCATTCACCCTGTGCAAATGTAGGCAGACAGGTAGGGCTGGCAAAGTCCTTGCCAGTGACCAAAGCAGAACAGGCTTGTGTATGGGTGATGTGAAGCCTGTCAGAGAGTGTGTGACTCAGGAAGACAGGAAACGTGTGCTGCTAGACTGACACATCAATCATGGGATCGGCTGCATTCCAGTGGCGGAGATGATGCATGACATGAGAGCAGTTAGTGGGTGATTGCAGATGTGCTCGTGTGGGTGTCCATAATGTGGGAGTGACACCACAATCCACCATCCACTGCACAAGTGATGTGTCCAGCACACCCATCCACAGTGAGGCCACATCTCAGCGTAAACAACCACAAAGCCAAATATCGACAACAGTGAATGAAGTGTGGGCACATGCACAGTGTCAAACAAGTGCAAAAGGAACACCAAAACATCAGTGGACCACAAATTAAATCAACGTACAATAAATTCCACCTCACCTAGCAAATGCGCAGAGGAAAAGGAGATGACACCAGAAACAACACACAACAAAAACAAGTGCAACATGTGAAAATACACATGAGCAAGTGAGTATCCATCCCCAACAAGAGACTACAAACACCCGCACGAGACATCTCGCACATCACCACAACCCTACCCGTATGTGCACCATTACACACACAACAAAAGCCTTCACTCCAACAACACTAACACCGTGACACCAAACACAGTACTCCTGCACATGGAATTGAATCAGATAATCATGCAGTACCCCCTCAAGCTGTCTGATGCCCCAACCTTACATTTCAAGCGCATGTGCACACCTTCCCCAGCAAACATCACAGTAACACAGTAACACCATGACACACACAGTGATACCGCAATCCACATGACCAACACCGAACATATGCCCATATGCAGTGGAAGAACATGAAAAATGCAAATATGCACACAGACAAAGAGACTGCAAGAAGCGTGGAATTAACTGAATGAAAATACAACTATGTATAATACAGTCATGGGAAGGGTGAAAGTGTTCAGGGATTACAATAAAATGTAAAAAATGAAACCTAATCCTAATGAACTATATACATAGGCAGCTGGCTAGTCCTCTCTATCTCCAACAGGGCTGAGTCACATCCTTTAGGCGGGCCTCTGTTGTTGCCTGGAGGGCTTGCAGGGTGGTCACTACCTGCCTCTCCACGTCCTCTACTGACTTGCAAGTATCCTCCAGGATGGCACCCTGCCTCAGTGCCCACCTTAGTGCCAGCTCAGTCCTGGCCACCATTACAGCAGCTTCCTTTGCCCGCTGCTTCTCTACCACCAGCTGCCTCTGGTAGTGACTGAACACAGATGACAATGCCTGCAGGGCCCCTTTTGTTGCTGTGGCCTAACTGGTGCCAAATGCTGCCTCAGGGTTGTAACTCCTTATAAACTCTTCCTCCTCACAGTCACCATCTGCTGATGCCAGGCATAGTGCAAACTGCAGAAGTACGCCCTCCGACCTGATGACCATCGTTGGGGGCATGTGACATCTGAACTGCACTGAGGTGCCTGCTGTCCCTCCACTGCCTGTGCCTGTGTTGGTGCCTGGCTAAACACAGTGACAACCTCATCTGCTTTCACAGACACTTCTACCTTGATAATGGACAGAGACACAACCAGAAAGGGTGATGGTGGGGCTGGTGCACACGGGGCTGTTGTGATATATGGCCTGGAAGGCTCCCTGGAGGATGACTAGGAAATAGAGGAGGAATTGGAGGAAGGGGCCATTGCACCTGCCAGTCCAGAGAGCCCACCCAAGAGCAGTGCCATTGCCAGCTGGTTTAGGAAGGGTCACATCTCATTGTGATGCTTTACAAGCTCCTGGGGAGAATATTATACAGCATCATAAATGTATGCAGTCCACCTCGTGACATCAGCCAGCAGGGGCAACACAGGATCGCGGATGGACACATCAGCTGGAAGCGCTGCAAAGGTCATGGCGCAGGCATCCATGAAGTTGGTCACTGCTGCTGCAGATGGCCCAGGGACAGGAGCCTGCAGCGAACCCTCCACAGTGGACTTCACATCCTCATGTCCCTGGGCCAGGGGTGCTGCCTGAACACCCTCCTCGATGCCCCCACCTGAACCCATGGCCTGGGCTGCAGCGGCATCCCCCTCCACCTCCAACTCCATCTACCCGGATGACTCAAGAGTGTCTTCCCCCTGGATGGCCCCTGTGTGGTATCACCCTGTTCCACCGCTGCTGAGGTGTCTAACGCCACAATCACCTCCTGGGACTTACCGTCAGCAGCCTCGCCCGATGTTATAGGTGCTACATAGCCACATCGTTCTCAGATGAGGAGGTGTTATCTGTGCGTGGCTTGGGTCTGGGCCTTGGTTTGGAGGGCTGTTCCCTTCATCTCCACTCGACAGCACAGCTTCCGCCCTCTTTGCCAGCTGCAGCAATGGTGGGAAAATGGACAAAGAACATTGACATTAATCAACAGTGTCAAAGCATGTGTGGCACATACAACATAAACAGTAACGTTAAGTAAGCAGGGGTCAACCAGCAACAGTCTCTCACACACACACACACACACACACACACAGCCTTGCAATTTCCATGAATACTGACACACAAATGTAGGGATAATAATGAGCCACAGTCAGAACACATGCACATGTCAACACAACACAATGATGTGTGTCCACAAACACATGGACCAAGGACCAGGCCCCATGGCAAAGCCCACTCCCCTTGCAGCATGGCCCCGGGAGTCAGAACACAGTGGCAAAGGTGTGGGCAGTGAGTCCCTTGGTAGAGTGGCCAACCACTGAACACATGGAAGCATAGCAGGCCTGGGGTACCGCTGGGAACACATTGGTTTCAAGGTACCCAGTTGTATGTTAGATCCCACATGCCAGTCATGATATGATATTTTATCTATCATGTCATGATATGATATTTTTTTAGTCATGATTTGACTAGACGCAGCATGGCCATGCAAACACCTGCCTGGGCACCTGTCCACCCAATTACATGTAGCAATATGCCACCCTGACAGCTTGACGTGTAAGCATGTAACACATACAGGCACACATTGCAAAGGTACAAGCGTGTATGCTGTCAACCACAGCACAAACATATGTCATGGTCACACGTCAACTCTTCACATGCATTGGGATGACAGATCACATCACTGTCTCTGAGAGGTCAATGCACCAACATGACATTTACTGATATCCATACACATGTGTCACTTTCAAATGACAGTCGATGTCCTCAACTGAAAATGTGCAACACATAGAGGTGTCCTGCATGCATGCTCCTCACATGGCTACAAAATTAGTAATCTGACATCCGTACTGTCCGAGCACATTGTCCCATTAACTCAAATTGCATGTGCATGAGTGCCCCAAGTCACCAAGAACCAACAGTGCACATACCAATGCATGTCCAATCAACATATGTCTGCCATCACAGATGTCTAGCATTGTCAGGAGGCTGCATGCCACTGTGGAACACTGCAACACAAATGCTGAACACATAAGGAAGTACCTGCAATCATGCATGCCCATGCACAACACACATACACTGTAGAGCAGTTCACCACATGGGTACTCACAAGCAGCTTCCAGGCGTTGTTGGGTCTCACAGATAGAAGGCTGAGTAGGATTTCTCGAGGACCTGCAGCTGGACAGGTGACATCTTGTAGCAGCCCAACCGATGCACCTCCACGGTGGCACCTGCTATGAGGGCTCCTACCACCTTGGTGTAGCTCTGGGTCTTGAGGCTCTCCCAGTGCTTACGCACGGTCTTCTCAGAATGGACTGCCCCACCCCTCCATGTTGATGGCATCAATGATGTGTGCCCAAATCTGGTGATGTCCTTTGGGCCCCAGCTGTATAGCTGCTTTGAAGAGGGAATCATAATTAACCAGGAACCGATCCACCAGGATGCCAACTCACTGTTGGTGAAGTTGGCAGCCCACTACCTCACTGCCATGGGGTTGTTGCACGGTGGTGAGGAGGATGGAGCAGACATGGCAACCCTCGAAGCAGGTGTGGGTGGGCTAACTGGGTCCTGGAAATGGACTGTGGAGCTGTGGTGGTGGAGTTGCGAGGTGCAAGTCACAAACCAGGAGATGAGGTGGTCACAGGGCCTTACAGTTCAGCCACAGGAGCATAGGCAATGGGGGGACAGCAGGCACTCCAAGGCAGTGCTGGTGGGCAGCAGGCACTTACACATGACCAGGGAGCAACAGATGGCAGATGCGAGGTTGGAGGGCCTTCCAGGATGGCACATATGACTTCACGGTGAGACTACTGTGGGCTGCGGGTTGCGGGCTGTACACCTTGGCCACGCCGGTGAGTCTCGCTGCGCCCACCTCTCACGCCATGAAGTCCCGCCTGCACCCACCTCTCACCCCCTCTTCCCTTCTCTGACCCATAGTAGTTCTCCATTCTGCCGGCGTCACCTCTAGTGCTGGTGTTGGAGAACAGCACAAACGCCTAGGTTACCAAAGTTCTGCAAGCCGCATTTAAGGGGCTTGCCTCTGCTTTGGCAGCACTGTGTTGCTTGCAACCCGCATTCAAGGGGCATGCCTCTGCTTTGGCAGCATTGTCTTGCCTGTGGATGGACGATTGGAGTGCAACTACGGGTACTAAGTGCCCTTTATTATTCTTTTTCTTTCTTGCTCTCCTGTTTTCTTCTTTGTTTGTTTTGCTGGTACTATGTTGCATACTATGCACAGCAGGGATAAAGGCACAGATGTGCCTACTACCCCTGAAAATGCCTCTGGATCCAGGGCAAGGACTGCCTGCATAGAGCAGGATGGTTTGGGTGGGGTTGATCGTTTCCCACATTCACCCTCACTGAGCAGCCACATAAGTGGTAGCTGCGTATTTGAAGTTTTGGCATTGAGTGCCAAAAGGAGGCAAGAACTTCAAAAGGAGCAGCTCCTGCTTTCCAATCTCCTGTCAATAAACACAGACCTCAAGAATGTTGTTTGCCCTGATTCCTCTATCTCCCTGCAATTACCGCCTAAGGTACCAGATTCTCACTTGGCCAACGAAGGAATAATTGAGGTGTTGCAAGAAATTAATGTTCCTGTGGGGACTCAAACCCAGCTACTACAGACAAGCACCGAGAGGGAAAGTGTAGGAGAAGAATTGGTAGAAAGATTGGATAGACTGTTGGTAGACCCCAGAACATTAGAAAACTGGCAAACACTTAAAAATCAGATGCTGTGGGATCTCGCTGCATGTGCTAATTTGGGGGAATTTCAGTCATGGATGGCTTCTTTGGGCCGAAAAGCTCCCCCCTAGCCTCAATCAATCTTCCAGAAGACTAGTCAATTGGTACCTGAAAGACTGGAAACGGCATCTCAAACCTCCGCTCAGAAGAGGTCTCAAGCGGACTGTCAAACAGACCCCATAGAGACATCTGAAGCTATGCCGGATGCTCAGGTAGAGGCAGCTTTCCCTACACCATGCCCAGCGGGCAAGTTTTTATTGGAAGGTTTCTTGCCCCCCTCTAAAATGGCTGTTCTACCGGCCCTCTTTCTGCCTAAGGATATCTGTCAAAGAAAGGGAACTATGGCTAGGATCTTGGACCCAGATTTACAGAGTTTTGTTCTGTATCCGAGAAACGTGATTATTACCAACGTTGCCAAGCCTGAAAGATCAACGAAATATCGAGGCTTAGTACCACAAATGAAATACACCAATCATGGGCTGAAAAGATACAAGTATCTTTTATTTCTGTTCAGTCAAAGCAAAACAGATAGCTCTCTGGCTCCCAACACCTCGCAGTGTGTACCAGCAGACACAATGAGGGGTGAGAGTGCTGGACATCTAAATACAGACACATTTATACAATTTTAGCAATATTGTCCAGCCTCTCTCCAAGTTAATAATTCTAGAGTGTGTGCCTAGTTCACATGACAGATGTTACAATGCTATACAAAGGATTAAACAAGTTTACATGTACATGAAAATACAATGAGGCTGTAGGTTCTCGGATCCACGGTAAGCCTTATTCCAAGAGTCGCTACAATGCAGTTCAGCCAAAGCTTACGACCAGAGTTTACTTTCCATTGTCTTGGTGTTTATACGAGGATGAGGCTTGTGAGTGCAGACAACACTTAATTGACAGTTCTTATGAAGCGCAAGGTTTCTTTGCATAAGTTAAACAGTCTGCTCTTGGTCAGCCTAAACATTAATGAAACTCAAAGGTTATTCAGCTCGACTGCAGGTCAAAAATACAGTCCACCCTTTTAGAACATGAGTTGAAATCAAAAAAGCAGATGATTCTTAAAATGACGGCAAAGTTAACCCAAAATCGTAACTTTGCAAACGCAGTTTTCTGCGTAACGCAAATGGGCTTTGGCCAATATTCATAATAAGGAGGCACTATATGATTATGGTTTAACAAGCTGAGTCATCCGGAATCCAGGGACTCTTTGAAGAACAAAATGTTAGCCTGGCTCAATAAAAAAATGGGACCCAATTGGACCTGAAATTCCTGCGCAGAATTACGATTGACTACTGGTGTATCATTGTAGGCTGTGGGTTTAGCAATTTCCCTATGTACTTGAACAGGGTTGTAAAATTACAAGCCTCTTCCTCAATGACTAACTTAAGAATTGTTATGAATTGATGTGGTTCTGTTTCCTAAGTTGTCGTCTATAGTAGCTGACTTTGATTAAGGCCTGTCTATTTGTAACTGTTTTATCTGTTTTGTATTCTGCTATGTATATGCTTTGCTTTAATATTTCTTGCTGTATTTGTCTGTATGTCGGCACCCTTAAGCCTCAGGGTCTCTGGAGCGCGGTACAAATACATTTCAATTTCAATTCAATGGCAAGGTGTGAGGCAGTACAGGGTAGGAGGAGGCAAATGCAATGGCTCAGAGGCAAGAGAAGGGTTGTGTTGTGTATCGTAGTGGAGGCAGCAGATATCATAGTAAAAGGCCCTAGCGCGTATGTGAAATGGTACGCGCTGCACGCAGTATGCCAATGAGGCACATGGCAGTGACAGGGATAATTAAGAGGTGCGACACGCATTATAAGTTATGCACGAGAAGAGGAGACAGAGGATATGCTATCACAGACACTTATTTGGGAGTACTTTGCAAGCCATTGCCTTCACGCTATGCGTACCACATTTGTTTCTTTGGGGGTGTCTATCGTGTATGCAGTTTTTGGTGTGCATCTGCATATCACATACTGCTTTTTTTACTTTTGGGGTGCCGGTACAGTATCACATATGCATTTTCTTTTTATTGGGATGACTTCTACGTATCGTGTGCTATATTCTTGGGGTTTGAGGTGCACTTACCGTATCGCATACACATTTATTTGCTTATGCATTTTATTTGCTTTTGGGAGTCTTTCTGCATACTGTTTTTGGAAGTTTCTGAGTATCGCATACTAATTTCTTTTGTTTTGGGGCACCTCTGTGTATCGTGCACCGCTCTTTGGGGTTTTGCAGTGTATCTGCTTATCACATAGATCTTTCTTTGTTTTTGTGGTGCCTTGGAGCACTGCAGGACCACTCATCTATGTAGTCCATTTTGTAGGCTGTTTTCTTTGGTGTGATATCTTTTTTAGGTGCTTTTATTTTTGACTGCACCATGAGTGGAAATAATCCAAATGGGAAGGAGAGAAGACAGAGATGTGGTGAGGAGACATGTGCCCCAGCCCCAGGTTGAAGATGTGTTTAGCCTCAGCCCACAGGTGACCAGGCACCTGGACATGGACATGGTGGGAGACCTAGAGGTGGCCCAGCACCACCAAGAGCCACTAGAGCCAAGAGGGGACGCCCTGTAGAGCAGGAAGAGGCACCCTCCATGATCAGGCACAGGTGAAGAAGAAGGGGATGTTGAGGAAGAATTGCTTCACTGATGAGGAGCTTGAAATCCTCACGGCATATGTGATGGAACACTGTGGAGATCTGTACCCCTACAGGACCCGCACTCCCACCGAGCGAATAGGAATGTGGTAGGAGGTCACAGACCTCATAAATGCCTGTTGTGTGGAGAGGAGCACTGCTATAAAGGTCCACAAGCGCATGGGCAACCTCATTCGAAGTACTAAGCAGAAGCTGAGTGACAACCTGGTCTCTGCCAGCCCACTGGCGGGTGTCCACCAGAGGAGGAAGAGCTGAACCCATTCAAAGAGATTGCAAGTGGACTCATCAGCAGTGAGCAGGTGCAAGGCGTGGGAGGCATGGATGCATATGTGAACACATCTGGTAAGTGGTATTTGTGTGTATTGTATGTGTAGATGATTATGAATGACATGCTCATATATGTGTTGTAGTACAGTTGGCTGCAGTTGGCAGCCATCCATGGGCACTGCACATTTGCTACCGTATACACTTCCATCACATGACCTGCATTCATGGAGGTAGTAGTGTGGTTTCTATGTGTGGTACATGTTGACTTCACAGTACACATCACGGTCTGCTGGCATTCACAGATGTGCCAGTACTTGTATTCAGGGCAGTTTATAGCCAACTTGGTGCCCAGTTCAAAATCATAGAATGTGCCCCACTGACTGGCACACATCAATCCCAAGGAACACATCTGTGTCATGCAGAAAAACATCCTCATCATCAATAAAATATTGCTGAAGAAATGAAACCACTCTCATTGCATTCTAATCCAGGTACTTTACAAATTATGTCTGATGTGGAAACACAGCTGTAGCTGCTCAAGTGCATAGTTCTTCTGTCACCTGCTCTTAGGGAAGGCCTTGCCTGAATTCACTTACAAGGTGCATGTACTGACACACTGTGGTGTGACCAGCCTGCCAGGGTCTGAGTGCCCACGGACCACTGCCATCTGTTGCAGGCATTCTGTTCAAACAACCTCACTTTTATATCGCAAGGGGTGACACTGTATCAACCATAGGATATATTTGCTGATATAGAGTTATCATTCCACTGTGGACAGTCTGGTAGACTCCTATTCTACTATCTACAAATATTCCTATTAGAGAGGATAATGGGATGGGATGAATAGCACCAATGATTGTTCCTGTCTGCATTGGATTAAATCAACAAGCATTTTGGAATTGGATCAATGACCAGAGAGCCTGATATTTGATTTACAAGTCTAAGATGAAAAGGTTGTATGTGTGAATCAGTCCATACATGACAGACACATGCATTGGTCCTGACATCACTTTTCACAACACTCACTGTAACAATGAAATGTTTGTTACTATGAATCTTACATACTTTATTCACACATTCATTACTCGTATCATGGGATAAATTGGCAGCAGCATCAGCCACTCAGATGTGGAATAAGGGCTCATTCGCTCCTTGTTTCATGAGCATTTCAGATGAGGATAGACTGGTTCTTAGTCTGAACATGACCAGTCACCAATACAGAAACATATCTAGTGAATAATAATGATACACAGGGAAGGATGCCCTATAAGAGGGACCCAAAAAGGATGATCAAATGTACAGAAGGATTGTACTCTTTACAAACCTTAGTTTGACCAGTAATGGGCTAATGAAGCGTTTTAATCAAAACCAGCTTCTGGTACGTGGTGTAGGGTCCACATTTCCTCAGCCAAGACCTATGCACCATTGCGCAGATCTCAGGATTATTCCAACACAAAAGTGCAGGGCCATGCTTTCTCTGACTGAGCTGGCATTAGCATATTTTATTAGTTCTAGCCTGCAGCTATTGGATATCATGGTGTGGTGGTGTAGTAGGGGTAATTAGCCCAGTGCAGGTTCAATTTGTGTGAACTACTGTGATTGATTTATGTGTTTAAGTATGGCACAGTATGCTGCATATGCTGACATTTCCAGTGCGCTTTGTATGGACATGTGACACAGATCCGGCTCAAGGGACAATCAAGTGGTGCGCTCACACAGGGCCAACACAAATATAGGGCGCTGCCAGCTAACACAATGTAAAGTGTCACCTTACATTGTGTTAGCTGGCAGCGCCCTTTACATAATATTGTCATGTAAAGTGTCAGTCAATGACTGTCAGTCACTCACTTATAGATAGTCATTGACTGAAATTTTACATCACAGTGTCATGTAAAGTGCGCTAGCAGTTCACACAATGTAAAGTGACACTGCATATTCAAGAATCACGCAGGGCAAACAGCAGGGGTTTTGCACACCAGCAAAATTGCACACCGGGTGCTTGTGGACCTAGTGCTGGCACTGATGAGACACAAAAGACAAAAACAGTCATATGTGCCGTTACAAAGTAACAGCACATGGAAGCATTGATGAACAGGGTGGTGACTTGGGCAGCGCACAAATCATTGCTGCACACATGTAACTGGAATGATTTTACATGTGCTGCGGTCTGCATGGTGACACAATGGACCCTGGTGTCCTCATAAAGGTGCCAAGTCACATTGAGGAACCAACTGGTAGTGGTTGGCACGTTGAGATAATGAAGAGTACATTGATGCTGAGGGGATGCATTAAGCCCATGTCCCAAAGCAGACACTAGAACACTAGAGCACTTTGGCAAGAAAATGATAGCTCGACTTCTCAGACATGCACCCTATGTATCTGAAAACGAACTTGCATTCTAAGTTTTTCTGTGTGAAATACCAAGACATGCAGATCAAGAAACATTGTTTTGAGTTTTTCCTGGGTTCATGTTTATTGTCTTTGCAGTATGTGTAGATGTGGTATGCTAACTGATGCTTTGTGCTGGCCTTCAAAATGGAAATGCCCCATGTTCAGTTCTTATCCAGTGTTTTATAAACTTCAATGAGCCATCAGTCATGAATTGCCCCAATTTAAAGGCTCTGTCAACACAAAGAGCATGAGCTGGACACTGAGGCGGGTGTGTGAGCAGGAGGGTGTATGTCGCAAGTGCACTCCTTCATTTGATGCAAAGGAATGCTTTACTTTTTACCCGCGGCATACTCAGTGTCAGCTGTTTGGGTTTGACCCTTCCTGTGTCCACCCCTGTGCATCTTGAGCTCTTCTCCAGGGGAAGTTGCCCCTTCCACCTGGCCCAGGAAATGGTGCTGCTTGTATGTGTGACAATGGCATGCAACACACATGTAATTGTACACATTCACAATGTCTTGCATGTGTATCATCTATTGGTTGTGACAATCATGACTGATGCAGGATCACAGCATTGTGTGCATGATGTCACTGTCACCCATTACCTGGCCCTGGCAGCTGGTGGACATTGATGAGCAACAATGTCTGTGCATACAGGCATGAGGCCGTCTTCCAGACGGGATGAGATGTGGATGGCCAATAGTTGTCTCAGTGTACTACATTCTACATATGGAGTGTCAATGGAGCAGTGGGCGTGCAAGCTTGCCTTTGTCAGTTCCATGTCGCAGTCTCTTCACACATGTTTGTGACCAGCCACATATCGTGCTTGGGGCAATGTTGCAATGGTGGTTCGGGATATCATGGCAACACATATGCCTGCATGAAATTTTGGGTCATCAGATGTGCAGGTCAAACTTCCACATGTTGCAACAAGAAAATGTCCGAGTATGATATGGGATCACTGATGATGCATAGACCTCCATCCTTCCACTGATCGGTGTCACTGTCACTCAAGTATGGGTGTATGTATGTACCTTTGATCCCCCAGACCATGCCATGTTGATATGGCCAGCCATGACTGCGCATGTCAGTGAATGCCATTCATCTGTGGCTTACATCTCAAAGTGTGCCTAGTCACAATGTGTGATGCATGTGTGTCCGGCCATTTGGTGTCTGTATGCATTGTTATGCACATATGCATGTTCTGCAAGGTGTTCATGCCTCGAAATGTGGTTGTCTGTCTCTGTGCAGGTGATGATGTAATGGATACAGAGGTGGAGGAGGAAGAGGAGACAGTCGTACAACAATCCACCAGTTGAGGCCGGGGTGTCTTGCCCCATGAGAATTCACAGGTGCTGCAGGCACTCCTCAGTCGGGTTTCTGACTCTTCTGACTCTTTGAACTCTTCAAGTAAAGATGCTGAATTAGATGTGGAAGACACAGTGAGGGACATGGAGGGAGGGTGCCCCATTGGGCAGTCCGGATGCGGCTGTTGACTCTGAGGAGGTGAGGCAGGAGTCATAGGTATAGTCAGTGGTAAGCCCCACGTCCATGGTGGTTACAGCTGCAAGATCGCCTTCACCTGTGTTGGGATCAGGTTCAGGGACTGATGTCCAATGGAGGGTTGCAGATCTGCATCCAGGGACAAGGTCCCACTGTGACGGGCCTGGGACATGGCATGCCACTGCCGTCGGTCCACACACAGGGTGGATGTGTGTATGCCGGAGAGTCAGAGTGGATGCAGCTGATGCTGTTTAAGACCTCCCAACATGGAGAGATCATGCGCAAGATGCCGGGGACATTAATTATCTGGCTGAAGACAGCCCCTCACCAGCTGCCCAGGATGCATAGCATTTGACCTCACAGCAACATCAGTAGCAACTGATGGCCAGCCTGGCAAAGACACTGCAGGCTGAGATGTGATCCTCAAGGCTCTCCCACAAACTGGGTGTGGAGGCCAACCTCAAAGCCTGACGGACTGATCTGCCACCTCTGCAGGGCTCTCTGCATCAACATGGCGTGGCACATGGAGAAGCACTGAATCAGGAGATGTTGGCATATAGAGACTCCAATCACTGTGAGATGGAGAGTTTGAGGAATTCACTGCATAAGGAACATTCGGCTACAAGGTTCCAGCTCCAGAAGGAGATGGACGCCTTGAGGCATATGCTATCCCAGAAAATTCATCCGTCATGACTGTGCACACATTCAGACTCTATGGCCACTCGGGAGAAAGTTCATACAAACCTCTCTGCCATTGGAATGCTGGTGAATGCATCTGTATCACGGGTGGTTCTAGCCAATGAAGACTAGGCTTTGATACTGCAGGGACATGATGCACTGCCATCCCCTCCACCACCTGAGGATCCATCACAGGATGGCACTCCCAGTCCACCCATGCCACCTCTACCATCTGTGCCCTAATGTCCATGGGCCCATGGAGGTTCTTTTGTTTTTGGATTTGGTGTTGACTCTTTTCTATGCCCCCAATGTGGACATGGACACATATCCTCCACTCCACCCCGAACCCCCTCCAGGGTAGACATTTTATTTTCTCCCTGTCCAAGATGGACACTTTCTTTTAACCATGTCCAGGATGGACATGTTTTACTTTTCTTTCACCCCTGTCCGGGATGGACACATTTAATTTATTTTTTATTTGAACTTTGAGAGATGTGTTGTTGCCTTCTCAAGGATTTTATGCGTGAAGGACTGGACATGCAGCCATGTGCAGTGGTGTCAACTGGCAGGGTTCACTTGACTGCAACAGAATCACACATACAGGTGCAGTTCACACTAAACATTGATGTTCACCTGTGCAGTCTGCATGAATTACTGCTATAGCTGGTGAAACCCAATGTCACATGTCGTTGCAGGGCTCCTGCCTCATCTAGTAACTGTACTCCATGAGAGGTCCAACAGCATCCTTTAACTACCTATTCCCCATACCCTCTGCTGGACACTGGTCCTCCATTCCCCAATGCAGAGGTACAGTGTTATGTGGAGAGGGTGAGTTAATCACATCATGACAGCTTTGCCGGCAGGTACGTTTGTGCACTGTATATCATGTTAATGGCTGATTAAGTGTGCACCACAATATTGGCATGCGGTGGCACACGTAGGGTTTGCATGGGTCAGGTGATTTTGGGATGATGAATGTCAGTGCAGATGTGAGATTGTCAACATTTTTTTTTTTTTTTTTTTTTTTTTTTTTGTAATTTCTAGTTTTTTTTTTTTTACAAACTTTTATTACACTTGTCAACTTTCCTCATGGATTTCTTCGTTTCGCTTCTTCTTCCTTATTAATTTCATAGACTGAAAGCTTTTAATTTAGCATTTTTTTTCCAAAAAGTTTATTACTGCACAAGTCAGGTGAATTGAGGACCCACTTAAAATTCGCGTCCACAAGTCGTCCATGTTGTCAGTTGGTGGGGCGAACTTCAGCAGGTATAGGCTTCTTACGTCTTTAAGCAGCTGACATTCAGTAAGTATGTGTTTTGTTGTTTCCAGGTTATTAGCGCAGAACCTACATTTAGGGTCTTTTACATTTTCAATGTGGCGGACAAAGCAGGCTTGCCTGGTCTTATAGATGTTTGTTCTTAGTCGTAAGAAAGCGTCTCTATGATATCTAGACGGAAATTTACTCAAGTACTTCGGCAATTAGTCCATTTTGTTCAAGATTAGGTTCATATGCAGGGTGGTCTTTAGACCTTGATATTTTTCTAAGTTGACGATCCAGAGCCATTCTCTCATTTTTTTCTTGGCAGTCAGAGGACGTTCCAGGAGCATCTCCATAGTGATATTTGCGGCCTGCATGTCAACATTTCTGTGTGTGTGTGCCCTTGATCATTCATGAATGTGTTTTGGGTTTCCGATTGCACTTCCGCAAAGGACAGCATACCCAGGACGCTGTGCAGCACGTATCCCCCTTGAACCATTGGCAGTCTTTGACCCATTCACTGACAGCATCCTGTGAAGAATCCTACGGATCCCTCACTGAACCCCTGCCTAAAGTCTCGTCCCAGGTGGCCAGGGAAAGACAGATGCTACCTGATCCTGACTTTGGGGGTGGTGTACTGTGGTAGTATAACATGGGAGGAGACAGGGCCCACGGTAGTGAGGAGATCCTGTCTGATGAGACACAGTATTTGTCCTCTGAAAGGAAGTGCCTTTCTGGGTTCCCAACACAGGAAATGGCATATTATCATTATACTGTCTCTGTCCCACATATACGATCTATGACCAGGGGTACAAGATCTGTTAAATCTGAACAAACCATGTCAAAAGAAATATCTTTAAGAATACATACCCTCCTTACTCCCTAAGGTATAATATAAAAGGGTCTAGTGAAAATGCCTTAAATCAAATGTTTTTCTCTGTAACAACCAATGACAGTCCATCTTTTAATGAGTTTAAGGGAAGTAAATCTGCCCTTAAAATTAACTCAATTGTTAAAAGAAACACATTTGCTGAATGGGACTACAAGTCCCATAATCCCACAAGTACTGGGATGAGGAAGAGGGCTGAGAGCCATGCAGTTGCAGTAGTCAGGCAATTAAGCCTATAAGCTCACACCTGAAGGAACCTGGAAGGCATAAAAGCCCCCTCATGTGCAGGCAATAAGAAGGGGTGAGAGAACAAGAGGGACGCCGGAACGTGGAGACAGATTTCACCTGCTTATTCTGAAAGGGCCCTGTTCACCCAAACCCTGAAGTGCAGAGTCTGCGCTGCGGAAGATGTGCAGGAGAGCTGGTTTTCCCCATGTGACCCTGATTGGTTGCCATGCAGAGAACATGCTTGCGATTGAGGTGAGGAGCAGTTGTCAAGCGGTGAGTCTCTAGAGCGAGAGGGGCTCCATAAATGTGTGGCCGGATGGAAGACACCTTTGTAGAGGAGGGTTGTGGCTTCCTACGAAGCCAGAAGCAGTAGAAGTTGTGGCAGAAGTCGGGAAAGCAGTGTGGCCTGCAGAACAAGTGTCAAAGAAGCCAGTGAGTGAAGTACTGCTTTTTAACACCTTGTGTGAGCATTGCTGGCAACAGTATCTAGTTCCCTGTTAACTCATGTAAGATTTAAATTGAGTAGAGGTAAAGCAGAAAAACCTGAACAATGGAAATGCAGCACTCGCATATTAAGTTACAGTCATTTAACACCTCTTAAATCCATTGTTCAATCTTTAAAAAAACATTACTATATAAAGGAGTGGTTGCGTGTCACTAATTGAGAAGAGTGACCACTGAGAAGAGCATTACCAAATACCTAAACTTGACAATACACTTTTTGAAATCTTTAAACCTTGAAAAGTACATCAAGGAATGGTTGTGTGTGCCTAATTGTTATTCCTAAAGAAAGACTGAACGCTATCCTTTCCTTTAATGTGGCATACCTTTCATTAATAAGAAGTTAGTTAAAGAGTTTTTTCTATTGAAGAAGAGAACATCATTGTCCAAGCCAATAGTCCCCCCAAACTAACAGTGAAATCAGCCTTTCTCACATTTGGAAAGCAATCTGACTGTACTGTGAAGTTGATAACAGATCAATTGGCCTAGGATACAAGTGTGCAAGCATTACCTGAAGCTACGACAGTGGCACCAAGGCTTCTGGGTAATCACTTGGGCTGATAACTGGCAGAAAGGTGCAGGTAAAGTTGGGGAAAGGAAACTGGCTGCTTGTAAAAACTATTCTGAGGTTGACACAACCTGTATTGCCAGAGACTGTGGAAGACAAAGAGAAATGAGTCTTAAAGGCAAACCCAGTTTGTTATTGTGGCAGACAGACAAGAGAGGCAAAGAGGCTGCCCCCTTTGACGTGAGACATACAGAGGAAGAGTGCCTTGCCTACTTGAAATTTTTGTGAAGTTTATGTTGTTGAAGCCTGTCTAGAAGTACAAATAACTGAAGCTGTGGTAGTAGTCCAAAGTACTGAAGCTGTGGGGGTATATCTGGTTGTCACTGGATGCAACATTTTAGTAGTATAAACCAAGTGGAGCACTGTGAGACAAAAATTACTTTTCTCATAGTAAATCAAGTAGAACTGACATTGTTGAAGTGGAAGCAGCAGCACTAAGAAGTCTTCCTGACAAATATACCATTTGAATTCTATAACTGTAACTCAGAAAATGCTACCTGTTAACCAAGAACTGTGTATCACTGGGAGTTGTGGATACAGCATTTCTATTGAACTGTGGCAAGTCTTCTTGAAGAGGTAACAAAACATTGTGGCTGCGATTAGCATTGGTGCAATTTGGTGGAACCGAAAAGTGGATATTTCACCAAGGAGAAGATATTTGCTATCATTTGAACTTTGGTTAACATACTTTTACTTTGACACATCAAGAACTGATTGGAGGCATTTCTTTCTTTGGTTGACAATTAGCAGAATTGTCATTGAATCCAAGGGAAGGAAAATTACTGTGAATGGTGTTCATGTCATGTTGTATTACCATATATTTTCTTTGTGTATTTGTTGCTTAGTGAGAGGGGCAGTTATCCTGTGTTAGAGTGTTTGCCCTTAGCTTTGGTTAGGCAGGGAATCCTCAGCAGAGTAGGGAGAGTGAGGCATTTGATCATATTTTCTTTAAGAATTAAATGGAATATAGTGATAAATCATGAAACATTTGTTCACCTCGCATTACTGACCCCTAACAATGCTCATCAACAGATGCCACTCTCTGGGCATCATACAGTCTGCATTCTGATTGCTCACCTCTTGCCTTGGTGACCATTCTCAAGTCTTCTTCCTACTACCCTTCTCCTCCCCCCCATGTCTCCTACGGGGTCCTGCAGGTGTACTCCATATCCATCCTACGCTTCAACCTGTGCCTGAGCCTACTCCCCAAATGTATCCACTCACATGACCTGTCCTGCTACAACTACATATATCACACACACATCCATTCACAGATCACCAAGACCTCAGTTGCTCCCCAGCGTGACCTCTCCTCGGGACATGCACATTTCCAAACACTGCCTGGCAGCTACCCACCTCCCCATGAATACTGTTCGGAGCAGAATCAGTGACAGTGCACCAAGCCACCTCGTGGCTGTGCTCCCTAGTCCACAATCCACGTCATCTAGCTCAGTGAAGTAACTGTGATGCACCATAGATTATGACTGAACACTCTGTCACCACATGGATACTGCTCGTAGATCCTGTCATCTAAACCTCCACATCATTGAATGTTCCTTCCCTTGGCTATCCTACCCTCACAGAGTTACATCAATGTTGGCAATTATCCTCTCCCACCTAGATTGCTCTTTTTCCATGTATGTGTACAGCCCTGCTTTTCATCTCAGTAAGATACAACAGATCCTGAACAATGCAGCCTCCCTCATCCTTGCACTCACCACCAGGGTACACATGCCTCATGCCCTCCTTGTGCTCCACTGGCTTTCCATTGTCCGGAGCACCACCTCATGTCCATTTGCATCACCAACTGGGCCCTCCATGAGATGTGCCTTGAATTCACCAAACACTGACTCGCAGCCTGACGACACTACAGATACCTCACATCCGGCTCTGCCCTACTCCCTGTAATCCCTTCCCTCTATTCAACTTGACATGCCCCTTTCTCCGTCAAGGCGCACACACTCTGATACTCCCTCCCACTCAGCCTTGGCCAAGTGTTGGGCCACCTTTCATTCTTTGAGGCACATGGAACCTGGCTCTTTCCTTCCCCATGCAGGACATAGGCCACATCCCATTCAATGTCCCAGGCAAGATTACCCTGCTCAGGGCACCCTGCCAGCCCATGGGACTGCTGCACTGCATGTCATGGCTGTGTTGGTTTTCAGGAGTCTGGCTTATTTAGGTCAGCAGGGTGCCTGGCCAAGAGGTGTACATCAGCTTACTTGAACAAAGATGGCAGGGCATTCTGGCCGTATGTCTCCTGGCAATCCACAGGACCGGATTAGTGCACTTGGACCATCTAAGTGTGTACTGGTTTGCACATGTGGACCCCTGACAACCTTTACAAGTGTTCCCCATACAAGCCACCTGTTGTTTAGTATTGTTTTAATGTATGTTCTCTCATCTTTAATGTATTGCATGACTTTTCTTTCCATAACTTATTCAAATCCAGCACTGTGAGTGACTGCACTGTATGCGCCTGTGCATTGTGGGCACATGCATGTGGAACATTATCCCCTCCCAACAGCTTCTGTTCATCTGTTGTCCCTGCAAGTGCTTGCACTACACCCTATGATCCCAACCCCCTTCCTGGGAAGGGCTAATCCATGGTGTGTGATCTGTTTGAGGGGGAAGCACCAGATGGTGAGTCATGACCTGTCCATGAACTGTGGTGTCCAACTGGGGCGGTAGGTGGGTGGGCTGAAGTCTGGAGTGGAGATGACACAGCCTCATTTGTAAAGATATTGAAAGGATGGGTCTCTTTCTGGGTTGACCATGTTATTTTTGTGATGAGAAACTGAGTACTGCCCATTAGCAGGTGGACTTTGTTTCCCAGTCTGCCCTTCACCCTCATCCCCTATTGTCCTTCTTCCCCCACGACCTCTGCTATTTTTTCATCTGTGTGCCTCCTGGGCTTGCTGCCCTGCTTCCTTTTTTTCCAATCATTCTGTCTGTATCTTCCTCTCTGCCCCCCTTCTGTCAGCCCTCACCCACTCTAACATCCCCCGTCTCTCCTCATCTACCCACTAACCAAACTCCTACTTTCTCCCAACTCCCATTCTCTCTCTCTCTACCTCTCTCCGCTCCCTAGCTGCGCATTCTTCACTTTGTCTCTTCTCGACTTTTTGCCCTCTGTTATCCTTCCCATTAGCTCCACCACTGGTACTTCAACTCCCCAGACTTTCCACTCCTCCCTTTGTGTCCCTTAATCTCCCCTGCATCCACACGTACCCCAAAGGCACCCAGGAAATCTGACGGTGGATGTGCGGGACTTGTATGCATGCAATCCATGTCCCAGCTTGTGCCCGCATCACAGGACAGACTAGCACCTGTGTTCAGAGTGCATCATGTGCTCTTGTGGCAATTTGTTTGCTTCAGTTCCGGTGATGACTCTATCAATGAGTTTAGATTTTGTTGATTCATTGGTGCTCGCAGTCTTTGATGTGAACTTCCCATTGTTGACACTGGGTGTACCATGACTGTCATGTATCCTTGTTCCATAAGGGGCACCTCTAAGATGTCCTGTTTATTTACTTTCATGCACTGCATGTCTTTGCAAGCTGAGAATGTGATTTCTGGTGACATGCTGTGGATGTGAACCAACCAGGTGTGTACCTTGTGTAGTTATGCTCAGGGCACTCAGAGGGACACAGAGTATGGTGCCATTGGTGGCAGGGATGCTGTCGCTGTGTGGGGTGTTTTTCATTGTGTTGGCCTGAGGTGACCAGGTCTGGGTCCATGGGTGCGGGGGCAACATGGTGAAAGGAGCCTGGCGAGTCATTGCTTGCAGTTGTTCCATGGCACTCAGGGGGGCACAGGGTGGTGGTTTTGTGGGTGGGGATGCTGTCCCTGTGTGTGGTGTTTTTCATTGCGTTGGCCTGAGGTGAGCAGGCCTTTCTGCATGGGTGCAGGGGTGACATGGTGATGGGAGGCTGGTAAACCATTGCTTGTAGTTGTTGCATGGCACCCTACGGGGAACAGGGTGGTGGTTTTGTGGGTGGGGATGCTGTCACTGTGTGGGTTGTTTTCATTGCATTGACTTGAGGTGAGCAGGTCCAGGCCCATGGGTGCAGGAGTGACATGGTAATGGGAGGCTGGCGAGTCATTGCTTGCAGTTGTTGCATTGCACTCAGTGGGGCACAAGGTGCAGTGTCATTGGGTACCTTGAAGTGTATTACCTTGTGTTTTTCTTCTTCTGATTTATTCTGCTAGGGTAGATGGTTGCTGCTCTGCAAGGACACAAGGCAGTGGAATGCCTGCAAGTGACACCTCGGCAGTTTAGGCTGGTTTGGATGCCTATAGAGGGGGGCATGAATACATGACTGGGTACTGCTGGAGCAGGCTTGCAAGGGAAAAGATGTGGGGTTTGATGGGCATATTTCTTGAACTGAACTTGCAATTTTCTCAGTCTGTATTAATAGTTATACGTAGATGTGTATTGTAAGATAAATTGTTGTCAGGTTGTAGCCACTCCTCCTGCATATTATTGTGAGACATGCCCAGGGTGGCCAGGGCAATCCTCAAGTGTTAGTTGCAGCTTCCAATATATACTGTGCCTTCCTGCTTGTGTTCTCCTGTGTGTTGTTGCGGGTCTGAGTGCACAATTGTCGTTGCTGAGCATGTGACAGTGGTAGGAGATTTAATGTATTGTGTTGTGTGCTTTAGTGTGAACAACATGTATACTGTTGTTTCTACTTGCTATGACTGTGTCAGTGGTTGGTGCAGTTGGTTTTATGGCTATGGACACTCACAGTTGCCTCTCCCAGACACACATTCTCAGGGTGTTGTTAAGGGCAAGGTGAAAAAGCCCAGATTCATCACTGAAGGGCACCAGAGACGTGGCTTCACTGTGTGTGCTACACAGGAGCTGGTATTCATATGCACAAACTGATTGTGTGCATCCTGGCCCTGTGCCCTTTGACCTGCCTGGTTGTGCCTGTGAATGAGGGTGATGCCCCTCCTGCATCACTACTAGTATTCCATGCCATGTTGCAACATTGTGCAGGACACAAGCATTCCACAATGATTTTGCTTTATACGCGTGGGGCATATAGAAATATGCAGCCAGAGCGGTCAAGGGAGTGGAAACGTGATTTGAACCCCCCTGAATGTGCACTTGACTATGTGCCTAGTGGCTATGTTTGCTGCGTTGTACCTTACCTCAGCTGGTGTGGCAGGATTCTGGAATGGCGTGAGCAGGAATGGTAAGAGTGGGTAGTCACTGTCTCCTGCAAATGTGTAAATGGTTGTTGTTCACATTGACTGTCATGGTCTAGTTTTCTGTGTGTCACATGACTGCCTTCATGTGTGTGATAGTTCATACTCACTGATGAGCCAGGTGTTGCCAAAAGTTCCTGATGCCAGTGCCGGTATAGTGACCAGCGGTAAATGAAGCTGTCATGTGTTCTTCATGGGAAATTTGCATTGACCTGGTGACCTGGACATTAATTGAAAGCCAATGCTTCTGGTTGCAGTAAATTTGCTCGGTCACTTGGGGGAGGGGGGGATGTAGCGCAACATGTGTGAAATCAATGGCTCCTACTACCCGTGGGAAGTGTGCTATGGCATTAAACTCCTGGCACACTCTCTGACTTGTCTGTATCTGTGGTGTGGGTGGCATGCATATGTGCCTACACACACACGTAATGTGATCCAGCACAATACCTGGTGTAGGCACCAGGATTACGTGGCCTGCGATAGGCCTCCAACAGTGGTAGAGCAGTGCTGGAAAGAGCCTGTGGATAGGAAATGTAGGGCTAGCACCTTCTTCATGGGTGCGAGGGTATGGGAGCAGATGGTGGGTGATGCAAGGACTTCCTCCCACTCCCTGACCCGGTGTAGGTTGACATGGGGAGGGTATCTGTACCTTGCATACACCTCATTGTCTGTCATCCCAAAAAGCATTGTACGCGGGTGGAAAATCCTGTCTCCTCCTTCTTCCATGGACATATACAATGGCTGTCACTATAGCTGGATTCATTCTGGTAGAGCAACGTTTAAATGGTGTGCATTGCATGTGTTATATACATTTTTACCTTGCGCTTTGCACGTTGCGTCTTAAATAATGTGATGGTAAGATCACAAGGTTTGCGTGTCACTTTTCCCGACATGAAGTTGTGCGTTGTAATCCATGAATTGGGTTATGTTTGAGCTTGACTGGGCGTGTAATTTATTTGTGTGGTGCGTCCTTCAACACGGCCACGTTATTCCTCGTTGTTCCTTATTTTGCAGTGAAAATGTGGAATATGCATGCTCCTCCCCCTATTTCTTTCTTTGTGCAGGTCCGTCCCACACTTTGCGCAGTGTGTCACGCAAATCGCTCGGCACCATGCAAAGTTGTGACGGACCCGCGTAAAGTCACGCAAAGTCTGTGCCATAAATTGGGAAAATTAGTTTTGCATGCCGCAAAGTGCACTTTTGAGGCGCAAAGTGCCTTTGCAGCGCTCAAAATATTCTCTGAATTAGGCCCTGAGTGTCAACTTATTAATATCTAGAACCAGAAACAGAATAAACAGTCCCTATTGCAAAATCAAGTAAATACATATTTTCCTAATTCAAAACTCAAAATATACATCTTCCTAAGGGGAAAAATCCTAAACGGGGTATCATAACACCACGTCACTGGCATAACTAAATATGCGTATTGCGGATGTGCCAATCTAACATAGTTTAACTGCAGCCTTTTCGTTATTCCCTGTTATGTTAATGGAGTCCCAACCAGACATAAAACAGAAAAAAAACAATATTTACTAAAATAGTTGTATGCAAAAACGCAGCCAAAATAAGGCACCTAGATGCACCAAATAAAAGAAAAACAGCCTTAAAATAACATTGGCAAATTTGTTTTAAAGGAAGAATTTCTATCACATTTAAGTGGAACAAAAATGTGCATAGAGACACATGTTATTGGATGATCAAAAACATCCAAATGCATGCAAGCCTAACTGATCATGCATGCCCTCCTTATATGTATTAAGATGATAAATCGAAAACAATTATCTTTTTGCCAAGCGGTGTGCCGCATTTGTACCAGGCAGCCTGGCTCATCATTTTTGATTAGCCAACACCCAAGGTCTTCCAGCGTATGTTTCAACTGCAAGAAGTGTTCTGCCGATGGCACTGAAAATGTGGCAGTACACATTGTTGGGCTATGTATGTCGATCATTAAATGTACAGGTCCCAAAGTTTACCCACATATGTCTTATCACATGGACACCATATGGCATGAATCGCATTGCAACTACAATTGATGTGGCTTTATAATTGCCATTGAAACACTTCATTATTACATCTGACTGCATTTTAGATGTAAAACAATGAAAATGCTAGACAATTACCCACAAGATGTTGTTCCATAAGATGTTCCACAAGACGAGCGGCCTACCCACGGTGGAAACTGCAACAATATACTCTAGATATTAAAGGTGTTTTCACTGCTATAGCAGCACAAACAAGAGACTAGTTCAGACTTTTCACTTTTTTTAAACTGTAACTAGCACCATTCACTTGTAGAATGTGCCAAATGTTTCAAATTGCCTTCCTGATTTCGTTAATCTGCCAAATATAGTCACACATACTAATTGATCAGCTTCTTTACTGTTTTTGGACTACTGATGTCACTCTTCACAATCTGACCAAAGCACACTTTTGAATGATTGTCATACTAATGATTTAGGATATCCTCTATTGGACAATTGATTTGAGAGAATCTCAAACTGAATACGAAAATCCTTTGCCGAAGAACATTTTCGGCATATCTCAAGAATTGTCTATAAGGAATATTCTGTTTGCGGGGTTTGGGATGGGAACTGCAAAAATGCAAAACCAAATTCTTATCCATTTGCTTTGTAAAGAGTGTGTAAGGAACTCTGAGTGGCAACAGTAAAGACAGACACAAGTGATCACAGTTCAAGGGTGTTTATTGAACAATTATTGCAGGTTGGAAAAACGCCTAATCTACACCTAAATCTAAGATGGGAGCAAGCGTCGACCATCAAATGAAAAATAAGGCAGTCCTAGTGGCGTTGTGTCAAATAAAAGGACCTATACTGATAAAAACCTATTGCTAATTCCTTACAACTAATTATAGTGTGTTTCATAGGGTTTCAATAAAGAAAAAAAGTGTTCAAAATAATAAGTCAGGATGTGATTGCCAAGTGTCTCCCTTCTCCACGTTTTCAGCACAGGACATGGTGGGACCTTGGAGCACAGCACACGCTTGAGCTTTATCCGCATATGCTGACAGTTCCGTTCCAGCGATCAGGTTCTTTGATGGTAAAGTCTCTTTTCATTAAAAAGTCTCTTGCCGTCAAGGGCCTGATGTATTCCACAACAAAAAAACAAACAAAATGTTATTTTCCACAGTTCAGATTGGGTGATGGCCTCACCCATGGGTCCCCCTCTTCCGGGCACCAACCACTCACGTATCGTATTCAACCAATCAATTGAACAGTTACATTCTCAAAGAACTTTGGGTGATGACTTTTCACCCCTGGATCTCCCTCGGCTCTGACCCACTTGACAAGGGGAACAATTCCCTTCCCGTGGTCTTCCAATACCTCTTACTTGTCTTTTTAAACAGTAATTCAGGCTTCGTCCCTGATTGTCTGTTTCCCTCTTCCAGGTTCACTCTCGCCAACCTTTACAGACAGTTCACTGTGGACACCCAGAATAGTGTGGTTCACTTCGCTCAACACACTATTTTGGTTGTCTGCTTGCCTCTGCCGCATTCACTTTCATCATATTCTACAAACAGTTCACTGTTCTTCGGGACTTTGGACAACAACCATTTTTGTTAGCATCCCTCCACCGGGTTCACTCTTGTCAACCTTTTACGAAACACACTGTTCATATACTGATTTCACCAAGCAGCATTAACTTCACTTAGCTTCATAATCATCTGTTGGTCAAAGACTTTCGACAGTACAGAGGTTTTTACAAGACCCCTGTATTGACTTCTTTTCGCCTCTTCCCAAGGGCTTCTAGTTACAGTAGTTTCTTACCATTGTGTAACTGGCCAGAGTTTCCTGCTTGAAAACCCACGTGTTGCCAGACGCCTCTGTTGCTGGTTTTCCCTCAATCGTCAATTGTATCTTTAAGCTTCTCAAAAGTTCAAATTAGCCATTGGCTATTCATCGCCAAATCACAGTTTGGTTTCTTATCAAATCTTCCCTCGACTCACCGGCTGTGATGAGCTGCTTGGCTTTTTTCTCCTTCAAGTCAAGGTTGGTGCCATAGATACCCGCATCTCACCCCGGCTTGGTTATTAGCAGAGGAGGGTCTCATGTACCATAGACATCTGCTGCAACACACTTTGGCTATTGTTCTCTGACTTCTAATTTACTCTGTGGAGGTTTCACAGGCCTTGGTTGGAAAGGGCAAGGTCACTTCTCTCCTTGTAACACTCTCGATCTACGCCATCTTTCTCCTCCTCTTGAACTGCTGTGCTGAGACGTTGTACGGTCTGCCGTGCTCATCGTGTGCTTTTGTGCTCCACCTTTTATCCCTGTGGGAAAGGGAAAGTGCCATAAGGTGTGTGTGATTCTGGTCAATTGCCTGACTTTGCCTGACCCTTGTATTGGGACATGTCAGGTAAACGGTTCTGGTGTTAGTCCATTGGCTTCCATGTTGTGAGAAAGTGTGCATGTCGGGAAAGGGGAGGGGCAGTGTTTTTGAATATCTTACGTAGTAGGGTGGGGAAAAGGTGTTGAAAGAAGCGGGATACCGCGTCTCACCTGTCGGTGTCCCACTCCCACTTCCCAAGGACCTCTCATCCAGGTGAGCCTCCCTTACCAGTCCATCCCCAGGAACTGGATCCAATAGCGATGCCCGTGTCCTGGCCACCTGGATGACAGATCCCTGGGGACTAGCCAGGGAGACACCTTCAGGTTTCTCACAGAGTTCACCATCAAATAGCCATCTTATACTTTTATCACGAGATCCAAAATGGGATATCTAAAGCCCTTATGAAAGCTGTACATTTAAGATTGTGATCTAAACCTTTTAACTAAGTGAGAAAATCTTGTACATCATAATTCCTTTTACTCCAATTGATAAAGATATAGTGGAACTGGCTGAATTGAACTTGAGTAGGAATTTATTTATACTTAAAGACAATGTGGGTCAATCCGAGTTTGGAGGCAGCCATGGTGCTATTAGCAGCATGGCTGCCTCCAAACCCGGGTCCGTTCTGGCTGAATGGGGATTTACCGGGTCATTCCGACCTTGGAGGACCCGGTAAGACCCCATTCAGTAAACCATTCCCCATTTGAGCTTCCATAGGGCTCAATGGAAATGGGAAAGGCGCTAATTACGGGCCTGCAAATAGCAGGCCCGTTATTAGCACCCTGGTCCCTTAGCGGGACCCGCAAAGGACGTGTGGTCAGACCAGACGTCCTTTGCGGGTCCCGCTAAGGGACCTTGGAATAGGGCGCTAAGGGTTTACCAGCACCGGCATCCTTACCGGTGCCGGTAAACCCTTATCGCCCAACTCGGAATGAGGCCCAATTTCTTTTTACAAATTTAAGGAAAATCAATAGGTTAACCAATTTATATAGAAATTAATCTGAGGAATTGCCTATTTTTGATCAAACAAATCCATTTTTTTCAGCAATGTTGCTATACAAGGGAAATATTCATTTAATCATTTCGAATATAAGGAATCACACACAAGATGGACAGTTTAGATCACAATCTTAAATTTACAGCTACGATGGGGGCTTTTGATGTTTCCTTTTTGGCTCCTGCAATAAAAGTGGAACATCATCATTTGGTTGTAACACTTTTTGAAAACCAACAGATAAGAATTTTTGCATTTTTCTAGTTTTCATACCAAATTCCTCTGGAAGAGAATGACTTATAGGGCCTCATTACAATTTTGGCGGCAGCCATGGAGCAATTAGCTCCATGGCTGCCGCCAAACCGGGCTCTTTTACCCGGTTCCCAGAATGGGGAATTACCGGGCCATTCTGAGTTCGGAGGGTCCAATAATTCCTCCCTCTGGGAACCCGGGCCCGGACCTTCCCCATTCCCATCTGAGCCCCCATAGGGCTCTATGGGAATGGGAGAGGGAGCTAACAATGGGTCGCTTACGACCGGCCCGTTGTTAGCTCCCTCTTCCCCTCGCGGGACCCGGTAACGACGCCTGCTTTTATTTATTTTATTTATTTATTTGCATTTGTTAAGCGCACTTGCAGCCCATGAGGCATCGAGGCGCTGTTACAGAGGAAACACAGATTAAGATTAGATTTTTTTCTTTGTCTTAGTTACGTATTTATAACGCGCTTAAACACTCGGAGGTTTCTAAGCGCGGACCCGGGGATCGAACCTGTTGTTGCTTTGTGTCGTCTTGCTTCCAAGACGCGCACGCTGCCGCTGTGCTATCCTCCCGGGACGCTTTTACTAGGCGTCCTTACTGGGTCGCGCAAGGGGACCTCGTAATGAGGCGGAATGGCGTTAACGGGCCTGTCACCATTAGTGGAGCTCGTTAACCCATTCCGCCTCACTTGTAATGAGGCCCATAGACTTTTCTTTATATATGCCAAAACTGTACTTCTCTAAGGGAGTTTTGGATACAGTCTGAGATTTTCCAAAATCAGATGTCCAATAACGGATATCCTAAATCTTTACTCTGCCATCAGTCAAAAGGACACATTGGTCAGATCGTAAAAAAATACTTCAGCAGTCCAATAATTCTAAAGAGCCTGATCAAATAATACGTGTGACTAGATTTTTAAAACCGAGTGACAAAATCAGGAAAGTGATTTTACAGATTTGGCACATTCTACAAGTGAATTATTCTAGTTTAAGACATTCCCATAGTTGCCTTTAAAAAAAAGTGCAGAGTCTTGTATTGTACTAGCTCTACTAGTGGCTTGAAAATGCATAGCAATCCAATGGATGGATAAAGTGGTTAGCAAGAGGTTTCAGGAATTGGTAAAAGCTAATGAGATGGAAGAGATCTACTGTGATATGTCTCATATAGCTCCTAGACCTGGAGATGTCTGGTGCTATCTTAGATGTTACCTTGCCGAGGGGGATTCAAATAACACAGACCGAGACGGGTAATGCTCGTACATGTCACCGACTGAATCACACGATCACCCTGGATGTAATCAGATGATATAGTGTTACTGGTTGGACCTGGAAATTATGGCCATATTGTGATTACCCCATTGTATTGTGGAGCATTGTGAATGTATTTGAATGTATGTACTCAGTCAGTTTCTTTTTCATTTCTTCTTGTGTTGTAGTACTATTATCCTGAAATTGTAAGATGTATTTTGTATTCTTTTTGTTGATGTGATGTCACATTGAATAAATACAGTCTACAAAAAAAAGTGGAGAGTCTGAAACAATCTCTTGTTCTTGCTGCTCGAAGAGTGAACAAAAACCCTTTAATAGCCAGAGTACATCCACTGAGGCAGTTAGCGCCAGTTGGAGGGCATTGGGCTTGTGGAAGATGTTTGTCTTTTTGCAGTCATTTACGTTTAATAATAAAGTGTGGCACAGCAGTTGTAATAGCTGAAATGTGATTTGTGGCGTATGTTTCCAATGTGACAGAACATATGTGTGTACAACATTGAGGCCTGTACATTTAAGAATCAAGGAGCAGAGGTCAGGAATTCTTGCTGTCACATTATCAGCGCCAATGGTGAAGCACTCCTTGCATTTGAAACATACGCTGGGAGACATTAGATCATGGGTAATTGAAAAGTCTCACCTAGAGGAGCGTGGTACAAATGTGGCCTGTTTCTTCTCAGAAGGAGAATTGTTTTGGGTGTATCATCTTAATACATGTAAGGAGGGCCTGAAAGATAGTTATGCGGTATGGTGTGTTTGATCACACACTTACTTTCAGATCAAATAATGTATATTGGACAATTAGCTGCATGCCTCTCGATACATTTGTTTCCACTCATAGGCGACAGGGGGGTTTCCATTAAAGCAGATTGGCCAACGTTATTTTAAAGCTGCTTTTCTTTTTAAGGTGCATCTAGGTGGCCAAATTTTGGCCCGATTTTTGCATACAATTATTTTAATACATATTGCTTTACTGAAGTGGAAGGTTTTGAATATTGGTTTACTGTTTTCTGTCTGGGTGCTATGCCATTTACATTGCAGAGAATAGCAAGAGGTCCACAGTTAAGGGACTTTGGGGGTCATTACGAGTCGGGTGTTAAGGGATACCAGGCAACGGTAAGGAGACCGGTGCCGGTGATCCCTTACCGCCCGATTCCGAGGTCCCTTGTAGGGAACCGTAAGGAACGTGTGGTCTGACCACACGTCCCTTACGGGTCACGCTAAGGGACCAGGGCGCTAATAACGGGCTTGCCATTCGTGAGCCCGTTATTAGCGCCCTCCCCATTCCCCTTTGAGCCCTATGGGGGCTCAAAGGGGAATGGGGAAGGCATGTTCAATGGGGATTTACCGGTCTTGCCAAGGTCGGACTACACCGGTAAGTCCCCATTGAACGAGACCGGGCACGGGCATGGTATGGCAGGCAGCCATGGTGCTAATAGTACCATGGCTACCACCCATCTCGTAATGAGGCCCTATATGTTGATACATCTGCAATATGGATATGTAGTTTCACCAGTGACGTGGAGTTATGATGGCAGAAAGTCAATTGGCGCATTTCATTGGAGGAGTACAGGAATGTTTGTGAAAGAGAGATAGCTAGCAAATAAAAACTGATCGTACATTATTGTGCAAACAATCACTCTTTGTCTGGGTGATCTCCTTAATGCTTTGGGATGATCATATCGCTTTTTGAAGAGATTTACTCCTGTGTTTGCCCAAGAGTGAAAGTACATTTTAGAATGCCAATCTCTTACATATCAAAGGGCCTGAGAACAAGAAGAACGCAAAAAGTTATATTTATTCAAGGAAAAAATAGTTCAACCACAGGAAGGTATCACATTTTTATTAGAATGTCCCTGTGTATGTCTGCTCATCTGTGAGCCTTTTGTTCTTAGTTTTATCCTCTTTATATACTCTTATTAATTTTGTCCTCTTTATATCCTCTTTAATCCTTTTGATATAGCCTGTTAAAAAATAAAGAGGACTATATTAACTATAGTATCAAAAGGATTAAAGAGAATATAAAGAGGACAATATTAAGGACAATATTAAGAAGATGATATAAATAGGATAATACTAAGGACAAAAGGCTCACAGAGTAGCAGACATACACAAGGGCATTCTAATTTAAATTTGATACCTTCCTGTGGTTGAACAATTATTATTTTGTTTCTTGAATAAATGTAGCTTATTGCTTACTCATTAGGTCTCCCAAATGATTTTTTTTCTCAGGTGTTTTGATATGTGAGAGATTGCCATTCTAAAATTCCCCTCAATTACTGAATCAAACAGAGAGCTTTCTTACACCTGCGCTATTTATGTTCTTGCTTTAGATTGCTCGGATTAATATGATGTGAACCATGAAAATTCAGCTATGAGCCTAACGCATTGCAGATTTTTGCGGAAGGGACTTTCTTTAAGAAGAGGTATTTTTTGAGTTTTGGCACGTAGAAACCATTATTGGCTTGATTTTGGATTAGGGATTTTATTTCTTCTGTTTCTGTTTCTCCATACCATTAAATTGAGGCTTTGAGAGTAATTGGGTTGTGTCGGTCTGACACCCTACATTTATAAGCGTTTCATTGTGTGTTCACTCAGACATTTCTTTGTTATTAGTATATGTTGTTATGAGTGGTGTATTCATTAATTCCATTAATTGTTTTTACAGGAGAGGAGTTGCCTCCTTTATTGAATGTCTTCCAGATACAGTTTTAAATACTGAATAAAAGAACAACTGACCGGCATCTCTATTTTGAGCATTATGGTGCTTACCAGTGCTTACTATTGTGATTAGTCTGTCACGCGGAGGATGGGACATAAAGTATTAGTTATGTTGTATGCCTAAAAAAAGTAGGTGTGTCATCCCAACTATTTGACATTTGTGTTTCGTTACATATTTGATGTAGTTTTTGTGATGAACATTTTTTTATTTATTGTATGTTGTCCATACTCTGGATTCATTGTAATTTTGTGTGATAATTAATGATTCATATATTTAAGATTGTTCCTTTATTCTTACGATAATGGGCCTCATTACGTGTTTAGAGGCAGCCATGGAGCTATTAGCTCCATGGCTGCCTCCAAACCGGGCTCCTTTTCCGGGTTCCTGCAATGGGGACTTACCGGGTCATTCGACATAGGAGGACCCGGTAAGTCCTCCTTGCAGGAACCATTCCCCATTCCCATTTGAGCCCCCATAGGGCTCAATGGGACTGGGAAGGAGGTAATGGGCACATTATAAGTGGCGTCCGATCCGGGTCCCGCAATGGTAAGCTTGTAATCAGCCCTGATGGAATGAAGGGGGCCGGTCCCGTACTGGCCCCCTTCATTCCGTCAGCGCAAGCCTCGTAATGAGGCCCAATATGTTCTTGCGTTTGTTGTATTTATTTTGTGTTTTAATGTTTTTTGATTGATCACTTTTTTTATTTTGTGTATGAAATTAAAGCAAGATTGTACTTTGTACTTTTTGTGCCCCTGCATGCAGTTTTTGCAGGGATGTATCTTTGTTCTCCAAAAACTAGGTCTCACATTTAGTTTGTTGATTCATCCTGTACAACATATCTAATTTTTGTTTTAAATCACCTTCATGTGACAAAGGCTTTGACAACACAGAGAATTGTCTACTGGTCATGCTACTGATATACATGTATCCCCACACCAATGTTCTAAATACACTTTCTATATCAATCGTTTATTTTTTCATATTACAGATGGAGAAAGATCTTCATCTTTATTCTGTGCCAGGACATGCAATATACTTCACGTTTCCTGTGGAAATCTTTCACAATTTCTGGTCATTAAAAAGAAATAACATTGGAGTTTCTGTCGCCATATACCAAGATGGTATAATATGACAGGTTAGTTATGCATATTGTTTATTTTGGTGTTTTGTAGAGTGCTAATGCTTCTCGGGGCCACATCTAAGCACTTGCGTTTGTCAAAGTGGAAGTCTGACCAGATGATTGTCTAATGGAAGATTTCACCTGGCATTTGAACGAGTATGACCGGCTGAGCTCTTTGTGATTGGTGGGGCCCGGTTTCTTAGATGAGGATGGAGTAATCCCTACACGGCCTGCTGTGAGACATAAGCTAAGCTTTGGTTCTCCTGTCTGCAAAAACTAGAGGCAGTTACACCTAGGGCGTGGCTGATCCGAGCAGAAAGAAGCAATGCCAGGGCTCTCGTAACCTCACCATGAGGTGCCTCACAACAGCTCAGCTCAGGGCAAATCAGGACAAGTCATTGAAAATGTGATGCCCTCAGCTCAGGCAGTGCCCAGGAAATAGCATCCTACGTACTCACTGAGCCCTGAAATGCTGGATGTGACTAATCTCACACTTTATAAAAGGAACGCTTTCATCTATGGACCTCTGAGAGAAGTGGCCAACACATGAATGCCGGGTGGTTTTTTAGGCCTGCTAGGAGCATCATGGAAATGACCATAGTATTGTTGGAGGTATGGCACTTCTGGGGCTGATCTGCTTAATCTAGCCTTTTTCTCATGGCAGCAAAGATGTATGGACATTTGGGTACTCTTAAATGAGGGCAGGCTTATAACTGTGGCTAGCCTGGGAGTAATGAAATGGACCCGGCTGCTTGGACGTTCCTGAAGACTTCTAAGTCTTTAAACGGGCGCCAATAGGATTGTGGGGGGTTGTATCCCCCTTGGTCTTCGCCGGCCTTGTCTGGGAGCTACATGCAGAATCCAACCTTTTCACCCTTCTCTACTTGGGCTGCAGTTGGGTCACACTTCTGGCTAGAGGGGAAATTGGGTTGTGGTTCGAGATTTGAATGACATTCTGCAAGGGCATGACCTCTACCAAATGCATGTGCTTGTGCAGGTGTGGTAGTTTGAGGGTGAGGGGGTCAGCGGGTCATACTATTGGGTACAAAAGCAAGACATCAGACCATTTAATTGTATCTAAATGGAGTAGAGAGGCTAGCACGAGAGCATTTATATTCGTCCTTTCACCATATACACACCTGGAAACTTACCCATTGCACAAAAAACACGAATTCCAGCTGAAGCCTTCTTCTCTTCTGGGCTGATTAAATGTGTAGATTTGTGGTGAATAGATAGTAGAGAAACAGAAACCAAGTGTCCATTCAAATGGTACCTTGCTACTCCCTTTGTTCTCGGATGTGTGTTATCACTAACAGGAAACCATTGTATTGGTCTGACATTCCAGAGATACTGCGTTCTGGTGCCTTGTCCCTTTACCATATCTTAAATCAAAGGCAAGACATGTAACAAGGAACCAGAATGCTATGTCAGGGCACAAGTTGAAAAGTGTTATTTATGAATAGGCTCAGTAATCAAACTCCTAAAACATTGTTTTTTGCTCAGTAGCTTTATTATGTGATTAGACGATATGTCCATGTTGGCTTAGTGCAGAGGGAGGTCTATTTGTGCAGGTAGCCCTTCAGAAAAAGAAAAAAAATATATATCTTGGTACAACATAATATAGCATTGCATTCCATAGTATAGAATAGTATAGGAAAGCATTACCAGCATGACAGGAAATGGTATAACAACGTAGCATTCCACAACAAGATGGATCTAGGTGCTTGCTACAGATCAACTCATTACATTTCAGAATTGCTGCTATTTTTTCTACTTTTAAACACCAACCCTATGTATTTATATGTCTTGTATTTATGTGGGCTTCCCCAATACTCTCCCCCCACCTTAGATTTCCACTTCCTACCCGGCCCATGAACACATACACCTGCGCCCTACCTGTTTATTTATTTATTTGCTATTTTCGAAATGGACTACAAAAAGCAATGTCGTTTTCAGGGAGATGTTGCACTACTTTGTAACCGTTTCCTTATTTTTGCTAGTAAACCCATCACCCCAAAGAAAAGCATATACTTTCTCCATGCATAGCGAGCAAAGCGACTATGCATAGCATAGCGCACTGAGTCTGTTCCATATAATTTGTAAAGATCTCATCTTCCCTTGATAAGGCCTAGTAGCGAGGTTGCCCATTTATTGGGTAAGTGGACTATAGCCCACTATGCATAAGAACGCGCAGTGCATACATCCATTGCACACTGGTGTGCAATTCACATCATACCAAGCACCAGAGCCAACATCGCATCAGGTTACCTAGCATACCCGCATATCACAGCTTAGAATCTTTTAATTCTTAAGTCCTTAAAGACAGAAATCATATATTCGATTTACAACAGTCTATTTGGCCACCTGCAGAGGCATAACATATTGCCTGTTGCACGAATACCACATGTAACCAAAAATCAATACATCATGTAAATATCAATAACAAAAAATGGTCTTAGGTAACATGTGTTTCACACTGCTCAATTGTAAAGGCAAATAAATTGACGAGCGCGCTTCTTCAGGTCCAGACATCACTCAAAACAATAATACACTTAGAAAGGCATCTTGATTAAGCACCATCCACTTGTTTCAGAAGGCAGGAAATACATATAATCAGTGTAATGTTTTACGTAAACTACTTGAGTAATGGTTTTAATCTGAGTGATAAGGTAAGTGATAAGGTAAGATCCACCAGACAGACTAGAACCCCATATGCAAACATGCTCACGATCCCTAGAGTCAAGAGAGCCAGAGCAGGTGGGGTCAGCTTCCCATACCTAGAAGCGCTACAATGGAATGTCCTACCAGCACCCTTGCCAGCAGAAGTCTCCCACCTAGCATTCCGTAAAGCAATGAAAACTATGCTCTTTAACTAAAACTCACCCAAGACGGGTACTCCATCTGTTCTCGCACCGAGAAAGAGCCACCGAGAATGAGCATACCTAGACCCCTGTACAAAATGTTTTAAGCTGAAATTTGCATCTAAATGAGTCTATACAAAGTTATAATGTTCTGTAATCCTTAAGTGTACTTCTGTATACCTGGATTATGTTATCTTCCCATGTATGTAACCCCTTTGTAACTAAGAATGCCACAAGTAACAGTGCCGCTATGCCTTTGGGCTGTATGTGCGCTATACAAATGCATAAATAAATAAATAAAATCTCATCCTTATGCTGCCACTTGTGTGATTTCCAAGCAAGATTACATTATTCCAAGTACCATTATGGCTTCAAATAATTCATACGTTATATATATATATATATATATATATATATATATATATATATATATATATACATCCTGTTTGTGTGAGGGGGAAGGGAATGTTGCTGGAGAGGTGTGTGTGTGTGTGTGAGAGAGATGGTGTGCCTGTGTATAGATGTGATGAGATTCTGTGGTTGTATTTAGAAGAATGACTACACATGGAAGAGCAGATGTTTTTATTCGGATATTTTAAAAGTTATTGTAAGCAGTATTTGTAAAGTGAACGTTGCCCCATTCCAGTGTCTTCTTGGGCTGGCTGCTACTCAACGTGGCATAGCTGCTGCGTGCATATGGCAGGACTGCTCCTTCAGGAGGGCGGCCCATGTCACACTTTTGCTGCTAAAACTCAAGGGCTGTTCACGCACCATGGCTGATGCACATATCCAATGGCCAGGATTTCTCTTGTGCCCGGCTGAAGTGTGACCTCGTGCTTGGTCGAATATGACCTCGTGATAGGTCTACGTCTAGATGTTATTTTAGAGATATCGGTACAGCCGTTTATAAGTGCCCAAGGGGGTGGGCATCGGTGTTGCGGATGTTTCGGCTAAGATGATGGAAGCCTTCTTCTGGGGCCATGAGAGTCAAGTCACTCTAGAGCTGGGGGGTCACATTTCAGCCGGGCATAGGAGATCTTGAACCTAAATCTCCCATTCACAAAACTCATTTAAACTCTGAGTGCATCGAATAGTTTTTTATGATGCTCCCACTTATTGAAGAGTTGTGTTGTTTATATGCTTATGCTCAGTCATAATGCCTTGACATTATTATGTTTGTGGATTGCCCATTGAGCACTACTGTTTATTTGTTGATTTGTTGATTTGTTAAAAAATTTTGAATATCCAGCTAAATAATAAAAAGCTGTGTCAATTCATCTGAAAATATATGTGTTTTCACAAGTAGCTTGCTAAATGGAAAAATGCCTTAAGCCCCATTTAAATGTGTGTTCATTAGGGTTTGAACCTACTTGCATCTAATCATTGCATAGATTTAAATTCCACAGGGGAGGACCAGCCCCCAGTTTCAGTGTCTTTTCAGCCTGTTTGTCCTCCCCTTTCTAGGGCTGCCCCTCTTTGTCTTAGCTATGAGGAGGACGGCAAGAATGTCAACAATGACTATGGTTTGATACAGGCTTGGAGGGTCAACAGTGGAGTAGCACTCAATGATGAAATAAACAATCTGATGGTTGTAGGCACAGAAAATAAAATTGATACCTTTGGAGCAGACTACTTGTTTTTTCAAGTGGCCGGATGCAAAATTGCCACTAAACAAAAGGGAAAACTCTAGGAATCTGCCTAGATCAGAACCTCAACATGCGGGCTCAGTTGAGTAGTCTGGTCTTTGCATCCTTTTATTATACTAAGCTGCTAGCTCAGATAAGGCCCTTTCTCACAAAAGCTAATTGTGAGATGGTAGCTAGGGCCATTATTAGCTCTAAAATAGTTAATCGCAGCAGTTTCTTAACTGGGATTTGTAAAAAGAACATTGCCAGACAACAAGTGGTGCAAAAGAGTGCAGTAGGGATTATATCAGGCCAAAAAAAGAGAGACCATATTTCCGATGCTAGACGAGAACTGCACTGGCTCACCCACAGAGGCCAGGATGAAATATCAGTTACTCTTGATCACTCACAAATGCCTGGCAGTTTCTAGCCCAGCATATCTGGTGTAGACCCTACAAAGAAAGCAAGCCGATTGTGAGAGCACTGAGATACGGCAACACCGGTCAGTTGATGGTACCAAGATGTAAGCTCACTCAGGTTAGAAGCTGCTCATTTTTTGCGGCTGCGGCAAAAGCCTGGAATGCCGTTACCTCCGGAACTGAGAGAGACAGGTTCCACAATTGCGTCTAAGAAGAAGCTTAAAACATTTCTATTTATATAAGATGCCCATGGCCCATTGAACCCCCCCTAGTTACGGTCTTTGGTGTGTCTGTTGCTGGTTTGTTGACTGTTTTTGTCATTTATGTTTGCCCATATGCCTTCGGGCCGCCTGGTGCGCGTTATAAATACATTAAAGTAAAGTAAAGTAAAGTATAAAAAGCATTTTGGGAACATAAGAACGACCACACAATTTTATATTTACCATCTGCCTGTGTTAGTGATTCAAGCGCAAAACCCTTCTGCACATGCACTGCACACTGGGCTCTCTGCTCATCTAATTTGTCAAAATACTTAACCTAACAGAAATATGTCTGTAAATCACGAAACACATATATCCTTGGACAATGTATGGTGAAAAACATCAACTGAAATACACTTTAATTATGACGGCAGAATCACAGGCTTTACGTTTGGTCATACATTACCAACCTGCTACAGTCAATAGGAAGGGAGAACAGGACTCAGAAAGCGAGAAAGACAGATAGTCTTTGTGTGCATGAGAGACACCGAGCAATTGAGAGACAGAGACAAATACAGAGAGAGAGTGAGTGTGAGATAAAGGATGAGAGAGAAACCATAAGAATGCAGAAGAGATAGAGACACAGGAAAAGAGAGAACAAGAAAGAAAAAGAGAGAGGGTGAGAGTGAAATTGATAGGATTAAAGAAAAACATTAAAGGGGCCAAAGAAGATAGAGCAGGAGAAAGGACACAGAAACGCAAATGAAAGAGGAATGATATTGGGGATAAAATGAGAGAATGGAAGCACAAGAAAAGCTGAAAGATAGAGGGAACCGAGGGAAGACAGGGGAAAGAGTGTTCAGAAGGAAAAGGGAGTTGAGAGGGTGGGAAGAATAAAGATGAAGATCAGTTGTGACCAGTGGCAACCCGCCACAAAAAGTGGGGCCTGCCACCCCCTCGCCTGTGTGGCATGCCTCCCCTCTTCTGAATGGCAGGCAGCACATTCCCCTGCGTGCTCTATTTGCATGGGGGCTGTGCTGCCTGCCTCTGAGCAGGAGCACAACCCTGGTTTGCTTTTTTGTTTTATTTTGTTTGATTCAGAGCCCTTTGGGCTCTGCATCAATTGTAGTGCATATTAATGAGAGGTGGCAGGGCACCACCTCTCATTATTAGGCTATTAGCGTAGACACACTGACTGCTCTCCTGTCAGTCAGTGTGTTTATGTAGTGGAGTGGGGAGGGGCATGGTAGACGCATGAAGGTACGTCTTTTTTGTAATGTGTATGTATATATTCATGCATGTTCAAATAGGTCCTTTTCTCTCTTCCACCTCACGCTCTACCTGTGGCGGCCCTCAGGGTTCTATCCTCTCGCCATGCCTCTTCAATATCTGCCTGGCCCGTGTGGCCCACCTGATCTTCACCTACTCTCCTCACTTCCAGTGTTATGCAGATGACACACAGCTCTCTTTCCTGCTGCCTTCCTCTACCCCCTCCTACTCCACCTCTTCATGCCTTATACCTGACTGGCTGACTGCTATTCAGGTATGGTGCTCTGACAATAATCCTTCTCATTGGGACACCTGCTGCTAGTTTCCCCCTCACTCTCTGGCCAGACACCTTGGGTCTCCTCCCATCACCTACTTGTGAGGCAAAAAAACTTGGGATCATCTTTGACTCCTCTCTCTCCTTGTCTCCACGCATGATGGGCCTTGCTAAGAAGTCACATTTTCAACTTCATCTCCTCTGGGACATTCTACCTTTCCTCGCCTTCCCCCATAAGATCAATGTCTCCAGATCCCTGGTTCTCTCTAGGCTTGACTGCATAGTCACTTACTCAACTGTCCTCGTTCCTCCCTTTGCCCCCTCCAACTAATCCAGAATAGGACTGCAAGACTTATCCTTGGCCTCAAGCCCATGGACCACATCTCTCCAGCCCTAAAATCTCTCCACTGGCTCCCAGTGACTGCAAGGATCAAATTCAAAACCCCTTGCATCATCCACAAGGCTGTCTGGGGCCTGGGACCTCTCTACATCCAGCTTTCCTTTCCTAAATACCGCCCAGCCAGAATCCTCTGGGCTTCTGGATCCAGCTCTCTGCAAGTCAAACGTTTATCGAAGCAGAGAGTAGGAGATAGATCCCTCTCCTCAGTTGGCATCTCCCTCTGGAACAGCCTCCTTCCCCCCTCAGACTTGAGCCGGATCATCTTTAGTTCCGGAAACTTCCCAAGATCCTCCTTTTCTCTGCTTCCTTCATTCTCCCAGTCCTGTGCTAAACTCTTCACCTGCCACTGTAATCGGGGCCTGGACCCTTGAGAGTCATATAGGGACCAGACCACCCACCTACCAGTACCTACCAGTACCTCCCAGAATCCTTTGCCAGTACTTGCCCTCAGTCTCCCTTTCCCGGACTATCCCAACCCAGTCCTCCTGTCTGTTCTGTTGCACTTTTTCTCTCCCCCCAACCCCTCTTTCCCCTGGCACAATCAGTCTTGGCCTGAATAGCACTTGCCCAGTCCTATTTATGGAGTTCCCCCACTCTTACACTTCTACCTCTACCCCCAAAACCCCTGCACGTATCACTTTGTCATGCACTCGCATGGTAGGATTGTCACAAGGCCAATATAACTGTTTCTTTGTTCTTGTTGTTTTCTTATGATATCCCTTACCCCCACCCCTCTTTCATGTCTTGTGGCATCTGGAAACACATGTTTATAGGTGCAATACAAATGTCCAATAAAAAAATAAATATGTATGTATGCAAATATGTTGATGTTTCTTTTTATGAAGGCGTGCATGTAAGGAGTTGTATGAATTATGTTTCAATGTGTGAAAGTGTTTGTGTGCGCATGTGTGAAATATTTTCTTAATGTGTTGTGGCATTTTTTACTTTGCATCAAAGCAAAAGCAAACATAAGTGTTACTACATATTCTTTGTGTGTCATGGCATTTTTGTACTTTGCATCAAGGGTAAAAGCAAACATAAGTGGAATTACTTGGTACACTGGCCTATCTCAGTATAGACAGTCTGGATATACTATTTTTCTGTGGCATGGCATTTTTTTACTGTTTGGGAGTCCGTATATGGTAATACTGGCATATACTGGTGCAGTATGCATGGACATGTATGGGCAGAGGCTGCATGAAAATGTTCTATATTCTGGTATATGTTGTGGGCAAAGGCAAAATTAAAATGCGTTCGAAAAATGATGCTGTATACTGTTGATGACTTGCATCTAATTTGCGGCCACTCCCGCATATTAGACACGTGCATTTGCCCCCCTCCAGTTAAAAAATTCACCAGGCGCTACCAGTTGTGAAGGAAAGGAAAGGTGAGACGAGGCGGATGGACCGAAGAACTAGGAAAAGGGGCATTGGAGGAAAGATGTATGGAAGAAAGGAAAGAAGGAAACAGATAAGATAGAAAGAAGAAGAGAGGGACATTGGAATAAAGGAGGTAAGAGATCTAAGGAAGGAGGGTGGAGAAATCAAAAGCACAAGAGAGTCTCCGGAGGATATCTTAGGGGCAACGTGCTCGCCTTGGAAGCAAAGTGACACGGAGCAACACAGGTTCGAATCCCAGGGTCTGGGCTTAGAAACCTCTGGGTGTTAAGTGTGTTATAAATAACCTATCATATCATGAGCAACAGAGAGAAATAGAAAAAAGGAATGAAACAGGCTGACGCAGGAATTAGGCTGGGCCAGTGGTTCTGCATTCCTGGCTCCTCTCCCACCTGTGACTGTGTGCTAAGGAGTTTAGAGGCCTATGGGGGGGACATTTTCACGTAGGACAGCAAAATCCTCGGTGCTCGCACTTAGACTCACACTCAGAAACGTCATTGGTACACAAAGTTCCCTTTTTGTGAATGAAGTTCCCATTGTGAATCGCCCTCTCTATCCCATCTCTCTTATGAAGACCTCCGTTGCATGTACAAGCCACGCCCCTTAGCTTCGGCATGCGTGCTGCACTTTTCAAGGGTCGGGTATGAAGTGCTTTGAATTTGGATTACAAAAGCAAACAAAAAATGTCTACAATACGTTACAATAAAAAATCTGCTCCTTAGCTTTTTGAAAATGTGCGATTTTATGACTTGTTTCTATATATGAAACACACGCAAGGATCACTGATTTGGTTTTGCAAAAAGTTTGGCATTTTATATTTTGCTGTTCTAATAATGGCTATCTCTTCCCAGTGCTGACCACAATTGCAAGACCAGAGGCCGAATGCAAGCAAGTGCTAATACCTTGGGTGTCAGTCACTGTAGGATCACAAACTGAGTCCAAACGTTGCACGATTTTGCAGCTGAATTTCCCTTTTAGCCAGATTTAATGTACTCCTCCAGTTAATATCATTCCGACGAGTGCTTAAAGGAATGTATGATGAGCTTAATTCCAGTTTAGCAAGAAACCGCTATGTGTGTTGTCACAATCTTCCTTGCCAACATATAAAATTAGCACCCGGGGAGGAGGCGCCAGGCAATCACGACGCTAAGAACGCAGACTGCATTCAATGGTGCAGGCCCAGCCACATTCCCTGCTGGCTGTCTGCGCCCCCACCCCACTGGCCTCCCCCATCTCTACGTATATCGGCGCTCAAGACGAACACTTAAATTACTCATTTTTTCTTCTGCCCTGCATGAATCCTGTAGTCCATTTTCAGTCTTTATTAAATGTTCATGTGAAGACTAAGGAAGGACTACAATTACCTGGATGTACCACAGGAGAAGAAAACCTGGCCATAAGGTTCGTTTGTTTGTGTTTCTTTTTACAAGTTATCTCCCTAGCAGACTTGTTTTCACTTGTAACATCTCAGTGGCTGGAACCCGTCTGACATGTCCTCAGCTGAGTCAGTGTTGCTTAAATAACAGATCCCTGTATGTGAAGCCCATTAATTGCGAAGAGTGGTCTTCCCTACGGAAGCAGAGCCAACTTGTTTGGCCCACAATAGATATTTAGAACTTGAGAGGATAAACTACATATGGTGCCAAATACAACCTTTTAAATAAATTCCCACAAGCAAACCAAACATCTTTCCAAAGGCATATCCCCATGGTCCAAATACAAACTGAATACGGTCCTGCGCATAATTAATGTACTGTCCCAAAGTCAAACCACATTAGATACTGAGGGCATCCAATGCATTCAAAACAGCAAACATAGTGTGGTTCTCGGGAAAAACATGGTTTCCGGGAACGGCTAGAGCATGATTGTTGCCAAAATAGAGAACTTACTACCACTTTTTGATCAAGACTATTGGATAATTTTCTAGGAGGCTACAGTTCATAAGAATTAATTTTATTATTGTATTTACTAGCTTCCAGAAGCAACAGAGCGCTTTACAGAGGTATACAACAATACAGATACATAACGCAGCGCTTTTCAGAGGTAACAACAGAATAGATATATGGTGGGGGGTAGGATACAATATTATTTTAGGCAGTATGCAAGCCTAACATGGAAGACTTCTTAGAGTTGCAGAACATTGGGCTAGAGGCACAGATTACAAGTGACAATCTGGTAGACACACAGTATGAAAGGGAGTCTAGGGTCTTGTGAGATTATTGCGTCATCTTTGGAATTCGAGAAAGTTGTGATGGTGCCATACAATCCCAATCCACATCGTTTGAAGCCATGACTTCAGCTTTCACAACAAAGAAGGCGACTGAGATTTCTAGTTCTAGCATATCAGACACACAGTGTGGATTTTGCAAAGCTTGTCCGCTGGAGGCGTTCTAAGGAAGAGGGAGATTGACGCAAGCTTGCATTGAGTCTATCAGACACACGGTGTGGATTTTGCAAAGCTTGTCCTCTGGAGTCGTTCTAAGGAAGAGGGAGATTGATGGAAGCTTGCATTGAGTCTATCATACACACAGTGTGGATTTTGCAAAGTTTGTTCTCTGAAGTCAATAATAATAATTTGTTTTGTATATAATGCTTTAATGTAAAGCACTTTACATAGGACATATTTACTTACATTGCTATTATCACCCAATCGAAATTGGTACTAGTTTATCAACCTCGGAAGGATGAAAGGTTGAGTTGGCCTTGCTGGGATTCCAATCTGCGACCTGCAGATCAAACACAGATCACAGCAACTAGCTTTTAACCAGCTGAGCCATTTTACCAGCTAAATCTAAGGAAGAAGGACATTAAGGCAAGCTTGCATGAAGCCTAGCTGACACGCAATGTGGATTTTGCAAAGCTTGTCCTGTGGCGTCAATCTAATGAAGAGGGAGACTGAGGCAAGCTTGAATCAAGCCTATCAGACACGTGATGTGATTTTTCTAAAGCTTGTCCTGTGGAGTAAATCTAAGGAAAAATTAGAGGCATACTTAAATCAAGCCTATCAAACACAAAGTGTGGATTCTGCAAAGCTTGTCCCGTGGAGTAAATCTGAGGAAGAGGGAGAGCTAGACAAGCTTACATAAGGCCTATCAGACACATTAGTTAAACTTGATCTATGATGTCATTTTAAGAAAGAGAGGGAACGACACCAAGCCACATCAGGCTTATCAAATGCAATAGTGTACATTAAGTCAAGGGCTTCATAGAATGAACATTAAAAGAAGTTACCATTGGTGTGCCAAGAGACACATGATTGTTATGTCGAATATAAAAATGGTTACTATTGTATATGGTGCAACACTATGAACTATTGAAGCATAAGTAGAGATGTTTTTGAATATTTGTATACTATTCACTAAGTCACTTTTCCGGACTCCCATGTTTGGTACATGAGGCACAGCAAGATAAAAATGATTTTCCCAGGGTCACAAGTGTTGACCCGGGGATTTAAGCCCAGTCTGAAACTTATTTATTTAGTTATTTTATTTATTTTATTTATAGAGCACGCAGCAACCCGTAGGCCTCCAGGCGGTGTTACCGTGAACCAGTTACTTGTAGATACATGGGAAAAAACATAGAATAACAAGCTTTTAGTAGGTAGGGCAGTGCAAAGCAGAGTAATGTGTGATGGGATGGTTTAAGTAAACAAACAGGTTTTCAAGTAATTCCGGAAAGCCAAGTAGGAGGGCTGCGCTCTCAGGGAAGGAGGCAGGGAGTTCCATTGACCGACTGTGATGAATGGGAAGCTGGAGCCTCCTGCTTTCATGCGTCTTACTTTGGGCTGTTGGAGGCGATTAGTGTACTTCGATCTCGTGGGCCTTGAGAGCTGTGTTTTTCTGAATTTCCGACTGAGGTAGGGGGTGCTGTGTTTGCCAGGCATTTGTGAGTGATGAACATGGTCTTGAATATGATCCGTTTGTGGATAGGCAGCCAGTGGGCTGCTTTCCTGGCTGCAGAGATGTGAGCCCATTTGGGAATGTTGAGGGCTGCTTGGAGTGTGTTATTTCGAATGATTTGAAGCTTTAGAATGTTTTGGGATGACGTTCCTGCGAATAGCACATTACAGCAGTCCAGCCTTGCACCAAAGACAGCTCTCGCTATGGTGAAGCAACTGTCAGTGGATAGGAAGGGTCTGGAAGCATTTATCAGCTTAGAAGTGTAGGCTGCAGAGGAGGCAATTTCGTTCACTTGCCACGTCATAGAGCATCATGGTTTCCGTGAATTTTGAAGGCTGTGCATTGGTGGGAACGCTTGTTGAGCGTTGTGTGAAGACCAATTAACAAGATTTCCGTTTTATCCCCATTTAGGCAGAGTTTGTTGGCTGCCATCCATGATTGGATGGTGTTGTATGCGTGGTCAAGGGTGTTTGAGTCATCTGTGTAATTGCCAAAGAGTGGTAAGAGGATTTGTGTATCGTCTTCAGAGTTGTACCTAGAATACTCATAAACACACAACAAAACATACTGTGTGATAAATTCACCAACTTGTAGTCAGTGTTTGACACAGACGTGCAGTTTGTTATTATACAGCAGGCCAAGGAAATGTAAAATTTCACAAAATACAAATGATTTTGTGTGTGCGTTAAATGAGAAGACAACATGAGTATAAATATGCCATTTTGAAAAGGTTTTTCGTGTGACTCTGTCTTGAGAGAAGGCACATGAAACTCAAGATGTGTGGGTGGTTTCAAATGCATATAAGCCCATAAAGAAGATACAAGCAACCTGGTATCAACCCACACTTGTCTGCAACTTGAACACCTTAATCTTTAGCCAGGTTTTAGACAGTTGTGCAAACCCTAGTAATCTCTATCCGACCTACACAGTGGCAATTCCATACTCACAGGAGTCCAGGGTGCCATTGTTGCTCCTCTAAAAGGCATCCAGCATACTGCAGTATACCTCTGTACAGGGCTAAACAATTAATTCATTTCAGCCACAACCTTAACAAGTTGCCTTGGCTACACCTTCATGACAGCCTGCATCACTTACAAAGCAGTTGCCGCCAGGGACGGATTGGGACAAGAAAGAGTCCCAGACACCCAAAAAAAGGTGGCCCACCCCTCGCCTCAAACAAGTGGCCCACCCCTCACAACCCTTGACCTCTGATGACATCACCGGAAGTGATGTCATTTGACCCCACCACAAAGTGACATCCCGGGAAGCGATGAAACACAACCTTTCACCCCTTGACAAAACAGGAAGTGACATCAAATACCATTGTTCCTAAGTACACTATGAGAAATATGGTTATGATTTCACTAATGTGATATACATTTCATACAAGAATGGATCACCATATGTATCATTAATAGTTGTGCATATAGATCCACATTGCATGTTGCAGGTTTAAAAAAAAAAAAAAAATCTTTTCAAAAAAAGAAAATCCCATATTTTTTTTCCAAACCGGCCCAGGAGTGCCCAGAAACGGGCCCCCAGCCCCCAGGGATGATTTCGGCCCGGCCACGGGCCAATCCGACCCTGGTTGCCGCATGACAGAACTGGCTCATAACCCCTCATCCCTGTAGTCCAATGCACACCAGAAGTAAGGACATCACCAGACTTGAAACAAAAAGAACAGCACAACTAAGAACCCTAAGAATCAGGCTTTTTCATGCTAACCACCGGGTCTGAAACAATTTGCCAATGCAGATCCGACTGGCCCGGTCCTTCCTGTTCTTCAGGAAGGACTTGAAGACTCTACTCTTCAAAAACCATCTCACCAATCCCTGATTACTCCACCCAACCCTTCTTCTCCCGACCCAGATCTTGCCCTCCCCTGCTAAGGATATCCTTCCTGGCAACCTTTGCTACTCATGTGGCCGATATGTAACTCTCTGGTTATGTCTCCTATGTAGAGCACGCTGTTGCTTACTGGTTAGGTTGGTACTTTATAAATACTACACATATTACATACACATTAGCAAGCATTCACACTTATTAGGGGATCTTGTCCCAGACAATGATCACTACAATAACCCAGTCAATTTGTCTGGGCTTCCCATGTGTATCACAGTACGATGCTGGTCGCATTGTTACCAGAGTAACTCTGGTGGTGATGCCGGGCTGTGAGGCCTCAATGTTCATGTGGTTAAATGCAGCTGCACAGACCACCCTTGCCTTTCACCAGCCCTAGCCGCAGTGCTGTGGCTACAAGTTCTATGCTTATCATATTTTAGGTATGTTAAAAACGTGAAAATCTGTCAAATAATCATGACTGATTTAGCAGTTTTAGAGGAGCATTTTAATTCAACTGCCAAAATAAAAAAGCACTTCCTCACCACAATAGATGGCATAATGAAACAAGGAGAGTTGCAACTCTTGTTAGGGAGAATTCTCTGTTTAGGCTGAATTTCCTAACCTAGTGAGTCCCCCAGCAGCTTTGCTGGATTTCTGGAGTTTGTTTTTTTCCATCCTGCCAAGAGTGAGACTCTTTTCCTCCCACTCTTGGACATGAATGTGTGTAATTCCTTTGAATGTCAATGTGTTCTATGGGCTATGGGGTCTTTTACTCCATAGGGTCTCATATGTTTTTCTAGGTGTGTTACACCGCACCCTACGTGCCGTAACACTGGGTGTCCTAGCGGACCTCCACCATAGACTCCATACCCGTGGACTGACTACTGTCTCCCCGGGCATGTAAAGTCACCATTGGCTTTACTAGACCTAAATTTACTAACAGAACTAGTACAAACCATCTTATTGTGGACGTGCTAGTAGGGGTAATTTGATTACTCCTAGATCTGTTACTCGAGGGGGCACTGTCCCGTCCCCCCTCGTCGAGTTTTGGCTGGTGGCAGTGGAAACTACTTGTTATGCTCGACCCCGAACATAACCCTATGGGATTCGTCCCATTGTTGGAGATTGATACTTTTCCTCGTTAATCTCTAACATACCACCGGTCTACTTATCTTAAATAAGTTTATCGGATGGTATTTTCTTTCGGAACTCGGTTTTTAAAATGGCGTCTGTGTTCGTCTCTGTGACTCCTAAAACAAAGGTTGAGCCCTTTGTTCCACTTTTGGCGGGCCTCTGTACAGAGACCCTCCAAAGTGGTGTCATTCTGTCTGGGTTACCACAGGGGTGTGGGAGGGGGTTTAGGCACCCTGGACCGAGTTGCCTTGCCAACTCCGGTCGCACTCTGGTGTGATTGGCCCAAGTGGTGAGCCTCCCCGCTCACCACTTAGCGTGTGTTGATTGACAGCTAGGCTGAATGAATGGGGGTTTTCTGCATAAAAGCAGGGCTTTTGGGACTGGATCTTCAGAAGTCGCCACAGGACCTAAGAATCCGACGAGGGTAACGCTGAGCCGACCTGCACGACGACACTCCCGGTGGAGCCCTGCAGAACCGACTCACCACTTCCCGACGACAGAGGAGATCTCCCTGCCGGAGAGTCTCTTCCCCTGACTGGTGGGAACAACCAGTCCCCTTTGCCTTTTTCTTCACCTCAGGACGCAGTGGTCGAATTGGCCGTGCAGAGCACCTCGGCAACCGGATAGCCACTACCCCTGTACCGCGACCAAAAGGTGGTGCCTTGTGACGGAGCACTCCGTGGCTGGTCTCTTCCCTGGTGGTGCACCGGACTTCACTTTTCTTCGACGACGAGATCATCTCTACTCTTGGCAAAGACCCGACGTGCATCCACCACCAGGAACAACTGCCCCCGCAGGAGCTGTCTCTCCACAAACAAGGTACCGTGTCCGCCTGGCTTCCCTTTCGATCGGTTCGAGTGAGGTGTCTTAAACCTCTCCTTTCTGTTGGGTCGCCTCCAAGCTTTCTCACGTATTGTTCTGAACTGGTTCAATCTGCCGATAACAATTTGCTATAAAGACTCAAACGCATTTCCACTAAGAGACTTTTTGGGACATATCGCCTTGCCTCTCTCCGAGTGGGCCTGGCCTCTGAACTTTGTGATCTATTGTGGTTCTTGCCTTCTTGCCTTGCATTTTTCCCGTGAAGTATTGAACTGTGTTGATTTCGTAACCTGCTTATTTTTCTCTCCCGTCCTAACTGATATTAGAGTGCCATCTAGGTTGAGGCATACACCTCTGTCTGTAAATAAGTGATGCTGGTAGAACCTAGACTTGTCGAAATATTGTAAGGGGGATTGATCGTTTCTTCTTCATAGAGTAATTGTGATTGAAGTGTTTGCCGTGATAGTGCCATAGTGTTTTCCATAGATTTTCCGTTATAAATAAATACCTTAATATCTTTACACTGAGCCTCGTTGCGTGTTTGCATGTCTTACTGTGAAGAATTGCCCTATATTGTATACTCCACATACTGCTTGACTCTTCTTGAGGGAAGTCTGACTGCTCAGCCACAGCTACCAAGTGAATCTGTGTGGTACAGACTGCTACCAAGTGGGTTTACTGCCAAACACCTGTAGTCCTAAATCTTTTGCAGTGGTCCCAGAGGGAACTGCACAGGTTTCCGCCTAACACTGGTGTACAGCGGTGGGATTTGTATCGAGTATACAGTTTAGAGTGCTTTTCGACACTTTAGGATAACTAACCACGAAGCTTAGCACTAAAAAGCAAATTTCAAAAACATGTCTACGATGGAAACTTACAGTCAAGAATCCTTGTCAGGTGAAAATACTGAGAGTTTGCGAGCTCTCTGTAGGCAAGAGAATCTTTCTGTAAGAGGCAAGAAGTTAGAACTAATAGAGAGATTGCTGGCGAACCAAAGTCTGGGTACTGGTTCAGAGGAACCAAGTTCTCCAGCAACTGTAGATAACAGTGATGGTGTTGATCTAAATCGTAATTCTGATGATAGCGATGAAGAGGCTGACGAACACGGAGAGGCTAACGAAACTGTCTCCCCTGCTCCTCTACCTGCCTTACCAGCCGTGTCTACGGGGCCCATACCAGGTCCCACATGTAACCCTGCTTATTTTGAACTTGAAAAAATGAAGCTCGAATTAGAATACAAACGGTTCTTGGATCAATCTGAACGAAACCAAGAGCTCGAGTTCAGACGGATGAATGCCCAGGCTGAGTAGAAGCAAGCTGAGTTAAGACTCAGAGAAATAGAACTTAATCACGAGTTAGAGATGAAAAAGTTGTCTATAGAAAATGCTTCTCTCTCCTCTTGTTCCTCTAGGAATTCCAGTCCCAAAAGACCCCGGATGCCGAAGGAATTAGTGGGTATGTATGAACCGAGATTGGATGTGTTGGATTGGTTAAAACTGTTTGAGTACAATCATGGGCTCCAGGACATCACCGGGAATGATTTACTTCCCTGGTTGTTCTCTAGGCTCCCTCCTGTTGCGACCGATGTGGTAATGGAGTTGGGGGAGGCGGATAAGACGGATTACGAAAGTGTGAAACTAGCTTTAATAGCTAGATTCGGGAAGACCCCTTCCCAGTATCTTAAGAGGTTTAGAACCCTCAAAAAGCATGATGGTACCCCATTGGGCTACCTGGGTGAGTGAAGGGTTGAAAAACTTAGAGGGATGGATTAAGGGTTGCAAGGTGAACACTTATGAGGGTATGAAGAATCTTTTTATGTTGGAGTCGATTTATGATGCCTGTTCTCCTGAGCTCAGACAGCACTTGGCTGATTCGAAGGAATTGGATTCCCGGACACTAGCTAAGGCTGCTGACATATGGGTTGCCAACAGGGCTACTCATAAGGATTCTGGGGCAACTCAGAAAAAGGATGAGGGAAAACAGCCTAACAAAGACTCAAAAGAGAATTATAATACCTCCCAACCCAAAGAGGGCCCCAAACAACAAAATAACCAGGGTAGACCCCAGGGAAAACCGCAACAGAATAGTGTCCCTTCTGGCCACAAACCAGAAGGAGGTCAGAACAAGCCACCATTCCAGAGAGCATTTGGAACATGCTATCTCTGTGGGGCAACTGACCATATCAAAGGAGATCCAAAATGTAAGGGTAAACCTACTGGGATCAGCACAGTCTTCTTAGCCTTCACTCCTGAGGAGGAAGTCCAAATGACTAGTGCTCACTTTGAAGTCTTTGCTGAAGAACCTTGGGTTCTTCAAGCAAGTGTATCGGTAGAGTCAATGGATCTGGTGAGTAATCCGAATAGGAGTGTGTATGACTCTATACCAGAAAACTCTAAATGTTATTATGTGGACAGTGTTCTTGTCAACGGCCAGGATACTCCTGCCAGGCGAGACTCTGGGGCCAGCAGAACAGTAGTGGACAAAAGCTTTTTCAGGCCTGAGGATGTTGCTAAGGCACCCAAAGGTCCCGCTAAGATGTCTGGAGGCCCTGTCCAAATAGTTCCAATTCTACCAGCCCTCATACAGTGTAATGACATGACAGTGTTGATTCCTGTCAGTGTTCAGACTGAGGTGCCTGGGAGAGTCCTGTTGGGGAATGATCTAAAAACTCTAGGAGTAGTATCCAGTACCCCCAGGCCTCCCAGTATGGAGACCCAGAACCAAACCAAATTGGCTAGAGAGGCCACCTTAAGGAACCACTCTAAGCCTGTGGGACCCTCTACTGAGAACCCCACTACAAGCCCTGGTGTTGGTAAATTGACCTCTGACCCAGGCAAATTTCAGGCTAACATGTTAGGGAAATGGGAGCCCCAACCAAGCTCCATCATTGTTCCCCCAGTTATAGAGTCTGTGACTCCCCCTGCTTCTAAGGAAGAGGTGGATAGACCTACTGGAACCCTAACTAGGCCTAAGAGAACTGGTAATTCTTGGTGCTGGTGGAAAACCAGAAAAGAAAAGTCTAAGGCCAAAAACCTTCAGACTGTTGGACCTTCAACAGAAGACTCCAACCCAATTCCTAGACTTAAGGGGGAAACTCCTAAAGTAGGTACGGTAAGATCTCAGAGGAAGGAGAAGCATGTACCTTGCTTATCTCCATCCACTCCAACCAAGAGGCCTAAAACTCAACCTTCTTTATACAGAGAGGTAGGGAAGACCTCTGGAGGCCCCTCTTGATCTAAGGGAATCCTTTAGAAGGACCCCTTGAAAAAGCCTAACACAGGTTCAGAGTTGTAACAACTTCTGAGGGACTGATCAACCAGATCCCCTATAAACTTAAAAAGACTGATGTTCCTAGGAAGCTTTGTAGGTCATACAGCTTACAAAGGAGAACCTGGAAACCCATTGAACATAGGTCAAGATGTCACCACCAAAATGCTGATGGTCTCTCTAGGATGTATGTCATCAACTAGAGGTATGAGATTCATCCAGGAGTGGATTAAATCCTCCTGTCCCTTAGTCTGGGGGGGGGGGTGTTAGGGAGAATTCTCTGTTTAGGCTGAATTTCCTAACCTAGTGAGTCCCCCAGCAGCTTTGCTGGATTTCTGGAGTTTGTTTTTTTCCATCCTGCCAAGAGTGAGACTCTTTTCCTCCCACTCTTGGACATGAATGTGTGTAATTCCTTTGAATGTCAATGTGTTCTATGGGCTATGGGGTCTTTTACTCCATAGGGTCTCATATGTTTTTCTAGGTGTGTTACACCGCACCCTACGTGCCGTAACACTGGGGCGTCCTAGCGGACCTCCACCATAGATTCCATACCCGGGGACTGACTACTGTCTCCCCGGGCATGTAAAGTCACCATTGGCTTTACTAGACCTAAATTTACTAACAGAACTAGTACAAACCATCTTATTGTGGAGTAGGGGTCATTTGATTACTCCTAGATCTGTTGCTCGAGGGGGCACTGTCTCGTCCCCCCTCGTCGAGTTTTATCTGGTGGCAGTGGAAACTACTTGTTATGCTCGACCCCGAACATAACCCTATGGGATTCGTCCCATTGTTGGAGATTGATACTTTTCCTCGTTAATCTCTAACATACCACCGGTCTACTTATCTTAAATAAGTTTATCGGATGGTATTTTCTGCCGGAACTCGGTTTTTAAAATGGCGTCTGTGTTCGTCTCTGTGACTCCTAAACCAAAGGTTGAGCCCTTTGTTCCACTTTTGGCGGGCCTCTGTACAGAGACCCTCCAAAGTGGTGCCATTCTGTCTGGGTTACCACAGGGGTGTGGGAGGGGGTTTAGGCACCCTGGACCGAGTTGCCTTGTCAACTCCGGTCGCACTCTGGTGTGATTGGCCCAAGTGGTGAGCCTCCCCGCTCACCACTTAGCGTGTGTTGATTGACAGCTAGGCTGAATGAATGGGGGTTTTCTGCATAAAAGCAGGGCTTTTGGGACTGGATCTTCAGAAGTCGCTACAGGACCTAAGAATCGACGAGGGTAACGCTGAGCCGACCTGCACGACGACACTCCCGGTGGAGCCCTGTGGAACCGACTCACCACTTACCGACGACAGAGGAGATCTCCCTGCCGGAGAGTCTCTTCCCCTGACTGGTGGGAACAACCAGTCCCCTTTGCCTTTTTCTTCGCCTCAGGACGCAGTGGTCGAATTGGCCGTGCAGAGCACCTCGGCAACTGGATAGCCACTACCCCTGTACCGCGACCAAAAGGTGGTGCCTTGTGATGGAGCACTCCGCGGCTGGTCTCTTCCCTGGTGGTGCACGGGACTTCACTTTTCTTCGACGACGAGATCATCTCTACTCTTGGCAAAGACCCGACTTGCATCCATCACCAGGAACAACTGCCCCCGCAGGAGCTGTCTCTCCACAAACAAGGTACCGTGTCCGCCTGGCTTCCCTTTCGATCGGTTCGAGTGAGGTGTCTTAATCCTCTCCTTTCCGTTGGGTCGCCTCCAAGCTTTCTCACGTATCGTTCTGAACTGGTTCAATCTGCCGATAACCATTTGCTATAAAGACTCGAACGCATTGCCACTAAGAGACTTTTTGGGACATATCGCCTTTCCTCTCTCCGAGTGGGCCTGGCCTCTGAACTTTGTGATCTATTGTGGTTCTTGCCTTCTTGCCTTGCATTTGTCCCGTGAAGTATTGAACTGTGTTGATTTCATAACCTGCTTATTTTTCTCTCCCGTCCTAACTGATATTAGAGTGCCATCTAGGTTGAGGCATACACCTCTTTCTGTAAATAAGTGATGCTGGTAGAACCTAGACTTGTCGAAATATTGTTAGGGGGATTGATTGTTTCTTCTTCGTAGAGTAATTGTGATTGAAGTGTTTGCCGTGATAGTGCCATAGTGTTTTCCATAGATGTTCCGTTATAAATAAATACCTTAATATCTTTACACTGAGCCTCGTTGCGTGTTTGCTTGTCTTACTGTGAAGAATTGCCCTATATTGTATACTCCACATACTGCTTGACTCTTCTTGAGGGAAGTCTGACTGCTCAGCCACAGCTACCAAGTGAATCTGTGTGGTACAGACTGCTACCAAGTGGGTTTACTGCCAAACACCTGTAGTCCTAAATGTTTTGCAGTGGTCCCAGAGGGAACTGCACAGGTTTCCGCCTAACAACTCTTATGGGGTTAATGTGCACAAAAGTAGAGTTTCAATGTTGGCCAACATCAAGCGTGTGCATATCTAGCCATTAGCATCTTCCTTTGCTTTCTTGGACATATAGTCCAGGGTTTATAACGTAGAATGCAAAGTTACAGTTAGAAAAGTCTAAGAGGTAATACCAGGACTGGATGAGCAGGAAACACAAAGCACAGTACAATGTAAAACAGGGCTGTATGAGCTGGGAACACATAGCACTGTGCAATGTAAAACAGGTCTGGATGAGCTGGGAACACATAGCACAGTACAATGTAAAACAGGTCTGGATGAGCTGGGAACACATAGCACAGTACAATGTAAAACAGGTCTGGGTGAGCTGGGAACACATAGCACAGTACAATGTAAAACAGGTCTGGATGAGCTGGGAACACATAGCACAGTACAATGTAAAACATGTCTGGATGAGCTGGGAACACAGGGCAGGGAACAACTTAAACAAGGATTACATGAGCTGCTAACACATGACACATAACTATTTAAGAGCTCTGAAAAATATGTGCTTTGGCCGAGACTGGTGGGATTCAAGATGCTATGTTCATAAAAATGTTTTAGCATCCACACAATGAGCAAGGAACTGCACAGCAATAAAGATCCAGAGTAAAAAAGAAAATCATAGGAACAATTACCCAAAAACAACCACTCTCGCTGCTGCTGCCCGGCAACAATAGAGGCCTCCAGGCCAATATTAGAGATCTGTTCCGCTGCGGCTTAATAACATGCTGAGCTCAGAAACTAAGTAGAACAGGAGCAGATCAGAGATTTAAGGGGACTTGCCCCCTTTTCATGCAACTCCCACCATTATATGTTAACCCATTATCTCTGAAGCGCCTCATTCCAAGTTTGGCAGTATATCCATCATATTTGATCAGGAATGCCACCAAAGTCTTTTATTGTTACCGCCAATCTGTCTAATGCATTTACCACTGGATTCTGAGTGCGAGCATGGTAGTGTTAATTCCCATTTTTGGAGTCCATAGTACTCCCCTGGGCATTTGCCAGATTTACCACTTGCAGTGATTCTGGCCTTAGCAAATCTGCCACTCTTTAGCACTGAAGGGGACAAGTAATTCTCCACTTCAAAGTCAAACTCTGAATTCAGCAGAGCGGTAAAACTGCTGGTAATTCTGTTACCAACAAAAAAATGGCATTACTAAATTACAGCCGACAATGTACTTCACCCCCAAACTCGTGAGACTGCATATCCTGTTTGAAGGAGAACATTTGGGTCCAGTCAACCAGGCAGCCAAGCCTATGCCTTTAAGCGCTCTGGGTCAGTTGAAGAGAGGGTGGCACAAAAACAGGGGGGAAATTACCGACAATTAACATATTTATTTAATTCAGTTGTTTGTGGGTTTTATGAGCGCCACCCGCAGCAATAATGTTGCTTCTAAGCACCAAGAATTAAAGGGCTGAATAGGGAAATGCGAGAGAAAAGGAGAGAGAGGGAGAGGGTGATAGAAAGAAGAAACAAATGGCACACTTTCAAAGCAGACGGAGAGTGAAAAACGGCCCGCATAGAGCCAGAATGTAGAAGGTGTTGTAAGAGGATTCAATTCAACACTACAGCTAAGTCAACGCCTAGTCTATAATACTGAATGAAAACCCTTATTGATATATCTTTAGGTCCAGTTCATGCGTTCTGGATGACTACCCCTATATAACACCCCTCTCTTGGAATCCCCCTGACCCCACTGAGCCAAGAAGTAGTTCTGTTTTGCAAGTTTAAAAGGTTTATTTGATAATTTACAATATATATTATATCACGCTTTATAATAAATTAATAATTGAATAGCACACTTAATCTGATATGATAAAGATTGACAACAGAGAATCTGGCACTAGCACACTTCTTTATAATTACTAAGGAGTTGAGATGAAATGGATAAGATAGCACACTGGTAAATAGGAACAAAAGTATAATGTGGTAGAGGATGCTTTATGTAAGCTCAGGTGGATGCAATATTCAATGAATGCAGTACAGAAAATACTCAATATGATTTCAACCAAACAATGTAATCACTTTTCTCTGGCTATTCACTCCCCCCCTCTTTATGCAATGCAAGGAAATGGGAGGAAAGCACACAGTTCTCAGAAATGCAATCAATGTAATCAGTTCAATCCAGCAAGCTTAGACAACAGAAAACAGATAGGAGTTTTGAAATCACAGGCCCAAATTGCTTTGATATGTGCTGGCAATGAATGAGAAATATGCTGGAAACGCTTTTAATTCCCTTTCAGAGGTTCAGGGTGAGTGGTATCTAGTTAATATTAGTCCAGGCTCACACTAGCAATGATGCAGGGATAGTTAGCAGGTTAAACGAATTTCTGGCAAATGGAAGGCAAGCAGCAGCAGTTTTTACATGTGAAGAAATTTGCAAATCGCGGTAAAATTCGCGAATGCGTGTTCCGCGATTGCGGTAAAACTATAAGGGGTAGGAATGCGTTTCTTGGTGCGATTCAAAGCTACGATTCTAAGCTATCAGAGGAAAGTTACTGCAAGTCTCTAGCCCAAACGGTCGCGGAGATATGAGCAATTTAATAAAGGTCGTTTTTGGTTTTGCAAATTTTAAAAGCTCAAAATGACAAGTGCAGCTTGCAACTAGAAATGACAGGTGACAGCTAGGAGGCAGTTCTACTACTTAAATAGATTGAATTAGATGAATTTAAACTAAGAGATTGGTTCTACACAGTTCTGCTGGGTACTCACACTATATTCTTGAATTAAATGGGCCTCATCACGGATCTGGTCAGGGTTTTAGACTGGGCTCAGGTCACTCTCTCTGCTGGTCTGGGTCTCTCTGGTCTGGTCTCTTAGTACAGCACTGCTTTCTCTCTGGTCTGGTCTCTTTGGAGGTTTGATGGAGGTAAAGTATGGATCTCTGGATGTTGTATGGTCCGGCAGAGTGCGTTGCAGCAAATGGAGTTGAAGGTCTCTACCTAAGTTTCAGTGGTCCATTTATATGTTCTGCAAGTGGGCGTGTGTGTTTGGTCATAACTAAACTCGCCCCTCTCACTTGTCATTGGTCAAGCTTTCATTCGTCCCCTGATTGGCGAACTAAGTTGTGTCAGAGTGATGTCAGCCATTTATGATCTCTTGAAGAACCTCCCTTATCATCTGTGCACCCAAATCTATATATGATCAAAATACATACTTCAGAGTTACACAGTTGTTTGAAATTACATACCCATGTCACCTATCACATGAGGTATACTCTGTCCCAAATCTGCTGTTTCTAGGAGCTTGCATTCACAAATGGCAACTTCTAGCACTTTTTAATGTGCTAAACAACATTGGATCTTCATTAAATTTTATACAACTGTTCCTCACATATCTACCCACATACCAATGCATTTTCGTTTGTCTAGCTGAAACAGGGAGTCTGTAATATTAATAAACAATGGGGTTTTGCCCCAGAACATCACACAAATTCGAGTTTGGCCTTGAATTAAAGGTACATTTTTTAAATTAAAGCTCTCAAAGTTATACATTTCTGTCATTTGATTACAAAGAGTTATCAGTGTTTTTGTAAAATATATATTTTCCTTTCAATTCAGTCCTCAGAGTGTTGAGGTCCGCCTCCAAGACTTGGGTGGGTCAGTCACAGATCTCTGCTGGCTGGCAGATCTTTGTTGACAGCAAACATTTCAGAATTAACATATTCCTTTCAGAGGAAAGGGTCCTTTGTGTGGTGTCCGGCAAGCTCACATCAGGAGGCCAGGGGGCCACTTTGCATTTAATTAACAGAACCCTGTTATTTCCTGGCTTCTTGTGTTGAGTTCTGAAGTGTCAATAGTTCCCAGACAGGCAACCCCTTTGAACCTTTGATGAAATAAGACCCCTTTTCTTTGCATTTAGACAATCTTGCAAAACAGCTCTCCTGTCAGAGTTTAGACCGCTAGCGCCACCATCGGGATTTTGTTGGCACTGCATGCAACTTTGGGATTTTCTTGGATTAATGCATTCTAAACAGGAATGGTTCTTACATGGTAGTAAATCCTTGCTTAACATTGTTTTGATGGGGCTTCTTATAGTAAGATGGTTATGTGGAACCCCACAAAAAGGGTTGAATCTTTAAAGTGGTCCAATGAGTCACGATTTCAGCAACTTTTTGACATCAGTAACAGTGGATTTTGTTAACAAAGACCTTTCTTTACACTGGTGGGTGGCAAGTTAGGTAACCATTTTGGTGTGCGCACAACTGCGCAGCTCTCCTGGATTCTGGGATGAAATGATGGGCGGCGACAGCGCATCCCCATCTTTACCCACTCCAATTATTTATTTTTGTTCTGGGGCAAAATGATGGGCAGCGACAGCTTAATCCCCATCTTTACCCCGTCTAATGATTCCACATGGGTCAAAACCCTCCACAAACCCCCCCGCCCGACTGCGCTTTGACTTGAGTCGAGGGGGAGTCGGTTGCAAGGGAGGTTTTGAACCCTGGCGCTGGTATGTCCACATTATCTTCTTCCAATTCTGTAGATGGCACAGTTCAGCATCTTCCTCTCCATCCGGTCAGATCGATCAGTTCTCCTCGCCGGTCCTGATGGGAAGATTGGGCGGTACCCCGGGCCCGTTGCGTCTCTGCTCCCGGTCTCCGGATCGTCCTCCTTGGCCCGTCTCCCGGTTTTCTTTCTCCTAGGACGACAAAGGAAGAGCGGCAATACCTACTCATAGACGTCTTTCCACCACTGTTGAGATAGTGGGGCGGCATATGCATTTCATCATAACGAAACATTACATTCTTATTTTGATAAAAAACAGTATAACTAAGAGACAGTTTCATGCAAATCACAGTATGTTAGAGACTAGATGTGGTACGTTTTATGATTGGAACTGAATTAGTCTGATACAGTACCCGCTAGGATTCCAGAGGATTCCTCCAGTTGTTGCAGAGTGTGCCTGGGATGGCAACACTTCAACTGGTTTATGTGGACCCACTTGTCTTCCCCCTCTGCCGAACCGCCTTTGGGGATGCGGATCTTGTAGGCCACAGGGGAGATCTTATCGACGATCTCAAAGGGTCCCTTCCATGTAGGCAAAAATTTGCGCTGCTTGGCCTGGTTCCTTTGGAAGTTGTATAGATAGACCCGGTCTCCCACCTGATATTCCTTCCTGGAAGTTTTCAGGTCATAATGGGTCTTCATGCTATCAGCCGATCTTTCTAGATTCCGCTGAGCATAAGCAAAAGCATGTTGGAGGTGTTTCCTTAAATTCTCTACATACTCATGAGTAGTGGAGGCATTTATCAGTGTCTGCTCTTGGGTCCTGTAGAGCAAATGCTGAGGAAGCACCATCTTGCGCCCAGTCATCAACTCAAATGGTGACATTTTGGTTGCAGATGAAGGGGTAGATCTGATAGCCATTAGGACCAGAGGTAATCGGATATCCCAACTTGGCCCAGAATCTGCCACAAACTTCTTTAATATGCTCACAATTGTCCGGTTATATCTCTCTACTGCCCCAGAAGAAGCTGGTCTATAAGCAATATGCAGCTTTCTCTTGACCCCCAGTATCTCCCACATCTTTGTCATTACTTCACTGGTGAAGTGGCTACCTCTGTCTGACTCAATCCTTTGAGGTAGACCAAAACGGGAAAAGATGTGGTTAATCATCAAGGCAGCTGCAGTTTCTGCCTTGCAGTTTGGGGCTGGGAGACATTCCACCCACTTGGTAAACAAGCATGTCACAGTCAACATGTACTTATTCCCCCTAGCCGAGCGAATCACAGGGCCTACAAAGTCGATTTGTAAATCTGACCATGGCAGTGTCATTCCCCTCTTTTGTAAAGGCGCCCGGTGCGTGAGGGATGATGGCTGAAATTGTGCACACACAAGACACCCCTTCAAATATTGGTTGAGGTCCTGCCCCATGTGTGGCCAGTATGCAACCTCTCTTAAGATTTCCAATGTTGTGTGAAACCCCCTATGACCGGCGGTGGCCGCATCATGGGCGTGACTTAACATCAGGCTTCGGAATGAGGTAGGAACCACCCACTGGTCGTGGCCAGCTTTGGATTTCCTTACCAACAAACCGTCTTGGATTCGGAACATTTTTGGACATTTCATCAACACTCTTAGGTCCTCTTTCCCAATGTAATCGGTATCCGTCAGGGGAAAGTTCTCAGGGTCCTCAAGGTGCTGGTAAAATTTACCAATAATTGGATCCCCCTTCTGAGCAGTAATCAAATCATCATCAGGGGTCTCCTTACTCCATTGTGCAATTGAAAGGTCGTTGTGAGCATTTGTCTGGGACCTAGTGATAGCAGTGACCTGGATTTCCCCCAACAGGGACTCAATCTCAATTAGATCCCCTTGGATGGCCCCGGTTTTGGCCAGCTGATCAGCTAAGTCATTTCCAGTTTTGTCTGGTCCCTCTACTTTGGAATGACCCTTGATCTTTTTCCAATAGATGGTCATCTCATTCGAGGTTACCAGATCATCAATGTTTTGGATCAACTTCCCATGTTTCAAGGGTTTGTTGTTAGCACATAACATGCCTCTGGTTTTCCAATTAACCAGGTGCTCCACGAACCCGTTCCGTACATAATCCGAATCTGTGATTATGACCAGTTCGTGGAGTTGATGCTGGACAGCAGTGAGGATGGCCTGATGCACAGCCATCAATTCTGCCACCTGACTACTTCGGGGACCAATTTTGTATCCAGCGGAGGGTTCTGGGGACTCATTCACCCATGCATTCCCTATGCCAGCCACCAGTTCTTTCTCCCCGTCGTTGTCAACATGGTAAGAGCATCCATCCACATAGACAGTGGGCATTCCCTCACACTTGTCTTCTTCAAAGACTTTGTGTGGGGAATTAAGGTATGCCTCCATGTTGTCCTTTATTTTTAGACTTTCGTCCTCGAGACAGTTTTCTCTGGCACAATCATGCAAGTCAGCCAGAACTTGCGCGAGGGGACTCTTCTTGTTTTGGCCATATCGGACCTCCACAGGAAAGCCTTGCATTGACAGAATCCAGGAAGTAATTCGGGAATTACTCACATTTCCGGCCCGGATTCTGTCACTTTGGAGATATTGCAGAGGCAGGTGTGGAGTCTCCACTATGATGTGTTCCCCCTGGATAAACGGGCGGTAATTCTTCAATGCCCACACCGTTGCCAGGAGTGCCTTCTCACAATCGTTGAATTTTTCCTCCACAGAGGATAAAGTTTTGCTCGCATAGGAGATTACTTTATTGACCTTGTCATGCTTTTGATATAATACTGCCGTCAAGCACGTATTAGAGAACCCCGTCTCCAGGAAGAACTCCTTGTTTCTGACAGGGTAAGCTAGGCAGGGCGCTTGTGAGAGGCTTCTTTTGAGTTGTTTTACTGCCTCGGATTGTTCTGGACCCCATTCCCACTTGACCCCCCCCCTTCAGGAGATGAATCAGGGGTCTGGTGATCTCTGCGTAGCCCTCAATGAACTTTCTGCTGTAATTAGTCAGTCCAAGGAGGCTCCTTAGTTCCCGCAGAGTTGTGGGGTCTTTCAGTTTCTGAAGTGCTTCCACTTTCTTTTCCTGGGGACAAAGACCCTGAGGAGTAATCTCATGCCCCAAGAAATTAACACGGGTTCTACACCACTGTGCTTTCTGAAAGGAAAGTTTTGCTCCGGCGGCCCTCAACTGTGTCAGAACATAACGGATCTCCGCTATGTGTTCCTCCACAGATGAACTTTTGATGAGGACATCATCTACATAAGCCAAGTTACCCCTTGCACCCAAGTCGGGCATGGCCTTGTGTAGAAAAATGTTGAATTCATTGCCGGAGTTGAGGTATCCGAAGGGAGTCCGGGTCCAGGTGTACTGCTGGCCCCCAAAGGTAAAAGCCAGCTTGTATTGGTCCTCCCTACTGACAGGCACAGTCCAGTATCCATTGGTCAGGTCTATTGCAGTGAATACCTGTGACCCCTGGATCTGGGCCAGCCCTTGGTCAATGTAGGGCAGAGGCCATCGGGAAGTATGGACCCGTTTGTTGAGCTCCCTAAGGTCGGCGCAGAGTCTCCACTGGCCGTTTGGCTTCAATATTCCCAGCACCGGATTATTGAAGGTGCTGTGGACGGGACGGATTATTCCCCGGGACTCAAGGTTCTTAATTATTTCCGTAAGGGACTCCATGGATGCGAGAGGCAAACGATATTGCTTCACAAACACTGGAGTCATGCCAGGGTCCGTGGGGATTGTTGTTGTGTGGATGTCGGTGCGACCACAGTCATATGAGTCTACCGCAAAGAGATCTTGGAAATCCAAGAAAACTTGTTTCAACTTTTGCTTTTGTTCCAGAGTCACACAGGCATCAGCTAGGTCGACTCTCTCTTCCACCATCTGCCTGAAGCCTGGAAAGACTTCTGGTTTGGCTATTTCAGCGGCCTCCTCCAGCTGGGTGGAGAAGTCCCTGGTCAGAGTGCTGATTTGGACTGGAGGCTTCAGGTGGGAAAGGCAGCCCTCATGGACCTGGAAAATCACCTCATCCCTCCTGAAGTCACAAGTCACATCTTCCTTACCATAGGGGCAGGAAGTGTACACCAGGAAGTTCCCCCCATGCCGGGTAAAAATCCTGTCTGGTGTTGTATGGTCCTCACTGTCACTGTCAAAACAGTCCTTGGGGATTGGTCCTAACAGTTCATTACCTAAATCAATGAAAAAATGTCGGTCATCAACCGCCATTCCAATAATGGTGCCTGCGGCTAGAGTAATACTCTTTAAGTCGCTGTTATCCACCTCTATTGGAATGGTGTCATGTTCTATGTTGACTAATGGTGTTGGGTTTACCCCCAACCCTTGCTGTTGGAGAGAAGCATTTAGATGTATGTAAGCATCAGGGTTTTTCAACTCTTGTCCCCTTTTAACTTTCACTTCCAGGGAGAATTGTCGGGTCCTTTCTGGGATGGTGACTTCCTCTTTAATCTGAATTTCAACTGCATAAGGTAGCAATTGAGCTGACCTAAATGCTTTTTCTGGATCATCAAAGCCCATGGGATTATCCGCTAATCGGGACCAAGCTTTGAAGTTTATTAGGTCCAAACTAATGGCAAAGCGATTGAGAATGTCACTGCCTAAGTAAAAGGCGGCAGGGACGTCTCGCACGACCCAACAATTATGGACAATGCTCTTGTTGCCAATGGAGATTTTGAGCATACACCTGCTTGGCAGGAGATGTTTGGAATTAGGTGCTTCCAGGTCCATTTCCCATTTGTCTATCAGTTTGAAGGTGGGAATGGCTGGATCTTTTGGAAGTTGGCGAAACATGGCTTCGCTGATGAAGCTCTTACCGTTGTTCACACACACTCGAGCAAGAACAGAGTCCTTCCCATCATTTAACTGAACAGGGATGAACAACTGCTCTCCAATTTGCTGAATATCAGCCAGGCTCTGAGCTGATTTCACATCTTTCTGGACTGTAGGAGTGGGAGTTTCAGATTGTGGATTGGTATAGAATTTCAGAGTGTTTCCTTCCAGCGTGGAATACCACTTTAGACTGGAAGGAAGGTTGATTTTCAGAAATAGAGAGGACCCCCCATCACCAGTCTGTTGTCCTACTGCTATTACTGTCACGTCTGGAATTTGGCTATTCTGGAAGTGAAATTCTACTTGGTCAGATTTTTGTTCAACCATGTGGCATGTGCTGTTTAAACTAACATGGTTGACACTCTGTTTTAATTTTATTGGTCGGCTAGTCTGGGTCCAGAGGACCTTGTTTACGCAATCTATTAGGGGTGACAACCTTCTCGGGAGGTCATTCCCTAGTAAACAAGGGGTGCCCTCTGGGGTCACAACTATGACCGGGTGTTTCAACTTGTGTCGCCCGATCTTAATGTCCAAATCTGCAGTCCCCTCAACGGGAATTTCCTTCCCGTCAAAGTTCTGGAGTTGTCCAGGAAGTGAGGTGAGAGGAATTTGGTAATTCTCTCCCCTTCCTGCATTCAGTTCATCAAAGGCCCTTCTGGACAGAAGGGTAGCTTGAGATCCAGTGTCCACCAGTGCCGAGATTGTACCCTGCCCCTGTACTTGTACCGGGGCATAATATCTTCCCTCCTTCTCCTCAAGGGGGCACAGATAGTGTACATTTTTGGACAACTGGTGGGCTAATTTTCTGGTTTTGGACATCGCGAGAAAAGAATTTTGGGCAGAATTCTGTGGAGAGCCTTGGGAATCTGAAAGAAAAAGTTGGCAACTGGAGATCAGAGCCATTGTGGGTTCCCCTGGTTCCGGTTCTGGGCCGCCCCCCCCTTTTTGGAGGCAGTCCCCAGGATGGGTTTGAACCAGGGGATTTTCTTGCTGTTGGTTCTGGGATGAGATGGTGGGCGGCGGTAGCTCAGTCTCCACATCTCCCCAGTCTGGATTTGCATCCCTAGGGACCCATTTTTCTTTGGGAGGAGTTCCCCCCTCTCTGAAGGAGAAGATCCTTTCCCCAGGATCCTCTGAGGATCCCTCTCCCTCAAATTGGAAGATCTGTACCTCCTCCTCAAACTGAGTCTGTTTGGGTCTTTTGTTTCTCCTACCCCCCCTCTGCTCCTTAGGAGGCAGACTTTCAGGGGCAAGAGATTTTGTTTCCGGTTCCTGGGTTTCTAGGGGCTGTTTACAAGTGAGGAAGGAAGCTTCCTCCAAGGCTTTACACCCCCCTTCCCCTTGTGCCTCCTCCCTGGGAACCGGTGAGTTATCGGGGTGCTGCCCCCGTCATTGTTCTGGAGCACCAGGTCCAGAGTTGGGTGCGTTCTGCGCCGGCATGCTGATCTGAGGGTTCTGCTGAGCCCTCAGTATGTGACCCATATCCCGCGCCATGTTTTGAACCTGGCGCTCTAACTGGGAAACCCGCTCAGGCTGATACGGGGCCCTGTTTTCTCCCCTGGGCTGATCCCGGGAAGGGTAGCTATCCCTCCTCTGGTAATACCCCGGGTTGGGAAGATTTGGGTACCCCTCCACCCTTGGCCTCCCCTCTCCCGGATTCAGTGGTCTGGGCTCAGGGAATTGGGGAAAGAAGGAAGGATGGTTTTGGGGCTGAGAGTCGGGTGGATATCTGGGGAAAAAGTTCTGCCCAGGGTTTGGTAAATTTCTGCCCTCCTGTGGGAAGTTTGGAGGGAAGTTCCCTGGGTTAGGTGCTTGTCTGGATCCCCCCCCTTGGGCTGGAGGAGTCCACACATAACCCAGGATGGGTCGATTTCCCTTGTAACGGGGACTTACATAATCAGGAGAGCGAGGGACCCCATTTGTGGGGCTGCCTCCCTGGCTCCCTGTCTGTGACTGGCCCGAGGACCTTCTGGGCCTAGCATTATTAGGTGCAGGTAGGTTTTTAGGCCCCCCCATCTCCAGATCCAAAACGGGGGTGACCTTTACCTCTGCCACCTTGACAGCAGCAGGGGTGCTGTTGGCTTTGGGGTTTTTCTGGGCATTGCTTTTATTTTCTATGGGCTTCTGCACCTCATAGATCCGGGTAGCCTGTTCAATGACCCAGTCTAAAGATCTTTTCTCATGAAAATCCCTCACGAGCTGGGTCATTATATATTTGGGCAAGGCATGGAAAAATGTATTGACAAACTCTCTACTATCTGTGCGCACCCTTCTTGTGGTCTGTGCAAAAGCACGCTTTAACTCCTGCACAAATTCTTGTGGGGCCTGATCCTCCCCACATTGCAAATTGTAGGCTGCCTTGCGAGCCTCTTGAGGATTTCTGTGAACAGAAAAATGTTTCAGGATGGCCGCCTTATAGGTGGACCATCTTAAATGATTCTGGTCCTCCAGCCCCGCAAAGAAACTGGAGTATTCCGGGGAGAAGGTCCACTTTGCATATTGAATGCAGCTTTGGCTGTCCTTCAAATGGAAAGTCTCCATCATTTGTTCAAACAACTCTAAGTGCTCCCAAACAGAATACTTAGCGTTCTTATGGTAAGGCGTGATGACGCTCCTGATCGCCTTAATCTGCTTTAAGGGGTCCTTAAGCAAGGCCCTTTTTGCCTTATTGGCCTTTTTGGTTCGGGTAACCCTTGTCCATTCTTCCTCGGACTCAGAGGCACTGCTCCCAGAGGTTCCCGTCTGTTCTTCCAGGTTTTCCCGGATTCTGCGAGCCTGGGAATGGCTGGCAGAATGTGGGGACCTGGTCTCCTGTGTCCTGCGCAGTTCAGAGGAGTCTTCAGATTCCTCCTTGCTGCCAGGATTTGATGGGTACCCCCTCCACTGACCTAACTGGGCAGAGGTTTTCAGGATGCCCTTAATGGGCCTACTCTCCTGGGGTTCCCCATTGAACTGTACTGTACTTGGGTGCCCATACCCGGATGCCCACCCCTCCATTCCTGAGTGGTACTGGCCTATGAGCCCCATACTCTTAGCTGGATAGTGATCTGCCATCCCTGCGGCCCTGTGCTCATGTGCGCCAGGGGACATGGGGGTGGTAGAGTCCAGGGACTGGGGGAGCTGAAGGCCCCTGGTGTTAGGGCTCCTGCGGTTATGGTCAGGAATCTCTCTTTCCCAGCGGACCTCATCTCTATCCGCCCCTGCTCCCTGTTGCAATGCAAGAGCCTGCATTTGTGCTTTCAGTTCCTCTGTTAAGGCCTTACTCGACTCTATCAGTTTCTCCTGCATCGCTACCTGTTGCTGGAGCCTATCATTGTGTTGACAGAGGGCCTCATTCTCCCTCTGTGCTTCCTGGTTGGTCCTGGAGAACTGGGCCAGTCTTTGCTGCAGGAGATTTACCTCCTGGGCAATGTCCCTATTGGCCTGCTCCTTTCTTGCTAGAGCATCTTCCACCCTTCTGGTGTGCTCTACCAAGTTCTGGTTTTCTTTTTGGAGATCACCCAGCCCCTGGTGGGCCCGGTGATTTTCTTCCATTTTTCTTTTTAAATGGCAGACTTCCTGGCCTAAGGCGTCTCTTTCCTGACTAAGAGCCTGCATTTGTGCCGCCAGGTCGTCCCTTTGCCTTTGGAAGGCACCAGCTTTCTGGCGCTCCTGATCAAACTCTGCCTGGGTATCCAGGTCTTTCAGAATCAGTTTATTGCTCTCCTCCTTCACTCTATCTAGGTGGCCTTGCAGGGTGACTACCTGCTCAGCACATGCCCTATTGAAGTCTAGCTGTTGCTCCAGCTTTTTCTGGCTTTGCAGTAGGGAGTTCAAACCTTCTTGGTGTTCCTTCTGCAAGGCCAGAAATCTGGTATCCTGTTCTGACTTTTCCTTTTGCAGCACATCCATATCCTCCTTTATTTTAGTGATGTACTGTCTGGTCTCATTTTCTGACTCCTGGCTTCTGTGCAGCCTTTGCTCAGAAGAGACCAGGTCAGATTGGACCTTCTGTAATGCCATCTGTTGCCTATTTGCCAGATTTTGGCTTTCAGCACATCTATCCTGCATGTCTCCCATATATAGGTACAGGTATGCTGCTATCCTGGCAATCTTATTGTGTTCCTCTTTGGCTTTAGGAGCCATATATAGTTCACTCAGGGCCACATGTAAGGGACCCTGATCTCTATATATATCTGACCCTGTTTCAGTGACCTGTTGTGTAATGGCCTGCAACCACACATCCTGGCCCTGTTCGGTCCATTCACCTCTCACAAATAGCTTATGCAAGAGGTGCTCTCTGGCTATTTTCATATCTACCAAGGTCGTCATTCTAGAGATTGGTCTCTGTCCTGACTTACCGAAGTTTGTATTTTATTTTTGCAGAACAGAACTTTTCTTGGAGTGTCCCTTTTGAGGAATGCTTCACAGCGTAATGCAGCGTGGTGATCCGACCGGATGTATGTATCCCGTCAGTTCGCACACTGTATTAAGCTGCACAAGTGGTAAATCTAACCCAACGTCTCGGCTCGAGCCCCCAATTTGTAAGAGGATTCAATTCAACACTACAGCTAAGTCAACGCCTAGTCTATAATACTGAATGAAAACCCTTATTGATATATCTTTAGGTCCAGTTCATGCGTTCTGGATGACTACCCCTATATAACACCCCTCTCTTGGAATCCCCCTGACCCCACTGAGCCAAGAAGTAGTTCTGTTTTGCAAGTTTAAAAGGTTTATTTGATAATTTACAATATATATTATATCACGCTTTATAATAAATTAATAATTGAATAGCACACTTAATCTGATATGATAAAGATTGACAACAGAGAATCTGGCACTAGCACACTTCTTTATAATTACTAAGGAGTTGAGATGAAATGGATAAGATAGCACACTGGTAAATAGGAACAAAAGTATAATGTGGTAGAGGATGCTTTATGTAAGCTCAGGTGGATGCAATATTCAATGAATGCAGTACAGAAAATACTCAATATGATTTCAACCAAACAATGTAATCACTTTTCTCTGGCTATTCACTCCCCCCCTCTTTATGCAATGCAAGGAAATGGGAGGAAAGCACACAGTTCTCAGAAATGCAATCAATGTAATCAGTTCAATCCAGCAAGCTTAGACAACAGAAAACAGATAGGAGTTTTGAAATCACAGGCCCAAATTGCTTTGATATGTGCTGGCAATGAATGAGAAATATGCTGGAAACGCTTTTAATTCCCTTTCAGAGGTTCAGGGTGAGTGGTATCTAGTTAATATTAGTCCAGGCTCACACTAGCAATGATGCAGGGATAGTTAGCAGGTTAAACGAATTTCTGGCAAATGGAAGGCAAGCAGCAGCAGTTTTTACATGTGAAGAAATTTGCAAATCGCGGTAAAATTCGCGAATGCGTGTTCCGCGATTGCGGTAAAACTATAAGGGGTAGGAATGCGTTTCTTGGTGCGATTCAAAGCTACGATTCTAAGCTATCAGAGGAAAGTTACTGCAAGTCTCTAGCCCAAACGGTCGCGGAGATATGAGCGATTTAATAAAGGTCGTTTTTGGTTTTGCAAATTTTAAAAGCTCAAAATGACAAGTGCAGCTTGCAACTAGAAATGACAGGTGACAGCTAGGAGGCAGTTCTACTTAGGTTAAATAGATTGAATTAGATGAATTTAAACTAAGAGATTGGTTCTACACAGTTCTGCTGGGTACTCACACTATATTCTTGAATTAAATGGGCCTCATCACGGATCTGGTCAGGGTTTTAGACTGGGCTCAGGTCACTCTCTCTGCTGGTCTGGGTCTCTCTGGTCTGGTCTCTTAGTACAGCACTGCTTTCTCTCTGGTCTGGTCTCTTTGGAGGTTTGATGGAGGTAAAGTATGGATCTCTGGATGTTGTATGGTCCGGCAGAGTGCGTTGCAGCAAATGGAGTTGAAGGTCTCTACCTAAGTTTCAGTGGTCCATTTATATGTTCTGCAAGTGGGCGTGTGTGTTTGGTCATAACTAAACTCGCCCCTCTCACTTGTCATTGGTCAAGCTTTCATTCGTCCCCTGATTGGCGAACTAAGTTGTGTCAGAGTGATGTCAGCCATTTATGATCTCTTGAAGAACCTCCCTTATCATCTGTGCACCCAAATCTATATATGATCAAAATACATACTTCAGAGTTACACAGTTGTTTGAAATTACATACCCATGTCACCTATCACATGAGGTATACTCTGTCCCAAATCTGCTGTTTCTAGGAGCTTGCATTCACAAATGGCAACTTCTAGCACTTTTTAATGTGCTAAACAACATTGGATCTTCATTAAATTTTATACAACTGTTCCTCACATATCTACCCACATGCCAATGCATTTTCGTTTGTCTAGCTGAAACAGGGAGTCTGTAATATTAATAAACAATGGGGTTTTGCCCCAGAACATCACACAAATTCGAGTTTGGCCTTGAATTAAAGGTACATTTTTTAAATTAAAGCTCTCAAAGTTATACATTTCTGTCATTTGATTACAAAGAGTTATCAGTGTTTTTGTAAAATATATATTTTCCTTTCAATTCAGTCCTCAGAGTGTTGAGGTCCGCCTCCAAGACTTGGGTGGGTCAGTCACAGATCTCTGCTGGCTGGCAGATCTTTGTTGACAGCAAACATTTCAGAATTAACATATTCCTTTCAGAGGAAAGGGTCCTTTGTGTGGTGTCCGGCAAGCTCACATCAGGAGGCCAGGGGGCCACTTTGCATTTAATTAACAGAACCCTGTTATTTCCTGGCTTCTTGTGTTGAGTTCTGAAGTGTCAATAGTTCCCAGACAGGCAACCCCTTTGAACCTTTGATGAAATAAGACCCCTTTTCTTTGCATTTAGACAATCTTGCAAAACAGCTCTCCTGTCAGAGTTTAGACCGCTAGCGCCACCATCGGGATTTTGTTGGCACTGCATGCAACTTTGGGATTTTCTTGGATTAATGCATTCTAAACAGGAATGGTTCTTACATGGTAGTAAATCCTTGCTTAACATTGTTTTGATGGGGCTCCTTATAGTAAGATGGTTATGTGGAACCCCACAAAAAGGGTTGAATCTTTAAAGTGGTCCAATGAGTCACGATTTCAGCAACTTTTTGACATCAGTAACAGTGGATTTTGTTAACAAAGACCTTTCTTTACACTGGTGGGTGGCAAGTTAGGTAACCATTTTGGTGTGCGCACAACTGCGCAGCTCTCCTGGATTCTGGGATGAAATGATGGGCGGCGACAGCGCATCCCCATCTTTACCCACTCCAATTATTTATTTTTGTTCTGGGGCAAAATGATGGGCAGCGACAGCTTAATCCCCATCTTTACCCCGTCTAATGATTCCACATGGGTCAAAACCCTCCACAGTGTTGCATAGGCAGAAAGTGAACAGATGATCTTTCTTGTTTGTAATGCCTGTAAACTACAGATGCACTGTGTAAAAAAAAAATCAAGGACAAAAAGAAAAAATGCTTCAAAGAGAGTTCAAGTGAATTGGGAGTAACCATGCTGTCAGCTTTCAGCAAATTAAGAATAACATCTGTTCATAGGTGGTGGGCTGAGTTGCCTTCGGTGGAAATGTAATGTACAAAATAATCTTCATCCAGCTCAAAATAAATCAATAGTTTGTCCCAAATGTCAATGAACAGAGTCCTTTGTGGGCCCAAATGCCTGAAAATCACAATAATCCAATGTAGTGGCTTTTAAAACCAGCCAGGAAAAAAAGAGCGACTTCAACCCCTCCCCTCTGCATAGTGAGCAATGGGCTCAGTCCTTCTCCCTCTTGCTTGGTCCTTCCACCTGTCTTTCTGCCTACTGTGTGCCCCGCCAACAGTTCATCTCCTCCCCTGCCTTTCCAATATCTCTCTTTTATGCTATTCGGGCTGAAACTGTCAACTCCTTTTATTAGCACACATATCTAACAGAAGAAAAAAAGCGGTTGAGTCCCAAAAAGCGGTTTAGCTCACTGGTCTAGTATCAGTGTAAAGCATCTTTTTAGGGAAGTAAAAAGCATGTTTATGTTGAGAGCAAGGCTCATGCAGCTACTACACCTTCCTCCCACTCATACAAGCCACTCAGCAGCTCCAAACTTCACAGGATGTTCTCTTCTGTAGTTCTCAGCAGTTCTTTGCCTTGGTTTACATGATGTACCCGCAGGAACCATGACAAAGATGATGGTCTGGTGTGTAGCCCGGAAATCCAAACCAACATTATGTTCTGCAGTTAGTTGTGAATCCTACTCCTCCGTGAATGTATCAAATGCATTTGAATATAGTGCCTACATTTAGGGAACCTAACTATGTACTTGCATGCAGCGTTCATGGCTTGGAATATTTGCTCAAAATACCATGCCGTAAACGTGACTAAACATGGCAAAAACTGAAAATCCATGTCACTTCCAGCCTTTATTCAAGTTGGAGATAGTCTTAGTTTGCGACATTTGTAGACAAATCATCTCCTGATGAGTCTTTTTATCCATGAGGTAGGTCTTCATATTGCAGCTGGACTGTAGTACTTGTAGTACTTGAAGTGGTGAGTCATTTCGGATCTCTGCCCGGGTATGCTTTGTGGGTGAGGCATAGAGCCTTGAAGTTGGTTAGCCATTGGATCCGGTGAGAAACCAGAAGGTGTCTCACCCGTTAGTCCCCGGGGATCTGTCATCCAGGTGGCCAGGACACTGCCATCACTTTTGGATCGAGGAATGGGAGTGGGAACGGGACAACAGATGGTGAGACGTGGTATCCCCTTCCCTATGGCATCTTTACCCCATCCTGCCAAGTAGGATATTTAGGAACTCTACCCCCACCCCTTTACAACACAAACACTTTTTCATGGATAACCCGCTATGAGAGAAAAGTAACTAACACCCGCGCCGTATACCTGACATGTCCTAATACTATGGTCAGGCAAGGTCAGGCAATTATCGTCAAACACTCACACCTGACTTCCATTCCCACTTCCCCACGCGGATAAAAGACGGAGCATGAGAGCACACTCGAAGTGAGGCAAAGCACACGAGAAAACAGCAGGTCCAAGATGGCAGTTTAACGAGAGGAGAAAGACGGCAAAACAGAAGGGGATTACAAGGAGAGAAGTTCCTTTGAGGTTTTTGACAAGGAACTGTTGCTTTCATGTGCCCTCAAGATTGGAAAGCGTAAGACCAGGAAAACAGGCGGAAGAATCCTGCATTGTGTGTCGGAGATACCCGGGGCCCTCCAGCGTCAATAATCAAGGTGGGGAGAATTATCAGCCACCGTGGTACTTTCCTTGGCTCCAAGAACAAAGCAGCATCATTGAAATCAACCCAGCCGGGGAGTTGGGGAGACAGATACAAGATCCGTCTGTGTTGCAGCCAAGGTTGCGAGGGACAACATTGTATGGCGAGCTATGGAATTAACATTATTTGAAATATGTGTGATAAAAGACGCTAAAGTTGAACTGCTGATGAGTGATTGAACTTTGAAACCAAGATACGATACCTCTGACAGAGTGGTGCGGACTGAATCTGTGCTCAATCAAAGGTCTCTGTAGGGTATCCAGCTGAAAAGTGAAAGAGTTTTAGAGAATTGTGAATCGAAGAAGCGGTCCTGCGACGGGTCAAGTGAACTCCCGCGCACAATCGAAAGTCGTTGATGTTAATACAGTAAAGAAAGTTTGTGGTAAAATAGATAAAGTTGATCCTAGCCTGGCAGAGGGAGAACAAAGCTTTGTGTTAAAGTGGGTTTGAGCCCGGCAGAGGGGAACCCGGCGTGAAGTGAAAATCACCCAAGAAGGTTTTGTGTTAAAGTGGGTCTGAGCCCGGCAGAGGGTGACCCGGGTGACAGAAAATGATGCCAGAATTTGTACGTGTGAAATCCTAAGAAGAAAGGAACTTTGATATTTTGTCATGTTGCATCAGGCAAAAGAGACTTTGAATGGCAAAGAGACTTTGGCACAGCAGGCCATGATGTTGAAGTTTTGAACTGCACCCTCGTGCTAGAGAAGCCAGAGACTGTGCTAAACTCGAGTGTGCCGCCTTGTCCCATGCTGAAAACGTGGGGAAGGGAAACCACTGGCTTGAATATCCCGACATATCATTTCTTGAACACTTTTCTTTTGCATAACATTGTTTCCCACAGTATTTGTATTTAGAAGTAAGGATTGGCAATAGGTTTATTAGTATAGGCCCTTTTATTTTGATAGACACACCACTAGGACTGTCTTATTATTTGATGGTCCTAGCCTGCTCCCATCTTTACATTTAGGATTAGATAGGCGGTTTTCAAACCCGATCGAAGTTTAATATACATCCTTGAACTGAGATCAATCACATGTGTCTGTCTTACTCTTTGATACCATGCCTTCCTTACAATCCACAGCCAATGTAGTCATTTGAAGACTTTGCAGAAATTGTCTTATTTGTCTAGTTTGTACAGCTCTGATTGTTTATCACTTGCAATCATTGAATCTCTTGTTTGCAGAGTGCACTGTTTACACGGTCCAGTTTGGATAGAATAGGAGTAGGTCCTGAAAGACTTCCACCTTACGAGTAAATTGAAGGACAGGTAGATGTTTTGAGCATATGTAGATGAACTGGCATTTTCTGATCAGTTGTTTAGCTTAGGTTCAAAGATGGGTTTGATATCATTGGTAAAGCTGAGGCTCCTGACTTGGGCATGAGTCCAGTAAGGCCAGCCATGTGAAAAGTAGATGTTTGATGCTTTTCTTGTCAAAGCTGTCAAAGCTGATCATCAAGTGTGCATTATCATACTATAACGGATTCGGACATGCTACTGCACAGTGTTATTTAACTTAGTAGAGGAAAAGGAAAAAGTACTGTGGAATTTCATGGGTATGGTGGTGGGGCGTGGATGACGATGGGCTGTGGCTAGAGTCATGGCAGGCAAGTGACAAGCTCTACAAAGTCCCAAAAAAGTCAGGTCTGTGGGATGTTTTGACCCACTAGGCTCTGCCCTGTGGCATCACTGTGTGCTGGTGGCACCGGAATCAGCAAAATGGTCACGAAAATCCCATGTGCGTCAAAACCTAAGGAAATTGCGCTCCACCAAGCACAAAAAGATGGCTGCCAAACCTAGCATGTATTTTGTCAGTGGTGAAATAGAGACCGCACTTCTGAAACATGTCATTGGGCTGTCCAACATGTAAAAATGGAGCACAGATGAAAAGCAGTGCTTGCTGAAAGAAATCCGAAATCTGCTTTTAAATCTTTTCTTGGTTGCTAAAAAATAAAGAATGCTGGTCCCAAACACCCGCAAACATCCAATCTTCTTGTTGGGTGTCCCATGCTATGCAATACAAGGAATTATTGTGCATTTGCAATATCCAGGAAAGTTGAATTGGTCACAAAAACATCCACAGCCAGTTTGCCTGCCTGGGAAAGCTGTCAAAATCTGGGCGCAGTACCAGCAGCCGCCTGTGACTGTTTCAAAAGCCGGTTTTAAAACTGTAAAAGTTGTACCATTAAGATCTAATGTCTCAAATCTAAGTGACTTGTTATCAAGAGCAAACTAGGTTGTCACTATTTAAACTGATTTAGAGCCTAGAATCAGTGTTATAGATGTTTGTTTTAAAATTGTAAGTTTATTTTCAACAAAGAAAAATGTAACAAATGTACTTTTAAAGTAAGCCTGATTCAGCCAAAACTACAAAGAAACTTCCCCCACTTGGAAAGACCCCTCCCTTCTGCTTCCCACCAAAAGGGCAGGAACTCCCATTCATGTGTTGATTAAGAGGGGAGGAGAATTGGGCTGCTGCTCATGGGAGAGACAAAGGACCTTCCTGAGCTGAAAGGATATGCAGATTGCAAGTGTCAACAGTGCTCTCTGCCAGAGGAAGAAGGCAGGGTTTGCTCTTGAGCTACAAGAAACCTTTGGAGGCGGATATAGACCGTTTTGTTGATTCACAAATGGACAAAAAGCAGATTCCTAATAAGACTGATAATTTATTGTGGACAATTTTTAAAAATATAGAAACCCTGGACTTCTGAATCTAAATTTTGGGTGCACATTTTAAGAGGTGCCCGAACTCTGTGCTATGTTCTGGGACATAACTGTAGAAATTGTGGTTTTATAGCAAATGCATTGATGTCAGAAATATGAAACTTCACACACTTATGCCCCTATGCAATGCGCACATGTGTACCAAGTTTGGACAAAAGAGACATTGTATCCCGGACAAAAAGTGTGAAATCTGTCGAACCCAGACCCAAGATCCTACAGAGACAGGGCTTGGATGAATACTTGCTCCACAAAATATGTGATCTAGATATGCTATTGCTATCAAGTTTGTAAAATTGTAAATATGTATTATATTAAAAGTAGATTTCATGTGCAAAAACAAAGGGGAGGGTTTTCCTGCCTCATAAACCACATCGTCATGATGACACTCTGATTTCTTCTCCAATCAAGGGAGAGGAAAGGCCCTAGCCAATAGAATACCTGGGGGGTGCGCCTAGGATAATTCAGCATACCCACCCCTTTAGTAAATACATAAATAGAGACAGCTGAGGGCTCACACAGACACACACATTCACCCACCAACCGATTGCTGGCTGAGCATTTTGCAAGAGATCCATCCATATTCCAGACTCCAGAAACTTTGAAAGCAGAAAGGCCCATTTCCAAAGCTGTACCATTCTCAACTTGGCCTTTAAAAATCCAGAAACCAGAATTTACCCCAGACCTCTAAGGGGAACCAAAGAACAGCCTAGCTGTGCTATATCTGCTTTCCTGCTAAGAATTATTGCCAGAATCCAAAGATCCAACCCAGTAGAGCCGTGCTGTGACCAGATAGCTGTGAACCAGAGTCTGTGAGATCCAGTCCAGTCCTGCCGTGCGGCGTCCAGAGGTCCTTGCTGATTGCTGACCCATCCAGTCCGGTGTGCCCAGCAGTCTGTCCCAGAAATCTTGACTGACCTGAATCCCTGACGGTTCTGTCCAAACCATATAGTGAGTATCCTTAGTATAAGACTGTCATTAGAATATGTACTGTCCATAAGTCATCCATATCCAAATCCATCCCATATTATATCCAGAAATGCATTGTTAGAATATTTTTGTCTTGCCTGAACTCTCCATCTCATCCCTATTATCTTCTGTACTAGTTTGCGCTGATATATTTTCAAAAGAAGGCGAGCGTCTCGGCAGGCAAAATCATCCAGAGATATCCCGGGCTGGTGGCTATGCTGTTGTGTAGTTTGCATCTTCATAGTCTATCCCTAGTGTAAAGAAACCTTGTTTGTATTTTAAAAAGCACATTCTTGTTTTACATTTTGCCTCTTTCTAAAAAACGACCTCCACGAAAACGTTCACAACTTCTTCATACTTTATGCTAGAAACGAAATTTAAGTGTCTATGTGAAGCTAACATCCAAAGCTTTCCAATTGCACCCGACCTCAAAATTAAGTTTTCAACTTCTCATTGCTCTCTAATCATTGCTAGTGTTTGTCTGAACCCATACAAAGTGGCTCCTATTAGAAGTTCAATAATTTCAATGAATTAAACAATTTTCAGTGTTTTTACTCATTCATACAAAGCCAACTTTAAAACCATTTTGACAAGTTTGCAATCATTCCTGTTTCTCTGTGTTTGCTGGGGGAAAGTGGGATTGATACAGTTACTAAATTCTGCATTTCTGAAACCTGGTCTCTCTCTTTCTATCTCTTTATATTGCATATTGGGGGATTGAAGGGTGTGCAGGGGGAAAGAGTAACCACATTGCTATTGATTTGAACAAACCCACAAAAGTATTATTTCTGTGCTGCATTATTTTTCCCATCATTGCTCCTTATGATTAAAGAGATTGTTTAGTGTGACATCACCCCATTGGTGATTATTGTATAACCATTAAAAATAGTGTGATATATATTGTGCAATACATAATAAATATTTTAACTTTGCAAACCAGCCTGCTTCCTGGTTCAGTGTGATCGGGGTGGATTCAAAGAGAGGGGCGTGATATAAGTGGTACATCGTTCTGAAATAAAATAACTTATAGACACAAATAATTAATTAAGGGTTTCAGCTGTGCATTACACGCTAGGCATTGACTTAGGTGAAATGCCGGGTTGAAATCACTTACAAGATTGGGGGCTCGATGCCGGGGTTTCTGAATTAGACATACCACTTGCGACAGCTTAATACAGCGTGCTAACTAACGGGGTACATAAACCCTGTTGGGCTACCACACTGTGCTACACTGTGAAAAGCACCCTTCAATAGGAACGCTCTATGGAATTTGGTCTGTTTTGCAAAAATAAAATAAACTCCTGTAAGTCAGAAAGGAAATTAATATTTCCGGAATGGCGACCTTGGTAGAAATCAATATGGCAAAAGAACACCTACTGCACAAATTATTTGTAAGGGGTGAATGGACAGAGCAGGATCAGAATGTGTGGTTGCAGGGAATTAAATAACCGGCCACTGCAACAGGATTAAATATATGGCAAGATCAGGGTCCATTACATATGGTGCTGAGTGAACTGTATATGGCCCCTAAGGTAAAAGAAGAGCAAAGTCAGATTGCCAAAATAGCAGCATATCTGTACCTCCACATTGGAGCAATACAGGACAAATATGCCGAAAAACCTAGACCTGGCAAACAAGCAACTACAAGCATTAGAAAAAGCCCAAACTGATCTGGACTCTGCAGAGCAAAGGCTACAAAGGAGCCATGAATCAAAAAATGAAACCAGGCAGTACCTGATAAACATAAAAGAAGATATGGATATCCTGCAGCAGGAAAAGGTAAAGCAGGATACCAAAGTACTGGCCCTGCATCAGGAGTGCCAAGAAAGTTTGGACTTTACTACAGAGCCAGAAAAAGCTGTAACAGCAAATACATTTTAACAGGGCATGCGCAGAGCGGGTAGTCACCCTGCAAAACCGCCTAGACCAAGAAAAAGAAGAGAATAATACATTAATCCTGAAAGACCTTGACACCCAGACAGAATTTGATGGAGAGCGCCAGAAAGCTGGTGCGCTCCAAAAACAAAGGGGCAACCTGGCTGCCCAGAGGGGTACTCTTATTCATGAAAGGGATACCTTAGGCCAGGAGGTCAGTTATCTAAAAGATAAGATGGAAGAAAATCACCTGGCCCTCCAGGGATTGGGTGAGCACCAAAAAGATTATACAAAACTGTTAGAGCACTCCAGGAGGATGGAAGATGCTCTGTCAAAGAGTGACCAGGCCAGCAAGGACAGGACTCAGGAGGTAACCCTCCTGCAGCAAAAACTGGCCCAGTACTCTAAAATGACACAGGAAGCACAGAGAGACAATGAGGCTCTCTGTGAGAAAAATGACAGGCTACACAGGTAGCTATTCAAGAACAACTGATAGAGACTAGCAAGGCCTTGATAGAGGAACAGAAAGGTCAGGTTCATGCATGGCAACAGGGAGCAGAGGCTTTGAGAGATGAGGTCTGCTGGGAAAGGGAAACACCTGAGCATGACCTCAGGAACCCTAGTACCAGAGGCTTTCATCTTTTCAACCCCATGGACTCTGCCATCCCCATGACCACTGGCGCATATTAGCCCAGGGCCACGGGGTTTGGCAGACTTCAATCCAATGAGGAAATTGGGACTCATAGATCAGCACCTCCCAGGAATGGATGGGCGGGCATCTGGGTATGGGCTCCCAAGTACCAAGTGAATTGTATATGGTTAACCGTTGTATCGGAAAACATAACAGATGCACACTTTTGTGCTGCACTACGACAGCCAAATATTGTTCAATAAACTTCACATGTATGACAACTTGCTTATGTAAAAAACACAAACTTGTGTGTGTGTTTATTTCTTTCGTAACAAAGATTTTCTGTTATCTCATTCAGTATATCATAGGCACATTGCATATTATATTGTCATATACAAACCTGTTCGTGTATGACTGTTTCAATAATAATTTTTTTACCAATTACAGTTTTAATCACATCATGATTCTTCAACAAACAATACTTCATTCATTTGTAGTCAAATTGTTCCAAAATGTCTTGATATCCTTGGTTTATTGTCCCAGTTTTACACACGCCCTCTTGCAGACTTTTAGGATTCTAACCTATGGTTTCCACTATGCGTTTCGGGCAATGTGTTCGCCCTTCTTCTTCAGGTTTTTTCTGTCTTTTTTCTGCAAAATCAATGTGTACAGATATCTGCATTAGTTTCTATTACTTTCTACAATCATTCTATGTATACGTCTGACAGTTATCACTTGACTAACCTTGGTCCCGGTGAACCAGTATGTGGCAATACTCTGCACACTTCTGTGTGGTGACTGTGTGTCTCTTAGTTTCTCTTTTGTACAACTTCTTATTTTCAGAGTTCCACAACTATAGGAGATAAAGTTAAAAGCCTGGATTCAGTCATGTATTCTGTGGGGAATCATACTAACATTGCTTCTTTCATTTGCGCTTTGGGTGAAAAGTAGTCAGATCACAAAGGGGATCAGTCGCTAAAATCAGCGCTGAGTCCCACTATGTGATCCGTATTACAGATATTGCTTCTTTCATTCATTCTTTGTTTGTTGAAAAGTAGTAAGATCACGAGTGGGATCAGTCGCTAAATTCAGCTCTGAGTCCCACTCTGTGATCAATATTGTAAACAAGTAAGACCTTTGCTGTTTAAAAGACTCACCGTTAGGTGTGGGACCTGTCTCATGTATATGCGGTTGCGGTGTGCTGTGTCCAATGTTATAAGCGTTCCTGGGTTAAGATCCCTCCGGAGATTCCTTCGCTCTGTTCATGTGGCTCGTGGGCTAAAGGACACTCGTCCTACACGGTGGACGCGGAGCATCCTACTGTGGATGAATGTTCGAGGGCAAAAGGAGTCCCTCGCGGTACGGAGTACTTTCGTTTCACTCGCATTCGCGTTTTCACCGCTGTTTGATTCCTGTGTTCTTTTCCCCGTAATGATGGTGTTGCCGTATGCTGGGTCCTACATTGGAGGGTTGCTAAGCAACCACTCTATGGCTGTGTGTCTACTGACTTGCCTGTTTTGGTTCATGGCGTAATTAAAGGCGCCATGTGGAAATAATGTACTTGCTGCACTGTCTTTCATGTAATGAGTTCTTGCTCATTGCCTACATGTTGTGTCTGCTATATTGTCTATTCTGGGGCCTTTTTCATATTCGCCATGTGCGGTCGGTATGTTTAATGAAGATTACTGGCATTGTTAATTCTGAATACTTTCCCTTTTACATTCAGATAATTTTCAACATAAACTAAGCCCATTAGCATCCATTGCAGTATATGCAGATGTACCACCAATTGAATACATTTGATATAAATCCTTTTGAGAAGTGTCACTTACAATTTTTCTTGATTATACATAACTGTTGTAACCAATGGTATATTTACCCTTTAACCAATTGTTGTTACCATACAAAATATATTTTGGTACATCTTATATATGACAATTATTATAATACAATATCTTCAACCTTTCTGATGGTTAAATAACAGATCACCACGTGCATTTCATTCATGGATGTTGTAAGTCCTGATCAGTACATTTGTGAATATGTTTTAATACAGTTTGCATAGAATTAATGACTCTAGGTTTCTTTTATTCACATTGTTAGTTTCACCCACATTGTCCAATCTATCCAAGGATTGATAGTTCGTACTGAGGCAGTTTCCCTCATCATTTATGGCCTTTCTAACTTTTTACAGGGTAGATATGCCTTGTGATGAATTCACAAGAAACAATTTAGGTCCCATTCCATGTTCATTCCCCTTGGGTACATGCTATCAAGTTTTTCTATCCAGAATATTTCTCTTTGTTGGAGCATTTTGTTTAGATTACCTCCCCTCCTGGGTAATATCACATGTTCCAGTATGACAAACTTAATTTGTGCAATTGTGTGCTTTTCTTTCACAAAATGTTGGGCCACTGGGGATTTTTCTGATTTCTGTCTGATGTTAGATTTATGCTCACACCATCGCGTCTTTGCTTTCCGTCCTGTAAGTCCCACATAATAATGTCCACATGGACATTTGATTCCATAAATTACATTGCTGGTATCACACGTTGAAGTGTGATGGAGTTGGATTCTTTTTCCATTATGGGGATGGCTAATCTCATTTCCTTTGATTAGGTTATTACAGCAATTGCAATTGTTACATGAAATGGTTCCTTTGTATATTGTTTCATTTTTCTTTTTGTGTCCAATGTCTGATTTTATTAGATGATCTCGTATAGATGGGCTTTTAGCATACGCAAATATTGGTGGTTTAGGAAACAGTTCTGCCAGTTTGGGATCTAGTTACAACAATTTCCAATTTTTTGTGATGATTCTTTTAATCGAATTGCTCTGTTGTGAGTATGTGGTTACATAGACCAGTTCAGTAGCTGTATTCTTTATTCTAGGTAGCATTGCTTCTGTCCTTGATGTTCCTTTGACTTTGGCTGCATGTCTAGATACTGTGTCTGAACTGTACCCCCTTTCCAAGAAGTTTTTCTTGAGATCTCTTGCTTTGATCTCATACTCTTCCTCATTTGATATAATTCTTCTGTATCTCAAAAACTGACTTAAGGGAATGCTTTCTATTGTTTTCTTGGGATGGAAACTTGATGCCAGTAATAAACTGTTTCTATCGGTGGTTTTCGTAAAGATTGTTGTCTCCAGTTTGTTGTCCTTTAGGTAAACCTTCACATCCAGAAATTCAATTGATGTTTGACTGAATTTGTGTGTAAATTTAATTTTTGGTGTGATCGTATTCATGTATGTGAAGAATTCATTTAACTCGTCCACTGATCTGTTCCATAATCCAAACAGGTCATCTATGAACCTCACTAGGCATTTAGGTTTGTTCTTCCATCTCGGGTTTTGTAGTACAAATCTTTCTTCTAAATATGTCATATAGGTGTTTGTGTAACTTGGGGCCATGGCAGCCCCCATAGATGTTCCTGAGATCTGAATAAAGTACCGATCTTCGAACATAAAGTAGTTATTGTTCAATATGATCTTCAGTAATTTCAATATGAATACACAATCACACCTGACTGTTTCTCTTGTATTTAGTAAAAGCCATTCCATGGCTTCGAGTCCTCTCTGATGATTGATGTTCGTATAGAGGCTCGCCACATCCATTGTGAATAGAATGTCTGTGGATTCTTCAAATTTGATAGACTTCAATATTGCCAAGAAGTGATTTGTGTCTTTGATATAGGTAGTCGCTTTCTGTGTTAAAGGTTGAATTAATTTATCCACATATTGTGCCAGTGGCTCTAATAGGCTGTTTTTAGCTGCAATGATGGGTCTTCCTGGTGGGTCCTCGAGGTTCTTGTGAATTTTCGGTAATATATATATGACCGGCATGATTGGATGGGTATTCATTAGAAACATCTTGGTTTTGTTTGTTATGATCTCATCTATTTCTGCTTCTTCCAGTGTTGTCTTTATTATCTCCCTTATTTTTTCTGTCGGGTCCTGGAACACTTCCAGGTATGCATCCTAGTCATTTAGTTGTCGTTCCACCTCTGCTTTATATCAATTGATGTCCATAATCACAAGAGCACCACCTTTGTCTGCTGGTTTCAGGATAATATCGGGATTTTGCCACAAATTAGTTAGTACTTGTCTTTCTCTATTCGTTAGATTAGAGTTCCTTTTGCTTTTGAATCTTACTGTCTGTAAGTCCTTTAATACAACTTTTTGGAATGCTTCCATCACTGGATTTTGTATTTAGGGGTTAAATGTACTGTTAGGTTTCATTTCCAAATTTTCATTAGGTGGTGTTACTTCTTGCATCTCAATAGAGTCAAAGAAAATTTTTAGTTTCATCTTCCGGGTCAATTTGAAAAAATCTATCTTCTCTTTGAGTAATGAGGAGTTGTACGTAGGGACAAATGAAATACCCTTCTGTAATGTTTTTTTCTCAAAATTTGTAAGCTGATAGTTGGATATATTTATAACTAGGTTTTCTTCTGTTGTAAGTTGGCTGTTCTTGATGGATTTTTTCTTTTTCCCTCTTCGGCACGAACCCGGTCTAAAAAAGAATACACAGGTATTGTGTTTTCAGCCGTTTGCTTTGAAGTTGTAGGTACTTGGCTATTTCCTCTATTTTCTTCACTCTCTGTTTGTTCATTCCTCCCGGCGGTTTCTTGATGTTCCGTCTCACCACTAGATGCGTCCGATGATTGAGTGTTTGGATTAGGATCTCTTCTCCTCCTATCGTTCCACCCAGGTCTTGTCCCTCTGGTGTTATCTTTTTGTTGGTAATATTCTTTCCACGTGTACACTATGTTCAATTTGTAGTCTAGAGTGTCCCTCCTGAATTTTCGTATTTTTTTGGATTCAATTTCCTTTTTATAATTATCCAATGTGTTATTTATTTCTTCTAATAATGCTGACAACTCGTCTCTGGTAATCAATCCAGCTAAAGATTTTTTGGTTTGTTCTAGATCCAGTTTAATAGATGTTAAGGATTTTGATAATTCTTCTATTGTTAAAAAGATTAGATCTAGGGAACACTTGTTCAGTATGAGTCTCCACCGTTTGACAAATTCTGGGCTTTCTTTACATAGGGTTGGCTCCAAATCTATCCTTAGGCCCCTTGGTATCCTCTGTACTTTAAAGTATTGTGCCAATGTTGTAGCATGTAATCTTTGGCTTATCTCTCTCCGTATTAGTCGCTCCAACTGGTTTACTAGTTCCTCAGGGTTTGAGTCAGTGTTAAAGTCCTGTTCAGTATCTTTAATTAATTTGAGAATTTTAATAGCTTTCTCTTGGGAGAATGCTAGCGTTTCAGCTCTATTTTTTGTTAGTGATTCAATTTTAGAGAATGACAAATTATTAAATGTCCTGGTGCAACCTCCCAATTGGTGTAGCAACAAGAGTTTATCGAGAAAATTTGGTAGAGGAGGTGCACTCTGAGTTTATATTTTCTTTATGTTAATCTTAGTCTCTGTGAGAATTAATTTGAATACTTAGGTGCAATCCGTTAAGCCTGTGCTACCAGAATAAAAAACAGAGTGAATTGTATATGGTTAACCGTTGTATCGGAAGACATAACAGATGCACACTTTTGTGCTGCACTACGACAGCCAAATATTGTTCAATAAACTTCACGTGTATGACAATTTGCTTATGTAAAAAACACAAACTTGTGTGTGTTTATTTCTTTCGTAACAAAGATTTTCTGTTATCTCATTCAGTATATCATAGGCACATTGCATATTATATTGTCATATCCAAACTTGTTTGTGTATGCCTGTTTCAATAATATTTTTTTTTACCAATTACAGTTTTAATCACATCATGATTCTTCAACAAACAATACTTGATTCATTTGTAGTCAAATTGTTCCAAAATGTCTTGATATCCTTGGTTTATTGTCCCAGTTTTACACAAGCCCTCTTGCAGGCTTTTAGGATTCTAACCTATGGGTTCCACTACGCATTTCGGGCAATGTGTTCTCCCTTCTTCAGGTGGGGATATCAATTTTTTCTGTCTTTTTTCTGCAAAATCAATGTGTACAGATATCTGCATTAGTTTCTATTACTTTCTACAATCATTCTATGTATACGTCTGACAGTTAACACTTGACTAACCTTGGTCCCGGTGAACCGGTATGTGGCAATACTCTGCACACTTCTGTGTGGTGACTGTGTGTCTCTTAGTTTCTCTTTTGTACAACTTCTTATTTTCAGAGTTCCACCACTATAGGAGATAAAGTTAAAAGCCTGGATTCAGTCATGTATTCTGTGGGGAATCATACTAACATTGCTTCTTTCAAAGAAAGATTTGTACTACAAAACCCGAGATGGAAGAACAAACTTAAATGCCTAGTGAGGTTCATAGATGACCTGTTTGGAATCTGGAACGGATCAGTGGACGAGTTTTGCAGAAAAAAGACAGAAAAAATTGATATCCCCACCTGAAGAAGGGCAAACACATTGCCCGAAACGCGTAGTGGAACCCATAGGTTAGAATCCTAAAAGCCTGAAAGAGGCCTTGTGTAAAACTGGGACAATAAACCAAGGATATCAAGACATTTTGGAACAATTTGACTACAAATGAATGAAGTATTGTTTGTTGAAGAATCATGATGTGATTAAAACTGTAATTGGTAAAAAAATTATTATTGAAACAGGCATACACGAACAAGTTTGTATATGACAATATAATATGCAATGTGCCTATGATATACTGAATGAGATAACAGAAAATCTTTGTTACGAAAGAAATAAACACACACACAAGTTTGTGTTTTTTACATAAGCAAGTTGTCATACACGTGAAGTTTATTGAACAATATTTGGCTGTCATAGTGCAGCACAAAAGTGTGCATCTGTTATGTTTTCCGATACAACGGTTAACCATATACAATTCACTCAGTTTTTTAGTCTGGTAGCACAGGCTTAACGGATTGCACCTAAGTATTCAAATTAATTCTCACAGAGAATTAGATTAACATAAAGAAAATATAAACTCAGAGTGCACCTCCTCTACCAAATTTTCTCCCAAGTACCAAGGCCATCATTCTCTGATAAGGGAGACTCCAATGAGGGGAGGGTCAGAGAAATGGATCGTCAAAAGTATAAGTTACCCAGAGACGAGATGGTACAATTTAGTGGGGAACTCCATGAGAGTAGGCCCACTAAGGGCATCCTGAAAACCTCTGCCCAGCTAGGACAGTGGGGGGGGGGGGGCTCAGCAAATCCTGTGAGCAAGGTGGAATCAGAAGACTCCTCTGAGCGCCACAGGACTCAAGAAACTAGGCCCCCACATTCTGCCAGCCATTCCCTAGCTCGCAGAATCCAGGAGAGCCTAGAAGACCAGACAGGCACCTCTGGTAGCAGTGCCTCTGAGTCAGAGGATGAGTGGACCAGGGTCACCCGAACCAAGAAAGCCAAAACGGTCAAGAGGGCCTTGCTCAAGGATCCCCTAAAACAAATAAAGGCCATTAGGAGCGTCATCACACCCTATCATAAGAACGCAAAATATTCAGTTTGGGAGCACCATGAGCTCTTTGAACAAATGATGGAGACTTTCCATTTGAAGGACAGCTAAAGCTGTATTCAATATGTAAAGTGGACCTTCTCTCCCGAGTACTCCAGCTTCTTTGCGGGGCTGGAGGACCAGAATCATTCCAGGTGGTCCACCTATAGGGCGGCCATCTTGAAACATTTTTCTGTGCACAGGAATCCGCAGGAGGCTCGCAAGGCGGCCTATAACTTGCAATGTGGGGAACATCAGGCCCCACAAGAATTTGTGCAAGAGCTAAAACGTGCCTTTGCGCAGACCACTAGGAGGGTGCGCACTGACAGCAAAGAGTTTGTAAATACTTTCTTCCATGCTCTCCCCAAGTACATCATGACCCAGCTAGTGAGAGACTTTCACGAGAAAAGATCACTAGACAGGTTCATCGAACAAGCCACGCGCATTTATGAGGTGCAAAAGCCAGTGGAAAATAAAAATAATCCCAAAAGCCCCAAAACAACCAACACCCTTGCTGCTGCTAAAGTGGCGGAGGTGAAGGTTGCCCCATTTCAGATTTGGAGATGGGGAGGCCTAAAAACCTGCCTGCACAGAATAAAAACAACCCCAAACCCAGAAGGCCCTCGGGCCAATCACAAACAGGGAGCAAGGGAGGCAACCCCACCAATGGGACCCCAAACTCCCCATACTACATAAGCCCACTCTACAAGGGCAATAGACCCATCCTGGGTTATGTGTGGACTCCTCCAGCCCAAGGGGGGATCCAACCTGACAGCAGCTAACCCAGGCAACTTCCCTCCTCACTTCCCCCAGGAGGGCAGTAATCCCCCAAATACTGGACAGAACTTTTTCCCAAGGTACCCGCAAAACTTCAACCCCCAAAACAATCCATCCTTCTTTCCCCAATTTCCTGTGCCCAGACAGCCCAATCCAGGAGAGAGGAGGCCAAGGGTGGAGGGGTACCCAAACTTCCCTAACCCAGGGTATTTTGTGAGAAGGGATAGCTACCCTTCCCGGGATCAACCCAGGGGAGAATGAGGGCCCCGTACTAGTCAGAGCGGGTGTCACAACTAGAGCGCCAGGTCCAAAACATGGCACAGGATCTGGGTCGCATTCTGAGGGCTCAACAGAACCCTCAGATGAGCATGGCGGTGCAGAATGCCTCAAATCCAGGACTTGGTGCTCCAGAGCAATGACGGAGGAAGAACCCCGACAACCCACCGGTTCCCAGGGAGGAGGTACAAGGGGAAGGCGGGTTTAAAGTCTTGGAGGAAGCTTCCTTCCCAACTTGTAGAAAGCCCCTGGAAACCCAGGAACCGGAACCAAAATCTCCTGCCCCTGAAAGTCTGCAACCCAAGGAGCAGAGGGGGGTAGGAGAAATAAAGAGCCCAAAAAGACCCATTTTAATGAAGAGGTACAAATCTTCCAGTTTGAAGGAGAGGGATCCTCAGAGGATCCTGTGAAAAGGATCTTCTCCTTCAGAGATGGGGGAACTCCTCCCAAAGAAAAATGGGTCCCAAAGGATTCAAATCCAGACTGGGTAGATGTGGGGACTGAGTTAGCACTGTCCATCATCAAACCCCAGAATCATCAGCATGAAAATCCCCTGGTTCAAAACCATCCTGGTGACTGCTTCCGAAAAGGGGGCGGGGGCAGCACAGAACCAGAACCAGGGGAACCCAAAACTTCCCCCATATCTAGCTGTCACCTTTTTCTTTCAGATTCCCAAGACTCCAAACAGAATTCTGCCCAAATCACCTTTCTATCAATGTCCAAACCCAAGAAACTAACCCACCAGTTGTCCGAAAATGTACATTATCTTTACCCCCTTGAGGAGAAGGAGGGAAGATTCTATGCCCCGGTCCAGGTACAGGGGCAGTGTATAATTTTGGCACTGGTGGACACTGGATCCCAAGCCACCATTCTGTAAAAAAGGGCCTTTGATCAACTGAATTCAGGAAGGGGTGAGAAATACCAAATTCCTCTCACCCCCTTCCTGGACAACTTCAGAACTTTGACGGGATGGAAATTCCCATCGAGGGGACTGCGGATTTGGACTTTAAAATTTGGCGACACAAGGTGAAGCACCCGGTCATAGTTGTGACTCCAGAGGGCACCCTTTGTTTACTAGGGAATGACATCCTGCGAAGGTTGTCCCCCCTAATAGATTGTGTAAACAAGGTCCTCTGGACCCAGACTAGCCGATCATAAAATGGAAACAGAGTTTCAACCATGTTAGTTTAAACGGCACATGCCACATGGTTGAACAAAAACCTGATGAAATAGAATTTCACTTCTGGAATAATCAAATCCCAGACATGACAGTAATTGCAGTAGGGCAACAAACTGGTGATGGGGGGTCCTCTCTATTGCTTAAAATCAACCTTACTTCCAGTTTAAGGTGGCATTTCAACACCACTAGTCAACATAGTACACCAATAAACGTGGATAACAGCGACTTATATAGTATCACTCTAGCCGCAGGCACCATTATTGGAATGGCGGTTGATGACCGACATTTTTCCATAGATTTAGGTAATGAACTGTTAGGACCAGTCCCCAAGGACTGTTTTGACAGTGATAGTGATAATGACACAACACCAGACAGGATCTTCACCAGGCATGGGGGAAATATCCTGGTGTACACTTCCTGCCCTTATGGCAAGGAAGATATGACCTGTGTCTTCAGGAGGGATCAGGGGACTTTCCAGGTCCATGAGGGCTGCCTTCCCCACCTGAAGCCGCCAGTTCAAATCAGCACTTTGACCAGGGACTTCTCCACCCAGCTGGAGGAGGCCGCCGAGATAGCAAAACCGGAAGTCTTTCCAGGTTTCAGGCAGATGGTTGAAGAGAGAGTCAACCTAGCTGATGCCTGTGAGACTCTGGAGCAAAGGCAACAATTGAAACAAGTTTTCTTAGATTTTCAAGATCTCTTTGCGGTGGACTCATATGACTGTGGTCGCACTGACATCCACACAACAACAATTCCAACGGATCCTGGCATGACTCCAGTGTTTGTGAAGCAATATTGTTTGCCTCTCGCATCAATGGAGTCCCTAACTGAAATAATTAAGAATCTTGAGTCCCGTGGGATAATCCGTCCAGCCTACAGCAATAATCCGGTGCTGGGGATTTTGAAGCCAAACGGCCAGTGGAGACTCTGCGCCAACCTAAGGGAGCTCAACAAACGGGTCCATACTTCCCGATGGTCACTTCCCTACATTGTGACCACAAAAGTGATGGGTGGAAGGTTTCGAATGAATCTAAACCACTGGCAATTGCTCTGGGCCAACCTTCCACACCACCGTTTTTTAGCCCGTCTGCGCCATTGCAAAAGGGGACCAGCCATGTGCAAATCAGTCAGCAGCTGCCGCCACCGAAGGTAGCAGCCCAGCCCGAACTGCTAGGCCAAGTCCCCTCTGCACAGAAAACCAAGCAACCCCAGAAATGTTTCGGCCTTGTTGGACCTCCTCAGTGAGGTGCATCCTGGTTCCCTGTGGCGCAGCGAGCAAGGGACCCACGTCTGGGCATACCCTCTCTCACAAGGAGAAACAAACTGACCACAAAAGTGATGGGTGGAAGGTTTCGAATGAATCTAAACCACTGGCAATTGCTCTGGGCCAACCTTCCACACCACCGTTTTTTAGCCCGTCTGCGCCATTGCAAAAGGGGACCAGCCATGTGCAAATCAGTCAGCAGCTGCCGCCACCGAAGGTAGCAGCCCAGCCCGAACTGCTAGGCCAAGTCCCCTCTGCACAGAAAACCAAGCAACCCCAGACATGTTTCGGCCTTGTTGGACCTCCTCAGTGAGGTGCAGCCTGGTTCCCTGTGGCGCAGCGAGCAAGGGACCCACGTCTGGGCATACCCTCTCTCACAAGGAGAAACAAACTGACCACAAAAGTGATGGGTGGAAGGTTTCGAATGAATCTAAACCACTGGCAATTGCTCTGAGCCAACCTTCCACACCACTGTTTTTTAGCCCGTCTGCGCCATTGCAAAAGGGGACCAGCCATGTGCAAATCAGTCGGCAGCTGCTGCCACCGAAGGTACCAGCCCAGCCTGAACTGCTAGGCCAAGTCCCCTCTGCACCGAAAACCAAGCAACCCCAGACATGTTTCGGCCTTGTTGGACCTCCTCAGTGAGGTGCAGCCTGGTTCCCTGTGGCGCAGCGAGCAAGGGACCCATGTCTGGGCATACCCTCGCTCACAAGGAGAAACAAACTGACCACAAAAGTGGTGGGTGGAAGGTTTCGAATGAATCTAAACCACTGGCAATTGCTCTGGGCCAACCTTCCACACCACCGTTTTTTAGCCCGTCTGCACCATTGTAAAAGGGGACCAGCCATGTGCAAATCAGTCAGCAGCTGCCGCCACCGAAGGTAGCAGCCCAGCCCGAACTGCTAGGCCAAGTCCCCTCTGCACAGAAAACCAAGCAACCCCAGACATGTTTCGGCCTTGTTGGACCTCCTCAGTGAGGTGCAACCTGGATCCCTGTGGCGCAGCGAGCAAGGGACCCATGCCTGGGCATACCCTCTCTCACAAGGAGAAACAAACTGACCACAAAAGTGATGGGTGGAAGGTTTCGAATGAATCTAAACCACTGGCAATTGCTCTGGGCCAACCTTCCACACCACCGTTTTTTAGCCCGTCTGCGCCATTGCAAAAGGGGACCAGCCATGTGCAAATCAGTCAGCAGCTGCCGCCACCGAAGGTAGCAGCCCAGCCCGAACTGCTAGGCCAAGTCCCCTCTGCACAGAAAACCAAGCAACCCCAGACATGTTTCGGCCTTGTTGGACCTCCTCAGTGAGGTGCAGCCTGGTTCCCTGTGGCGCAGCGAGCAAGGGACCCACGTCTGGGCATACCCTCTCTCACAAGGAGAAACAAACTGACCACAAAAGTGATGGGTGGAAGGTTTCGAATGAATTTAAACCACTGGCAATTGCTCTGGGCCAACCTTCCACACCACCGTTTTTTAGCCCGTCTGCTCCATTGCAAAAGGGGATCAGCCATGTGCAAATCAGTCAGCAGCTGCCACCACCGAAGGTAGCAGCCCAGCCCGAACTGCTAGGCTAAGTCCCCTCTGCACAGAAAACCAAGCAACCCCAGACATGTTTCGGCCTTGTTGGACCTCCTCAGTGAGGTGCAGCCTGGTTCCCTGTGGCGCAGCGAGCAAGGGACCCACGTCTGGGCATACCCTCTCTCACAAGGAGAAACAAACTGACCACAAAAGTGATGGGTGGAAGGTTTCGAATGAATCTAAACCACTGGCAATTGCTCTGGGCCAACCTTTCATACCACCATTTTTTAGCCCGTCTGCGCCATTGCAAAAGGGGACCAGCCATGTGCAAATCAGTCAGCAGCTGCCGCCACCGAAGGTAGCAGCCCAGCCCGAACTGCTAGGCCAAGTCCCCTCTGCACAGAAAACCAAGCAACCCCAGACATGTTTCGGCCTTGTTGGACCTCCTCAGTGAGGTGCAACCTGGATCCCTGTGGCGCAGCGAGCAAGGGACCCACTCCTGGGCATACCCTCTCTCACAAGGAGAAACAAACTGACCACAAAAGTGATGGGTGGAAGGTTTCGAATGAATCTAAACCACTGGCAATTGCTCTGGGCCAACCTTCCACACCACCATGTTTTAGCCCGTCTGCTCCATTGCAAAAGGGGACTAGCCATGTGCAAATCAGTCAGCAGCTGCCGCCACCGAAGGTAGCAGCCCAGCCCGAACTGCTAGGCCAAGTCCCCTCTGCACAGAAAACCAAGCAACCCCAGACATGTTTCGGCCTTGTTGGACCTCCTCAGTGAGGTGCAGCCTGGTTCCCTGTGGCGCAGCGAGCAAGGGACCCATGTCTGGGCATACCCTCTCTCACAAGGAGAAACAAACTGACCACAAAAGTGGTGGGTGGAAGGTTTCGAATGAATCTAAACCACTGGCAATTGCTCTGGGCCAACCTTCCACACCACCGTTTTTTAGCCCGTCTGCACCATTGTAAAAGGGGACCAGCCATGTGCAAATCAGTCAGCAGCTGCCGCCACCGAAGGTAGCAGCCCAGCCCGAACTGCTAGGCCAAGTCCCCTCTGCACAGAAAACCAAGCAACCCCAGACATGTTTCGGCCTTGTTGGACCTCCTCAGTGAGGTGCAATCTGGATCCCTGTGGCGCAGCGAGCAAGGGACCCACGCCTGGGCATACCCTCTCTCACAAGGAGAAACAAACTGACCACAAAAGTGATGGGTGGAAGGTTTCGAATGAATCTAAACCACTGGCAATTGCTCTGGGCCAACCTTCCACACCACCGTTTTTTAGCCCGTCTGCGCCATTGCAAAAGGGGACCAGCCATGTGAAAATCAGTCAGCAGCTGCCGCCACCGAAGGTAGCAGCCCAGCCCGAACTGCTAGGCCAAGTCCCCTCTGCACAGAAAACCAAGCAACCCCAGACATGTTTCGGCCTTGTTGGACCTCATCAGTGAGGTGCAGCCTGGTTCCCTGTGGCGCAGCGAGCAAGGGACCCACGTCTGGGCATACCCTCTCTCACAAGGAGAAACAAACTGACCACAAAAGTGATGGGTGGAAGGTTTCGAATGAATTTAAACCACTGGCAATTGCTCTGGGCCAACCTTCCACACCACCGTTTTTTAGCCCGTCTGCGCCATTGCAAAAGGGGACCAGCCATGTGCAAATCAGTCAGCAGCTGCCGCCACCGAAGGTAGCAGCCCAGCCCGAACTGCTAGGCCAAGTCCCCTCTGCACAGAAAACCAAGCAACCCCAGACATGTTTCGGCCTTGTTGGACAAATAATTCAAAGAACATACAAAGAATAATTAACTATTTGAGTAGGTCTACAAATTAACAAATTTGTAGACCTACTCAAATAGTTAATAGGTCCACAGTCCTGTAAAACAATTACAGTCTTGTGTGCTTTACACAGAAAAATATTCTGATTCCCCCCCCCTTTTTTTTTTGCCTAAACACAAGTCTGTTACTGTGTAGATGACTGGAACTATGATTTCAGTTTGACTATCGCTTCTTTATTATGTACTATTTCTGTTTTGACTCAGGAAACTAACTATGAAAATGTATATGTATTCTTTGTTTGCACATATTTGTAATTATTCTTTGTATGTTCTTTGAATTTTTTGTTATGTACCCTTGGTTGTTATATTAATGATTTAAATATACTAGAACTGCAAAGCCACCAGAGTGTACCTGTATTTTGTTGTTTTTCTCTAGTGACCTATACGGCACTGTTTCAAATCCTTCTCATTACATTTCTTACTTTCTTTGTGAATTTATGACAATGAAATGAATATTGGTCTCCATGTGGATTTTCCTCTTTTTTGTTAACAGTACTTTACCCCCCTATCCACATTAGCACCAGGGGTATCCCTATTTTTGTACTCACACAACTAGAGAATTCATCTGGAAACCCAGAGGGGGTCACTCCAGCTCCCTAGAAATTCCAACCATAAAACTATTCCACCTGTGAAAATGAGTAATAAATTGTGAATAGAAAAGATTGTCAGGATATGTCAAATGTATGTGTCTACCCCACTACATGAATAGTGGTGCGGAAATGTCTACAAATATGCTCTGTTTTGTCATCCTAGGACTAAAACCATGGATCCTAAAACCAAGGAGGACCACTCGGGGACCAGGAGGAATGATCCAAGGGGCCCAGGGTATCGCTCCGTACATTTCCATCTGGAACCGTGGGGAGAACCTGTCGATCCACCACTGATGGGAGAAGCAGCAAAAGTTTTTTCCTCTTGGACCGAAAAGAAAACTGAACATCCCAATCTCACGACTTCCCCTTGACGGGCAGTCAAAAGTCAAATCGCGAGGGGGGGCTTTGTGGGATGTTTTGACCCACTAGGCTCTGCCATTCGGCATCACTGTGTGCTGGTGGCACCAGAATCAGCAAAATGACTGCGAAAATCCCATGCGCCAAAACCTAAGGAAATTGCGCTCCACCAAGCACAAAAAGATGGCTGCCAAACCTACCATGCATGTTGTCAGTGGTGAAATGGAGACCGCACTTCTGAAACATGTCATTGGGCTGTCCAACATGTAAAAAATGGAACACAGATGAAAAGCAGTGCTTGCTGAAAGAAATCCGAAATCTGCTTTTACATTTTTTCTTGGTTGCTAAAAAATACAGAATGCTGGTCCCAAACACCCACAAACATTCAATCTTCTTGTTGGGTGTCCCATGCTTTGGAATACAAGGAATTATTGTGCATTTGCAATATCTAGGAAAGTTGAATTGGTCACAAAAACATCCACAGCCAGTTTGCCTGCCTGGGAAAGCTTTCAAAATCTGTGTGCAGTACCAGCGGCCGCCTGTGACTGTTTCAAAAGCCTGTTTTAAAACTGTAAAAGTTGTACCATTAAGATCTAATGTCTCAAATCTAAGTGACTTGTTATCCAGAGCAAACTAGGTTGTCAATGTTTAAACTCCATGATTTAGAGCCTAGAATCAGTGTTCTAGATGTTTGTTTTAAAATTTTTAAGTTTATTTTCGACAAAGAAAAATGTAACAAATTTACTTTTAAAGTAAGCCTGATTCAGCCAAAACTACAAAGAAACTTCCCCCACTGGGAAAGACACCTCCCTTCTGCTTCCCACCAAAAGGGCAGGAACTCCCATTCAGGTGTTGATTAAGAGGGGAGGAGAATTGGGCTGCTGCTCCTGGGAGAGACAAAGGACCTTCCTGGGCTGAAAGGATATGCAGATTGCAAGTGTCAACAGTGCTCTCTGCCATAGGAAGAAGGCAGGGATTGCTCTTGAGCTACAAGAAACCTTTGGAGGCGGAGATAGACCGTTTTGTTGATTCACAAATGGACAAAAAGCAGATTTCTAATAAGACTGATAATTTATTGTGGACAATTGTTAAAAATATAAAAACCCCGGACTTCTGAATCTAAATATTGGGTGCACATTTTAAGAGGTGCCAGAACTCTGTGCTATGTTCTGGGACATAACTGTAGAAATTGTGGTTTTATAGCAAATGCATTGATGTCAGAAATATGAATCTTTACACACTTATGCCCCTATGCAATGCGCACATGTGTACAAAGTTTGGACAAAATAGATATCGTAACCCGGACAGAAAGTGCGAAAATCTGTCAAACCAGACCCAAGATCCTAAAGAGATGGGGCTTGGATGAATACTTGCTGCACAAAATATGTGATCTAGATATGCTATTGCTATCAAGTTTGTAAAATTGTAAATATGTATTATATGAAAAGTAAATTACATGTGCAAAAACAAAGGGGAGGGTTTTCCTGCCTCATAAACCACATTGTCATGATAACACTCTGATTTCTTCTCCAATCAAGGGAGAGGAACGACCCTAGCCAATAGACTACCTAGGGGGTGCGCCTAGGATAATTCAGCATACCCACCCCTTTAGTAAATGCATAAATAGAGACAGCTGAGGGCTCACACAGACACACACATTCACCCACCAACCGATTGCTGGCTGAGCATTTTGCAAGAGATCCATCCATATTCCAGACTCCAGACTCCAGAAACTTTGAAAGCAGAAAGGCCCATTTCCAAAGCGGAACCATTCTCAGCTTGGCCTTTAAAAATCCAGAAACCAGAATTAACCCCAGACCTCTAAGGGGAACCAAAGAACAGCCTGGCTGTGCTATATCTGCTTTCCTGCTAAGAATTATTGCCAGAATCCAAAGATCCAACCCAGTAGAGCCGTGCTGTGACCAGATAGCTGTGAACCATAGCCCGTGAGATCCAGTCCGGTCCTGCCGTGCAGCGTCCAGAGGGCCTTGCTGACCCGTGCAGTCCAGTGTGCCTAGTAGTCTGTCCCAGAAATCTTGACTGACCTGAATCCCTGACGGTTCTGTCCAAACCATATAGTGAGTATCCTTAGTATAGGACTGTCACTAGAATATGTACTGTTGTACTGTCCATAAGTCATCCATATCCAAATCCATCCCATATTATATCCAGAACTGCATTGTTAGAATATTTTTGTCTTGCCTGAATTCTCCATCTCATCCCTATTATCTTCTGTACTAGTTTGCGCTGATATATTTTCTGAAGAAGGCGAGCGTCTCGGCAGGCAAAATCACCCAGAGATATCCTCGGGCGGGTGGCTGTGCTGTCGTGTAGTTTGTATCTTCATAGTAATTCCCTAGTGTAAAGAAACCTTGTTTGTATTTTAAAAAGCGCATTCTTGTTTTACATTTTGCCTCTTTCTAAAAAACGACCTCCACGAAAACGTTCACAACTTCTTCACACTTTATGCTAGAAACAAAATGTAAGTGTCTACGTGAAGCTAACATCCAAAGCTTTCCAATGAACCTGTTGGGGGCCCAAATGGGAATAGGGACGTACTGGGTCTGGGTCCCGCAAATGGGAATTACCGGGCCCGCAAAGGTCAGAATGGCGCAGCAATTGCCATTTTGCTGGACCCGGACCCGAGTTTGGGGGTAGCCATGCTGGTAAAAACGGCACGGATACCTCCAAACTCGTAATGAGGCCCACTGGCCCTATGTTTGACAGAGATGAGTTGACTTGAAACATATCCAAATAACATAAAGAACAGTTTGAGCAAAACGTGTATGATTCATGTGTTTTACCCCATCCTGAGTGAGAACCTACAACTCCCAGCATGCAGCGTAATGCAAGTCTAAAAAAAATCACCTTGTTCCGGTACCCCAGCAAAAGAAGAAACGCAACTGATTGTAATGATTGTAATGCACGGCATACAGCTTTATGCACCTCACCCATTTGAAACCATCTACCACTTGGACACGTTAACGTTCACAAGCTACTTCTTATTGCTGTGTCTGCAGACATCTAATGTTGACCGCGTTCTAATGTGCTGAAGTTCAAAGCAAAACAAACTAAAAATAAGAGGAGTGGTCCAGCGCTCTTTTGTGTTCTGAATGTGTCCAAGCACTGGGAACAGCTGTTTCATCACTGTAGGTGCAGGGTTTGACGGCGCTTGGCAGGGGCCTTTTTGTTTCCTTGTGTTTTCGGAATCTCTGGAGACCGTTTTGATCACAATCTGAATACGGTAAATCCAGACCAATTTCAGCACTGATTTAACTGCATATCTTTAAATCATGGTTTTCTGTTTGATCTAACTATCGACTTTTCTTTTGTTATTAAAACTATTTCTTCAGCCACGGACATCTTATTTTTATGTCTGGGGTGTCCTCTAGTGGACATTTATGCTACGACGGCCAAAGGCAACCACATTATTTACCCGCAGTCAGTTTACTGTTAATAGAGATCAAGTGAGCACCTCTCCATAGAACACAAATCGATTTATTTTCCTCCGTGTACAAACAAAGGAGTGGAACTATGTTCCCCTCTGCCTTGCCCTCACTCCGCCCACCACACACATGATACCTGGGCCCTGAATTCCCGTTATTCCACCACCAACACTGGGTTTTCCAACTTTGCTATCAACACAGAAACAGTGAAGAAATTACCATTAAACGACTACCATTACCATTTTCTCCCACAGCATAGAGCTTGATGCACCCCACCATTCCAATCACCCAACATTCGCACCTCAAATGACATGCCTGGACTATGACACCCATTACCTACACACACAACCGTGCCCAAGCAATGTCACGTTAATGGTGCTTAATTGCAGAAGTCAAAAATGAACCACTGCAGTTCAGGGCTATTCAAATGAACACAAGCAAACCAGCACCTACGCAGTAGTCGAAGTGCATGAAAAGAAGTTGTGGACCTATGTTCCGTACTGACCTGCCCCCCTCCCCACAAACCCCATCGCCACATCCCCTTACACGCACAATTCAAAACCCCAAACAAATTCGCTTGATGCTTAAGGGATTGGTCAGTGCAGTGCACTGACGTGCAAGTTTCAGCTGCTTCCGACACTTTTATTTTAAAACAAAACCATCCCAGAACGGTTTCTTTTTAAAATTAAAGTATAGGAACAGTAACACTTAATTTAAAAAAGTAGAGGAGCACCGCTCCTGCCCACTTCGACCACTTCACCTACGAGATACCCAGCACCATGTGTGGCTAGAGTGTTGCCACCAGGACCCAGGTTCGATGCTCGGGAAGGGGGAGAGCAAAACAAAGGTGCCCCTTCCTCAAATCCAGGATTGATTCTTCGGTTACAAAAGGTAAGGGAGCAATGGTGGATTTACCTGAAAAGTAATGGGACTTCCCACCAACTTCCACCTCTAACTTTTCTAAACTCTTCTAAAATAATGTACATAAAAACCTCAGTTTGTATTAAGATAGTTTGTTCCATATTTAGCATTTTTAAAGCGCTCACACAGCCCAGGTGCATCGAGGCGCTGTTACAGGAATATGTCTCTTAGTTGCGTATTTATAGCACGCTTCTTATCGCGGACTGTCGTCTTGTTTCGAAGGCGAGCACGTTGTCACTGAGCTATACTACCGGGACTTATATAGCTGTTTTTGTAATAATAGTACCATAAAAAAAAAGGTTTTGCGTCCATGTGCCATTTTCAGTTGCAAAACAATTTCTGAACATCTGAGTGAATTCCATTCCACTTTAGTGCAGAACATGAATGTCCACATTCCTCATAAGCACGTCCTATTATTTCATAGTAAAGATTCGGGCAGCTCCGTTTGCAACTATTCACCTCCGTCCCTGGGAGTTTAAAGGATTTTCCCAAAATTGCATTTGGCCTGGTCAGGACATGACAGCTTGTGGAAAGCAGATATTGCTTGAATGGAGCGTATTTCACTTTTACAATACACATATTCCAGGACTCTGGCTTATCGATTGGCGGAGGCAGGATTTGGTGGTGTGGGGGATGAGCGACTCTAAATATGAACAGTGGATTCTGATTTTTTTTCCATGAAAGTCAGTTAATATTTTCCTTGAATTAATGGGAGTGATTGGCCTAGCAAGGTCAGTGGACACTCTCTAAAGGTGTTTTTTTTTTACTTCTAATGCGCACCAGACCCAGGGGCAACAGGGCACAGGATATAAAGGATGCGTTCAGCGTAGTTACATAGGTACATAAGATACAAAGGAATAGATACAGATACAGTGTAAGTAACATAAGCGGCTAAATACAAAGTGATCATGGTACAGCACAGAGCAAGTGTCCAATGTGGACTAACACATACTAAGCGAATCAATAAACAGTGCAATATACAATGAAGAGGAATATATACAGTTAAGTGAGTGGTTATCAGGATATTGTCATTTTCTTTCAGCCAGTCAGTCATGTTCTGTCTAAATTTGGTGAATGATTGGTATTCTCTAAGGCCGGGAGGCAGGGAATTCCACAGTTGAGCTGCCTTGCCTGGGAAGCTATGTCCATCAATAGTGGAGAGTTTGAAGCCCGGTACTAGGAGGCAGTTGGAGTTGGCTGATCTGGTCGGTCTAAGGTCGGTTTTTCTACTAACCCTGTCAGTGAGGTATGGCGGTGATCTGTTATTAAGGCATTTGTAAGTAAGGGAGGCAATTTTAAGTCAGATTTTGTCAAAGGTGGATAACCATTTGTAGTTTCTCTTGGTGGAAGAAATGTGTTAATTTCTATTAATCTTGAGTGCTGCGCTCAGGGCATTATTCTGAAGTACCTGTATTTTTGGATAATCTGTTTGTTCGGACCAATGTAGAGCGCATTACAATAATCCAATTTGGAGATTATGAGGGCTCTTGGGAGAATTAGACAGCTATCAGTGGAGAGGAATTGTTTGATTGCTCTAATTAATTTGCACGTATATGCCGTAGCAGAGGCTAGAGAGTTGACTTGTTTAGTGAAGTTCAAGGTGGCGTCTATGTTGAAACCTAAGGTCTTCACTTCCTTAGCTACTTTTATGTCATTACCATCAATGGAGAATTTGGCATAATCTGTGCTTAATTTAGATAGGTGAGCCGTGGTGCCAAAAATGATAAGCTCCGTTTTTTTCATCGTTCAGGCATAGTGCATGTGTGGCCATCCATGCCTGAATGATGCCATAAATTCTATTCACCAAAGCCAAATCCACGACGTAATCTCTGGTGAGAGGTAGGAGGATTTGGGTATCGTCTGCATAGTTCGGTTAGGCGATACCCAAATGGTCCATTTCGTCAAAGAGGGGCTTGGAAAATACACCACAGGTTATTGGGATGGGGTCTGCCGATGCCGATGGTAAGAAGACTCTCATAGTCCTGTTGCTCAAAAAGGACTCAATCCATATTATAGCCTCCTTTGAGAAGTGTGCTGCAGAGTCTAGGTGGCTGCATAAGGCTTGTTCAACCAAGTCAAATGCAGCGGAGAGGTCTAGTAGGAGGAGGAGGGCTAATTGGCCCTTATCTCTAAGTTCATCTTTTTGGGTCTTAAGATCAATCAGGGCTGTCTCCGTCCCATGTTGGGGGCGGAATCCAGATTGGTGAGAACCTAATAGGAGGTTAGATTCCAAGAAGTTCCGTATTTGAATGTAGTCCACTTTATCTAGAATTTTTAAGAGAAATGGCACAGTCGTGATAGGTCTGTAGTTTGTGGGTATGGTGGGGTCAGGGGTTTGCTTTTTGGGTAGTGGGAGTACCCAAGATTCTTTAAAATTGTTTTGGACAGTACCTGTTGTGAATGAGGAATTAATAAGTTTGGTTATGAAAGGCGCAAGATCTCTCACAGCGTCCTTAATAGGTTGTGTAGGGCATTGGTCACCCTTACAGTTGGACGGTTTGAGTCCCAATATGACCATCTCCACCTCAATGACAGAGACATTTGAGAAACTGAAGCGTGCTTTTTGTGTGCCATGCGGCAGAGGTACTATACTAGGAGTAATTTGAGGTGCAAGTGAGACTTTCTTATGGGCGATTTTGGTTTGTAGGTTAGAAACTTTGTTAGTTAATGTGTGCTGGATGCTGGAGCACCACGTTTTATCTTTAGTACAATTTTCTTGTGGTACGATGGGTGTTTCCAGTTCTTTTAGAATAGTGAACAGTTCTTTGATGCTAGATTTGGATTGTGATATTCTGTTGTTATATGTCTCCTGTTTGGCTAGGAGAATATCTTTCTTATATTGGGTTGAGATATTAGTAAAGTTTAGTTTATTTTCTGCGGGGGGTGAGAGACTCCACGCAGTTTCAAGTTTTCTTTTGAGTAGTCTAATGTTTTTCAAGTGAGGGGTGAAGCAGGTGGTGAGATGTTTTTTTCGGTTTACTCTTCCTTAGTTTGAGAGGTGCAATATTATCAAGGGCCGTGTTCATGACTTTGTTGTAATGTTCAACTAGAGAGTTAGAGTCCAAGTTGTAGGGTAGGGAGTTGAGATTAGGTAATATGTGGGGCAGCAATTTGTCAACTGTCATTTTCTTTTGTTCCTCGTGAGGGTAGGTGGGGCAGGCGGGGAGGACTGAGCTGTGGCTAATTTAGTTGCCAATGTAAATGCTAGGAGATAATGGTTAGTCCAGATCTGGGGAGCAATAGACGTGATAGTCACATCGCAGTTGTGCTCTGCAATCCAGTCGACAGTTCGACCTTTGTCATGCGTGGGTAGGTTCACTTTCTGAGTGATGCCTAATTCTTTCAAAATAGTAGCCATGACGGTAGAATGGGTATCCTTGACATCATTATAACTTAAGTTAAAATCACCTAGCACTAGGGTTTGGGAGGTGTTTTTCGAATTATTGGATAGGGCCATAGATATGTCTTATGGAAGGCTCCGACAGGACCTGGTGGTCTATAGATAAGAAAGATATTCAACGTTTGGGAGTTGTCTGTGGGTACTTTGATCGTGAGGCACTCGCAAGATTTCATAGTGGGTGTTGTAACTATTCTCATATCTAGGTTAGTTTTGACAATAATTGCTATTCCTCCACCTCGAGAGATGTGTCTGTCTGCTCGCAGGATGGTGTAATTATCAGGGACTGCCAGAGAAAGGGCAGGGCCTGCAGCATCATGTAACCAAGATACTGAGATGGCCAGGAAATCAAGGTTATCTGTTAGGATAGTGTCAGATATTTCAGATGCATGTGCGTCTAAAGACCTTGCATTTATAGGAGCACCTTTAAGATTCGGTGGGTGGCTTTCTGATGTATGTGGAGAGATGGCACTAGGAATGTCTATAGTTGTCTGCCTAGGAGGGTTAGGTTTGGGCCTTTTATAATTGGTGAAGCTTGTAATAGGCTCTGTAGCTACTTTTTGAGGTAGGCACTTTTTTAGATAATTTAGTTGCTCTACTTTTTTTGCTGGTAGATCATGCAATTTAGATAGGTGTGCGCGCAATCTTAGATTTCTATCAGCAGTGCTGCATGGAGCCTGTGTAATAGAGTGTTCTTGTTGCAGGTTAGTTTTGTCTGCAGTAGTGTCTATCATTGTGGGGCAGGTATGACTGTTGTTTAGGGATGTAGTACAAATGAACATAATAATATGAGTGTTAGTGAACAGGCTACTGATTTGTGATGCTAAGATGATGGAGAGGACAATGTGAAGCGTTAACCATGCTGTCTTAGATAAGGCACCTGTTAGGAGTCGAAAGGGACAATGAGGGTACATAATGGCAAAAGGTTGTGAACAGTCCTGGTTAGGCCCGAAGGCTGACTGATTCAGGGGCAGGCGCAGAGGAATGCAGAGTAAAGCTTGCAGGTACAAGAGTACACAGTCGGCAGAGCTATTTATAGTCACCATAGGGCACAGTTAGTGAGGTTGGCGTAGGTCTAGGCTAGTGCGGCAAGGCACAACAACTAACATAAGGCTAGACTAATAAAGTGGGGCACATCAGAGAGTGTAAGGGCAGGCAGATGTAGTAGGGTCCAACAGCAAACAAGGGCTAGGCTAGTACAATGTGGCACAGCTGGTGCTAATGCAGTAGATTATAGCCAATAACATGCTAATGCAATAGATTGTAGCCAATAACATGGGGCCAGGCTATTCCATTAAAGGCATATAAGCACGCAGGGAGCAGGCTATTGTCGTAGGGCACAGCGACTAACATAAGGTAAGGCTAGTGCAATAGGACTAATATGAGGCAGGCCTAATACCATAACAACAGCAAGAGTAAGGCACAGCGACTAGCATCAGGCAAGACACAGCGACTAGCATCAGGAAAGGCTAGTGCAGTAGGACTAATACAAGGCAGGGCTAATACAATAACAACAACACTAGTAGGGCATAGCAACCAGCATGAGGCAGGGCTGGTATAGTGTGGCACAGTGACTAATATCGGGCTGGATAAGTACATTGGGGCCGTTGTAATCATGGCTGAAGGTAATATGCACATGCAGACAGTATGCAGTATTAAGAGTTCACAGTCTCAAATGTGGTCAGCGGATGTGCTTACCGAGTTCCCACGTTCATGTTGATAACAACAGCAGCAAGCGGATCTTGCCCTACATGGGTGGTAATCCTTTAGGGTAAGGGGCTGGGGGATGTGCAAGGGCAAAGTGCAAGATTTGTGGCCCTAGGCACGAAAGGCACCAGACAGGCACACGACAGGCTATGTGCCTTAGCAGGAGTGACTTCACTGGTGGGCCGGAGTTGGCCTGCCGGCTCCGGATAGGCTCCTTAGAAGGGCAGATTTCCCAATCATGTCACTTGACTGAGGAAGGGAGGAAGTTAGGCAGCAGATTGGAGTGTGTGAAAAGGGACATCCATTTTGAAATACCATAACCTCATGGCAAGCAATGGCGTTGCACACCAGAATGCTAATTAAATTGAGAAATCTTCATTTTGAGCCAAAGTGTAATCTCGTTAGGGCTACGAGCGCACATAAGGATAATTGCGCAGTCGAATTACAAATTGGAATTATGAAATGAGCAGCTGAGTAAGCCTCAAGGCCTACCTTTGGGCTGGATGTTGCCCCCAGGACTTCTCCGAGGCATCGGGCACTGCTCCTGCAGTGTAGGAGGGCTCCTGCACTTCCAAAGGTATCCGATCTAGGAGAAGAATTGTGTTAACATACATGAAACTTACATTTTTTTTCTTTGCAGTGGCTTGAAAACAATCCAAATTGTTACCAGGTCACCAACAACCTATACCATGCATGTACCACAATATAAGCCAGTCTTGCCACTGTAAAACACACTTCTAAGACCAATCTGTCCATAATATATGGCAGTACTGTTACAATAAAAACAGCCAAGATGATGTGCCTACAACATATGCCAATATTTTCACTAATCTGCTATTGACCACAATATATGCCAACATTAGCACTGCCATTGATCTGTATTAACTTTCATGTTGGCTGTGTCCAATATTGCACTAAATATTCTAGGATTCCCACTGTAAGAGCATACTTTCATGCATACATTGCCAAATACATGCTAGGGCTGCATTATGCAACATTTTCCTGCTGAGTGTGCTCAATAAATGCCAGTATTGTCACTGTAATGACACGCATTCATGCTGGTTATGCACAATAAATGCAGGTACTGCAACTATAAGAGCACATTTTCATGCTATTTGTGCTGAAAATGAAAACATGAAACAACATGAACATTTTTGTGTTGCCTTTCCCTAATTTGTGCCAATGTTGTCCCATGAAACATTTTTGATTCCACCTGTATAATGTGTCCATACTATTGCATCCTGCCACATTATACTGGCAGCACATACACACACACACACACACACGCACACACACACACACACACACACACACACACACACACACACACACACACACTCTCTCTCTCTCTCTCTCTCTCTCTCTCTTTCTCTTTCTCTCTCTCTCTCTCTCTCTCTCTCTTTCTCTCGCTCTGCCTTAACAACAGGCACACATGCACACACATACTTTCCTCTTACTTACCTTTCTGTACATGATGGGGTTCTCTCCCCCTGATCCTTTGGCCCATGGCTCTTGAAGAAGCTACTAGCCACCATATAATCTAGGCTCCTGGCTTTATTTTACAGCTCTAGCATCCAGCCAGCATGCTCCTGCTCAGGGGTTTAGGTGTGGGGAGGGACAGTTATCCCCCCTAGCTTTGCCTTTAGAAATTGTCAAACCTTCTACTATTTGAGGAGTCGATAGTAAGTGATGCATTTAGAATCATAAACCGGGCGTCCGGCACATTACATTTTATTGAATACACTTGACCCACAAAACATACATACATGCACACATTAAGAACAACATTATCCCGTGTCACTCGTGCTTAGTTTTTAGGGTGCTTGCAATGTTTTCACTGTATCATGTCTTCATCACTTTGTAGCGGTTTTATAAGATGGCACACTCCAGCCAGGGACCTCTTCCACTGAAACTGAAAGTGGGGCACTATAAGAATGTTTTTTTAATTGTTATTTGATTCCTGGATTCTGGGCTTGAGCAGGCCCCAACCCGTCTCACACCCACCTTGACAAATACCCCGTGTTGCAATGGACCATGAACCAGGCCGGTGTGTAACAATGAAATATTTATTTATTTTTAGAATTCAATGGAAAAATCAGAGCAAAACAAAATCTAGGTGTGGCAATACAAATGCAAAATCTTATAACACAGGTAATTCAACTTCTACCATAAGATACATACACCTTTAATAGAAATGGAAGCAAAATCAATTTTCTTCACAATCACAGGTTAAGCCCTCCCCCTGCAATACTTCCCCCAAACACCTGCTGGCTAAATTCTTTGTTGTTGTTAAGCAGTGGCAAGGAGTCAGAAAGAAAAGGGAAAAATCAGATTTAAGATTCAGCCCACCACCCCAAATGGAGACCAGAAACGAAAATGAAAACCCTCAAAGGAGCAAAATGGCATCCTCAGATTTTACTCGTTACTTATAGATCAGTTTACAATTGCGGTAGGATAGCTAGGAGAGAAATTCCTGTGGCTGCACTTAAGTTATTAGGAGGTTTACAGACTACTGAACAGGGCACCAAAGCAACGTGACACAGGTAAGAAAATCGGTTTTGGGAGGAAAATAATGCAGGAAAAAAACACATGCAGCAGAATTGCAACTTCTTATTTTACACTGGCTTTAAAATGACAAGCAGCTAAGAATAGGGGCTTAACTGTCAAAATCGGAAATCGGATTTTGGGATGTGAAATGTTAAATGTTAAATGTTAAAGGAATTTGTACCGCGCACCGTCACCAACGGAGTTAATCCCCAGGCGCTCTGGCGGATCTGCAAACGAGAAGGTAGATGGGTTAGTAGGGGGAAGAGGGAGTAGGATAGTGAGAGAAGTGGTGTTCTTTTGGCAGCTTGAACTCAGTATACACCGTGTGCTGAGCTTTTGGTGCGAGTATCGGAGCGATGTCAGTCCTCGTGTGCTGTTGGTGTGCTTTATGTGTTGTAGCAGTGTGGTGAAGTGCATGTGGCTTGCGGTGCGAGAGGTGGTTGTGTTCGTTTTTGTAGCGAGTTAAGTATATAGAAAGTTATGAACTTTTTTTGGTTAGTGGGTTATATGTTTTGCAGCTAATCACAGTATGGCTGAATGCCTAGATTTCGCAAATCCTGCCTGATGCGAAAACGGCTAGACTTGAGTCCTGTATAGTGGGGGAGAGGCCCACGCCCAACAGAGCAATTGAGTATAGTACCATACTTCGCTGGATTTGAGAAACAATTGAATAATTCTGTACAGTCCTAAGAATCTAGATTCCTGCAAAGTGAGATAGAGGCTCATGCCTGACAGAAATTTCGGTTTTGGCGTGACGCATTCCCTAATGTATTCTAATGAACTATGTATAGTGAGGTTGGAGTGTCTATTCTCCTCCTTGGGTGTCGGAGCAGGAGTAGTGGTCTACCCTACCATCTATGTGAATATGTCTGCTTGAACTTTGGGTGTGGTATAGGCTGGGATGCTGTGGATGAGTCGTCTAAGTGATTTTGTCTTGGTCTGACTATGTGTTCAGTCTTTAGTGTCCTCCTCTTGTGGCTATCTCTCAAGATGTCTTATGGTATGCCGTGGGGTGCATTCCTTGGATTCTGTTTGTGTTCGATTGTTAGGTGGGGACCAATGTCATTTTCTTTATTCATCGATGTTTAGCAGTGTGGGCGTTCTTGTGGGGGGTCTTCTTGTTACACAGTGAAGAGCCAAGATTTGAGCAGTTTCCTGAATACTGTGTGGTTTCTTGTGTTCTGTATATTCTTTGGTAGGTCATTCCAAGTTTTTGGTGTCTGTTGAGAGAACGAGAATCATCCAAGTTTTCTTTTGTTACAGGGTTTCGGTTATAGGCGGTTGTCATTGCTTGATCTGAGCGTTCTTGTCAGCTGGTGTAGGCGTAATTTATCTCTCAGGAATTCTGCGCCTTGATTGTGTATAGCTCTGTGCGTGATGCACATGGATTTGAATTTTATTTACTGTTTTATTGGCCCAAAAAACAAAAGCACATAACAGACATGATTCTGAGGAAAGGTACTCTTCTTAATGGGATTATGTTTGTTTTTTTTTATGGGAAAAGTGTAAATCGGAATTGAGAGAAAAGCAAAATACACATGCAAATTCGGTTTTGCTAGCACAGTGACTAGTTCTACTGAGGCTATATTTTAATGGCTATATTTATGAAAGAAAGACACTGCACACAAGGGGTTTAATTTCGAATTTTAACCAGCTTGCACTGTGAACCTCCTTGTAGGGGAATTCATTAATTTACTTCAAAATGTTACTAAGGATTTACGCAGATAACTGGAGAAATTATAAAAAGGAATACGCTAACAGAAATAGGCTAACACAGATTCTTCCAGGGAAAAGGTGAACAGATGATACTGGAAATCTGGGATTTGCAGTAGGATTTGAATAGGAGATGCAGGATTCAAAAGAGAGTGGTATGCAATATGGTAAACAGGAATTTCTGTAGGATACAAAATTAAAAGAGAGGGAGATGCAGGATTTTGGGACTTTTAGAGGTGATACTTACAAGGTAAGCTTCAGTTTGGGGGTGGTTCTGCCTGGATGGTCCTGTATGGGATCAGCTGCCTCTGGATCTGATTTTTGAGTTTTTTAATCCTTGAATATAGTGGGATGTATCTTTGCTTTCCTGGATCTTGGCATCTGGTTTTCAGTTGCTTGTCCTTAGGGTTTCCCTGTCTCCTGCTTATATAGGCAAAGTTGATTCAGAGAAGTTTACAAGCTGGGCGGAAGTACACTGGACTTACCCTTCGACTGGGATAGGCCAGGCTACTGGTGTTCCCTCCTCCCTCCGGGCTGGTTGGTTCAGGGGAAATTACATCATTTTATGTGTGTGCATTTATGACTTCCTTTGTCTCACTACAGTTACTTTTTACCAAAATATGTTATGGAGCAAAACTTCAAATCCATCCTAGTCACCAGCATAAGAAACATATATGCAGATTCCATATTTCACAGGGAATCGGACAGTCCAATTGCCAACTCTGTGTGATGTTGTATAGCTCTTTGGCACAATTTTGTCATTTTTAGGAGAAACATAATATTAAAAATGGCTCACATATGCCCACAACTATTTTGCATATCTTCACCAAGTTTTATATCGGTATCATTTATACTTCACCCAGAAAACATTTTTTTCCTGCCATTCCAGTTCCCCAGGTGCTAGGAAAATATGCCTGGTCTCTTTGGGTTTGTCCATAACTCACATAAAATGCTGGCATTATGTAACATTTCTTCTGACTCAGGGCATTGAGAGAAATGTCTTAATATAAAAAAGTTCTTTAAAGTCAACGGGCTAGATTAGTCACAAGTGTGGGCAGTCTTTCCAACACCCACAGCCAAATTGTCTTCCCCTGGGTCAGTTTGAACAAAGGGTTTCCATGACGTCCTTTGAAGCCAGACAGTGGGGCTGGAGAGGGGTGTCAAAGGAAATCACACTTCTTGGTGAGAATGCTAGTTCTATTTGGGTTCTTTGTTCCTTTGGGTAGGGATGCCGGCCAGTCTGATGTGGCTGCAAACTCCCTGCTGGTTTCAAAGATTTTATTTTCTTTCTTTCAACAGAAACCAAGTCTTTTTGGGAATAAATATAATGTACATTTAGGTAGCCATGTCACTGCAAACACCCACATATACAATACTGTTTCTGTGCAAGCAACACTGTCATTTGTCATCTTACTTTTAAACAGCATTTTCCTGATTTTCAGAAGAGCAAATTCACACGTGTGTTTATTTCAGTTCATTTTGAGTTTACCAATGCACACAGTTTCTTGTTAATTAACCTTCTGGAGTGCTTTTAAATATATGGTCAGTTTCTGGACACAGAGAGATTCACTGCCAAGCATTTCTTTGAAATTGACTTGAGAAAAAGAAACACTGCATCATTTCTTTCCTTTACTGCAGTTTGTGCATGATGGTTTAGAGGAAAAGGAAACACAAGCCGTGCTTAAATGGAAAACCAAATTCTTTGCCTTTCAAGTGATTTCCTAGTACATCAGCTGTTCTGGAAATGTATTGCCACCCATCTTGGTACTCAGCAGAAGTAAAGCATGCCAGGGTGGGTTTCCATAAAGGGCACAACTTTGTGATGTTTAAAAATGAAATCAAGAGCAAATTGCAGAGCCTTCTTGGATGTCATGTGTGCAGGTATTCAGAAAATAGAACAGCAAATATGGTGCCATTCAGCATGTAGGTCATTCTCACATGAGTTCAAACGGAGGTAAAACAATGCAGGGCACTTCTTTTGGTGGCATTCTTGTTTTTAGCGCTCGCCATACATATGCGGCATGGAAAGAAAAGCGCTGCTGTTTTTCCACATTATTTCCATGCAGCTTTTGTTTTAAGGGTATTTCGGCAATGGCCTTCAATGTACCGCCTTAAATGTACCCCACAACTTCTACCATATGGCTTTTCCAGGCATTCACTATCACGTTGATGACTCTTTCATTTCCAATGTTATGCCTGGGCCCCCTGCTCCAGTCACAGACCCTCATCTCATGATCTAGGAGGTCCCTTTATTGGAAATATGCTTGCTTGCTATATCATTTTCGAATGTAATGTTGTTGTCATAACTCGCAGTGCTTGTTTCCTCCACCTTATACGTTACCCAAAAATTCAATGATAGGATTTTGATGATTTGACTTCCCTATCTTTGACCCTTCCTGGAAAAACTGCACCCCAGGCCTTATCACCATCTTTTAGATAGGGTCATTGTAAGTGACTTCAATGCGATACGACAACTAAGTCAATGCCTATTTTGGGATGCCCAATGGAAGCCTTTATTTATATGTTTTTATGTCAAAGTTCTTAAATCTGGACGATGAACCCTTATATTACGCCCCTCTCTTTGAATCCCACTGACCTCACTTCGCCAAGAAGTAGGTTTGTTTTGCAATTTAAAAGATTTATTTGGAGAATTAAACAATATATATCACACTTTTATGAATAAAATAATATTTGATAGCACACTTATGAGTATAGTAGTGATCAACAATGGGTAATATTACAACAGCACACTCTCTTTAATCACTGAGGAGTTGGAATAGGAAGGATAAGGTAGCAGAGAATACTTTTATGGTTCAAGGAAATGCAATGGTGGGAAAGAAAGCAACACAGAAATAAACTTGATATGGTTTCAACAAGAGATAAGATGTTCACTTTTTCCCTGGTGACAACTCCCTGCCCCCCCCCCCGCTATGCAATATGAAGAGATGGAAAGGAGAGCACACAGGTTTCAGGAATACAATTAAAAATGCAGTTCAATTCCAGTTTCCCCCAGCAAGTTTAGAGAAAACCCGTATGATTTTAAACAGGCAAAAATACTTTTTAAGGTGGTTGCAGGGAATGTGAAACATATGCTAAAATGATTTTAATTCACTAAAGAAGATTCAGGAGGAGTAATAGTTACTTTAGATTGGTTCAGGTCAACATTAGCAATGATTCATGAATGATTATCAGATTGAAAACCGAATTTCAGCAGCGGAAAGCAAGAAGCAGCGATTTTTCACATGTGGTGAGATTGAGCTAAATTGCAATTTGCGGCACTTTTTCCACGTGCGTAAATCACGATTATGGAAAAACTATAAGGAATTGAAATGTCATTTTAGGTTTGTTGGAAAGCTGAGGATCTTAGCCTTAAAATGACAGTTACATTCCGCTTCTAGGACATACGTTTCAAAATATACAGACGTTTTTTTGTGGAGGTAGATTTTCAGAAATAAAGTCAAGATTTCAGAATGACAAATGGCGCTTTTACAGATTTGAAATCATAGGATGGACACACAATTCTAAATGCAGTTCTGGACAGGTTGAAATGAATGGGATAAGATTACTTTAGACTAAGAGATGACTATGCACAGTTCTAGACTCGATACTCACTGCTAGTTTTGGAATAGAATGTGCCTCGTCAAAGATCTGGTCGAAGGGTTTGGCTGCGGTTCTCTCACCACCGGACAGGTTTTAAGCCCTCTAGGTTCTGCGTTCAGCACTGCAAGGTGGTCTGCGGCCTCTGGAACAGGATCTGATGGGTTCTGGATACAGCTCTGCTTTCTGGGTCTGGAGTCCTGGTTCTAGCACAGGGTTCCTGGCTAGAATCAAACAGCACAGCCCGGCTGTTGAAGGTGAGAGCCGATTGAAGTTTAGGGGTTAGAATCAGGTTGCTAGATTCTGAAGCCTGCTGGGAAGAGTTCAACTTGTGGATTAGGCCTCTGCTTCAGGTACTAGAGTTTGGGTTCTAGAGCTTGGTTCTGGATCTATCTGGAGTCAGTTCTGGAGCCTGTAGTCCTTCTGGATATTGTCTGGATCTGGTTGGGCAGAGTGCTGCGCAGGAATCAGTTGAAGTGGAAAGTGAGTGTCCCTGCCTGTCCAAAGCAGTCTCTTTTCATGTGTTTTCAAAGTGGGTGTGGAGGCTGACTCTTCATGCCCAACCCACTAAGGATTTGATAGGTTAGAGGATTCCCTGTGACCTGACTGGAGAAAGGAGTGGTGAGTCATTCTGTGTCATCAGGTGTCATGTTTATGGTTTAAGGAAACAACACTCCCCTTTGTGTCTGTACAGCATGTCTTCTTTTTCATAAAACACATATTTACAATATACACAAATTGTTAATATTACCTAAATTGCATGACAGATTGCTTAAGGTACAGTTCGGTTCAAGTCACATGTTTCTACGAGCTTAGGTCAAAAATGACTACTTATTTTCGTTTTTTGGTAGGTTTTCCAATATGGGCTCTACACCAAATACAATTTACACAGAGATACACACCCTCTCTGAGCATATGACTGTAAGTTTTCATGTTTCTAGCATTAACACTGTACCTACAATATTAATAAATACCGGGGTTTGGTCTCAGAACATCGTACGGATTTCAGCTTAGTCTCAAACTGTGAGTGCATTTTTCATATTAAGAATCCCAAAGTTGTACATTTTTGTCAGCTTGGTAAAATTTGTTATAAGCAATTTTATAAAACATACATTTGCTCTCAATTGAATTCACATCTCAGTCTGGTCTGCCCCCGCAGAGCTGGGTGAGTCAGATGTCACATGTCTTATTTCCTGCTAGGGCAGCTGTGGGCCAGTCACACCCAAATCAGCATATTCTATTCAGTCCCAAAGCCCCCATTGTTCCTTCCTCCAGGCTGCAGGGAAAATCTCCTCCCTCCAATTAACATGTCCATGCGATATGCTCTCCTGTTGGCAGGAAGGCCCCAGGTGTGAAGGGTTCTCATGAAAAGCAAACCTTTTGAACTGCATTAGGTTGCCTTCTAGTCAATTGCAACTTAGTTCCTTGTAAAAAAAATACATTTTCTAAACTCACAATAAGCAACATGTCTTTAAATCAAGTCTCTTTCAACATGAAATCACTGTGTGGCACTCTATATGACATTTTGATAGAATTCTCTTCTTTGGCATATTTAGTTTCTGAAATACAGCTCACCTGTCAGGAATTAGAAATCTCCAGCCCCTGTCGGAGGCGAGCAACGGTACTGCACCCCTTTTTGACAGCTGTCTTCCAGCAAGCATCTTTAAAGTGGATTTTGATTGATAGCATATGATTCTTGCTGATATTGTACTGATGTGGATTCTTGCAGTAGAGTAATGTGGAACACCCAAAAAGAAGGTTGGATCATTTTGGTGGTTTTTTGAGCCATGATTTTAGCAAATTTGACACCAAATAAAACAGATTTTTGAACAGCTCTGTATTCCTTTGCACTGATTTTGCATTGCTTTTTCCAAGTGGCTTCAGGCTACTTGATGGGTAGCTCAATGGTGGTTTTTGGCAGTGATCTCCTGTGCTCACTAACATAGACAAAAGTGGATGGCAGCCTATTTTCCATGTTTTCACTGTGCACTTTCTGGTGATTTCTGGCCAGCAGCATGCTTTCCAGCGGCCATTATGATGTTTCCGCTGACAGCAATGCCTAGTGATGTGGCAGGGCTGGGGTGAGTGGGTTAAAACATCCCACATCATGGTAGTCAAATGTATAATGGTAACACAATCTCTCTGTCATCTGACTATGCCTTTCACTGGAACCTCTGTGGACATGTCACACTTTATTAATCCAACCCATGCTTGTTACACCCAGAGGCCATGTCCGTTACATTCAGCTTTTCAGCATATCAACAAATACAGATGAAAAACACATGGATGTGATATATTTCACTGGTGATTAATTGCATATTTTATTTTGTTTTGGCTATTATAAAAACACAGTTTATATTATTTGGGTGGTTGTCGCACCCGACTTTCATGATAACTACCCCCACTAATCCCCCTCCTTTTCTGTGACCCTTTAAGCTCATATACTACTGACGTAGTAACAGTGTTTTATGTCCCGAGTTTTGGACCATTCACGTGACTGTGCTCAAGCTAAGCTGCCACCTGCTATATGACCGGTATACCTTTACTAAATCAAGATGCCCATCTTTCTGCTGTTTTGGAGCTATCTGCCCTGTGACATGTCTTCATATCATACACCTAGGTGTGCATTAACCATCTGGCTTTTTTATGGTCCATTGGTGGAAATAGGGAGATTCATTCTGAATGTTTTGGATTATCCTCTAAGCTTAACCCATGGTTCTCCAAGCCACATCCTGCTAAGCAGAAGCTACTGCAGTCTTTGCCCTGGTTTGACTCTGACTGTAGACAGGCCACAGAGGCATTTGTCACTCCTGAGTATCCCATGGGTGAGTTCCAAAGAAGGTTTACACCACCTGAGGAATAGTTGTAAGCAGGTCTTGTAAATCAAAGAAGTCTGAATACCTCTGGGGCAAATGAGACAAATTGAGAAAAACTGCCATCGCTAAGGACAGTAAGGCCTTTTGGTCACTGATTTCTGAGCAGAAAGAATCCAAGGACAATAAACTGCTCTGTATGATAAACGATGAAGAGCGGTTTGTCCACTTTGGTGGGTTGTATGAGGATGTGGTGCCTTTTGACAGTCCACGTAGACCAGCATTGGAGGTTGAGATGGACCTAGTGGTTGTGATGGAGACCAAAATGGGGCACAGCCATTAATATTACCATGTCTGCAGTGAGAAGTGCCTTCATGAGCTCGAAGGGCTAAAAGGCCCCTGGACCCGATAGGGTACTGATCGATGTCTGGAAAGACGAGCCAGATATTTGTTTACCAGTATTAACCAAGCTCTTTCAATCAGTAATATGATAACACGCCTGTACACAAGTGTTTCTAGGCACAAGAAACAACCCTCATAGGGTCCCTGTCTCATGGCTAAGTGCAGAGATCATTCCCTTATGTAAGAAGGGGGGACGGGACCAACCATGTAATTATAGGTCCCTCTCGCTTCTTGATGCATTAGGGAAACTCTTTGCCAAGGTTATCCTCCAGTAATTGCTGGAGTGTGTCGAATCAAATGGCTTGATTTCCCACCTTCAAGCTGGGTTCCACTCAAGATGAGCACAGTGGACCAGTGTTTCCATCTGCATATGGTCCTTCAGAAATACTGTATCCTAAAAAAGATGAGAGTGTCCACAGTATTTACTGATCTTCAGACGCCTTTTGATAATGTGCCTGGGGAATTACTTTGGCAGGGGTGTCATATCATCTGGCGGAAATGACTGCCAAATTATACTCTTGTAACACTGCTGTGGTGAGATGGGGACCGGCAGGAGAGACCACGAGGCAGTTCCCCGTTAACACAGGGGTGTGGCAATGCTGTGTTCTTGCCCCCACTTCTGTTTATTCTTTATATGAACAAACTTGTTACGTCCCTGTTGGCTGAGTGCCAAGGTGCAAAATTCGACCCCCCCAAATTTGGGTCTGAATACTATCTCAGCACTGTTATTTGCAGACGATTCGGTTTTGCTGTCCCTTTTGCCAATGTGTATTAAAAGAAGTTTGGAGCATTTTGTTTCCAAATGTGTTAATTTGGGCCTTGGATAGGGTGACCAGATTTCCAAAACCAAAAACCGGGATGACCAACAACATAAAAGAGGGACTACCCCATCACAGCCCACCAATCACCACCCCTCCCACAACAGACCCCCACAACCACCACCAATCATATTTCCAGCACTTCTCCTTTCTATAAACTGAATATGATCTCATTTATGCAGTTTTCTCTGTGAATCTTGGCATGTTGATTCAAAACACGCGTTTGCTCTAATTGCTATTACATGGCTTGCTGTACAATCTTTTCCAAGCCAGCCTCTGTGGCACAGTCAGTAAGTGTCATGACTTGTACCTGAAAGGTTGGGTGTTTGAGCCAATCCTCCAACTTCAAAATTCAGAAAATGTTGTGTAAAATATTTACAATTTTAATTACCGTTCACCTAAACATGCAAACCCCGGACGGGGTGTCTAAAATGAAAAATCTCCTGGGACCCTGGGACGGAGGGTGATTTCCCCGGACTGTCCCAGGAAAACTGGGACGTCTGGTCACCCTAGCCTTGGAGCAAAACTAAGGTCATGGGATTTAGCCCGAAGAAGCCTGGGGTCAAAACACTGGTACTTTTTAGTTAATCCAAACCATGTTGGAAAAGTACAGTGGTATTCTGAGGAGGTTTTATGGTTTGCATGGTGAGCAGGCAGTCTCACCAGCTCTTGATATCTATACCATCTAGGTCACCTTGGTTGGCCTGTATGGAGCTGAGACATGAGGGTGCCAATTGCTCCAGCCTGGCAGTGGCTGGACATACATTATTAAAGAAGCTCCATAGACTACCATATTGTACCCCGAGTGCCCCATTAATGATAGAGTGTGGTTTGGTCCCGGTAGTCTGTCAACTAATATGGAAACCGGTCCTTTATTGGGATAGACTATGGAGCTCATCGGAAATTGGCAAATATCGGAAATCTCTTACTGACTTGTTCAGTTATCCATGTGGCCGTTCACTCCCTTGGTTGAGCCATGTAAAAAGTCAATTTGTAGAAGAAAATTTGGAAGACCTTTGGAATAATGTTCTGCTCGGTACAACAACCAGGAATATCTTATTTGTTTGTGTCTTAAATTGAAATCTGGTTAGGATTACCTCCTTTTGAAACCAATCTTGATGAGAGAACTGTATTTGGATTTTATTCTACCTGCCTCTGCTCGCACTCTCTTTGTTAAATTCAGACTGGGTACCCTACAGTTGGGAGCATTCATGTGTGGCTGGACAGGAGGTTTTTTTGTCGGTTGTTCCAGCATGTGGCTTGGTTAAGGAAACAGTAATGCACTTCCTGCTATTCTGTGAATGTTATTGTGCCCTAAGGAAAATATATTCAATCCCACTGTTCAAGAGAGAACGTGTCAGAATTTGCCAAGAAGCGGTTCCATTATGCCATTCTACTGCTGCTATCAACAATATTTATTTTGTTGCCAATTAATTGCTCCTGGTTAAGTAGGAAGTCCATATCTAATGTCTGACTGTATTTCAAAAGTTGTGAGTCATTTTATGAATTTTTATGTGAATGAAATTTAAGATGTTTTATTTCCTACTCTAAATCATGTAATGAACTGTGTGTATGGCTAAAACTGCTGAATAAAGCATTGTTTGACCGAGTGTGATATAGGTCACCCAGTCTTTACTTGATGTCCCTCCCTGAACACCCTGTCCTGGGGCCTATTTCCTACAGTATACAACCTAACAATCAACTACCGGCTCATCTTCAATGCCACTTCTGTCAACGAAAAGCTCTTCTCAGTGAATTGGCCCCTGTGGGTCTGCTCTTATCCCCATCATTCCTAAGAATGGACTTACCAGAGCCCTGCTTGCCCCACCACTTAGACCGCACCTAGCCAAGTTTAATAAATGGTATCCTGCATCCCATGGTGTTCAATTTGTTTACTAGCCTTTAGCATGCATCTGTGTTTTAAGACGTTTCAGAGTTTTAATAAATCACAGACACTGTTGTATCTTAATCAATGGTCTCCAATAAGGCTGTGCGAACCTCCCCAAAAGTGACCCCCAATTATTTGGAAGAAGCATGCTAGAAAATGATCACTTTGCTCCATGATGCTATTTTAATGGGCCGAGTTGCACTGAAACAATGAAACTAACATACTAATTTACCTCTACCCATTTAACATAACTCCCATAATAAATGTAGTGCAAATCAGTCTATTATATAAACCGGATGCAGGTTGATGGAAATGCATGATGCTCTGGAAATGGGAAAGGAAAATAACTTTAAACGTGCAGGCTTGAAGCTGCGCTATGTTGTAAAATGTGGAATGTGAGATCTGTTCTGCTAAAGACATGGCATTGTCTTGGGGCTGGAAGCGCCGGAGAGATGTAACAAGTTCTCTTCAGCAATGCAGTTTGTGTTTCGGTAAAGGTACAAAGGAAATCATTTGCTATTTTAATGGGATGATTTTGTCAGGGGGAGATGTTTTTTAGTGACACAGGGTTTTGTGAAAAAGGTTTGAGGCAGTGAGGGCTGGGCATTCTCTCACTGCCGAAGGAGGCAGAAGTGCTGTTTCCTTGGCAGACTGAGTCTTCAGTGCTGAGGCTGTCTCTCTCCTTGGTTGGCAGTCCTAAGAAGAGCTGCAGTCTTGAGCAACCTTATCTGTGAATGACCCTGGGTGACTGCCAAGCTGAGTCAGGGAATATCGCCAACAGACCTAGGTAATTGTGCGGTTAATTGAGGGGCATGTGAAGTGGTTGTTTGATACTATGTAGCACAATACCTGCGGGCTTTCAGCGCCTTATAAATATACAAATAAATAAAAAAAATAGGTAAAATAATTCAGTACATTTTAAGCCCTGCATTAATAATAAGAATTTAAATGTGCATGTAAAACTGTGTTTATATTTCTGCTGCAATTCAAAGTGTATTTATTCTGCCAGCTTTGTTACGAAGTCAAGGGTGACAACAAACAGAGCTCTGCACTCTATCTCGGATTAAACCTTGCTTATGTTGTGAATTACAAAGTGGGTGCATATGTCATTCTGTGTAACTTGCATGGTTCCAGTTAATGATTATGAACAATAATTATAAAAGGTAATTTAGTCTGAGAGTATTTGTTCTGCATTCAGTCTCATTGATTTGGCATGCATAGAGAGATACAATGTGCGGTAAGAAATCTCAAAGCAAAGCTATTCACAGTAAATTGTTTTACTCTGAGAGGCTGGATGAATGCTTTGTATTTCATTGGCATGTTCAATGTATTTTGAAACACAGCCAAAAGGGCATAATAGTGATATTGTAGATAGAACATCCCAGAAGAGCATGAGCTAATTATTCAGAGTGTACTAAGTCCAGTATTTGTTTACGGTTAGTGACCCTTTTAGGGATCAAGGATCAAGAAACCTCAGGGATGTAGCAGCCACTAAATCTCGGCTCCAGCCACCTATTTATCATGGTAGAATCCAAATTTAGAAGGCCCAATCATGGGTTTAAAAAGAGCAATGCAAACAAAAGCTAGACATTGCAACACTCTGAATGCACCACTAACAAAACAAAATAACTATGCTACCCCCAGACAGAACCAGAACTTAGCTTTATTCAGACAGGTCCTCAGTCCATAAACCTTGATGGGAACAATAAATGCTCCTTCTGCCTGAAAAATGGTTGGGAATCATCCAGCAAGGTTAATTACACCCAGTAGTTCTCTACAAGGGGTTTTACTGATATTATTTTTTTATGCACGCTAGTACCGGTAAATAAAGTCTGTGTTCAGAGCAGCCAGACTAGCTGCACAAAGCTTCCCAGGTGCTCAACATCAAAACTTCAACATTTAATTTCTGAGGAGTTCAATTCCAGATGGTTGTATTAACCCCCTTTGTCAGTGGTCTCACCATTTAGCTATACTTGGTGCTACATTCTTTTTCAATACCATTTTTACCCTTTGCCTATATACTACCAGCCTATGCCGACTTTTATAGAACAAATTCCCTGTTAGTGATTGTCCCTGTTTTTCCCCAAGATTTAGGGGGAAGGTAGGGGGAAACCCCTATTTTTAATATCCTGCTCAATCCCTTCCCCCTTCCCTTTGCTTAAACCCTTTCTCACTCTTATTCAAGGAAGTTTATATGGGTGGGCAACCCGGGAATGGCCTAGGGAACAGATGGGGGAGGGGCACAGCAGGGGCAACCAGTAAATCACCCACGTGGGCAATCAGCGAGTCTTTGCATTGTAACAGTATTACCAGGCAGCAGCAATATGCGGACAGAGGTAAGGGAACAATAGCCTCCCTATTGCCAGCAAGGCAGAGATGTTAAGGATTTCAATCGGGCAATACACCCGGGTCCCAGCCTAGCATATAATGCACAAATGAAATACTTATTTATTGTGTCTATAGGTTAAATATTCTGAGTGATATACCACTCATATCGCACCCTTCTCAAAATACCCCCCAGGTCACAATGGACCAGGAGTCAGGCTGGTTGGTAAAGGTAATATTTATTTATTTATTTCAAATTCAAATCAAACACAAGTTTTAATATATGGGGCAGCAATCACCAATGTGGTGACAATACAAATAGGAAAGTAGATAATGCAGTTGAATTCACTTTTTAGCACACAGAAGGTAAAACACAGAGAAAAGAACAGTTTTGGCTTGTTGAAAAGATAGCTCTTAAGTTAAGATTCCCCCTGCAAAGGTCTCAATTCACAAATGAGCAATTCTACACAGATGGAAGTAAGCAACAGGTATTCAGGAATATAGAACAGTGTATAGGGTTGAATACAATCTTCCCTCCCCAAACAAGAGAGAAAACATTTTTGGAACGTTTACACCTTTAAAATGCCAGTTGAAAATGGCTTAGAAAAACAATGAAAAGTGTGCAAAACGTTCTTAGATTGATATAAATTCCTATGGGAGCAACACAAAAAGATTCTAACAAACATAAGCTATCATATGGGCAACAATACACACTTAGAATCAGAATGGAAGTTTGGAAATACTTTGAATGCGAAAACACACATGTAAAGGTTTTGCAAAATTGCGAATTCCTACCTAAATTTCACTATGCGATTTTTAATAAAAACGGGTCAAAGACACTGAGGATGCGGTTTTAGGTGTGGATGTAGCTAAGGGTCTTAGGTTTAACTCAGAGTTTAAATTAAGTCTCTAGTTATAAAATTGAGGAAGTTGTGCACGTTTGAATGAGAGGCGTTTTTGAGAAAAATGAACATAGAAAAACAGAAAATTGGTTTTAAATATGACAGCTTCTTTTTATTTAAGCTATATAATGACTAAGAAAAAGAAGAATGCCACCCGTGAATCTCCACAGTTATGCACAGCCGATTGTAACCCTTCACGTGGCGGATACTCTCTTTTTCTTTTATGGGAATTACTTTATTTAATCCAAATCACCAATGGCTCATGGTCTAGTAAAACAAATGAGAGAAAATCAGCACTAACACTAGGGATTACAAACAGGGTTGCAAGAATGGTTCTGACAATGTTAAAGGTTATTCAATTAAAGATGGGATAGGTTGAGAGATGAGGATAGGACAAGGTAAGACAAGGTATGCCAGGGTTTTCTATGATTCCTATTTACACTTACAGTCCACTGTAAATTAAGATTGGACAATCAGGTTCTGGTCAGCACGGATCGGGTCTACAGACAGCAGGGCACTTCTGGCGGGATGGTCCGCTGGGAGGTTCTGGTCAATTGGATGGCCCTTCTGGCTGCTGGACACTGTAGATCAGTGGGATGGTGAGTTTCAGCATGCAAGCCTTAATGGTAGCAAGCCAGACTGGATCAGAATTGTTTCCCTAAAGTTTGGGATGGTTCAGGATTTGGGCCTAGCTGAAAAGAATTCAGCAAATGCTGATGCCTTGGCTTTTCAAAGAAGTCTGGAATCAGGACAAGATGAAGAATTCTGGAACAGGGCGCCACACATTGAAATCAGGATGTAGTCAGGAATCAGTGTGTCTGTGTGTTGTGAGGTTCCCTTATTTATCATTCAAGTGACATCACTAAGTTTATGATAGGGGCAGACTTACAACCCACCCCCACATGGCTGTGATTGGTCAAAGGCACTTACCTTTTGCTGGTTGGAAGACAGAAAGGGCTGTCATATTTTATGATGTGACTTGGGAAACTCCCACAGTTATTTGGACCACAATTTAACTTTCCCACAAATACACATTTCTATAATTATGCCCTCTAATAAAATCGGACACATACATTACATATTTTGTGGGTTACCCTTACCTCCAACTCCCACGTCGGTGAGACCTGGTGTTGTTTTTCTATTGAAGTTTGTCAACATAAACATTTAGCCTAACAATTCCTAATTCGGTACATATCTGTGAAATCACCCCTAGTACACGGGTATACAATATTAGATTTGCAGCATTAATAGTCTTTACGCAATTAGTGTTTTTGTATAACTTTGGTGCCTTATGCAGTACAGGGTTCAATCATGTCTTCAAAGAAAAGGCATAACATTTGTTGTACAATTACCAACTTTTAGATTTATACTCCTTCTTGTGGCAAAGTTAAAGGTCCTTAAAAGCTTAATTACAAATAGGCATTTAACCACCACAAGTCATTAGCAGTTTTTTTTTTACTTTTCTTTCAACTGACAACAGCTGTCAAATTCCTTTGATCAGGGTTGGGGTCCTCTTCCTTGAGAGGGAAGTTTCGTGCCCCTCCCCTGTGGGGATGAGTGTTCAAGTCTGCCATTGTCTTTGGCTGGGGCCCAGACAAAAGTCTGATGAGTTCTTTGTGATGAGTATGTGAAAACCTCCCAGCAGCAATTAGTCCTTTCGTGCCAGCAGTGAGGTGTCAACCATTCCTAGGCTGAGGCTGTCATATCAGAATTAAATAGTTAATTAACTCAGGACTGGGTTTTACTTTACGTTACCTACATCTTTCATTAAAACATATAAAATGAACACAGTTTATAGGTGGGTTTTGACATTAGCAATCATTTAACATTTCTTACAGAATTAGGCTTTTCAACAAAACATGCTTTTAAACAGGCAATTTTCAACTTTCTTTCTGAAAAAGCAAGTTTAAACTGAGTCCTTTACATCAGCCTTTCCTCTGCAGCACACACATTGTATTCAGCACCAGTTCTTTCCTTAAGTGCTGGGATTTGTTTTGCAATCTGGATATATGTATACAGCCTTTGTTTGGAGTTTCTGTCTGCACAGTCGAAATTGTTACATGTTGCCATTTTTAGCCGCATTTTTCCCGTGGAACTGAAAGCAAATGTTGTTGGGCTGGTTTTTCATGAGATATATTTCTTAGCTGCTGGCAGTCAATGAGGCCTGGCTCCTCTGAGCCACACTGGATGAGCTGTAATTCTTTTACTCTCAAGGATTCACTGGAAAATAAATGGATCTAGTGCCAAAAACCACTTTGAAGGTTGCAAAGCTACAGTTTAAAAGGATTTTCAGGACAATTCTGCTGCCTTGCTCCATGTTGACTGTAACAAAGCCCACTAGCATGCTCCTGCAGTGATAACTCTGTGTTTATCCCCACTTTGACTGTGTGTGGCAGGGGTGCAGCCTTTCCTTGGTTGTGACCTAAACACGGTTTTGCACATCCATTTTTGGCTGTTTCTTTCCCCATTTGTAAAATGATGCAGTGGGGCACATTGGAATGGGTCAAAATATCCCACAGAGATCCATCTCATTGGGAACCCTGCTCCTGCTTTCCCTCTATCACTCTTGCATTCACTCTTTTTTTCACCTTCCTGCGAGGCAAAAACTCTCTGAGTTATCTTCAATTCCACTCTCTCTTTCTTGCCTCACATCACAGACCTTGCCAAGAAGGCCCACTAGCAGCTGAACCTCATCAGAGTTATTGTTCATTTTCTTACTTCCCCCCACAAGTTTACTGACTCCAGAGTCTTGGTTCTCTCTAGGCTGGACTATTGCAACAGCCTCTTTCTCAATCTGCCTTGCTCTACTCTCTGCCCCCTGCAACTAACCCAGAACCAGATTGCAAGACTTATCCTTGGCCTCAAGCCCAGGGACCATATCTCTCCAGTCCTGAAATCTGTCCACTGGCTCTCTGTGACTGCAAGGATCAAGTTCAAGACCCTCTGCATTGTTCACAAGGCTTTTTGGGGCTAGGGTCCGCACTACATCCAACTCTCCCTCCCAAAATATCTTCCATCTCAAGCCCTTTGCCCAGCTATGTCCAACTCCCTGAGGGTCAGACGCTTCTCCAGGCATAGAGTTGGGAGTCGATCTCTCTCCTCTACAGGGCCCTCCCTCTTTAATGGCCTCCCTGCCCCTCTCAAACTTGAGCCAGACCACCTGAAGTTCCAGAAGCTGCTCAAGACATTCCTCTTCTCCTTTGCTTTCTCTCATTCTCTCCCCTGCTGACCTACCTGTATGCTGCACCTACTGGTTGCTTGGCTACCCCCTGAGTCTCACTGAGTACTAGGCTGCTCCACAATCAGTCTTCCCTGCACTGCCTTCGGGCCTACTGTGAACTTATGGGTTGCAACTGCAACCTCTACAGCCCCCTGCCTCCTTGCACTTACCCAGAGCTGCGCTACCCTGCCTGCACTGCCCTGACTGCACTGCCCTGGCTGCACTCACTCAGAGAAATGCTGCCCAGATTGCATTTCCCTTTCCCTCTCCCTGGCACTTCCCCCTTCGCTTCCCCCTGCACTTTACAATGTCGCACTTGCACAATCTGAATGTCATAAGGCCTAGTAAGATTACAATTAGGAGGTACAAGAAAGGTAACCGTAATCTTCCCAAGAAGACAGTCCGTTTTCAACTACCGGCTATTATCAGCACTCAAATGTTGGGTCAAGGAGGAGAGGAAGGAGGGGGGGCAAGAAGCAGCATGAATCCGGACATCGTACATATGGACAAAAGATTAACGAGGGCCAGCTCCAAGGAGGCAAGCCGCTCCAGTTAATGGAAGACCTTGTACTCAATTTATCAAGTAAAAATCTAACTACTGATGAAAGAAGTCTTCTCAACAGGGTTTATCATTTGCACCTACATGTGATTCAAACAGAGTGGATTTACATATCGACTTGTTTAAGTTTATACGGAAGTTGAAGTTGAAATAATTCTTTGCTACCAAAGCACCTGGTAACTACCGAAGCAAGGACCCGGATATTCCAATCAGTGGTCACTCTATTCAAGATGTGGAGGACACCTTTTTGGTTAGATCCTTAACAGAAGATGATCAATTTGCTCCATCTAATCTTTTAGATGAACTAAGGGTGAAATCCAGTAGTATTCCTACTAAAGTTCTGAAATCAGTATCCAAATTTATGCCCCAGTTACCGACAGATAACATAATAGATACATTCTACAAAGCAATATTGCAGGATCTATACGATATGGAAGCATGGAGGAACAAACATCGTGACTCGTCTAAGGACAAACGTATTAATCTGACAGAGGGAGAATTAACAGCATTTAAAGGATTGAAATCCGATGCACAAATTGTAATCAAGGAAGCTGACAAAGGGGGGAACATTGTTGTAATGGACAGGGTGGATTACCTAAAGATGGCTAATAATCCTTTGTCAACCCCCGGGTGCTATCGATTAAGAACTGACAATTTCAAGAAAGAGGCTGTCAAACAATTTGAAGACAACATCTTGAATTGGCACAGGAAAGGCCTTATTACTGATGAAGAAAGAGCTTTCTTAACAGTGCAAGAACCAGTGGTTCCGACAATGTACTTTCTTCTGAAAATACATAAAGAATTCAACAATATACCGGAAGGCCGCCCGATCATGAGTGGGATTGGGTGGAATACTGAAAATGTCCCAGAATATTTAGATGCCATCCTTAAGCCAAGAGCAGCAGTACTCAAATCATAGCTGCAAGATTCAACAAGCCTCATACGTATGTTACGTGACTTTGAATGGCACAGCACTTATTACCTTGCCACCTTGGATGTTAAGGCCCTCTATACCTCTATTCATCATAAGTGGGCAACTGCCTCTATTGATTATACCTATAGGAACGATTCTGCCTCATACTATAATCAAATTCAAATGCTGAAGGAAATGTTACAACTTACCTTGGATCTAAACCTTTTCACGTTCAACAATGAAATATATCAAAAAACAAAAGGAGTGGCTATGGGCACTAAATATGCTCCAGCCCTAGCCAACCTTGTTATGGGCATGCTAGAAGACAAAATAGTATATACAGCCCCGTTTTTTCTTAACAAGGTTAAAATGTGGACTCGGTACATTGATGATGTATTCTGCATCATTGATGGATGTACTGGTGAGTTTCAAGTCTTTGTTAAACATTTGAACCAAAATTGCTATGACATCCAGTTTGTGGGAGAGTGTAATAATAAAAGCATCAATTTTCTCGATTTAACGATAAAACCAGAAGGCAATCAGCTATACACCAGGACATTTAGGAAACAGACAGAGGTCAACTCTACGCTTCATGCTAGCAGTTGTCATCATCATCCCACAATTCCGAATATACCATTAGGCGAGTATATTCGAGCCAGACAAAATTGTCAACAGGATAGGGAGTTTGAAGAGGAATGCTCTCTTTTACGATATCGTTTCAAGAACAGGGGTTACTCTGATAAATGCATCAAATCGGCTTACAAGAGAACAAAATGTATGCAAGAGCAAGACACTCTTCAACTCAAAGCTGTCAATAGTACAGATGGAATAATTGGACCAAGTTTCATAACACAATATTGCAGGGACCATCGGCAGATCCAACGAATATTAGAGAAGCACTGGTATCTCTTGAAGCTTGATGATCACATTACTAAACTGATAGATGAGAAACCACGTATGATTTTCAAGAGAGCTGGAACTCTTAAAACAATGCTCAGTCCATCTTTGTTGCCGGATATTGAACAAATGAATCGTACAACTTGGCTGTCTAGCAATTTGAGTGGTTTCAGGAAATGTGGTGTGTGCACACAATGTAGGTATGCGCACCATCATACAAACAAATTTACGGATTCTTATGGCAAGCAATGGCTAATCCAGCAAGGGATGAATTGTAAAACCAAATTTGTGGTGTACTGTATCATTTGTGTATGCAAAAAGATCTACATTGGTAGTAATAAAAGAGAGCTACGAGTACGTATTCGTGAGCATCTGGCTAAGATTGGCAGTCAAGACACTTTGTTGCCCTTAGCAGATCATTGGTAAAGCTGTCACCAGATGCATAACAAATCTGATATTAGATTTATAGGTTTGAAACATGTAACCCTGAGCAAACGAGGAGGAGACACACTGAAGTCCTTGCGGCAGTCCGAAGCACGCATCCTTTGCTTTTTCAATTCCACTAATACAGGTCTCAGCAATGATAATGAAATGGCTTCATTCCTATAGGATCTTTGTCTCTACATAGGAGCTGATGATTTGAATCATGTGCAACAGCATGATAGAACTCAGTCATTTTTTTACTGCATTTAACACTATTCTTTGCTTGTCGGGTTGTGGGAGGCGTATGTGACACTAGCCACGCTCAGGGACTCTGTGATTTCGCAGGTCCCTTCACAATGGAGTATAGACATGTAGTTATAAGTAATGTCTTTTCAAATCTAAAGGGTCTGGGACATTTATTTACTCCAATATGTTCTTTCAAGCATTTAGCTGACACCTGAAGTGAGAATTCTATTTTCATATTTATTTTTGTATATATTTTCTCAATATATAGTGTTCATGTATTAAACAATATATATTTATTCACTCATTTAGATGTTATAAGGCTGAAAGGCATTAAACAAGCCTTCCAGAGTGATTGTCCTTTTTAACGCCTGTATGCGTAGCTTCCCCTTTAATAGGGTGGCAACAGGCAATGATGCGGTATAGGAGAGAGATCTTTGTAACCAAGGGAGGTTGCTTTGCCTCTTAGGAAAGGGATTCCCATGGCAACGCGTGTTTCAGTTGCCGTGGGAACCCTAACACTTTTTACGCTCTTACAAGATGGCGCCGGCTGCTTTCATCATTCGAGCAGCCGACGCGAGGGATACCAGAGCGGCACAGTAAGTCGCTTCAGTTCGAATACTCGCACAGGTGAGGTTCTTGTCTTTATGGGCGCAATCGCATGGATGCATCTTAATGTTTAACTCGACAAGGTGCCTTAGCTTTAATTTAGTTTCTTGCTTAACATGGCGTTGCCACAAAACGCTAACTTCCACCCCGCAATGTAGCATGGCATTCTGCCTGTGACGTGCCTGTGTTTATTTATGTAATATGGGTTGCTTCCCTTCACACCAGAGGTGACCCGCCAGGTGAACACCAATGTGTTAGACTAATTTGTGGCATTTCTAACCTTTGTGTTTACAGATTATCTACTTTTGGGATTTGTCCCTATTATTATATATCGGACAACAGTCGTACGGACTTAATAGTTCTATTATTGGGTAAGCCTAAGTCATTACATCTGATTCAAGTATACAATTATATCCAGCAATACGTTTCGTAAAAAGTGAACTAATGGGCATTTTCTATTTTTGTCTCTTGTTTCGTCTCTTTATTTTTACTTTGATTTGTTATTTTATTTATTGCTATTCCAACATGATACGTTTCATATTACTGTGTTATGGTTTCATATGGTTCTACATGTCTATATTATGACATTATCTTGTGTTTTTTTGAACCCGTTCAATCCTCTCCTTCACCAACCTTTGTTTCTCTGTCAAACTTTAATATGTGGATCTTTTGAAATGTTAAATTTATATATGTTATACGTGAAATTGAACTATGATATGAATGATAATGCTGTAATTTGTTTATTTATGAACTTTGGTTATAAATTAATACAGCCCTGATTTGATAAAGGCTCGTGGGTGCCGAAACACGTAATCGAGTAGCGGGCTTTTTGCTGTTTCACGCACACAAATATGTGCAACAGATTGTGCTAATAAACAATCAATTTTTACACTGGCGCTGAGTCCTGGAGCTTCCTGTTTTTTCTGTTACTTTGTGGATGGTATGGGCTTAATATCCGTCCAAATCCAGTGACCCGCGACATTTTATGATAACTAGTGCAGCCACTATTGCTCATCACCTGACACTTAATAGGGATTGAAAGGAGTCGCCTGCTTGAGCAACTTCAAATAAATAAGCCCCACTTTTTTGCTAGTAAGATTGTTTGTCTTGTTCTCCTTCTGCCCCCCCCATCTTGTCACGCCTAGAAACACTTGTGTACAGGCACGTTGTAAATTACATATCATATCATGTATCATATCATATGATAATGGCATGCATAACTATTTGGGTTCTGGAATGAAAAGGAGGGATGAAGGGGTTAATACCATTGAGTAATGTTTGGTTACTAGGATGAGGAAGAGGGATGTGGGTGTAATGACATGGATCACTATTGGGTTACTGGGATGAAGATGGGGATGTGCTGGCAATGGCAGGGATTAGTATTGGGGCACTGGAACAAAGAAGAGGAATGGGGAAATGACATGGATTACTATTGGGTAATGGGACAAGGAAGAGGGATGTGGGGTAATGGCATGGATAACGACTTGGGTACTAGGATGAGGAAGAGGGATGAGGGGCCAAAGACATGGGTTACTATTGGGGACTGCGACAAGGAAGTGGGGTGTAGTGGCAATGACATGGATTATTATTGGGTACTGGGATGAGTAAGAGGAATGCTGGGATAATGGTATGGCTTACTATTGTGCTACTGTTGGGATGGAAATGAGTCTATCGCACCCCCCTAGGTGTTTTAGAGTGAGGCGAATCCCATAGGTAGCTGGGTGGTGTGCTGGGGGGAAAGAACCATGCTAAGTAACTCAGCACCAATATAACGTAGCGGGAATAATGCATAGATTCAGTGCGCACATAGAAAGAAATGCCATTTTGTAGTTTTGGTTGATGCATAGTCCTGCATGGCCATGCAGTGGTACAACTTTAGCTTGATGGAGGAACCCAAATAGGCCCAGAACATTAAGACGGGATGAGCCTGCACTGCCAGTTTTCATGGAAGCTTCCCCTTGTCCCTTCATTGTTGCAATTACTTAGTATCACTAAGAGGAATGTGCCCTGCAAGGCTATGAGACAACACCAGGCTCCTTGCAGCGCCCATTCAACACAGCTAAACCATCAGCAGACCTCTAACCCCGAGCCACCAAGAGTAATGTCCTACACCACTGACCGGGTCCAAGAAACACTGCATTCCATGATAGTGAGTGACCCCAGCCCCCAGCCACAAAACCAATGGCCATAATAGATCTGAGCATGTATGACCATTTCACCTCTCCACATAAATAAATCCTTTGTAGTGCGAGGTACATGGAGGGATAAATCATAGATCAAAACAAGGGTGTAGGCCTTGGGTGCGAGGGCTGCGATACCAACAAAGCATAGAATATGTGGGTCAGCATGACTCTATCCTTTTCTTCGTCTCTTCCCCCTGGAACCAGTCCTTGAGCGTCCCTGGTGCATGCCACAATGATGTAGTAGTAGTCTTAGTGTTTCATAGCAGCCTCGAAACAGTATTTTACGAGGAACCTGACCTTCACTCCTTGGATAGATGAGCCCAGCTGACCCACATGGGAAAAGACAGATGGCAGAAAAGAGAACCAATCGTTACCTGGCATCCCCTATGGAGCAGGCACATGTGTAGGGTCTCACCAACAAGCTACGTGAGTTTGTACTGTAAAGTGATAAAAATGTGCTGCCTTTTAAGCTTCTCCTTGCAGTAATTGAGACAGAACATTCTCGAGCAGCAGAATCCTTTGCTGAAACCTTTGTATTCTGTACAATTAAAGCTTGTTATCCTCGCAAGCAATCTCTTGGCCTTATTCCCTAGAGGGTTGTATTCTTTCTGGCGCAAGCGTAAACAGGGACTTTCCTTCAGTGCTGGGACGCGGAAGAGGGATACTAGCTAATAACATGGATTACTATTAGGTACTGGGATGAGAAAGAGGGATGTGGGCATAATGCATAGATTGTTATTGGGTACTGGGACAAGGGAGAGGGATGGGGTAATGACATGTAGTTCTATTGAGGTACTGGGATGAGGGATTTCGTGGTAAACATATAGATTACTATTGGGGTCCTGGTTCAAGGGAGAGGGATGTGGGGTAATGACATGGATTACTATTGTGGTGCTAGGGCGAGGAAGGGTGATATGGGGGAATGACATGGCTTACTATTGGGTACTGGGACGAGGAAGAGGGATGTAGTGGTAATGACATGGATAAGTCTGAGTACTTGGACGAGGAAGAGGAATGTGGTGGTAATCACAAGGATTATTATTGGATACTAAGATGAGGAAAAGGGAGGTGGGGGTAAAGGCATAGGGCCTCATTACGAGTTTGGGCGGTCTGGCAAAAATTATGCTGGTACGGTAATACCAGCATTGTTTACGGGACCGGCGTATTACGACTTGCAATGCCTTGACCGGCATCATCAGGGACCTGCTATGACCGGGCACCATCGTCCTGGAATGTGCGCGGACACGTGTCGGCCGTGCCAGTAAGATCGGCATCCCGCAATGTAGGGCACATTACGAGTTGCACAGACATGCACTTACCGGCATCCAGATGCCAGTAAGAAGGGTCACCATGATGCCGCTAACACTGGCATCACAGGGCAGCCGTTAATCTGCTGTGTCCAGACCTGCCAGAGGTGCATACAATCACCACAGGTGGAGGCCATGGAATCTGGCCCACCACAAAAGGAGCACACCCACACACCACCCCCTTCCAAGTCCAAAATGATACCACTAGCAGTTGCCATACTGGAGCTGGAGGACTTGCCTGCACTGCTACTTCTTGAGAAGGAAGTAAACCAGGGAATGCAGAGGAGGTGCAGGAGGAGAAGGAGGGTGAGACCGGGCCAGCACATACCACCAGTGCAGGCCATGGTACCACGAAAGCAGCCACCAATCCCTTGCATAAGAGCCAATCAATTTGACTTAACCCCTGCACCGATCCACACCATGTACCGCCTGGACAGGGACACCATAGTGGACCTCATTCATGATGACCTTTCGAGTCTGATCACCATCTGCACCAGCACCCCCCTGCTGCTGAAGGTAGTGTCTGTGCTCCACTTCCTGGCCACAGGCACCTACCAGCACACACTGGGGCAGCTGCATGGCATCTCACAACCATGTTTTTTGGTGTGCTGAACCAGGTGCTAGATGCCCACATATCCCTACCATGGACTGCGGAGGAGGTGAATGCTACCAAAATTGCATTCTATGCATTGGCAGGCATGCCAAACGTCATTGGTGTCCTCGACTGCACCCATTTGGAGCTTGGTAGTCTGTCATGCTGTGGAGGTGGTGTACCGCAACCGAAAGCTATACCACTCCCTCAATGTCCAGATGGTGTGTGATGCAAGCAAGATAATTACGCATTGCTGTGCTAGATACCCTGGATCCACACATGATCACACTGCACAAGGTGCCTGGCTTCTGGGTAAGACGCCATGAGGGGTGTTGTTGGGGGGGGACCACAGGCATATGCAATCTGTCTGTTGTCTGGGCCATGGGGGGTGTTGTTGGGCGGGGCCACAGGCATGTGCAACCTGTCTGCTGTCTGGGCCATAGGGGGTGTTTTTTGGGGTGGGGGCACAGGCATATGCAACCTGACTGCTGTCTGGACCATGGGGGGTGCTGTTGGGGGTGACACCACAGGCATATGCAACCTGTCTGCTGTCTTGGCCCTGGGGGGTGTTGTTGGGGGTTTGGACACCGTCCTGGGTGCCAAACACTGTGACCCAAATGATCTCAACACAATGCATTAGACTGACAATGGATGCAGACGTGCCATGGCTGTACAGCAAACATGTGTAAATGGTAGCAATAAACATAGCGCCCACCCCTGCACATGCACATGGTAGATCATCAGACCGGAGCCACAGGTACCACAGTGCACCATCATGCCATCACAAAGCCGAATTCACATGAGCGCAGCAAAGCACATCACAGGCCATGCAGCCATGACTGTGCGAAAAATAAAAGCCACTCAGGGAATCCCCTGTCACTGCCCTGGCCCGACAGGAACATCACAGACCACCATGCCATTCCGTGCAGCTGAAGGGACACTTAAAAATCCAAAGTCACATGGATGTAGACAATAGATTTCATCAAGTAGTCAACATCAAAGGAACGTATCCCTACACTGGCGGACCATACCACCAATTCTATTTTGCCATGGTCACATGGGAGAAGTTGTTGACGGACATGACCATGGCGTTAGCAAGTAGTCGAAAGCATGATGGGCAAACCTACATGTATCCTGTCACACATCAGGCAAATGCATCATACAGTGCTGTACATGCACTCTGATTCTTCCTCTGCCACACACCCATCACATGTGACTAAATCATGGACCTTCTGACCTCATCTGTGTGAGTGCTGTATCGGATGTCAAGGCCCCTAAATTGTGAACGTTACCCATGCTCCCCCACCATGTATCGACACCAAGTAAACCAACTTGATTTTTACTCTGATGAAATGGCAATAGCTGGCAGTGAAAATCTGTTGCATTTGACCATGAACAATGTACAGCCCGTGCACACAAAAAATGGCAAAAATACTCACAATCAAAATGTCTTTTGCTCCCATGCAGGTGATGCTGGGTATTCCCTGAAGCCGTGGCTCCTCACTCCTGTCAGGCATCCACTCAACAGGCATGAAGAGGACTACAATTGTGCACATGCACGCACTCGTGTGATGATTGAGCAGACTTTTGGCCTGTTGAAAGCACGGTTTCGCTGCCTCAGCAGGTCGGGTGAGGCACTCATATACGGGCCTGAGAAGGTGGGCAAGATTGTATTGGCATGTACCATGCTGCACAATATCAGCATCCGGCGCAACATACCCCTGCCCCCTGACATGGACCAAATTCCACCTGATATGAGGATGATGGAGAAGATGCTGCACATCGGCCACGTCACAATGTGTGTGAAGGACGTGCTGTGCGCCAATCTTTGATTGCACAATATTTTTGCAGGACTGGGTTACACAAGGCTCTGGGAACGGGGGGGCACTGTGCACTGGGAATGGGGGACACTGGGCACTGGGAATGGGGGACACTGGGCAGTGGGCACTGATGAAAAATAAATCGACACACACTCAAGAAGCAATGTCCAGTCATGTGTTTTTCATAAGCACACAAGGTGTATTAATTCAATGACAACTATGTACAGGAATCAATGTTGACCTCTACCCTCGACATACTACAAACTACCCCTCCACCCCCACTGGCCCAACACCCCCACACACCCACGCCTCCCAACCCCCAACCCCCATGGCCCAACACACCCATACACCCACACCTTCCCCCCATGGCCCAACACCCCTACACAACCACCTCGCCACCCCCCACCCCACATGGCCCAACACCCCCACACACCCATGCCCCTCTGCATCCAATTCGAGTTCTAATGGACTCCCTCCTGACATGTCCAGCTGTCTCAGGCTACTGACGCCCCCTTTTTGATGGAGGGGGTTGCACCTGCGCACAGGGCTTGTCAGTGTTGAGCTCGCCGGGGTTGTGCTTGACAATGGTGGGGGTTGTGGGTCGGCTGGGGCAGGATGAGATTCGGCCATGGTGGCATCCAACTGGTTGACAGCTTGTGTCGGGGCTGCCATGCCCTCACGCACCTGCCTGGCCACACGGTATACAGCACAGTTAACTGCCTGGGTGTTTTCCTGATTGGCCCGGGGTGTGGCTTCCCCTTTGGCAAGGTATTGTTTCACCATGTCGTGCATGGCTTGCTGGTGCCCCTCTATGCGGCTCAGTCGCCCCTCTAGGTCCCGTATGGATGTTGCAGATGGTAGTTGCACGGGAGGTGGTGAGTTACTTCTCACAGGGCTGAACTCAACTTCGGTCATCTCCTCCGCAGTACTGCATCCACCAGAGCCATGACCTATAGAGCACTGTGGGGTTTCCTGCATGGGCGGTGTGTGTTGCATGTCCTCGGACATGCAATGTCCTGCTGTGTCTACATCTTCCTGCTCATCGTCCTCCTGCGCGCTATGTTGTGCAGATTGTGCCGCCTAACCTATGTCACTTGTGGCCGTTTACTATGGCCCCTCAACATCACTGGCCGCTGGTGATGCATCCTCCTGCACGTGAGGTGTCTGCTGGGAGACCAGAGTTTTCTTGGGTGTGTCCTGTGGGGCTGGTGTGTCATTTGGCATGCGTGCCTTGATGGCACCAACGTGTCTGGCCTGGGGCTCCTGACTCTGTGTTGTGGCTAGCTGCTCCTCTTGCTCTATGGCCTTTTAAAGTGATAGCTGGTGGGCTGTGGCTTGGGAGCAGTGGTTTTCCTTGGCCTGTCCCTTGAGGTTGATGGCCTGGTGGCGTCATTGTCCCCTCTGCCGATACGTGCAGGTGTTTTTCTGGAGGTTGCAGTGTGATCTGCATCGCTGTCTGATCCCGAGCCTGTGGGGGACGGAGAGGCATGGCATCAGTCATGGGTGAACGTGCATCCTACATACATCGATGTTGGTACATTTTGGGTCCTGAGCATTGTCGTGTACATGTTGGAGGGGCAGGCATGGTGCTTGCAGGGGTTAGGGGGTGTGTATTGTTCTGGCATCCTTGTGGTACAGCCATGATGTCATGGTGTCTGCTGGGTGGCCTACAGGTGTGACATGGCTTGTGTGCTGTTGCCATGGCTCAGGGGCTGTGTGCCATGTGCTGTTTGGTTGTGTCTCAAGTGTGCAATCGTTAGTGGAGTTGTGTGGACCATGCATTGAGACGGCACAGTGGTGAGGCCGGCATCTCGACGGTAATGTATATGTGTGTGTGTGCATGCATACGTTGCTTGTGTCTGCAATTATGGTCTCATGTGGTTTGTTTCATTGTGGTTTGTTGTGTGTTTGCGTGGCCGGGAAGTAGCGTTTGTGTTAGGGATGACTTTAGGTGGGAGGTGATAGGCCATGTATTTGCTCTCACCTACTTGCCATTTGGACTTTAACTTTGTACTTGGGGTATTAGGTGTGTGTGGTGACTTTTATATTACGCTAAGGGTCACTCACCATCATTGGCCGATGATGGAACTCCCATCTACGAATGCCCGATTCGCTCTATGGACTCACAGAGCTACAGGTTTCCTCCCACCATGCCAGCTTGATGGGTGATGTGGAACCACCACCTGTTCCCTGGGCCTGGCTGCGGTTGGCAGACAAGATGTTGCATACAACAGCCGCAGGTCATCCCACCTTTTTCGGCAGTCTTTGACAATGCGTGGGGTTGTCTCCAATGCAAAGACCTTCTGGGCCACCTCCTCCCAGAGTATTCTTCCTTAATTGTGCAGCATGGCGCAGGTCTTGGCAAAAAACAACATCTGAAGTCTCAACAAGGCTGTCGGCAAGCATATTTAGCTCCTCGTCAGAAAAACATGGCTTACGCAGCCGAGGTGTGCCTTTTCGTGTGGCCTTGGACATGTACTTGCTGGCAGGGTACACAGTTCTGGAATCCAGGTCCTGTATGCAGAGGATTTCGATGGATTGTGTTTTTAAATATGGCCACTGGCGCATTTCCCATTCCAGCGCAATGATGTTATTTCCGGTGCAGTTGTTAGCGGTGTCGATATTAGCCGTACCGGTACCAACAGTGCCGTTCTCATGTGATGCTGGTGGCAGTGTCTGCGGATTTGATGAAGCTGCTATCGCGGGGTTTAAAGGCCTTACCGGCATGCCGGTACTGGCGTTACCTGCACGCCGATATACGCTTGCACGCAGATTCAGAATCAACCGTTGATTCCGGCAGCAGTGCAACACAGACACGATAGCAGCGGCATGCCGGTAATGGCTATTTCTTACCGCCAAACTCGTAATGAGGCCCATAGACTACTATTGAGTACTGGGATGAGGAAGGGGGAGGTGGGGGTAATAGCATGGATTACTATTGGGGTACTGGTACGAGGAGAGAGATGTGGGGTAATAACATGGATTACTATTGGGTACTGGGAAAAGAAAGAGGGACGTGAACGTAATGACATCGATTACTATTGAGTACTGGGAGGAGGAGGAGGATGTGGCGGTAATGACATGAATTACTGTACAGTACTTTAACGAGGAAGCGGGATATTGTGGTAATGACATAAATTACTATTGGGATAGCATGGAACTGTGACGGGGAAGAATGAGGTGTGGCTAGTGGGTGACTCTGATGAGGGAGAGTGAGGTGCTGGTCATGGGTGAATGTGAAGAGGAAGAGTGAGGTGGGTGTAGCAGGGGACTGTGAAGAAGAAGAGAGAGATGTGGATACTGGGGTACAATGATGAGGAAGAGTGCGGTGGGGATAGCGGAGACTGTGACGAGGATGACGAGGAAGAGTGAGGTGTGGGTCACGGAGGACTGTGATGAATAACAGTGAGGTGGGTTTGTGGGGTGTTGTGACAAGAAAGAGTGTGGTGGAGTAGTGGGGGAATGTTATATGGAAGATTAATATGGGGTAATGACATGGATTACTATTTGTTTACTTGGACGAGAAAAAGGTATGTGGGGGTAATCACATGGATTACTTTTTGGGTACTGGTTCAAGGAAGTGGGATGTGGGCGTTATGAAATGGATTGCTATTGGCGTACTGGGATGATGAAGCGGGATATAGGATAATAACATGCATTACCATTAGGTACTGGAAAACGAAAGAAGGATGTGGGCATAATGCATGGATTATTATTGGGTACTGGGACAAGGGAGAAGGATGGGGTAATGACATGGAGTTATATCGGATAATGAGCTCTAAACATGATTTAATATGTATATTTTAAACATATAATGAAATACAAATAAAACGTTCATGGTTTCTAAATTTCTTTGCTTTTGGTATGGTTTGATCTGTGGTTCTGAATTTGGATGCCCCCCTCCTAGTTCTATAGACGGGTTCCTCCATAATTTGTTTGGTTTTTTTTCCGCTGACACACTTTACGGTTATTAATGGAGTTATATCGGGGCACTGGGATGAGGACGAGGGATTTTGGGGTAATGACATAGATTGCTATTGGTGTCGTGGGTTGAGGGAGAGGGATGTGGGGTAATGGCATGGATTACTATTGTGGTACTGGGTCAAGGAAGAGTGATGCGGGGAATGACATGGCTTACTATTGGGTACTAGGATGAGGTTGAGGGATGTAGTGGTAATGACATGGATTTCTCTGGGGTACTTGGACGAGGAAGAGGAATGTGGTGATAATGACAAGCATTACTATTGGATACTAAGATGAGGAAAGGAGAGGTGGGAGTAATGGCATAGACTACTATTGTGTACTGAGATAAGGAAGAGGTATGTGGGGGTAATGGCATGGATTACTATTGGGATACTGGTACAAGGAGAGAGATGTGGGGTAATCACATGGATTACTATTGGGTACTGGGACAAGAAAGAGGGATGTGTGCGCAATGACATGGATTACTATTGGGTACTGGGAGGAGGAGCAGGATGTGGCGTTAATGACATACATTACTAAACAGTACTTTAACGATGAAGAGGGATTTTGTGGTAATGACATGGATTACTATTCAGATAGCATGGAACTGTGATGAGGATAAGTGAGGTGTGGATAGTGGGCGACTGTGATGAGGAAGAGTGAAGAGCTGGTTACGGGTGAATGTGATGAGGAAGAGTGAGGTGGGTGTAGCAGGAAACTGTGAAGAGGAAGAGAGAGATGTGGATACTGAGGTATGATGATGAGAACGAGCGAGGTGGGGATAGCGGAGACTGTGATGAGGAACAGTGAGGTGGGGTTGTGGGGTATTGTGACAAGAAAGAATGTGGTGAAGTAGTGGAGGAATGTGACATGGAAGATGGAAATTGGGTAATGACATGGATTATTATTTGTTTACTGGGATGAGGAAGAGGGATGTGGGGTAATCACATAGATTACTTTTTGGGTACTGGTTCAAGGAAGTGGGATGTGGGTGTAATGACATGGATTGCTATTGGGGTACTGGGATGAGGAAGAAGGATATAGGGTTATATGCATTACCATTAGGTACTGGAATGAGAAAGAGGGATGTAGGCATAATGCATGGATTATTATTGGCTACTGGGACAAGGGAGACATATGGGATAATGGCATGGAGTTCAATTGGGCTACTTGGAAGAGGACAAGGGGTTTCAGGGTAAAGACATAGATTGATATTGGCTCCTGGGTCAAGGAAGCAGGACATGGGGTGATGCCATGGATTACTATTGTTGTACTGGGACGAGGAAGAAGGATGTGGGGGAATGACATGGCTTACTGTTGGGTACTGGGATCAGGAAGAGGGATGCAGTAGTAATGGCATGGATTTCTCTGGGGCACTTGAACGCAAAAGAGGAATGTGGTGGTAATGACAAGGATTACTACGCAATACTAAGACGAGGAAGAGGGAGGTGGGGCTAATGGCATAGCTTACTATTGAGTACTGGGATGAGGAAGAGGGATGTTGGGGTAATGACATGAATTACTATTGTGTGTTGGGAAGAGGACGAGGGATGTGTGCATGATGACATGGATTACTATTGGGCACTGGCGCTAGGGGGAGGATGTGGTGATAATGACTGAAATTACTATTGTATACGTTAACAGGGACGAGGGATATTGTGGCAATGTCATGGCTTACTATTGGGTAGCAGGGAACTGTGACGGGGAAGAGTGAGGTGTGGCTAGTGGGGGAATGTGATGAGGAAGAATGAGATGGGTGTAGCAGGGAACCGTGAAGAGGAAGAGAGATGGGGATAGTTGGATGATGAGGAAGAGTGAGATGGGGTAGCAGGGACTGGGACGAGGAAGAGTGAAGTGGGTGAAGAGGAAGAGAGATGGGGATAGTGTGATGATGAGGAAGAGTGAGATGGGGTAGCACAGACTGAGACGAGGAAGAGTGAAGTAGGGGTCATGGAGGAGGAAGAGTGAGGTAAGTTGTGGGGTATTGTGACAAGAAAGATTGTGGTGGAGTAGTGGGGGAATGTGACATGGAAGATGGATATGGGGTAATCACATAGATTACTTTTTGATTTCTGGTTCGTGGAATAGGGTTGTGTGGATAATGATATGGATTGCTATTGGGGTACAGGGATGATGAAAAGGGATGCAGGGGTAATGGCATCAACTACTCTTGGTTTCTGGGATGCAGGGTTAATGACATTGATTGCTGTTGGGGTACTCGGACAATCAGAGGGATGTGGGCAACATGGATTTCTATTAGGTTACTGGGACGAGCAAGATGGATATGGGGTAACAACATGGATTACATTTGAATTACTAGGTCGAGGAAGAGAGATGTGAGGGTAATGGCATGGATTGCTATCAGGCTACTGAGATGAGAAGAGGGATGTGTGGGGCAATGACATGGATTACCAATAAGGTACTCTGTTGACTGAGAGGGATGGGAGGGTAGTGCCATGGATTACTTCTGCCGTGCTGGTATGAGCAAGAGGCATGTGCTAATACCATGGTCGGCAAGATGGCTAGTAGGTTTGGACGTTCTATATCCAACGTCACTCCATATGTTGATTTTCACAGAGCCCGCAGCCTGCTGTCTGGGCAGGGTACGAAAAATAGGCAGGTGACAGGAGGACATATGGGGGGTTTGCTATTTTTGCATAAGGTCCCCAAACTGGCAACAAATCAGATTGAAACAAAACAAATGTACTCACTGGTTCCGTGCTGTATGTGGGTGCTTATTCGTAATCCGTGAGGACATCCTTAGCTGCACCAGACTGTACCACTAGGGAGAAAGTGTTTTTGACCCTGTACGGATTGAATTGAAGGAGCCGAGAGTGGCTAATGGCATATTGGGCATCAACACAAGATGCTATCCCCAGCTAAACAGTTCCATAGAAATTTGACCACACTCCTCGCCTAATACTGATTACTCCCTTGAAGCTAGATCACAATGCCCTGCACTCTCTGGTGCTAATGCAGAACCTTTGGTGAAAAGGATATCGGGCAATTCCACCCTGTGCAAGTAATTACCGAGGAAACACGCTCAAGATGTTGCAACCACGCCATGTGCCTAGAAGATGGAGTAGGTCGGCCTATTGTCTTGTTTCTGCTTTATAGGCCATGTAGAGCACTTCTAGACACCATCCAGTAAGCAACTAAATTCTATGAGCACACACAATTAAATTGCATAAACGTTATATTTGAAGGGGCATTTAATTGGGAACATAGTATGCTGTATATTTGCCAGGTTTCAAGACTGCTGTAAACGGCTGCTGCTGATGATGACTTTGCTACGTTTCACAGCACTACATTGTTGTTGGTTTATGTGTTTTAATTCACAAGTATTTTTTTAAATCAAATATCCAGTTGGAATGGTGGGTTGTAGGCGTTGCACTGTGGTCCATGACTATTGGGCTTGCTGTTGGACGGCAGCATGGGCCAGTAAATTGTCGTTCCTGCATGGCCGAAAGTTGCCAGTCCTCCCCTGCGTGAGTGGGTGTGAGCGTGTGTGATTGGGGTGTGCTCCGCGGTAGGCTTTAGATGTAGTGCATGTGGGCCTGAGATGTGCTTTCACTTTGGTGCGTATCTTCTTGTCTCTAAGGTGGGAAAGCGTATCTGCAAAAGGCGTTAGATACTTGGAAAATGATGTTCACTGGTTCTTATGGTCTTGCTTAGCATTCCAGTTGGCAAGAAGTTGCATGTCGCAGAGTATTGCAAGCTGGATTTGCAAATTACTTCCTTCAGTATGAATCCCTGCCGGCCCCAGGTCTGCCAGCACCCTGTGCAAGATTTTTCTGCTCACCGAAAACATTTTTCTGCCTGTCCCTACTGGGCACTGCCCTTAAGCACACAATACAAGATCAGCAGGGGGCTCAGTTACTGATTTTGATTTGTTGATATTGAAGCCTGAAAGGGCACCGTATTCTTCAATTAGTAGTATGGCCCTTGGTATTGTCGTGAGAGGATTTTGAACGTGGAGCAGTATATCGTCTGCGTAGAGGGCTATTTTATATTCTCTACCGGATGTCCGGAAGCCTTAAACTCTGGGATCTGCCCTGAGAACCTGTGCAAGAGGCTCTACGGATAGGGCAAATAGGATAGCGGATAGTGGGCAGCCCTGTCTAGTACCTCTGCTTAAGTCAAAGCACCTGGAGTACTCAGAATTTACCATTACCAAGGACTTCGGGACTGTGTTTACTGCCTTAATTCCTCTACGTAGGGTTGGACCTAATCCAATCTTGGTCAGGTCTGCTTCCAGGAAGCTCCATTCTACTCTGTCAAATGCTTTCTCAGCATCCATGGACAAGAGGGCTGGGTCATCTGCCATTTTCTGTGCCTCATGGATGAGGTGTAGTTTTTTCCTCATCGCGTTTGCCCCCTGTCGCCCTAGTATGAATCCTACTTGAACTGTGTGGATTATGGAGGGCATGTGGGTTTCCAGCCTTGCTGCTAGGACTCTTGTGTATATTTTCGCGTCTATATTAAGAAGGGTTATTGGAAGGTAGGAGGTGCAATATTTGGGGTCCTTTCCTTCTTTTGGAATTACAGAGATCAGCACCTGGGAGAAGGATTCAGGGGCAAGCCCTGTACGCAGGATGTCATTGAATAGCTCTACCATGAAGGGAAGGAGGGGGGTTATGAAGGTCTTATAAAACCCAGCTGTATAGCCGTCGTTCCCAGGTGCTTCCACCTGTGGCAGTCGCTTAATTGCGCTTTCAAATTCCTCTGCTGTGATTGGTGAGTCTATCCCTCCTGCTGTGTCCCGTGGGAGTTTTGGCATGTTTATTACCTCTAGGTATTGGTCGATCTGCTTCTGGACTTGTTATATTTCTGACATGTAGAGGCGTTCATAGAATTTCGCAAATGCCTCAGAGATCCCTCTTGGGTCTGATATTTGCGTGCCGTCCTCCACTTCAATAGCTTTGACCCATCTTTCAGCCCGCTGTCCCCATAGTCTGGCCGCCAGTAGGTCATCAGCCTTATCTCCCTTTTCATAATGTTTCTGTTTGAGGAATTGGAGTTTGCGGATCACCAGGCCTTCCTCTAAGCGTTTTAATTCTTCCATTTTCTGCATTGCTTCTGAAACTGTAGCAGCCCTATCCGTGTCGCTATTCCACGCTATTGAATCTAACTGTCAGATTTCATTCTTCAGCCTTTTCTCTATTAAGGTCCGTTCCCTTTTTTTGGCTGCCCCCTCTCTAATTAAGATACCCCTCCATGTCGCCTTGCCCGCCTCCCATATTGTTCTTTTTGAGATGTCTCTTGTGTCATTGGTTTTGAAATATTCTTAAATTTCGTGGGTCTTTTCAGCACAGAAGATCAGGTCTTTCCAAAGTAATTCCTTACATCACCATTTTCTATTTTTGGGAGGTAGGGTATCTAGACAGATGCTGACCGTTACCAGGTCATGGTCGGACCAAGAAATCGGGATTATGTCAGCTGTATTGGTGACTTCATGAATGTCTTTCGTTAAGTATATGTAGTCTATCCTTGTGTATGTTAGGTGTGGGGCTGAGTAGAAGGTGAACCCTTTTTCCCCAGGGTGTAAGAGCCGCCAGGTATCGTGTAAGACATAAATTCGAAACATCTCTGTCACTTCCGCCCGGCCACTGTTTACTAGTGGGGCGGCGTCTGGGTTGCCTGCCTGTCTTTCTATGGTGGGATCAGCCCACAGATTAAAGTCTCCCCCTAGGATGGTATGTCCAGCCGCCTCTAGCATTATTTTCGGGACAGTGAGTTTCAAGAATCGGGTCTGGCCTCTGTTAGGGGAGTATAGTGTAGCTAATGTTACAGTGATATTGTGGATTCTGCCCACCAATAAGTTGGCCCTCCCTTCCTGATCAGACCATGTTTTGGAGATGTCCAGGTTTAACCCATTCCTTATCAATATGCCTACGCCAGCCTTTCTCAGAGGGCCGTAGCTCCAGTATTCCATGCCCATTCTGGTATGTAAGACTTTTCGTTCTTCTCCCTGTATATATTTTGTTTCCTGTAAAAAGAGTATGTCTAGGCATGCTCTTTTAAATTCTCTGCTCACCAGGAATCTTTTGTTTGGTGAGTTTAAGCCCTTCACATTCAGTGTGCCAATCCTAAGCGGCCCATGTGTTAACTGAAGGTGGTATCGTCATCTTGCTCTCTTTTGTTTTCATCTCTGTGTGGAGATCCTACGTACATGTGGACCTTTAGTTGTGCCGTGTTTTTGCTCCCATCAGTATTCTTACCTGGTTCTGCTCGCTCCCTTTCCTCATGTTCTCCCCCCTCCCACTCTCCCCTTTGGCATCCATTCTAGCTGGAACATCCCACCCAGCCAGCCTCGGACCACCAGTGTGGAACGTGCAACCCACGTTCCAACTTTTAAACTTCTCAAATAACTGTGAGCCCCCCGAGTCCCCTCCATGTGTTCATTTCCAGAAGTCTTTCTGTCACCTGCTACTTGTTCCTATGAAGCCCACCTTCTTGGTAAGCATATAAGTGTTAGTGTCACAGCTAGGTTTAAACAGTTTGACTCACCATGTCAATGCTTGACCCAGTAATCTTCTGGGGATCAGTACTGGCATCCGTTGGGATATTTTTTCATGGATTTGTGAGCCTCACTGATTCCTGAGGAGGTGCTTCCCCTAGCTTCTTCTGTTCGGTGTCGACCACTTTTACTATTCCATCCCCGGGGATGTGTTAATTCTCATGTATTTCCTTGATCCCGGGATTTTCCCGTGTCTGGGATCTTGTAATCTCCATTGTCGGTCATCACAGGGTCTTTAATCCGGGTTCTGTTCATTGGGGAGGTTGCCAACTAGGTCTGCCATGCAATTTCATATTTCCTTTTCTGTTTGGAGCGATATCGAATTACTTTTTCTTTGAACCATTTGGTCAGTGGTATGCATTTTCTTCCCATGGCTAGGGTGAGTGAGGACAGGTCCTGAAAGATCATCACATTGCCTGTATCTAGGATTATTTGGGGGGTGTTTCTGGCTTTATGTAGTATTCTCGCTCTATCCGAGTAGTTGTGGAATTTCACGAGTACTGTCTTCGGGCCTCCGGGGGGTCCACCAGCTCGGTGTATGCAGTCTATTTTGGGTTCATCTACCGTATCGTCTTCGAATAGTACTTTAAGAATCGCATCGAGGGATTTTTTCAGGTCTTGTTCTGTTTCCCCTTCTCTTGCTGGTATTCTGAAGATTCTCAGATTGTTACGTCTTTCCCGATTTTCTAAGTCATCGAATTTCAGGCGATATTCTTCTTCTCTTGTCGCAATGTCCGTAAGCCTCTGATCTATTTTGGATTCTAGTGTGTCTAGCAAGGTTTGATTAGTCTCCACTCCCTCCAGTCTTTCTTCCAGTTTGTCTATCCGGTTCGTGATCCTGTCAATTTTACATCCAATGTCTGCTCTCATGCTCTTCATTTCAGAGAGAAGGGCCGCTACGTCGCTTTTTGTTGCGGCAGCATCTGTTCCCAATGTCGCCATGCCAGACGTCGATTCGGGGACTAATGCTGTGTGAGGTGGTGAGTATTGGTATTTAGCAAGTTTCTGTCGTGTGTCCATGCACTTTTGTATTCCGTGTACTGCAGGTGCGCAGCTGGAGTGTTCAGTTCCACTGGATTTTGTTGGCATTTGGATGTCTGGGCAGGTCACCTGTGATGGGGATCTGTGTGTGGGGCATGAATGGCCACTTTCCGCACCCTCCGGCCCTCTTCTCTTCTTGTGTTCCTAGTTGTTCAGTTTATAAGAACAAGGGAGGCACACACCTCTCTGTTTCCCTGAGAGTGCTCTACCCCTTGGTACCTTCAGTTTCGTTGTTGGGTTTAGAAAGTCCTTATGTTCGGTGGGGAGGGTCTATGGATTGATCTGGTGCTTTGTGCCCCGTTTAAGCGGCCTGGTGGGGACTGGTTTTTGGGGTGCAGAGATTTCTTTCTTTAAGGTGGGGGGTCTAATTCAGGTTGAGATGCTGCCCTCTCTTCCTTTGAGCTTGAGACCGTCTCCGGCTTACATGGGTTATTAGGGTATTTAGCTGCTTTTGGTGCGTGTTCCTGTGGTATTCGTAATGTGAGAGGGTATCAGAAGGCACACTTTTTGAGGAAAGGCATGGAGTTCTGCAAATCCGATGACTTCCGAATGATTCCAGTACCTATTCTTGTCAGAAGCCCCGGCTCCTTGATGTTACTGTTGGTCTGCCACAGTCTAGCACTATGTGTATGCAGGCCAACGCACCTTGTCGTAGGCCTGGTGTATGCAGGCTCAGATACTGTGTTATCCAGTCTCTGTTGGTGTTTAATGGGGGCACCGTTTATCAGGTGTCTCTGGGGTCTCCCCAAGATTGAAGATTCTTCCAGATGTGATGAGGGGAGCTAAATGTAGGGGCTTGTTTATATTGTTGTAAGCGCCTGTATGTATTCGCGCTGTAGAGTGGCAGCATTCATGCCCGAGCTCTGTGTTGCACTGGTTTGTGAGTGTTGTGGTTTCGGGGGCTGGATACACAACACCCCAATGCAGGCCTTTCAAGAGTCCACTGGGGATTTAGCTGGGTCTAGTACGGGAGTGGGAATCTCCAATAGGTGTGGGAAGGCTTTCACTGCCTTAGAAGTGCGTCAGTTTCCGTGTCCCTTCCCAGCACGGCATCGGGCACTGTCTGCCGCAGTGACTCGAGTGTTCCGAACGGGGCTGTATTCGCACTCTGTGTCGTGCTCCCACGTTCGCTCAACCAATCCGAGGGGAAGTCTGTGTGGGAGGATTTGGGAGGATTTGGGAGTGGGGGTGCACATACCTCGATTCCTGAAGAGTGTGTAGCCCGACCTTGACGAAGAACGGTCCAGTGTCGTGGGGGAATTCTGTCCCTCGGTGAATGCACACAGTGATGGTGCGCAGGGGTAAAGTACGCCAGAGCGCACACATAGCTGTCGGGGTGTCGCGTGTTCCGTGGTGCTTTTATTAAGCTTACCGGAGTGTTTATCTCCTGGGGGGACACTGTCCGCGGTAGCTGCATCGCTCTCTCCTTCTCACTCCGGGAGGTGGTCACAGTCTCTCCAGGACGCTGTTCCTTCTTTCCTTTCGAACTCGGCGTGCGCACCAAATCGTTGCTGCAGACTGCAACTTCCTCACCGAGTTTCTTAGGTTTCCCCGGTCTGATTTTGATCGAGTTTTCAGTCACTGGGGGGAGTCGGTTCCTACACCGGATTAACTAGTTTGTATTTGGGGGGTCCATAAGTGGAGGCTCGTGCCACTTTTTGGACCAGGGTTCACGGAGCTCACACAGAGGTTGGGCTCATCCGTGCGCCCCCTGGTTGCCGATCAGCGTCCATCTTTTAAGGACATTTTTGAGACAGTCGAGTCCTCAAACTGCACTACACTGTGGCTCCACTGCTCACTGTTGTCACGCCGCAATCGCGAAATCCGTCCAAGCCGCCTTGACCAGCATTCCAGATCCGCCAACCAGCACAGGGACAGCCTGGAGACATCAGTCCAGCCTCGCTTGATGAACTGCCTGGTGCCTGGTACCCGCAGCTGTCTCCTGCCACTAACCCTGTCTCAAGGGCTGCACTCACACAGAATCCCGTACTCTGGACATACATTCCCTCATGCATGCAAACAAACATCCTGAACAGCATGCCATGGAGATAGGACAGATAGACACATTACAACAAAACATTAATTGTGGCACAGTGAAACCAAGGACCACTTTATGTGCAATGGTCAAACATTTCTACATTGTACACAAGTTTTTAGGCACAAGGATGTTGTCAAGTGACCGAGGACACTGAGATGGAATGTCATGTGATGATCGTAACAGTGACAATGGGCCTCATTCCGAGTATGGAGGTAGTCATGGCGCTATTCGCGCCATGACTACCTCCCATACCGGTACCGTGTCCAGTTTGGTGAGATGGTGACTTACCGTTCCAGTCCGACCTTGGTGGGACCGGTAAGTCCCCATTCACCAAACCATTCCCCATTCCCATTTCAGCCCCCATAGGGCTCAATGGGAAGGGGGAAGTAGCTAAAAACGGTACCACAATTTGCGGTACCGTTATTGGCTCTTATTTCCCTTAGCGGGTCCCATCCTTAACGCCTGGTAAAAACCAGGAGTTAAGGAAGGGACCCACTAAGGGAACTCGTAGTAGGGTGCAAAGGGATTACCGGCACCGATGTCTTTAACGGTGCCCGGTATCCCTTTGCGCCCTACTCGGAATGAGGCCCAATGGCAGAAATAAATGCTATAACTGTAACTTGCAAAAAGCAAAATACATAATCCGAAATGTATGCTTACTCTAATCTAAATACTTTTTGGAGGTTTTTGTCTGCATTGTGAATTTGAGGTGTTTAAGAACAGACTGAATCGGTGACTCACCCCCTGAAGTGTGCCTAAAATAAACATTTTATGAGTCTAGCAATTATTGTATAGAATTCCAGAAAACAAATTATTTCCAATCCCAATTCTTTCTTTTTTAGGGTCACTGCTCAAAGTGTTACACTTGTGATACCCCCTGTTTTTTTAAGAGGCCTGATAAAGAAATCCAACCACTCCAGAAACAAAGAGCAACATGGGTAGCAAGCGAGACCTCAGGGGTTGCACCTGGCACTAAATGACACCCCAGGCAGGATTAGAGCAGGAGACAAATAGCCAGAATTGAGGCAAAGAAGGGAAAGAAGGTGTCTGCAGACTTCTCCAGCCACCAGAGTAGTTTGCAAAGGGGATTTTGCAAATTTGTTGAGTTCATTGGTGGTTACTACTAGCTGCCAGTGGTGGAAGTGGTAAGTGGCAATTCAGTTGCCATTTGATACAAGTTCAAGTGCTGCTTGCAAGTAAAGTGGGCTGGCTTTGGCTTACCAACGACTACTTCTATTGTGGACCACATTCACAATCACCACAAAACTCCATGACATAGTCCCATGTTTGGAGTAAGTGGAAGGGACAGAAGAAACCATGGGGCCTGGGTACTATCACCTGCTCTGAGATATTGGGCCTCATTACGAGAATGGAGGTAATGAAAAAAGGAAGGCGGAATGGTAATACCGGCATCGTTAACCGGTCTGGGGCATTATGACCCGACAACCCACCAATACCGGCACTGCCCGTACTGTGCCCCCTCATACCAGCATGGGTGCGTACACGCGCCCCTTCGGGGAGTAAATACCGGCATCCGAAGGCGGTAATCAGGCCCTGCACGATGGCGGCCATACAGGCATCGCGGACCACCCGTAAACAGCAATCAACAATCAAGCCAACTGCCACAGGTGCACACAATCACCACAGGTGGACTAAATGGAGCCTGGCTCAGTAAAAAAGGAGTACACCCACACACCACACCCCTTCCTACACCAAAATGATATCACTAGCTGTTGCAATCATGGCGCTGGAGGATATGCCTATACTGCTACAACTACAGCAACAACAGCAACTACAACAACAAGCAGCAGTGGTCGAGGGTGCTGTGATGGGGCCTGCAATGGCAGTGCTGTTCTCGTGGATACTGCTTAGCTCTGAATCGTGCAGGCAGGGATCCGCACTGCTGCAGGTGGGTGAGGGCTGAATGTGGGGTGGGGGAGTGGACACGGGGCCTGGGGAGTGTGGACATGCCACATGCGTCAGTCCTTCCTGGTCAACATTCTCCTCCTCTGCATCAGTGTTGGTCAGTGGTTCTACGGATCCTAGCTGGCATCTTCTCCATCGGTGCCTGGGGGGGTAGAAGAGATGCAGGGCATCAGTGATGGTGTTACATGCTAGATGCATTATATGGTGCTGAGGAGTATTTCATTTATCATGCATTCATATCTTACAGGTGTGTCACAAATGGTAGTATGGAGGGGGCACTTTGGCGTTTGCTGCATGGCAGGTGGCATGCCATTGTATTGGGGTTTGTGTGATGTATTTAATGGGCACGGTCCGTGTGTGTTGGCTGTGTGTTGGTAATGGGATTGGCACTCAGCATGCATTTCAGTGTGGCAGGGTTTGGCCCTCCATTTGGACAAGAATATGTTAATGTGAGTGTTGGGACATGCATTGCCTTGCCTAGACTCTCTTCCACATCACTTTTTCTATGTCATGGTTTCCCCTACAGGGATCTGCAGGGTCACTCACCTCCATCTGCAGATGTTGCTGCACCCGTCTGCATCTCCCCAAATCCCTCGATTGACTCCATCTGGATGAACGTGCTTGTCGTCTCCTCCCAGCTGGTCAGTTTGACAGGAGAGTGGGGACCCCCGCCTGTAGCCATGGCCTCCCTACTGTTGCTTGCCCGGATATTACGATCCCTGAGGTGGCGGTCATCCCACCTCTTTTTGCAATCCTTCACTGTCCATGAGGTGGTTCAGACAGCCGGGACCTTGCGGGCTACCTCCTCCCAGATCTCCTTTTTGCGCTGCTGCACCTCATGCTTCAGGTTCTGCTGATTTATCTCGTCAGCATGTGCAGCAAGGGTGTCTGCCAGCATATTAAGTTCTGCATCTGAGAAACGCTTTTTGCGCAGGTGGGAGGTTGTTTTACAGGTAGCTTTCGACATGGTGAAGGGATTACCACTGGTCTCTCCTGAATGCAACTGGTGGTTTGGGAGGATGGCAATGGATTGTGTTTTTAAAGATGGCCGCCGCAGCATTTCCCATTCCGACGCAATGACGTTACTTCTGGGTCCGGTATTATGAGCCCGGTATTAGCATGTTGTTATTGCCGGGTCGGTATTAAGGGGTGCCTTCTAGGCGGAGGCGGTATCGGCGGGTGCCGTGATGGCGCTATCGGGGGGGTTGGAGGGCCTCTAGCGGAATGCCAGTATGGCCATTACCGGGATGGGGGTTCGCGCGTGCTTGCGCACTCGTAATCACCCGCTATTATCGGCCTCATACGAGCACGGACCTGCTAGTACCCGCATGCCGTTAATGACCCCATTTTTACGGTGCTCCTCGTAATGAGGCCCATAGAACCAGAGGTGGTAAACGCAGGGCTCCCCGGCTCCCTAGTACATCTCTAATCTCTGGTGTGTTCATCCATCCTCTGCAACCATTAACACACCATCCTAAATCCATACGTTTAACCCCGTTTTGTCTCTGAAAACCCTACTTGCTACCATAGTTTGTGGCACAATGGCGGTCCACTGAAGAAAACACACTCTCCAATAAACAACCCGTAGTGCGGTCATATATAGATAAAGGGCAGTATGGGGCCAAGAGAGAGTTGAGACCTACAGCCTTGGACAATCATGAATGCTGCACCATTTTGAATCTCAGAAAGCGCAAAGGACAATCACTATCTCTCCTGCGTAAACCGGTAACCTGTGACAAATGCTCCCTGGCATGGAAGAAACACAGAAGGAGAGAAATAGGGTGGAAGAGGGCCAGACAGAGTAGTCTGAGAGAACAGTCTGAGAGAACAAGGTAACGAGTCAAGGGGGAGGGGAACTAAATAAGACGTGACAGCAAAATCAGACTGAACATCCAGTTTCCAACACAGAAAACAACAGTGACTGAGGCTGCTGGTAGTATGGAAGGCTGTACCTTACCCAGGCCGATAACACTACAGCTCATAGGGGGAACACACACCACAATAACTGCACCAATTAAACACTGCAGTCTGCACTCGGAAAAAAACCCGGAAAAGACCCCAATCGCAACATGGAATTAGCTCAGGTCCATGACCTTTCCTGGGTGAAAGAGCATGACGTTTCCGCACTCAAGTCAGAACTGAGTAGCCTTCCTGTAAAATGGCTCAGTGGTTTGAGGGCCTTTTTGGTAATTGTGCAATGCACCTGTTTTTGCCAGCAGCAGCAGCAGCCACCAACCCGCAAATGATTGATTAGCACGTCCACTCATGAAAATAAAAATATATAATCTCGCTTCACCTGAACAAGTGAAGTGCCCGCAGCCAGCCAGCGCAAGTGCCTGAACTCGCCTCGTCCTCAGAACACTCTCTCAGACAGCAGTCAGCATCATTGGTGAAATTGGAAAAAAATAGGTGGGGGGTCCCACAAGGCTGGGGTGGGTGGGTATGGGGGTTGGAGTTTCGGCTGGGCGGTACCTGAGGAGGCGGGGTTTAGGGGCAGAGCTGGCAGTTGATCTCCGATCAAAGGAAATGTCCAAAATAACAGTTTAAAACGGTGCTATTTCTTTCATGCTGCTTCCTTTCCAAACTATATATCAATTCCACTTTAAACCACTTCCATGGCACTGGTGATGAGTTACTTCACTTTGTGGATAATAGTTTTGACCCGTGTTGCTGAGTAAATATTCTTTAAAATGCACAATTTGCATGCCATTTTATTAAAATAACCTCCCCCTTGGGTACTATTCAAGCAGGGTGACGTGTGTTTGCCATAAACAATGTTTTCTTTTACTTGACCCATACCCGGCACAGCTGCTGCAGCTCCCCTCTGAAAGCAGTTGACTGGCTGCATCGTGTGTGATAGTAGGGGTATTTATTGATTTATGCAATTTTGTCTGAAACCTGTATATTTATTTATTCATGCAATGTTTGTCGGTGTATCCAACAAACATTACATAAATAAATAAATAATCCCGGTCATGTATCTGACAAACATTGCATAAATAAATAAATAAATAAACCGGGTCGTGGGTGATGACCAGGTCATGGCTGAGGACTGTAACGTCCTCTTGTGAAGTTAGTTTGCTCGCAAGCGCTTTTTTTAAATTTTCTTTTTTTCCCCCCAGCGCTGAACCCTGCCCGGATCCCGAGATCCGGTACACCTCTGGTTCCGGATGTTGGATCCGGTGAGAGCCGGCCCAGTCGCCAGCGCTGGTCGGCACTGAGGTCGGCTCTACACTTGGCAGACTCGGCACGGGCGGCCCTGCCTGCACCTGCGCAACGCATGTCATGTGATGCAAGCTCAAAGACACACTAGAGCGCTGGGCACGTGCAGCTGTGCCCCCCACAAACTTACAAGCGCAGGCCTGGCCGTGCAGAAACAGATGCCTGAGCCAGCTGCAGCGAGTGAAGAGCGATCCACCCACGATGGCCAGGATGATTCTCTCTGATTAATCCCGAATAATTTATCATTTATCCTTCCCCCAAGAAGACCCCTGTTGTCTAATAAAGGGGCACACTTGGTTAGGTGACTGCTTCTTTTATTGACTGGCTGTACAGCAACTCTGTACACACCGCAGCTTATTCACTGCGATCATGTCTATGCTGTCCTTGAGAACTGAGCAGGTCTTATTAAGCTGGGGATAGGTTGTTCTCTCTTGCAGGCAGAGGAGCGCCAGGAGGTCCTTCCTCCTTGGTGCCCTCATGCTCACTCTGACTCACGGTTCTCCCTGCAAGCATCTCATGAGAACTTGGCACTCCTAATTATCGTGAGTACACTCTACATACCTCCCTTTGATGAACATGGAAAAATGACTCCATTACAAAGTCGTCATACTACACTGGTCTTGCTGATCTCTCCGGGGCCGAGTTTCCTTGTCTGCCTCATCTGGCGACATGCTTGCCTCTTCGTAGCTTTGGCCGAGCTGCTCTGGATCTATCTTGCTCTCGATTTGGGGAACAAAATGTGAGTCCGAGGCATATTCACTTGCGGCAGCCTTCTCAGACTCTTTCTGTGTACAGAGTTCTGGCCTCAGAACTTAGAACCTGTCACTGGGTCCTTGTGCAGCAACTGGATTTTGACCCAGTCACCTTCCCTGACTTCTTGGCTTTGGGTTGCTCTTCGTAGGTGTAAGGGAGGCATAGTATCACAAGCATGACACTGACACAAGTGGTACAAGTTTCAAAAACTTTATTAAATTTCGGGGTTGGAAAAACTCCTGCTTCGCCCTATAGCTAGGATGGGAGTAGTATCTACCATCAAAAAATAAAGAACACAGTCCTAGTCAGTCTTTGTCAAATCAAAATGGCCTATACTAACAAAACCTAATGCCTGTCCTATCTCTTATACAAAAAGTGTGTAATGGGGAATATGTATGTAAAGGAAAGCCAGTGTTATAACATAAAAAATCAAGATGGGCAAGTTAGCTCTCCTCCCCACGTTGGACAGCATAGAGTAAGTAAGCCTAGGTAAGCAGGATGACACACTCTGGCTCAGGTTCTCTGAAAAACAAGGCAGTTCAAAATGTGGGTCGAGTCCCATTTGGCCTTCCATGTTTAAGTCACTTATTCCAACTCACAAAATGTTCTCTCACAGTTAAACCAAAACGTTCATGTTGTTCTCCCTCCGTCAGCTTGGACCTCTCACAGCTTTAACAGTTCACATAGATCTCCCTCAGTCGGGCTCTGACCTCTCTATCACAGCACTTGTTGAGGCACCCGTCCCCAAGCTTTATTCACATTTGTTCACTGATGTCGAAGACTTTTGAATGTGCAATGCTTTCCCATAAAGCTCCACAGGGCCACTTTGACTTTTACTTCAGCTCACACTCTTGTGTTTATTTTCCCTATTGTCTCTTGGTCTTGGTATTTCAGCACCATAAGCACACATGTTCATAGAAATCTTTATCTTAAAGTAATCACTTTTTAATTTCCCTTTCGCCGGGGTTAATCTTAACCTTTGTGCATTTCAGAGTTCATTTGCTTTGCTGATTTATAACCAAAATCACATATTTCGTGGGGACTTTCGAGTGGGCTACTTCCTTTCGCCGGACTACACTGCTAATCTGTATCACTGTGTCACAGTTATCAGTAATTTAAAGTTCACCAGAGGAGTGCCTTCATTCGCGTCTCATCCATACGCATACAGCCTTCAATTGTGAGATATATTGCAACTTCAAAACACACCAGCCTTTCATGTTCCTCGCCAACTCACCGGCTGTGTGCTTTCCTTTCTTGTCTTTGTGGTTTTAATTCACAAGTCAAGGTTAATACCACTGGCTTGGTCTCGCCTCGCCAACTCTTTTGTTCAACCGGGAGGGTTGCTGGCTTCCTTGAAACACCACGCAGTCTTCTTGTTTGGGATTTGGCCATCTCCACATATCTTTCACGACATTTCAGAGGCAATGACCTTCTGCAGGGATCTTCTGGGTTTCTCTACCCTTTGCCCTTGTCTCTCTGTTGGTCGCTCTGCTCCAGTAGGTTCGCCTATGCCCCGGAAGTTCTGCTCCTTCTCGTGTTCCAGCTTGCTCAGAGTGTGTCTCTACGTTCTGCCTTTTATCTTTGTGGGGAGAGCTAATGGGTGTCAGATGTATGTGATTAAAGTCAAGTGCCTGACTTTCTGACCAATTAGCGGGCCTTGTTTAATAAGATATGTAAGGGTTAGCCTCCTTACTCTCAGTCACCATCTTCCTTGGCCCAATGCTTGTGTAGAAAGAGGGGGGGAGTAGGGATGTAGGAACATCCTATAAAATAGGATGGGTTACCGGTACTGGAAAGAGGGTAATAAAGCATCTAACCATCATTCGTCTCAACCCAACTCCACGAAGACCCCACACCCAGGTAATCCTCCCGCACTGGTCCACCCCCAGGATCTGGAACCAAAGGCGATTGCTGTGCCCTGGCCACCTGCAAGATAGATCCCTGGGGACTAGTAGGTGACATACACTTTGGTTTCTCACATTCAGTGATTGTCATAAACAGCACAGAAATTGTAGTCTTGTGTGAGTGGGTGGATTCATAGGCAGGGGAAAGAAATATACAGTCACATACCGTGCAAGATGAAAAATCCACATGGAAAAAAATAAAAGCCATGCAATACATTAGTAAAATAAAAACCAAAAATAAACTCAAGTGACCTAAAAGCCTGTCAGGGGTCCACACATGGAGACTAACATTTCCACAGCCCCCCTCTGGTCCCAAAAGGGATATATATACTGGGCTGGTGACCAGCGTTACACCTCTATCTGAGTTAGTCTATAAAGTTCATGGTTTAGGGAGTCAGGATTTCAGGATATGAGGAGGATGTGAGCGATGGCCAAGTAGGGCCCAGGGGTATGGCTTGCAAAACCAGGCCTTTCACACATAGCAACAATGAAAAAAATTAGAAAAACAAAATTAGAAAACAATCTCAGTTAAAGCATATCTAAAATGTATCCAACCAGAGAAGTTTGCCAATGACAATTTATGCAAGAAACCCCCCAACAGCATACAGGACATATGAAAGCAGTTTTACCCAGGAGGAGCTTAATCAGTCTTTTACTCCATTCAGAAAGTCCTTGGATGTATCCTTGCGGGTGGCCCCAAGGTAGGTGATATGACCAGCATGGTCCAGAATTTCATCAGAGGAGTCTGGAACAAATACCCAACCCTCTCATCCAATTAGAACACACACTGCACCATGGGAAGCCTATATCATGTTGAGGTCTCTACAGTTTTGGAGAGCCAGTTTTCTCAACTGCCTCTGCTCGGCGGCTAATGTTTCCAGGAAGAGAGCAATCCAATTTTTCTCTTTATTTGGTGACGCAGATGGCAGGCACCACGTGTCCTAGGGCACAGCTGCCACTCCAGAGTTCGGGAAGCTGCTTGTAGGCTTTGCTACGGCAGATTGAAGAGAGGTCTTTTGGCACTCAGGCAAGGGTAGCTTTCATACCTGGTGTTAAGATGGATGTCTGAAATCTGACCTGGTGGGCAGAGGTTCAGAAAGCCAGCCTAGTTTCTTGGAACAGGGTAAGCTTCTGAACAAGGCAGACCAATCAAGGTAGAATTGACGGCAGTCAAGACTAGGTCTCAGGAGTGGTGAGGGTGATCGAAAGCCCATAATGAGCACACACAGTAAAAAACACCACAAATTACTCTCAGTCGGGTGTATATATAAAAAATACATACGCATTTAGTAAAGGCCTTTTAAAACAAACACAAAGCAAATCTTAGCAGTATTAACAAAACCAACACAAGACTAACTATGAAACATATATACAGTTACCAATGGCCTAATGGGATATTACACAGCACAGATCCACAAACTGCAAAGAAAGGGGTCACACAGTGTGAATATCTTTCAGGCAGTCCTTCACAATTCAAACCCTAGCTAAGTGGCAGTCCAGTCCCTAAGATGAGTGGAGCCTTGAGCTCAAAAGTACATTTGAGTCCTGTAGCAGGCGGTCATGCGGTTAAGTTTAAAATAGGGGTCTCTTCAAGGGGCTGTAGCGACTCAGGAAGGCGGGTGAGGCAGTGAAGAATAAGTTCCCACTATTCGAGGAGGGTCTCCCCAAGAGGGCAGAACAGGATCCAAGAGTTGGGAATAGCTTGGTAGCACAGGCTACCTCGATAAAGAAGAGTGGCCCTCAGTGGACACTCATGTAGACAAGTCTATGGATGCACCAGGGTCCACCGGTAAGTGTTCAAACTTTGGCAGCCAATTCCCCTTCGAAAGCAAGTTCAAATCCTGCAGTTGCGCGGCTCTGCAGGTTTCAGGGGCTGCATTCCGGTGATGATTCTGTGGTGGGACATTGGTGAGTTCTCTGCTTCTGGTGAAGGGATGAGGCCAGTTCCACTGCACCGAGTCTGAGGGTGAAGGTGGGCACAGCAGCAAGGCACCCATGAAGTTCTTCACTACAGCTGGCCAACACAGTGACCGTGTATGCTCGTGTTCAGTCGTACTCTCCTTATTTCAGACCTAGGAATGCTAGGCGTACGAAATGGCAGGAGAGTGCCTTATACCCAGAGCTTACAATCTCCAAAGGCTCAAGTCAAAACTCGAGACAGGGGCGGTTTCAATGCAAAGGTCCTGTACCAGCTGGTCAGTTCCCTGGGTTGTCCAAGAACACTTCCCAAAAGGCTTATGTAGAGAAGCAGATTCACGCCTCTGCAGGAAATCCCACCCTCCTACCTCCTGTGTGTTGGAAGCTTGAGATTGTGCCATGTTTGAAACCAGCAGTTGTGACCATACCACTGTGAATACTCGAAAGAAGAAATCTATTGAGAAAACCCTATCAAATGTATTGCCAGAGAGACGATAATGTGAAGGCGGAGCTTCCTGAAGGAATATGAAAAAGCGTGTAGGAGGAGCTGGTGACGCACCGAAAGATGAACGGGATGCACTGAGAAGACTGGCTGAAGAGAATGCATGGATCTTATAGAAACTGATGACAAAGTTGATAGTCGAGTAAACTTTCATATTTGAAAAGAAGATCGCATGTGTGTGATGCACTGCAGAAAATGCAAGCCGTTCAATAACTGCACAGATGCTGTTACTCAAGTAGACCAAATGATCTTAGAAGTGGACTATACATAGTGAATAGACTGCAAGCAAAGCCACCATTGTATATAAACTAGACATCAGTGTCATGAAATTAGTAAGTCCGGACCCATGGAAAGGAAAGGCAGAGAGCTGTATCGCAGCAAGAATTAGCTGAGATTGTGGATACGAATGGTGATGCTGTTTGGGCTGGTGTCAAAGCTGAACGCAATCAATGTTGGTTATCTATTCTTGAAGGCGGCAAACGGGAGAAGCTGAATCATCCCTTCTTAAGGTGCAAAAAAGAACACCATACATGCCAAGTTTTATTCAATTAAGACATTTAAATTCTGCAAAATGGACCAAATCATGGTCTACTGTCAGGTGAGCCAAGAATGGAAATAGAGTTGAGCTTGGAGTCCTAGAACAACGTTAGTGCGTGCTCGCACTCCCTTATATTCTCACAGACAAGAATACGCTGCAACGCCAAGTTCAAAGACAATCTTCATGGCAGAAGGCATGGGTGATAAGAGATGTTGGGCTAATTGGGTTGCGAGGTAAAGTCAAGCGCACCTCCTGGCACCTGGGTCCGAGCTTACGTGCAGCTAAGTGAGCCGAATGTTCCAGAGATTGTACGAGTGTGCCAACCAATTGTAGAGGGCCATACAACGAAGAGCCTTATAGTTTGAGAGCCAATGATATATTGTTTACTTAATATTGTTGGAGATGGCATGTTTTAGAGGTAGGCACAAGTTGTCCACCTGACAGTAAAGATCCAATCACAATCCCACCCCTTATAGAAAGTATATTTAGATGTTCCCTTTTAACCTATGACAATTCCTCATAGGTTTTTTCTCATTTGCCACATAGTACGACGTAACATATTATGAATTTCCTGTATAAAAGGATGTTTCTATGTGAAATTAACCGAGATCTCGAGTGAACATCCGTTGATGTCCGTTGTAACTCCCTGTTTTAGACAATTGATATTAAAACAGCAAACTTTCCCATCTTCCCGAGTTGGGTTGATTATTTGATGTCATAGTTATTCTGCGTCCCATCAATTGCATGCACACTACACAAAGGGCTCCAAGCTCACATGGTAGCAGAGGATGGGTCAAGATCCAAACTAGTTTGTCTCCAGAGTTTCAGAAGATCTTGTATCCTCCGCGCAGCTGGAAAGTCACAGGGTTTCCTGTGGAGAGCGGCTGAACAGAAATAAACTTGCAAGAAGGACCAAGATAGTGGACAGGTCCCCCTTTGATGAAATCCGTGCCCGATTTCCATGGGTGATCTGCGGACGGAAGACGAAGTGGTCGGATTGGAGGAGTCGATACTGAAGGCCTCTAGTCGATTAATGAACGAACAAAGTAGACTAAGGGAAATGGCAAAATGAAGGCGATGCGGTTGTGATAATTTTTGAGTAACAGGAAATATTGTGTGAATAGAAAAAAGTGCCTAGACCCCTAGCTCAAGGGAGCTCAGAAGGAGACGTCACAAACACCAATTGGAGAAGAATGAAATACAAATACATAACGCATGAACAGGTTCATGTATGGTGATGTCTCAAACCCTGTATAGGGTATTAAGTAAAGGTGAGTGAGAAAAAAGGTGAACACTGGGTTTATTAATTTATAAAGTCACCTAATCTATATGTTTTTTGTGAGTGAAAATATCATAGTGATAGAAGTTGTGAAATAATTGAGAAAAGTTGAGGAGCTATAGTGACTACCTAGCGAAGAGGTTGCTACCAATCCAGAGGTAGAGATAGCTAATTACGAAAATAGAGGCTTGAGAGGCGATTGATGGTGCACGCTCATATTTGTTGTTTTAAAGAGTTGCAAAAGTGGTGATTTATGCAAAGTCTGGTAAGTATTGACAGGCAAATGAGACTTGTCATGATGGGACACATTCCGCTTATGCACTTATGCAAGACACTGCCAAAGCACATGCCCAATCTCAAACAGCATAGTGCAGAATTTGTGAAAGGCACGGCAGATAAAATGTTCATGCTGTGGCCACAAGGAGGATCACGTCAAAAGCTATTTTTCTACATGACCAAATACTTTCACGCTGCGTACACAGGGAATAAATTATAGAAAAGATTAGCAATTCTAGAGCGCTGCTAAATGTACCAGGAAGAGAGGGAAGATCTGCCACCTGAGGAGTGGATGCTTACTCAGCGTAAGGAGAAAGGTGTTGAGCCCTCCGCTGCCCTTACCTCACCTGAAGTAAAAGGCACTGATATGAAAGAAATAGGGTTGTATCCTTTAAAGGAGTTGAAAGCAGCAACGGGGTATAGTTATTCAATATATGAACCTCCCACTTATAGCAGTGATGATAGTCCAGAGGAGAATAAGAGAAAAGAAGAGATCTGTAAAATCATACAAGACAAAGAAGAAAAGTGTGGGTGGTCGAATGTGTTGACAGAAATAGAAAAGGAAAGTAAGAGATGGAAAGGAGAGAAGGATAAAGCTGACCAAGTAGCGCTCGTGCAGAACGAGGGGATGGGAGGACAGATGCTACTTAAAATCAATGCGAAAAGCATAGAGGAAGTTAGGCATAGATAAGACAAGGACGAACAAGAAAGAAGAGATAAAGAACGAAACAAGAGATTGAAAGAAGATGAGCAGAAAGGGAAGAACAGGGAGCAACAAGAACAGATATATCAGGAGGAGCAAGAGAAAAAAAGAACAGACAGAAGAGAAAAGAAAGTATGACAATAGACAGAGAACGATAGAAGACAGGGAGAGAAAAGAAAGAAAGAGAGAAGAGGAGCAAGTGCAAAAACTAAGGGCCAAAATAATACAGAGACGAATGGAAGAAGAAGAAAGAAGGGAAGGAGTAAGGAGAGAAGAATGAAGGCAAGAGGAAGAAAGAATTAGGAGGGATGTGAGAAACCAAAGAGAACTAGATAAAGAAACAGAATGAAGACGAAGACAGCAGGCTCTTGATGCCAGTCTAATTCATAAGGAGCCAAAAGGGCCAAGCCCGTAAATATGATGGGATAGAATACAAGAGTTCCTTGCGATAAAGGAAGCAATGTCAGCGGCAACTACAGTAGTATTGGAAGAAGAAAACCCTTGATGCAGGAAGCATCAGGGAGAGGATCGATAAGGCATATGGAGAATTAAAGAAAGGTAACAATTATGGAAGTTGAGGGAGGCGGGATCAATCCCTAGCATTTCAATTATGAAGCAAAGAAGAAATTCCATTCAGTCACAAACATAGAGCATTGTCCTTAAACAGACTGAGCTTAGATAAAAGTGGGATTATGGTCACACTAGTTGGGGACAAGACATGTTAGACAAGGAATGATAATCTATCCTTGAGGTAGAAGGAGGGAGCGTGTGCTCCCATGAGAGAAGCCTGCAAATGGATAAAGAAGTAAGATGGTTAGATCTGGAACAACCTAAGGATAGGACGCCAGATCCCATACCATATCCAGAGCATCACTGAGGACGGTCGTACAGTGAGAAGGGATGATCGCCGCCATATGTGACCGGGTTAAGGTCACAGCCGACAAGAAGATGGGTAGGGGCGATTGTCTGTGCCATGGATAGACTGACAATGGGAACCGGCTGTGGGTTGGGGTTTAGGCAGTTTCCCTTATTTGAGAAAGGGGGAGCAGACCACATTATATTCCATGGCCGCAGTTGTACAAGGATATTTTAAGTTGTAAGCTCCCGAGTTTGATGTTGGGTGCTGGGAAATGGATATAGGAATTAGAGAAAATGAGAAGAGGAGATACGCTTTCCACAGGGGAGATAAAAGTTCTCCTAGCAGCTATTCTTGGGGAAAGAGATAATGACATATGGAGGAGAGCAGGATATTCAAGTGTGACAGCACAATGTAGCACAAAACACAGCACATGATGGAATGCCATTTAATAATTGCAGAGCAGACGTATTGAGCAGATGTATTGAGGGCTCTCAGGATACAGTATCCAGATACATCAGGTATGGACGCATTTATGACACGTAAAATAAAGGAAGATGTGGACTCTATTGCTTACATTCAGGAAATTGAAGAGAAATGGCAACTTGAAACTCACGAGCCGTGGCAAAAAACAGTGGCATTATTTTACCACATTTTATGCCAGGGTTTATCTGAGCCAGTACAGAGACAGATAAAGAAACAAGTGGGGAGAGAAGCAAAGAGTGGGTTGAAATACAGTTGACTATAGTGCGTCACTGTCAGTTGTTGCAAGAGAAAAATAGAAAGAAAGTTGAGACTAGAAAAATCGAGGAAGCCAAGTTAGTTCCGAACAAAATGTCTACATTCACCATAGAAGGGGCTGTATTGACAAGCGGAGAACAATTGAGAATGCACAAAGCAATGGATACATTGCAGACAAATAATCAGCGCACGATGGACCAAGTTGGATATGGGTTTGTGCCATGAGGCAGCGATATAGACAATAGAGGAAGAGGAGGAGGATACCAGAATAATCAAGGTGGGTTTCAGAATACATCAAATGAGAATCAGAGTACCCATGGAGGATTTAACCAAGGGGAACTTGTCAGATGGGCACCCCGACTATGTTGGACTTGTGGGTTGACAGGGCACATTGCACACATATGTGGGAGCCAAGGGAATGTACAGAATGGCCAATTTTCAAGAGGGAGGACAACATATCCTCCACCATATAGCACACAGACTAGGAAAGGGTTTGCCTAAAATCACAGACTGTATTAGACACAAGTGCAGCGAGTACAGCAGGTATAGCAGCAAGAGTGAGTGCAAATTAATCCACCACAAGGGCAGTAGCAACAAGCCCCCCTGCAAACACAGCAGTATGCAAACACAGGACAGGTGCTGACACCCAGATTAAGAGGTGTCACTGTGGTAGGAGGAAATCCTTTCACAAGGGCAGGGATGAGCCTGTACCCACAATAGGACAGCTCACAGGGTGACTTGATGTGTTCAGTACTATCTGTGACACCAGACCCCCAAGAGGAAACAAGGGTTGATGAGACAATAGGAGGCACATCTTTTTCTTTTATAGTAGACACTGCGGGTACTCGTTCATGTATATGAGAGGGAAAACATCTAATGTCAGGGATTGCAATGAATGCTCAAGGTGTCTCTGGAGCTATGAGTCGAGGTATTTTTACTGATGAATAACAAGTCTGTATAGGAGAGTGTGACATGTCCGCTCCTTTGTTGTATTCACGACTGACACCGGTTAAAATTTTGGGAAGAGGTTTGATGACAAAACTTAACATGTCGATTTCATTCACTGATCAAGGAATACACCATTTAAATGTGGGAGAATGTATGCTGGGGTTTACAGGGCAAGTGGCTCTATGAGGCATTCCAGTAGATCCAGAGGTTTTTCTATATGGAGTGAGCATTCCACTGACATGGCTACCTGGCCTAGTGGGACGAATTGTGAGGATACCTGATGAGTTTCTGTTTAGACCACAAATACCTATGGACGAAGTGGGAGGACAGACTATCCCTATTGAATTGGAAGCAGCCATAGTACAAAGGGAAATTACAATGCTCGAAGGAGTAGGGTGGTCAGTCATAATCTCGAATTTACAAATCTCGAAAAAATAATGTCGAAAAAAAGGGCGAAAAAAAAATGTCGATTTTTTTTTTCTATATTATTTTTTGGGCTCTAGTATATATAAATAAAATAGGTAAAAACAAAAAAAAAATTAAAAAAAGGGGGTTTGGGGGGAACCCCCCCCATTTCGAAAAAAATGTCATAAAAAAAATTCAACATTTTCTTTTTCGGCCTTTTTTTTCGACATTTTTTTTTTTTCGAGCTTTGTAAATTCGAGATTATGACTATAAACCAAGGAGTAGATGATGAGGGTAGACCCTGGAGAACAGTAATAGCTCTCGAGGAAGGGTACAGATTGACTGACATCACTGATGTCGACATGTTCAGGGAAGACCAAAGAGATGATGAAGCATTGTTCTTTATGAGCATCACATATTGGATAAGGATAGAAAACAGGGAAGTCCCACAGAGAATGGTGATACTGCGGCAGAGCCGAGCATATTTTCAGGAAAGCTTGGATAAGGTGTGAAGGGTCCTGTGGACCACAGGCCCACATGATGTAGGTGTATTAAAGGGGATAGGGAAGTTAAAATAAAGCTGAAGCCAGGAGCAATTCTTTCCTCGAGTAAGACAGTACCCCATGTCTCGACAGGTCAATGAGGGTATATTTCAGACTATTTTGGCACTGATGAAACAAGGTATTCTGGTGCCATCGGAATCATCATGTAAAACCGCAGTGTATCCAATCAAAAAATCTAAAGGAGGGTCATGGAGATTTATACAAGATATGGGACAGATTAACCAGATTTTAGAGGTAGAGTTTCCTTTAGTTCCTAATTTGGCGATGATACTGTATAGTATCCCGGTGGAAGCTCGATATTTCACAGTGATCGACTTGAAAAACCAATTTTTCTCAATCGCATTGCACAAAGACTTACAAGACGTGACTTCCTTTACTTTTCACCAAACTCGACCGAAACATACTTGTTTGCCCGAGGGGTACTGTGAGTCCCCATCGATCTTTAACTGAGTCTTACAGATGGATCGAGGCAATATTGATCTTAAGAGTGCAGTGATACAATACATTGATGACATTTTAATTTGTAGCACCACAGAAGATGAGTGCAGACAAGATTCTATTCAGTTGATAACTATTCTAGCAGACAAGGGATATAAGGTAGTCAAGGAGAAGTTACAGTTCTCTCAAGAAGAGGTGTTATACATAGGGCAGTTGATTTCACACGAAGGAAAGAAGGTGACACCTGAAAGAGCTGAGGCAATTATGAAAACCGCAAAGCCAAATACAGTGAAACTGATGCAACAGTTTTTGGGCTATGCAACTATGTTAGAACCTGGATGTTTGATTACAGTTCATACACAAGAACCCTTTTGCAAGCTTTAAAGAAAGCACACGTGGATCAGATAAAAATAGAATGGACTGGGGAAATGGAGTAAGGGTTTGAGGAACTGAAAAAAGCTATTTGTATAGCCCATGTTCTGGGAATTCCCAATAATGCAGAGGAATTTTATGTATTTTCACACACAAATGGGACAGTCATGATAGCAGTACTTACACAGAGAACTACATTGGGGTATAAGCCTTTAGCATATTACATTGGGATTTTAGACCCAGTTATGACAGGACACTTTCTTTGAGAACAGCCATTGGCAGCCACCACGTTCGCAATTGATGAGTCTACATCTATTGTCATGGGCTGCTCCATGACCCTCTTTGTGGAGCAGGCTCTGCTTGCCATTTTAGAGAAACCCAAAGGTACATTGACATCCCAAAGAGCTTCAGCCTATGAGGTGATGATTTTGAACCCGACGATTAAAATTGTAAGTTGTAAAATAGTGAATCCTGCCATGTTTGTAGCTGAGCCAATAGTAGACGGTGATCATGTATATGAGTGTGCTAATTATGTTGAATTTTAAGATGATATACCCAATGTGAAGGAACATTCTTTAGCAGGAGGGTAAATTCTCTTTATTGATGGTTCTTCAAAAATTGATCAGACTAGTGGGGAAAGGCATTGAGGCGCTGCAGTGATAAGCCACAAATTAAATGGATAATTTGAAGTTGTAGCAAGTGCAAGACTAGCGTCTCACTTTTTAGCGCAAGCAGCAGAATTGGTAGGGCTTATTCTCGCACTTGAGAAACACAAAGGGCAGGAAGTGATGGTGTACAGTGACTCTGTCTACTTGACGTCAGCCGTACACGCAGGGCTAGCATGCTGGAAAAGGAGGCACTACTTCCGTGTGGACGGCACTCCAGTGCAGCATGCATCCTTATTGGACAGGCTTATTAAGGCACTACAACTCCCAGTAGCCATAGTGGTCCTTAAATGCACAGCTCACACTAAGCTAACAGATTTTATCTCTTGCAGGAATGAAGCCGCAGATGAAGAATCCAAGAAGGTTGCATATTCTCCAGATATTTCGACTTTTGATACTGAGAGAATTAAAAAGAAAGTAGTTACAACCATGTTGATGCAAGAGGGTTTGATACATTGTTGATAACACAACTAATGAAGATTCTAGGAAGTGCACCACTGGAAGAGCAGGAATTATGGAAACAAAGGGGGTGTTCCTTATCCCCCACAGAAGCATTATAGCGACAAAATAGCACTAGGAAGCTGGTGATGCCAGTAGCGTTATTAAAGGTTGCGCTTGAACAGCTGCATTATCCTGCACATATAGCTAGGGAGAGTCTTGCTGCTACGAATGTGGAAGACTGGTTCATTCGGAATTTACTGGAACACTTTGCACTATTTATAGTAAACTGCATCGTGTGTCAAAGGTTTACTACTGCGCATACACTGAGAACAGTTAGAGGGGTAATACCTCGACCGAATGGTCCATTTCAGCATTAACCTATCAACTATGTTGATATGATGCAGGTGTGTAATGTATATACATATCTATTAGTGGTGGTGTGTCTCTTTTCTAGGTGGATCAAGGAAGGTCAGTGTACACATCCTGATGTAACTTGCACAGCAAGGTTTTAAGAGCGCAAAGATTTTCCGATATGGTGTGTGTGTGAAGTGCTGAGATCCAATAATGGGCCCCATTTTGTTAATGAGGTATTTGAAGGGCTAGGCCTTCTATAGAACATTAAACACACGTTTTCTTCTGCTTATCAACTGCAAGCAAACAGGATATGTGACAGACTCAACAGCCTCCTTAAAGAAATGATTGCCAAGATTAAATTGACTTTGAAGAAGGGATGGCTATAGTGCCTACCCTTTGCTTTATATGCCCTCTGGAATCAGCCTGGTTCATCACCTCAGCCCTCACAATTTAGTGGCAGGACATCGAATGAGAATGCCTCTTACACCTCCATATAGAAGTAGCGGTGATGCCCAGAGTGTAGCTAAAATGTTAGGTGATGAATTGCATGACTATTTGACATGTATGACCTCTAGCATTTCTCTCATTTTAGATCAACTAAAGCGCCAGAGGGGTCAGTCTCAGAAAACAGATGAAGACAATTCAACAGCCAGCACAACTGAACATCTATCGGCATCAAATCGGCATTTCTTCACGAGAAATTGGCATTAGCCACACTTTAATGGGCCCTTTTGCATTGCAAATATAACCCCTTCAACTGTAAAGGTCCAAGGACGACGAGCCTGGCTTCACTTTAGCAATGTAAAGGCCTACAAAGGTGAGACCCTCGCTCTCACCTTTACCGATCCAAAAGCAAGACAAGATGAAGAATTTCAGCATGTGCAGACTCGATCGATGACGAAGAAGGACGATAAAGCAAAGACCAGTAAACGAGGTAGCTTTAGCTTGGACTAATATTTAGCGACTACTCCTTATAGATATTTTAGCAGGAGTACAAAAGTCTTGCAGCAAATTTTAGTGGGCCAAAACTGAACTTTAGAAACACATTGAAATATCAGAGTTATGCCTAAATGTCAGTTCTTGATCAGAAATTGGAAACAAGATCAGTATCCAGATTCATTGTGTGGTGCATACGTTAAACATATGGTACTCACTGATAGGCTTGTGCTTGCTGTTTTTGTCAGAAGAGATGTTGATATTCACACTTTTTTACAGGATCCTAAAAATGGCCCTGTGATTAGAAGGCTTCTAATTGCGATCGTTGAGCATATTTTACAGTTACAGGTGTAAAAGAAATTTGATAACATTTTATTAAAGATGAGACATTTGGAAGCGGGCACGTTTCTAGAGAATCAACAACAAGTACCAGGATGTCGCAAAAGTTGGTTGACTGTGTTTTGGTGCATACTATATGCCTGCACGATCACACTTTGTCTTTCTGTTTCTCCTCTTTCACAGTCTCTATCATATTAGAACTCCCACTGAGGCAGAGGCCTCTATGGTTCTCCCCACTATGGGAACTGCTTCTGATTACTTACTTCCACCAATGTAGAGCTTCCTATGGTCCCCCCACACTGTGAGAACTCTTTTTGGCTTGCTTCATGAATATTACACAACCTTTACATGTGGGAGGCATACGAGAAATGTAGAAGAAGATAATGAGAGGATAAATACCTATCTAGACAATGCAGCACACTTGGGTAATGACATGTGGTATCAGCACATGAGAAAGGTGGGAGAGAGAACATGTAAGGAGAGTTGCTACATCTGCACTCTCATACCCTATACCCTGAATACAGTACAAACTTTCATCTCCAGAGAAGTTTCAGAACATGATGCCAGATGCCTTGTTCATTTTGCAGCATGTATGACCAGAGGACAATTCCAGGGAAGTTGGGCCACTTTACGATGGAGGTCGAAATGGTCATTTCTGTTCCAGGATGATCATATCAAGACTTTACAGATGGAAAAGCAACCTGGATGGGAGAGCAAGATGCTTGTGCATCCTGCAGAAGGACAGGAAGAGGTGGTCATAAAAGACCTGAAGAGAATGATGCCTTGATATAACAGAGATAGCTGGATCGCCTGGATGTTGGGAACAAACTCAAGTCTTAGTATATGGACAAGTGAAGTCCAAGAAGGGATGAGAAGGAGGACTGATGTGCCTTGCAGCTCATCTACTAAAATCAGAATATGTGCAAGAAGTACAGCACGTAAACAAGGGGTGTTTGAAGTCATGGGCTAAGCATGCCAAACTACTGACATGGATATAAGATGAATCAGGTCCAATGGTTGTGATTCCATTGGCGAATGCGACACTGTGCTTCCATAGAGAAGGAAAGAAGCATGTGGGAGATATCATATGCTGCAAAATTACAGTTGGTGTTTCCAGAATGGGAGCAGGGACAGCCATCCTGTTGGATCAATATTGGGCTTGTGGGCCTAGGGCTACATGAAGCTGCCAAAGGATTCTTTGGTGCTCATCCATGTTCCAGCATTAGTGATTCCTCTTAGCGACCTGAACATTGGAGAATTTCCAAAAGTAGATGTCCATTTAAGAAGGAGAAGATCGCTTAAATTTGTCAATTGAGTCGAGAGAGGAAAATACTTCTCAGCCAAATCAATAGAAGTATATGACTCTATTCCTTATGAACACAGGTTGTTCAGCAACACTGATTCAGCATTCACAACTATCTTCATGCCTGGGATCCAGACACTAGCCAATGCCAAATGGTTACAAATTACCAGATGGGAGCTTCTGCAGAGAATCATCACCACCATAAATGGATTCAATGCTATCAAAGAAGAACTGCGGGCCATACGACTGTTGACCCTGCAATACAGTTATGTCCTTGACATGATCACGGCGATGGAAGGAGGAGTTTTCACCAAAATCGGGCCATCATGTTGCACATACACACCTTCTCATGATGGCGAGAATATTACCTTGACAGAAGCCATAATGTTGCTGATGAACCTGCATAACCAGATGGAAGATGAGACAGAGGACATTATAGATGACAGTTGGTTTGCGTCTATATTCTCATGGATTCCGCAGTGGATGGCAAACATCTTCAAGTTTCTTCGAGCAATATTAGTTATGATGATGAATGGATTATATTTCTATTTTCTATTTCTATTTCTATTTTACTTATAATGCGTCAAAGCCCTCAGGCATCCAGGTGCTGAAGCAGGAAGAAGAAAAACATATACAAAGATTTAACAGATTCCCTCAAGCAAACAGCTTCATCTTAAGCAGTTGCCTAAAGATGGAGTGATTTCTTTTTTCCGGAGTGATTCAGAAAGCTCATTCCATGGCTGTGCCACCTAAACTGGGAGGGATCGACCATTACCCCAAGGTCTTCTAAATCGATTGACCTTCAGTGTACATGCTTTTGCTGAGTGAAGGTTCTTCGTGGGGTGGTAGATCTCTACTTTCTCTATAGGATTTTGGGGAGCCGACCCAAAAATGCACTTGTGTCCCAAGGTCAGCATCTTGAAACGCACTCTGGCTGCCACTGGAAGCCAATGCTGATCTCTCCGGGCTGCCGTCACTGGTTCACTCTGTGCCATATGATGAACTATACGTACTGCTTCATTTTGTACTTTCTGTAGTCTCCATATAGCATCCTTACTTGTACCCCCTAGCAAGGAGTTACAATAATCGAGACTTGGTAGTATAATTGCACGTGCCAATGTAGCACGGTTTTCCTTAGTGATCATAGGGCCAACAAATCTCAGCACTCTGAGTTATTAGTTAGTATTTCTAACTATATAATCCACGTGGGCATACGCATTAAGATTAACCTTCATGAAAATGCCAAGAGTCTTAACCTTCCCGGCCACCCGGATCAGATTGCCCTCAATATGGAAACTGCTGAAGTCTTGTCCTAGATTCTCCTGTGAGCGCTTGGCACCATAAATCATCAGCTCAGTTTTCCCGGCATTCAAGCATAGCCAATTCATGAACATCCAATGCTTAATGACCGTATAGATGTTATTTAGCCTCTCGTGGTCCTCTGAGTGATTTCTTCTAAGGTCCATGGACATCTGAAAATCATCTGTATAATTTGTGAAGAAAACACACAATCTCTCAAATTCCACACACTTAGGCTGAATGTAGATATTGAAGAGAGAGGTGGACAAGCATGCCCTCTGCGGTACACCACAAACAATGGCCTCAGTATCAGATGCAATGTCTCCCCAGTGAACCCTGGACTTACATGCCTCCAGAAATGCTTTTATCCACATAACAGCTTCCCTCGAGAGTCTCCTTATGGTGGCCAGTCTCTCCAGCAGTATGTTATGGTCCAGTAGATCGAATGTTGCTGACAAATCAAGCAAGATCAGCAGCCCCGATCCACTCTTTTCCAACATTGTGAGCATCTGGGCCTGGAGGTCAATCAAGGCACTTTCTGTGCCATAAGTACGTAGAAAACCAGATTGGTTTTTGTGCAAACCACCTACTGCCTCCAGGTGTAATTGAAGCTGTATCATCGCCATCTTGTCGACCAATTTACTGAAGAAAAAAGTATTAGATATAGGCCTCAAGTTTGCCAAATCATTTGGGACCAGCCCCTGCTTCTTTAGAATAATGGTCACCACAACCTCTTTGATAGATTGCGGTATCGAGCAGTGATTAAAGGATGTAGTCAGAAACCTGCGTAAGAATGGTGCAAACACACCACGATGTTCAAGGATGACCTTCAAGCGGAGTAAATCCCCTGGGCAACTCGTGGGATGCATGATCTTTAGCGTATCCTCAACCTCTGAAACCTTCACAGTTTAGAAGTTAAACTGCTAGTGGGAAACCACCCTATTCTGCTCCCTAGTGTCGAAAGGTCTTTGATCAACTGTCATTTTCTGTTGCCCCTTTTCTGTAGTGTCACAGACCATGGTGTAACTTAGTCTGTCCATCTCATTACGAATCTTGGCTTGAGCAAGTGCGGCTTTGTCTGCAAATGTCCTTTGAACTCTTACACAGCCTCTTTCTTAGGGTTGATGTTTTGATTAAGCACTTTGGGCTTTTCCCAAGATCTGAAAAGTTTAAAAAGTTCCTTAGTTTTGTTGGCGGCCCTACTCACTTATTCATTTTAGTGGTTACGTTTGACTTCTATAATCTGGTCTTTATATTCCTTCACCCTACGTTTCCACTCCTCTTTATTTTTGGGAACTTTATCCTTGAGCCACATATGTTTGACCTGTCTTTTCTTTTGTTTCAACTGGGCACATTCAGGAGTGAACCATCTACGATGATTAGGGAAATCCCTAACACCCCAAAGCTTATTAGGGGCAATCCTATCGAGCAATTCAGACATGTGTCTGTTGTAGCTTTCTACAGAAGATCGGGATGATCCACATCAGTGGTCTGTGTCATCAAAGCCTCTATACATCCCATGAGATCATCTGATTTAATGGCCCAATAATTTCTCCCTAAAACCTTGCATGGCAGTTCATGTGGGTTCCTGACTGGTATGGGGCCTTGACTCTGTCACGTAAGGAAACATTGGTCCGACCACACACAGGGCGTAGTAAGAATGCTTGTCAGTGTTATATTTTCATTAGCCAGCCAATCCAGTGTGTTCCGCTTTTTGTGCGTGTGATCAGAGTTATGACCAACTATATTCCCATTGTTCAATAATCTTTCCAGTTCAAATATTCTCTGTGTGATCAAGATAATAATTGCCCAATGTAAGAAGACAGCAAAGAAAGCAGTAGGAATGAAGATCATGATCGATGTCGAATCAGGGTTTGGACCCAATGAATTAACTGATGAAGATGTCAGAAAATACATGGAGGCCAGCATCGTAGCACCTGAAGGAACACAGTTCCTGTATCTGAAGAATCATAAGAAGTACGTGGGACGATGGGTCTATTGTACAGTGCAGCTACATGACCTGGAGTGTGGATGAACATGTCAAATCAACCAGCACCCTGAGGGGGGTGATGAAGGACTGGACCCCAAAGAAGCACTTCTTCAAGAGAAAATATCAAGATATGTAAACCGGTGAAGAGGTGGTCGATGAATCGACCAGGGGGGAATATAAAGGAGCAGCTGCCTGCCTCTGCAGGAAATTCCGCCCCCCTACCTCCTGTATGTTGGAAGCCTGAGATTGCGCCATGCTTGAAACCAGCTTTGTTACCAAACCACAGCGAATTTTCAAAAGAAGATACCCATTGAGAAAATCCTATCAAATGTATTCACGAAGAGACAATAATCTGAGGGAGGAGCTTCCTGAAGGAATATGAAAAAGAGTGAAAGAGGAGCTGGTGACGTCACGAAAGTCGAACGTGGCACACTGAGAAGACTGGCTGAAGAGAATTCATGGACCTTATACAAAATGATGACGGAGTTAAGAGTCGAGTAAACTTTCATATGCAAAAAGAAGATTGCACCTTTGTGATGCACTGCAGAAAATGCAAGCCTTTCAATAACTGTACAGATGCTGTAACGCAAGTAGACTAAGTGATCTTAGAAGCTGGCTATACGTAGCGAATAGACTGCAGGTGAAGCCGCCATTGTATACAAACTGGACATCAGTGTCATGAATTTGGTTAGCTCGGCCCATGGAGAGGAAAGGCCGAGAGCTTTGTTGCAGCATGAATTAGCTGAGATCGTGGATACAAATGGCAAGGCTGTTTGGCCTGGTGTTAAAGCTGAAAGCAGTCAAGGCTGGTTATCTATTCTTGAAGGCAGCAAACATGAAAAGCTGAATGATCCCTTGTTAAGGTGCAAAGAAAGAACACCATGCGTGCCAAATGTTATTCAATTAAGACATTTAAAAGCTGCAAAATGGACCAAATCATGGTCTCCTGTCATGTGAGCCAAGGATGGAAACAGAGTTGAGCTTGGAGTCCTAGAACAATGATAACGGGTGCTTGCACTCCCTTATATTCTCACAGACAAGAATACTCTGCAAGGTCAAGTTCAATGATCTTCATGGCAGACGGCAAGGGCGATGGTGATGAGAGAGGTTGGGCTAATTGGGCGGGGAGGTAAAGTCAAGTGCACCTCCTGTCACCTGGGTATGTGCTGCTAAGTGAGCCGAATGTTCCAGACATGTCATGAGTGTGCCAACCAATTGTAGAGGGTCATATAATGAAGGGCCTTATAGTTTTAGAGCCAATGATATATGCTGTACTTAATATTGTTGAAAATTACACGTTTTAGAGGTAGGCATAAGTTGTCCACCTGACAGTAGAGATCCAATCACAATACCACCCCTTATAGAAAGTATATTAAGATGTTCCCCTTGAGCCTATCACAACTCCTCATAGGTTTTTCTCATTTGCCAAGTAGTATGACGTCACGTATGATGAATTTTCTGTATAAAAGAATGTTTCTATATGAAATTAACTGAGAGCTCGAGCGAACGTCCTTTGATGTTAGTTGTAAATCCCTGTTTCAGACAATTGATATTAAAACAGGGAACTTTGCCATCTTCCTGAGTTGGTCTGATTATTTAGTGTCAGAGTTATTCTGCATCCCATCCGTTGAATGCACGCTACCCAAAGGGCTCTAAACTCACTCGCTTACAGGTTAAGCAGGAGGTGCCGAGAATAGTTGGTTTCACTGTTCCAATGGGTCAAAGCGCTCTTTGAGGCCTTCAAGGTTCGATCAGAAACAGGGGTTCCAACGGGACAATAGTGGGCTCAGGGTGCCAAACCTTCCAGCGGGTCACCAGCAGTTCCACGGATCTGCTTCTTCAGTTCAGCATACTTGGCTCCTTTACTAAGTTCTGTGTGAACTCAGAAGATCGACTTGGAATGGGTATAAGATGCCTTCTCTTATCCAAAATCTCCTTTGCGCCAAAACAAAGAAAAACCAATAGGAGATCTGCTCACATACAGCCATCCCAGACCAATCATGGACCACAGTGGTCCCAGTCATCCCAGCACACAAGACATCCTGGAACCCAGGATGTGTATCGGAACTAGACAGCTCCAACCCGCGTCCTGGGCGCACACACACAAGGCATGCAGAAGCCTGCAAAAGCTTCGGTTTGCATGGGGGTCTGCATGACCAAATAAGGAATTTCCCGGGTCTGCTCGACCTGGGGAAGGCAAAGGGACAAGATGGCCAAAAAACAGAACAAAGGACGTGGTGTCATAGCCATTTTAGGCACTGGCCACTGTCCTGGGCCAAACTCGGTTAAAGTGGTATGGACCATAGACAAGAGTTGAAAATATAAAAAAAGTAACAGCTGCCACCAGCTATGTCCAAAGCACACCTGTACATTCACCAAGAATCCTTCAAAGGGCCTTAAAAATGAAAAAGGGACCCCAGCACACTGTACTGCCAGGTACATTGTGCACCGATAAAATGGTACTAAGACATAGCAACAAAGTGAAAGACTAAGGGAACCAAAGACTTCCAGTACTGACAGTCTTAAGGGCATGTCAGTTTACCCATAACAAAATGAGCAAAAGCCAAGCGGAGTATAGCAGAAGGCTGGTCTCCACTGGCAAAAGTCAGGCTAAGATGGTCTGACCAGCTGTTCTCTGCGGGTCCCGTTAAGGGGCCTTGGAGCTAATAACGGGCCCGCAATTTGCGGGCCCGTTATTAGCGCCTTCCCCATTCCCATTGAGCCCTATTGGGGCTCAAATGGGAATGGGGAATGGTTTACTGAATGGGGACTTACCGGGTCCTCCAAGGTCCGAATGACCCGGTAAATCCCCATTCAGTCAGACCGGACACGGACCCGGGTTTGGAGGCAGCCGTGGTGCTAATAGCGCCACGGCTGCCTCCAAACTTGTAATGACCCCCAATGACAGGTACAGCCTAGAATGGGAACTCTATTCCCTGATGCAGAGGTATATGGGCAGAGACCCAGTAGGTGGTCTGATTGAGTTTGCAAGCCTCCAAATGGCAGATCTAGAGGAAAGGGTTCTCTCGGTAGTCCATTAACGCAGGAGTGAGGATCAGAGGGAGCAGAGCAATCATCATTATCTTGCTTATGTCAGACATTACAGATTGGCTTTGGGGATCCACAAAGAGCAAAAACACCAAGTTGGAGCAGAGCGTGAAGATGAGTGAGAATCCCTCTGTCCTCCAAGTCCATCGGGGAGCAGATGCAAAGTTCACTCAGCCAGGGGTCTCAAATGAAAGCAAGCTGTAAAGAAATCAAAACTGGTACATAAAGATGGGACAATGGAATAGTGCAATAACGAAAGATGGCTGGCAAGGCTGGTATGCTGGAACAGAAAATGAAAAATATATACAATTAAAGCAAAGTGAGGTTGGTACACTGTAGGTGTATGATGGTCAAACTCAGAGACTGGGAAACTTTCAAAACAGAACTGTCAAACCACAAACACAGAAAGAACTCCAAACATATTCGAACTCCAAACATATTCTATTCCAAACATCACAATTCACAAATGCAAAAATGCAAAAATATTACCTTCCAAAGAGGTATCAACGTAAAAAAATAATCGAAAATTACAATTTAAAAATATCAAGATTTAAAAAAATCAAATTTCAGAAATATCAAAATTATAATTCAAAATCAAAATTCAAAGCATTTCATTGTAAATTCAACATTCTAAATGATCATGAATATCAAAAATACAAAATGAATATTAAAATATCAAAGTTCAACAAAAATCACAGTTCAAAAGATCACAGTTCCAACAATATAAAGGTCCAAAAATAAAGGTCACTAGGGGTGAACCAGGTACCTCTTATATGGCTGGTGATGGCATCGCCACCCATGTGTGCAGTGTCGTGTGCCAGGTGAATCAGGTATTCCTGGACAAAAGTAGGAGCCACTGGTTTCCCTTCCGGGCAGTGCTACACTCCTGATTTACCATAGCCTTCTAAGTTACTCTAACTCTTGTGTCCTGAGGGTAGCCTACATTGTGTGGTGCAATATTGTCAGTTCTGCTACAGGATAATGTACTGGCAAATTGGGGAGTATTAGAGCCATGGATTGTGTGCCCTCAGGAGCCTTTTGTGCAGCCTGTTTAGCTGTATGATCTGCCAAGTCTTTACCTTCCGAGATATTCTGGTGTGCTGCACGTTACAGTGCATGACTGAGATCTTGTCAAAATTAGCAAGCATCTAAAAGAGCAATGACATGGGAAGCATTCCTGATTGGGGTCCCAGCTGAAGTGAGATTTCCCTTTTCCTTCCATTTCATGCCCAAATATAGGCACACGCCTAGTCCATACCTACTGTCAGTCAAGATATTAGCCTGCTTCTCTGACATCCGTGTGCAGGCTCTGGTGAGGGCCACAAGCTCTGCTACTTGAGCAGAACAAGGGGGAGAAATGTGCTCTGCTTCTTGGACAGTGAAGGTGTGGTTCACTTCATCCCAGGACACAATGGCATAACCAGGTATGAGAGACCCATCAGATATTCTCCATAAGGCGGACAAATATTGTATGGGGCACAGGGATGGGAGTGTCGGACATGTCAAAGCAGACGGTAACCTGCTAATGTACGACCTGGAGGTAGGAATGTTCCTCGAGGTACTCATCACACGCTGGCACTAGGCAGGCGATGGTGAAATCAGTAGCCCTCTCTAGAGTGATGTTGTTGCTGTCAAAAAGTGCCTCCTCATATCTCAGTTTGCGGGCTGGTTAAAGAGGTTGGGTCCGTCCTGCTTTGTGTCAAGAAACATGCAGTGAGTAAGGTATTCTAACAAGAAGCTCACTGTCTAAGGCGATATTCTTACTCTTCAGAACCAGGGACACAGAACATGCAGCAGTGTGCAAACAAGAAGGAAGGGCAGCAGTGGCAGGGTCAAGCGGAGTGCTGTTGTAGGCCAGAGAATTCAGTGAACCACAATGATCCTGAAGCACGACCCCTAAAGCTGTTCCTTTCCTTTCATGACAGTAGAGGATGAAGCATTTTTTGTAGTCACGCAAGGCCTATGGAAGTGTACTGCACATGACTGCTTGCACCCATTCAAAGGCTCTGCTCAGGGGTCCAAGGCACAGGGTCTAGCTGATTTGACTGGATAGCATCCTGCAGTGGTCTTACTATTATGACATAATCGCATATTCATTGCTAACAGTACCAAACTCATCCCAGGAAGGAGCACAGGGCGCTCTGAGTCACTGGGGGAGGCAGAGCTGAGATAACTTCTCTCTCTCCTGGTGCAGGGACCTGCAGCCCTTGCCGCTGATATGACCCAGATACTTTTGCAGAACTGCAGCTTTGCCTTTGATGCCCTGTGGCCCCTGCTAGCTAGCTCAGTGAGAAGATGAATTGTGTCAAGCGTGCACAGTTCCTCTGTTGCAGAGCAGATCAGCAGATCATCCACATAGATTAAAAGCTTGCTGGAGCCAGGCAGCACTATCCAAAAACGTCCTGGTGGAGCATTTGGGGAACACCATAGGCACATGGCTATACCCCATTGGCATTGTTTTCTAAATCATCTTGACACCCTCAAAAAAAAAGATGAACAGATGCCAGGAGTCCAGATGCAGAGGGACACTGAAGAAGGCACTGCAAAGATTGATGACACTGAAGTGGGAAGCAGTCACAGGGATTGCAGCTAAGAGTGTGGCAGGATTTGGGATGATGGCTGTCAGGGGTTCCACTATAAGGGTAATGGGCCTGAGGTCCTGAAACAGGCCGTAAGTGTTAGAATTGGGCTTCTGCAATGCCATTATGGGAGTATTAGTAGGGGACTGTACCACAGCCAGAGCATCCTGTCTCAACAAGGCATTAATGACAGCAACCAGTCCCCTTTCAGCATCTGGCTTCATAGGGTACAGGGGAATCCAGGGCAGGGAGGACCCAGTGTACTCCTGAACATGCAGGAACTGAACAGATTTGATCAGCTACGCGTCTGTGCTCAGCGTGGCCCACAGGATGCCTGGCACTGCTGCCACCTTCTGCTAATCCACCTCTGTCAGCACCATGGCAGAGAAGGTAGAGCAGAGATTTCTGAATGCCTCAGTTTGGGTTCTGGTTTTACAGATCTCCATGAAGAACTCATCAGGGTTGTCTGGGATGTAGATAGCACCTTAACCATTTTTTCAAAAGACCAATGAACCCACCACTCCCAGGAAATCCATCCCCAGGCGTTTATCTGGGGAATATGGGCTCAACATGAAGGTCTGGTGCTAGTCAGGGGACCCAGACATATCCTAGTGGGTAAGGTGACAGGCACCTTAGAGGGGAGGCCCTCTACACCTGCAGTTGTGACAGTCCTGCCAGGCACTGGTGCATCTAGGAACTCCCCCTGCCTCAGTGTGCTGAAGGTGGCTCCTGTGTCCACCAGCATCCTGGAAAGCTTGTTACTTACCTGGTGTCAGGATCCCCGCTTTGGGCTTGCTACATGTAGTTAGGGGTCACACACACACGCCTGGAATAGAAGCACACATCCCACAGTCTGCATACCTCCTGGACACAGTTAGTTAGGGCCTGGGAAATGAGACGAGGAAGAGGAGGCGGGAGGCAGGTGCTGAAGAACCACACCTCCCAGCATTCCTTGCTGGCAGCTGGGAGCCATGATAGGTGTTCAGGCAATGAAACCCAAGCCCACTAGCACAACTGTGCCTTGCGTTGCATCTGTCATAAGATAATTATCTCTGTGAATGATCTCCCATACTTACCCTGCATAAAAGAATCTTCCTGTGCTCTCCAACTGATCCGTAGCTGCACTCTTCCGTAAGCATAACACCTGCGAGGACAGAGACAGAGAACAAACAGGTTACCATTTACAGTTGGGCCACTCACAATCAGTCTCCCAAACTGCAAGCTGCAGAAACCCTCATTTCTCATTCCGAGTTAGCAGGCTTCCTCCGGGTACAACACACAGTGGTCAGAGACCTCTGATTGCTCTCCGCTCATCTTGCCTAGGGAATTCTGGCAGCCTTGTTACAGAGAGTTAAAGTCAGAACACTGCAAAAGAAAACAAAAATGACAAAACTCGTTCACCTACCGCCGACAACAAACAAGCTCAACATACCTCTGAACTACTGTATAAAATTTCCAGAGAAAAGGCTACAGAAAATTTTCATGAAAATGAGACTCAACCTAATGCTTACTCAGGAAATTAAAGCTATTCAGACAAAATCCATCTCGAAAGCATGTAGACTATGCCCAGAGACTTAAGAGGTGGAAACTGTAAAGCACTTGCTTCTAAAATGCACGAAACAACTGCATATCTACGAGAAGCTTTCCTCCTACCTTTAATGTGCGATGTGGCACTCAGAGAGGAAGACATATGGTGGTGTCGCCTGGTTGCAGGTGACAAAACAAAATGGTCAACTGCGGAGGTAAATATGCTGGACGCTGCACTTAAACTAGCAATAGAGAGCGATAGCTCACTCGGTACCACCTAACAAACTTTTTCATATCTGGTTCGAGATCTTTTCTTATGTACCACTGTGTTTATTCTGATTTTTACTTCATCTTTGTGTAACGGTTCTTCTTCTCCTCTACTATGTGAGATAAGAGATGCGACTTCTTGTAAAAATCAAATTTTGATTTGATTACAGACAAGTAAATTAAAAATGTTTTTTTAAAAAATGACAAAACATGAGAGACACAAACACTTGGTTTATCAGAGAGCATATTGATAAGAACACAGCAATTGTGATAAGGACAAAGCAAGTATTATAAGGACACAGCCATAGAGCATATTGATAACGACACAGCAATTGTGACACAGACACTGCAAGTGTTATAAGGACACATCAAGAGTAAAGAAAGAGAACAGACATTTATTTAAGTCTCCGAATAGACCAAGGTAGCTGGACTACATTTGGTGCAGTCAGTGCTTCTGCAACTGGCTGAAGAAGATATTGCCTATCCTCTGCAGTCATCAAACCAGCACAGAACACAGGTATTATGATATCAGTAGGAGAGGTTAGGAAGAGCCGGATGGAACAGGGTCATTAAGGGTGAAACCCTCTCACTAGGTTCAATTTTAATCCACAGATCACAAATCTTCCTCTACCCTGGACAGGCAAGGGGATATCAAACACCAATATTCCCTAGTTCCCTTTGTTCGGCCTCTCAGGGTTGTGTAATAATCCAATCTTGGGTGGCCTGGTAAACGAAGTGGTGGACCCATGGTGTTCCTGCGAGAGATCACAAGGGATTATGGTGACACCTGGGCTGTGATGTAGGGGCCACTGGATGGGAAGGGGATGGTTAGAGCGAGGAGTTGAGATGCCAGGGGTACTTCATCTTGGTCGGGTTCCCGTCAAGCTTGAGTGAACTGGAAGGGACTGTGGCCTGGCTGCTGGGGCCAGGGTTACAAGGCAGTGCCAGAAGAGGCAGCCTGTCAATTCTGACTACTGGCTGAGGATTGCAAGGCATTTGTCTGGGATACTGCCATGGGTTGTGCAGGATGCAGCGCTGGGCCATAGCAAGCATTCTGATCTGGGGGGTTCTAGGCTGAGAGAGGAGTTGAAAGTGACCAGGCAGATATGATGCAGGTAGCTGTTTTTGGCCCTGAGCAGACATGGCTGCGGCCTGGCTCTGCTCATGCCGAATCCACTGAGGACAGTTGTACTTCCAGTGGCCTCATTTCTTACAATAGGCACACCGGTCATGATGCATGAGTGGGACTAACTGGGAAGGTTACTGGGTTGGGGGTACACACTGGCCTGGGACAGGTTGAGGCATGTATGGAGGGTTCTGATAGCCCCAATACTGGGGGTCCAGAAGGGGCATCTGGGAGTCATAAATGATTCCTCCAGTTCCTCTCCCGCCCTTTCTAAATCCAGGCTGGCATCTAGAAACCTTGTACAGGCCTCTGAAGGGTGTATGGACCATCTGAAGGGCAGTATCATCCAGGTCTTGGGATGCAGGCATAGCAGCAGCAGCGGTCGCATCAGCTTACATCTGCAGAGTGGCAAACTTCAACTGCATGATTTTCTCTCTAATGTGCTCCTGCTCATTCCTATGCTTGCTGCATTAGTTCCTGACTTGGGCCAGGATGCTGGAATAGGTCATGCAGTCCCACCCCACACATATCCACTTGATGTCTGTGCTGGACTTCGGAAGTAGACCCTCTACAAACTGGGTGATGATCAGGGGCATATCAGTCTGAACAGGGTCCTCTATCCCAGAGTATTTCTGCAAGACCTGCATTACTCTCTCGAGATACTCAGCCACATCCTCATTTTTATGCTATTTAGATGATTTGCTGCTTTCAAAATAGGTGACTGCATCCTCAAGCTTCCAGGACAGGGCAGGATTAGCTGGAGTCACTGACACTTTCAATCTTCTCAGGCAGATTTTAAAGGTCCATTTCTATGGTTCAGTTAGCCATGGTCATAATGGTGTCCAACTGGTCTGAGGACAGGAGTGTCCACATAAACTGGCGCATGTCAGCCAGAGAAGGGGAAAAGGTGGCTATCAAATCTCTCAGGAACACCACAAATTCCTGAGGGCTCTTCCTAATGTTGGTGTCACGACCCAAAGCCCTGATCCCCACTGGCAAGCCCATTGGCCAGGTGGAATCAGAACTCGGATCCCAAATAAGGCCTGGCATCCACGTCTCAGGCCCTCTTGGGGCCAGTCCTGGCGCCTTTAGCGCCAGGCTCATACACAGTGAAAAACATCTACTCAGGGAACTACTTTATTTAGGCTTTTATCCAACATGGAGGCATCCACATAGCTTGATTCCCAAGAACCAAGCTATGCGGTATAGTGTTTTGGGTGTGGTGGCCTAGGGACTACTTTACCTGGACTACTTTGCAGATGCTATTTAAACCACACCCGAACAAGACAACACGCTTTGCGTTACTTTGCAGCAAGCAACGTGACGCTCACTGTGTCCAGCTTCCTCACGAGCCTGGGAAATCAGAACCTGCAGAAAGACAAAAGAACATCGTTAGCAGCAGCATCTTACCTGCGATCTCCATACTTCACTGCTCGCATCTCCTGGGTAGCCCCGTTGGATCTGCGCTCCGCCCGGACCAAAGAACCTGAAAAAGGAAGAAAAGACATAATTAAAGGAGGTATTAGAGACATTTCAACCACGAATTGCTTAAAAGACTTACTAGGCTGATTGCCTCTTGGCCGAAATCGCTCCGGGAATCCACACGCGCTGGGAGCACACCGCCATCTACGAAAAAGGGAGAAAACACAGGTCAGCGAAGACAAGACATTGCAGCGCTGCGCAAAGCGCTTACTTACCGCAACATAGCGCTTATTGTGCGCCATCATTTACCGGCGAGGCCCAGTTTAGCCAGTTTGCCACGCGGACGCTCCGCACATCTAAGGGAGATAAAAAGAGACATTATCAAACAGAAAAAGGCATGCACGAATAACAACTCAATAAACAGCAATAAGACCTACCTGAAAGACATTACTTGGGCTGCTGTCAGTGAAGTAACTGGACCGCACACGCCCACGAAAGACAACGCGCCCCTGCCCAGAAAGCAGGACGGAGAGCATGCCAACTTCTACAACAAGGTGAGAAGAGGGCCCAGAGGGGCTGAAGTCATATGGGAGGTGGGGGGAAAACTTACCTTGGTCGGCCAGTCCTAAACACAGTCCTCCTGTATTTCCAGGCAGAACTTCCACCGGAACCATACCAGGGAATCACTGCGACCAACGGGCTGGGTAGCGTCCCCGTGGATACCAGGTGAGCGTAACAGTTGGGGCATGGTGCCTTTAGGTTGATTATTTCCGCTGGGGACCAGGGCTGGTGACCTGTGACTAAGGTGACTGCCTGAGGGGCAGTCACAGTCCTCATGGGTGCTACCACCCCCATCACTTCCTCTTTCTCCTCCTCTTGAGGAGGAGGAAGAATCAGTGTTAGAATCCCTGACCTTTTCAAACAGGTAATTAATGACATCAGCCATCCTTACTTTGAAGCAAGACAGGGTTTGGGCCAGGAAATCCAAAGCAAACCTAAGATTCCCTACCCTCTTGGGGTACTGCTCAATGGCAGGTTGTGCCACCCCATACCTTTTGACAGTTGCTTTGGTCTTCCTAGTCTCTATGCAAGTGGGAAAGGGGTCCGACATGTGCACCTTTAACCCCTGAAGGTCTAGCGCTTGTTTAGAGGTTGGCACTAGGGGTAACGCAGGGATGAGGGAAGCAGGGGCCTGGCCAGATGATCTGGTATTCACGGCCTGGCTGGCCAGCGCCAGGGCTTCAGGGGTAGAGAATACTACTGGGGTTGCATGTGCAGCGCGGTCAGACAGTACAGGGTCTGATGCAGCAGTGGCTGACGCACAAGGGGCAGGGACTGGGAATGGAGCAAAATTTCTGGGTGGGGCAGCAAGCACAGAAAATTAGAGATATTCTTGCAGCAGAAGGGGTTACTGGGGTAACACTGGGAACAGGCAGAGGTCTCACCTATAACGTAATTAGCACCATGGCAGGTTAGCGCCATGGATTTTAACGCCTGCTAAAAGCAGGCGTTAAAATCAGAATCAGGCGTTAAGGGTTAACGGTGGCGTTAACCCTTAACGCCTGAGTTGTAATGAGGCCCATAGTGAGTGTCCAGGAGATAGTTTGGTACCAACTAGGTGATCCCGGTACTAGTAAAATGAGTAAAGTGACACATAGCATGCTCTAAAATGGGTCACCAGGCAGACTGGTCCCTAAGTCGAGCAATGAGCTTTATGGGCCTAGAAGGTGAGATTGTTACAGGATAGGCTATTACTCTCTCCTGAAGAACACACTGGGTCAAAAGGAAACACCGGTTAAAATAATGAGCTGATATCAGGAGGCTATGACTAGTTAGGTAGATTATCCAGAAAGAAACACTCTACAATTATCCAATACAATTGTGCAATGTTTTGTGGATGTACAGGTCCTCCTTTCACAGTGACAATGCGTTAGTGCCTCACTACTGTGGGAATGGGACCTGGTTTGACTGGATGGGTTCACTGACCTACCCTCAGTGTTACTATCCCCTTCAGAGACTAGGAGCCCTACCCACAAACTAAAAGTTGGCAATGTTAGTGTGTGTGAATTGTGCTTCAGTTCTTACCTTACTACTTGATCCGGCAGAAAGGTGGTCAGGCACAGGTACAGCAGGCAACTTGGAGGACAGGTTCTCTCCTTCTGAGGGACTGGTCTGTAGATTCTGAAAAAGGGCAAAGTTAGAACTCACGTGTATGGAAATGGCCATTGCTGAAGGCAGAAAATGGACAGAGAAGAGGAGCGCAGGATGCAGAACAGGGGTGAGTTCAGTCAGAGCAGGTACACATGTTGAGGTGCTCTTTACGTAATCAGGGACCTAGACCAGGTTCTAGATCCAAGTCACAGTACCAGAAAACTGCGGACTTGGGAGGCAGACAGAAATGGGAAAGGCTGTGTGGGAGACTACAATCAGAGCCATGGTTTTGGGCTAGGGATTAACATACCCAGTGAGGATGGGATGTGTCTGCAGATGGAATGGGCCCCCCATCTGTCAATATCAGGCAGGTTACACTGAAAAGTGTGAACACCAATTAATGATGTATTACAGGCAGAGAAGTACATTTATTGCCGTCAGAGTACATTATGCACACTGGGCACAGATGATTGTCTAAACAGGGCTGCAGGTGCAAGGTAGAGCATCAATGGCAGGCATATACGCTAGGCACACACACTTGCATGGGACCCAGGGCCCTGAAGAATATCTTTGGATGCAGAGGGGGACACCAAGGGAGGAAGGGTTGGAGAGGGAAAGGTTTCAATGGGGAGGCTGCTGGGACGAAGGAGAGAGGGCATGAGAGACTGGGCAGAGGTGTTGAGAGATTAAAGAATGGGCAGCTGGGGAGCAGAGAGAGAGAGAGAGAAAGAGAGAGGGAGTGAGGAGGAAAATAGCTGGTGGGGAGACAGTTGGATAGGGGAGAGAAGGGGGCTGATAGAGAGGGTAAGGGCTGAGAGAAGGGGGAGAAATTGATTGAAAGAAAAGATAGCGAAGGAGAGAGAAGGAGAGATGAGAGGGTGAGCGAGAGAGAAAGCGAGAAAAGGTGAGAGAGAAGTAGGGAGAATCCGGAGCAGAGAGGCCAGGAGGCCTACTGGTGGCAAAATAGTGCAGGTTGGGGGAAAAGGAGAAGAGCAGACAGGGAAAACAGGTACCTGCTAAAAGAGCAACCTGAGCTTTTCTGTACCCAACCCACATGGTCAGCCCACAGCCAGCAACCAAAAAAGAGACTTATGTCCTCCACACGCTTATGAGGCTGTCACTCCCCCCTCTGCAGAGCCACCCCTATGATGGACACAACAGGTGGAACTGGTTTCTCGCTATTCCTAGGGCTCAGGGGAGGCCTGACAGTAAAAGGGAAGGGAAATTACCGGGAATAGGACAAGTGCCCCTCCAGAGCCCACCCCCCGCCCCCATCCCCATGATGAACATAACAGGGGGAACTAGTTTCTGGTCTGTTCCCAGGGCTTGATAGGAAAGTAAATGGAAATTACACACACACACACACGCACGCACGCACGCACGCACGCACTCTCTCTCTCTCTCTCTCTCTCTCTCTCTCTCTCTCTCTCTCTCTCTCCAGTGGTCTGCAAATAAGGGTGCTGGTAGCAATGTACAAGCTCCCTTTCCGGACCATTAGACTCTGAGTATGCCTGCAGGGGCCACTGCTCCTGGCAGGTCGGACCTGCAGGCATGGTTTTCACAGAAGCCTTGGCACCGTAACTACCTGGGATTGGGGACTTACACTTTCTGCCCCTGATATCCCGAGCCACTGGGACTTGTGTCCCAATGGCACCGGGATATCAGTTGGTGGTACAGGGTTACGAGTTTGCCGGCAACCCGCCAGTAGCACACCATGAGTTACCGCTGAACTCAGAATGAGGCCCAATGTCTGCTATCCATACAGTACAGGAACACAGGTTAAATGGTGGTCAATGTCCAGTGTGCCAGGAAACAAGTCAGTACAGGGATAGTAATGTAGAAGTACAAAACACAGTGAGCATGTAATGTTGGAACCAAGTACAGTGTAGCGTCAATGCAATAACCAAATACAGGTCAGAATACAAATACAGGAGTACATGCAAACACTTGGCAGGAATAAACCAAAATCACAAGAAATGAAGTCAGGGCTAGTCATAAACAGTGCCGAAACTGTAGTCAGGGGTGAGTGGGTAGGGAAAACAAAAACACAAATATACTGTCATATACAGTGCAAGATGGAAATACATTTTGGAATAAATGTAATGGTAAAATTAAAACCCACAGTAAACTCAAATGGCATATGTGTTTGAAACACAGGTAAAAGCTGTCAGTGGTCCACACATGGAGAACGCCATTTCCACACCATCCTTAATGGCCCTTTCATTGATCAGGGCCATTAATTTGGGCTTTTGTGCACCTAATGGCCATGAATTCTTCCCTACCACAGGGCACTATTCCCCAGGGTTAGACACAGCACATTGGTCTATTACTTAACTTGTTTCATCAGTTTGTGGATGGAAGGCCTCTCCTTCCCACCAGGTTTTATTACCTGCACACAAATGTACTGCTTCTACTCGCCACCTGTGCCACAGTGGGGTTATGCAAGTCAAGTGTGTGCAGTTATTTTCCTAGAAGATCAATCCTCAGCCTAGAGGAGATTCAGATAGGGTCCAGAAAGATGCAAGCCTGGCGCTTGAAAGGGCAGATGTAGGATGTCCTGAAAAGCAATGCATTGCCCTGAAAGAGAACTGCAGAGTTCATTGGCAGGAAGTGGGATAAAGGTTTCATCAGCCGGAACCAAAAGATCCTGGTTGACAGAGAGTACATAGCATGCCACAAAGTGAAATGCAGACTATAATATTTTGTGTTTTATGTATGACCCATTGTGCTTGAAATGGGGTATGTATGGTTCCTAGTACTCCATACACGCATTCCTAAAAGGGGAACTAAGGTCATATTGGTATTTGTGTGTGACACTAATTGACCAGGGCAATCAGAATATGTTCCTTGTGGCTGATGGCGTCAAGTTACAAGGCTTTTCTAAGCCTGGAGCTAAATAACGCCCAGCTCTCAGTAATTCAGTAATTTTGATCGCTGCTTTGGGGGTGTGGTCCTGGCAGCAGGTACCCTAATTATGGGAGGCCAAATTCCCAAAACTGATTGATTACATGGCGAATGAAGGGGCTAGTAAATTGCCTGCCGGAAAGTTGCATGACTATAGTACAGATAGAAATCTGCTCTTGGATTTGCAAAGCCTAGGACTAAGATGCATCTTTTGGACCTCAGGGGCCATGTAACACATCCATGGTGTCTGACCCCTGAAATACTCGGGAGCAGCACCTAGATTCGGGAGAAGCTTGCAATGAGTCATGCAGATGATGGATCAGGATATATGTAACATGGGCTTGCCGAATGAAAATTGCAGTACAGCCCAGAGGAGAAGCTGCCATGGCAAGAACATTAACAGACTTTGCCATGGAGTGGGGAGAAGGAATAATGGTAGTCTTCATTGGGAATTTCCATTGAATTATACCAGGCCTAACAACAAATCTGGATAGTCTAGAAAAGGCAAGAGGATATTTAAAACTCAGAACTACTTGGATAATGGAAGGACCACTCAGAATGTGGTGCAATGTCATCATTGAAACCAAAAAAAAGGTTAGAGACATAATGCAATGATGCGCAATTATCCGGTATTGAATTGATATTTTATTTCTATCGCTCTCGTACACAAGTGTTTCATTCGTACACTGCGAGGTATCACCTCTTTGAAAACAGTATTCAAGAAGAGTCACAGAAAGCGTGCACAGTTTATTCCTAGAAGAGCATGGTGTGGTGAAGGGGCCAAGTAAAATGTCTGGAAGAGGAGTGGGAAACCCGGAAGACGTGCTGCTGGCAGCAGGAATCCACCGCCAAGGAACAAGATGCAATTGTCGTGTCACAGTCCTGCCCAATTGGGGAATCTCTAGAATAGGTGCCCTTTCTCCCAATGGGATGTTGGTAGAAAACACACACAAGACACAGCAGGTGAAAGCAGGCTCACGGGATTTACCCAGTGGGCCAATCAGATCCCTGACTCCTAATGAAGATCAAGATGTACCTGCGGCAGGAACATAGGAATGAGTAGATGCAGAAGCACGGACAGAGTCACAGATAGAGTGAAGATGCACAAGCGAGAGAGGGTCTCCCCTCTTGTGTGGATGGGCAGTCAATTTTAAAATTCTCCTGAGCGAGATTCAGTCAGGTTTCAAGATAGGGATATTTCCTGCTCAATAGAGGTACACAAAAGGTCACCATTTCCATACAGTGCTCCAAACCAATGCCAATCCAAGCAGCGTTCCATCTGTTGTGATTCCAATTGTTCGTGCTGACATCATTGCGCACTTGGGATATGCAGTTTGGTTACTTGGGGGTGGGTGAACATTTGCCATCCCTAAAATTCCACCAGTCCACCTGGCTATGAAAGAAGCAGAATGCTGCAGTCACAGTTGCCCTCTGCAAGGTCCATAATCATCAAGGTTATTCTGGATGTAACTGGGGAACTCGTGCCACCAGAACAGGTGCATGGACCTAGCTGGAGGGTTTCCTGGACCTTTCTTCTGGTCCATCTTCTTTCCTGCATTCAACAAGCAGGTTTCTGTGTCATATGCAGGAATCCAGAATCTCCTTTACTGCATATACTTCGAGCTCTGAACGTGTACTGCACCCTGCCATAATGTACACAGGAACTGTCTGTACAGAGGTATGTGAAACACGGGATGGGCTTACAGGTCTAGGACAATCTCACTGCGATTGGTACTGGGTTCATTATCTGGCAGTCCTTGTAAGGAGCCACATAGCAGGGCAGGCATTTTCGTGCTCAGGTCAAGTGCAGATTCTGAGTCCATATCAAACCATGTCTGTCACACAGTGCATGGCATGTGTGTTTTTTTAAATTCATTTAGCTGTTTACAACGACTTTTCAATATTGTAAGAAAAATACATTTACAATACATTTACAGTTCATCAACAAAACCACTTCAACATTTCCATTTACAGTTGTATCATATTACAAATGTACTACATCGTTTATGCAAAGAAAAAAAAATGTTAAAACAATTGCTTAATCTGTTGCAATTTCTAATTGATGCATTTATGACATAAGGAACTATTGCTTATATCGTTTAGCATCTAATTTGTGGGCCACCTATTCAATAACATATACCTCCAAAATGACCTACTTTGAAGTATAAAGAATACGTAATTATTCACCATCATCGCAAATTAAAATTTCCAGGAGATTCATTGCAGCTATTCTCACACTGTCTTTGTTTGTTGACCAAAAGTTGTTAACATCCAAATTTCGGTAATGCGAGAAAAAGGGTCTAAAATATACATTGCGTTGTTCACTCAAACAAGGACATTCAGCTATCAAATGTTTCAAAGTCTCCTCATCGGTGACTTCATGACAGTATCTGCACTCATTTTGATGCAGTGCTATCTTATTGCGACGGGCTAGAATATATCTAGTCGGCCAGAGATTCCGTTTTATTCGAAGCCCGGTGTTTCTAAGTCTTGGGGAGGGACACTTAAGCAAATATCCCTTTGTCACACCCAAGGCTTTAGGAAAACATGGATCCTGATTAAAGTCTTTGTATTTGAGACACACTTGAAATGTTTTTATCCAATCAACCACTAGCATTTTCCGCTTTGCACAGTTAGGATCCTTCAACAAAAGATCATCAGTTACATCAGCTGCTGTTAATGCATCAGTCACAATTTTCTTCCATTTTACCAAAAAGTTCAAATTTGGTATCTTGAAGAAACATGCTAATACAGATAACAGATAATTTTCATTGGTATCTAGTAGGCACTTTCTATAAAATACACACAACTTCCACAGATATAAACAGTACAACTCAGCACACACTCTCAAACATGCACCCATACAGACCTGAACCCCCCCACCTCAGCACACTCTGAAGCATACACCATGCACCCATACAGACCCGAACCCCCAACCCCCAACTCAGCACACACACTCTCAAACATGCACCCATACAGACCTGAACCCCCCACCCCCAACTCAGCACACACACTCTCAAACATGCACCCATACAGACCCGAACCCCCCACCTCCCAAATCAGCACTCTCAAACATGCACACATACAGACCCGAACACCCCACCTCCCAACTCAGCACACACACTCTCAAAAATGCACCCATACAGACTCGAACCCCCCACCCCCCAACTCAGAACAAACACTCTCAAACATGCACCCATACAGACCCGAACCCCCCACCTCCCAACTCAGCACACACACTCTCAAACATGCACCCATACAGACCTGAACCCCCCACCCCCAAATCAGCACTCTCAAACATGCACCCATACAGACCCAAACCCCCACCCCCCAACTCAGCACACTCTCAAACATGCACCCATGCAGACCCGAACCCCCCAACTCAACACACACACTCTCAAACATGCACCCATACAGACACGAACCCCCCACCCCCCAACTCAGCACACTCTCAAGCATGCACCCATACATGCATCTCAACATACACAACACGAACATTCAAAAACAAACATTCATACACATCCGACACGCCCCCCCACCTCCCCCATCTCAACATACACAACACAAACACTCAAAAACAAACATTCATACACATCCGACACGCCCCCATCTCAACATACACAACACAAACTCAAAAACAAACATTCATACACATCCGACACACCCGCCACCCCCCCCATCTCAACATACACAACACAAACATACAGCAGAACAGACCCGACACACAAACACAAACACACAGACCACTTACCGGAGACGTGCTGGAAGGCAGGTGTGCTGGAACGCTGGTGAGGTAAGTAGAATCGTACTACGGCTGGTGTGGCCAGCAAGGCTGAAATGCCTTCCGGCATCAAGCCTTACTGGCCACGCCAGCCGTAGTGCTGGCACTCCATTGGTGCAGCACACACGCACTACATGGCTCGTAGGAGTGACGTGGTGCGTGTGTGCTGAGCCAATGACGGCCAGTGTTTTGTCCGGCCTGGAAGACAACAAAGACTTTCCTCATGGAGGGTGGCCGATGCTGCTTGCGGGCCGCCCTCCATTAGGAAATTCTTTGTGCCTCGCGGGCCGGAAAAAACAGCATGGCGGCCGCAACTGGCCTGCATGCCGTATGTTGTGCACCCATGATCTAGGGAATTCAGCATCCGTTGTAATCCCTTTGGTGTCTTAGACATCAGCACCAGTTATTCTGTGTTGTACATTTTGTGAATATTCTCACACTGTTCATTGCACACCTTGTAAGTCCATTATGTTAGTTTCCGATGTGGGAATTGTGGGTGGCAACACCGGTTTATCGTGTTTTGTTGTAATAGTCCTTCCTCCCACTCCATGGCATAGTCAGGGAATGTTTCAGCCACTGCATCTTCTCCTCTACATTTTCAAGACATACGTTTTTCTGCTAGGTTCACACTGTGCGCCTCTAGCTATGTCTTGAAAATAGTACAGGAAGTGCCTCTTTCAGATGAACACATCTTCAAGAAGCTGTAGAAATACCCAGACACGGTTGGTAAGCAAGCTGGATTTGACAGGCTCTGGAAGCACCTGTCCCTCTGTGCCATCAGCCAAAGCATATAGGCAAAATGTGTTTATGTAGCTTTCATTTTTTGGGGGGGCATTCGATGTTACACCATTGAGGAGAAGAGAGCTTAACAGAGAACATTAACTGTGGTAGAAGCACGCCATGTATGAAGGTTTAACATAGAACAGAACATGGTTTGTGTGTGACCGGGTTGAGCCTGGAATACATTATACAGAAGGGTTCGAGGAGAGATTGCGGTTATGTGCAAATTGGTCACTACTAGGCAAAGGGATACATTACCTAGAAGCAATATGGTTTATTCCATCAAACTGAACTGACTGACACTCACACACACAAAGTAATTTGCTCAGAACGACATTATTTTTTAAATGTTTTTTGTTTTATTGTTTAAAGCACAGACCTAGATCGAGAGCAGTGGAGCACTGTACAGAGTGTGGGGCTGGCATTTGGGATAGCATCTCTTAACAGTAGTGCAGTACTGAGAGGTCTGTGCATCTGTATGTGTGACCATTGGAATTAGTCCTTGGTCAGGTGTTTTTGAAAGAGTCATGTTTTGAGAGATTTGCGAAATTGGAAAATTGTAGGGGCATTCCGAGCCGACACCGGGATCGAGTTCCAGAGGGTGGGTGCATGACAAAAGAAGGATTTTGTGCCTCTCCTATCCTTGCGGATGAGTTGAGATTCACGCTGGTTGATCGATATACTTTGCAAGGAGCTGGTGTGCTACTGGTGACTGCCTTGTAGATGATACATACAGTCTTAAACAGTATCCTGACTTGGAGTGGAAGCCAATGTAGTTTGCAAAGGATGGGGGAAATTTGGTCAAATTTCCGTGTTCCCGTAATAAGATGTGCTACACCTTGGTGGACTGCTTTTAGGGGAGCCAAGTTAGCAGCTGGGAGCGCTGTGAGGAGAGCATTTCCCCCTTCAATGTGCGAGACCATACAGGCCTGCACTATGGTCTGGAATTTCTGTGGCGGGAGGAAGGGTTCAGGCTATTTGAGGCTTCTTGGCTATGTGTTTCTGAAAGGGCAGGTTTTTGTCAATGGTGAAGACTAAGGATTTTACAGAGCCTGAGAGTTGTGGATCAAATCCTTCTAGACGCATATCATTGAGCCATTGCTGGACAAGTTGTTTTTTTAGTGGACGGACCAATGAGGACGAATTCAGTCTTGTATGGGTTTAGTTTGAGGTAGGCAGTCGACATCCAGGTCTTGATGATGGCTGGGTAATCGCAGAGATGAATGATGTCCATGATGTCCATCGCAATATTTACTCTCATGTACAACGGAGAAATATCTGTGCATTGGTGGATGGCTATTTTGAGATCTTTGAGGCTCCATATAAAGGTTAAAAAGGATTGGTAAGAGGATGGAGCCTTGGGGGACTCTGCAGGAGACCCGCAGTCAGTTAGAACACAACAAGTTTATCAGGACACTGCCAGAGAATCCCATCCTGTCATCAAGAAGGGAGAGAAGGATCCAGTGGCCGACGATGCCAAATGCAGTCGAGAGGCCAAGGAGGACAAGGGGTCAGGAGTCGCCCTTATCCATGACTTGGAGAGCATCGTCCACCACCTGGATGGTGGCTGCCATGATGCTATGCTTGGGCGGAACCCTGACTGATAGTTATTTAGGAGGTGGAGTTGTTCAATACTACTTTTTCCAAGACTTTGCCAGTAAACGGGAGGTTCGTAATGGGCTTGTAGTTGACCAGGTCACCTGGATCTAGGGTTGCTTTTTTCAAAAACCTTTGGTCACGTGCCGAAAATGGTCTTTGGTCACATGCCGAAGCCAAGATTAAAATGCAAATCTGACATTTTCAAAGCCCGCAAAGTAGCCAGTAGACCACATTTCCTTTCTATTTGGCATGATTTGGCTTTACTAACTTTCAAGAACTTAGTAATGGTTCAATAGTACATTATGATTATAGGTGGGGGCGGGTCACTTTTGTTTGTAGTTCATTTCTCCAACGCCTCTATAATATAATATAGCAAATACGTTTCAAAGGAAGTCTGATGAGTCTGTTTCTTCTAAATGTGACCCCCTTCCTTGCTATACAGTATTCTGTGTGTATGCATCCGATGTCCGAAATATGCTTTCCATTAGATCACAATATGATTCACAATTGTGTGCATTGTCAGTGAGGTGTGCACACGGCATAGGTTTGGCGAATGCATGGCCTTTTGCAGCAAAAGCAACCATCATTGCTTTAGCCCAGGGTGAAATGCCCCGCTTTTAAAATCTCTTCAGTTACATGTTTCTCTCAGTGTGGTTCTAATTAGCACACATACAACAGTTTCCAGATGTGCCGGTGCCTTGGTGTAAAATTGCTTAATTTAGTATATCCAGTCAGATATACACAGTGGGCCTACAAATATATAGCACCCTCCACCCCCGTCGCCCCCCTCTTTTCCTGGACTGTCGACTTTGAGAGATTGCTAGGCTGTGTACTTTGGCAAGGCCAGCCTGCCCAAGCTCCTTGGCGTCTACTTACCACGATTTTACACAAGGGGACACGTGGAGCCAATGGTTTTTGTTGGACTAATGTTTTGCTTGTTAGGCGAAGCGATTATTTTCTGGGTCACGTTGTATTATAACGGTCTGTGGCTAACAAGACACCTATAAAGAATTAGACATTGTAGCTGATCTGTGCTGCTTACATTCAATTTATCCAAGCACTTACATTCCTGCGCTTCAAATAGCTATTTTTGTTGGACAGTTGTGCCGCAGCCGGCATGCAGCATTTGGTGCTCGTTTCCCTTAATCAGCCAGCTGAATTGTTCAGGGTCCTTGCTTGCTTCAATGAGTGGCGAAAGAAATACAGGGTACCAACCATGTTGTTGTGTACTAAATATTGAGTAACGATTTACTGAAGTGTTATGTTTGCCGTTAGAGTTCATTTCTACATAAGGGCTGTTGGCCGTTGAGAACTTTGATTATCGGTCCCATTTTCGACTGTTTTGCTCATCATCAGCTCTTGCGCTTGTGGGACATTTATGCCCAGTAGTGTTATCTGTCAGCCTCAATGATGGGGACACATTGCTTTTTCTGCCCACCCACTTTAAAATGTACATTGTGCAGTTCATTGTGGTAGGTCAGGCTGTGACTTGAGTGTTAGAGGTCGCTATTTTGGCTTTAGCCCCCCGTTCCAAGGGCTGGAACGGGGTTAGAGCATGCAAGCCTAAGTTAACAGCCTGAGTGAAGCACGGACGTTTAACGAGGGCACCGGGCCATTAGCCCCCTCCTGCCCCTGTTCCAGCCCTTGGACAGGGTGTCAATGCCAATAGCACCCCGGGTTACCAAAGCGGTAACCCGGGGTGCTAAAAAAAAGGTATGTTCACTCATTGAACGGTACGCTGCGCGCCTTCCATTCAACAAATGAAAATACTGACCCAAAATGGCCACCAAGGTTATAGAAGGCAGGGCTGCAAACGGAGCCCCTCTTCTATGACCATGGAGGCCGTAAATGGGAAGCTGCTGCAGCGAAAGGCCACTGCCGCAATCAGGTAAGTGGGAATTTGGAGGGGGGTTGGGACATTTAAAAAAATAAAGAATAAAACAGCAGCGATGTGGTGAGGGGGTATAGATGGCGGGCCGTGCTAGGGGAGACAGCCTGCGGTTCCATGGAACTTGGGCTGAGATTATAGGTTTCAGCCCGTGATCCGCAGAAGCTGATTGGCTGCGCCTCCTGCCCCGGGTGCAAATGCTTAGTTACTAGGCAACATAAAAAAAAAAACTTTAGGTGTTGGTGTGCTGTTGCCTGAGAACCAAGAGTTTGCATCACCTAACTACTAATGTTTTTTTGTGAAAATAGTGTGCCCACGGAAAGTCATCCCATTCCACTGTGCTGCCATGGCAAGGAGATAGTGGAAGCAGACAGAGAAAAGAGAACAGTTTGAAAATAAATGTGTGTGACAAAAAGGGAGTGTGGGGATTGCTTGCTTTCTTAACATTGTTTTAAAGATCTTTGGGAAAGAATGAGTAGTTATAATGTAAGCGTGGATGCACACTTCTGGGCTTCATGCCTATGTGTGAAAAATCAAAGCCTCGTTCTCACACTAACTGCTCATACTTGGATCTTCTGCTTTATTTATTCACTGAACTTATAGTAATACCTATTTACCTAGTTGAAATTACCCTCATGCAAATACCCTCCAGACAGCTTAGAACGTACCATCTCAATTCTGCGTTTCTGAACCATAATCTAGCTTGTCTGGATCAACATCCACCCAAGCTATAGCAAACACTATCCTCCTTCCACTAATCTGGCCCGCCTCCATTTAAATCCCCTGGCTTGTTTTAAACGTGTCCTCTTTCCACCTTTGCTTTACCCTTCCCTTTTCCTTTCCTCTACAGACAGGGGCTTGATACCCTGGGTGGGGGCACATTACAACACCCTCATGCAGGCATTGGTGCTCTGGGACCACTGTGATGCTGATAAGGCATGCATGGAAGAGTTCAAAAATAAGATAGCATGAGATGTATGTACGGTCTTTAAGACACTCAAAACAATTCTGTACAAACAGGGGCTACAGTAACAGTTTACAACAATATGGATAAAGTTAGAAGGCTTGATTAGTAAGGTCTTGGAATGGTATACAATGATAATGTCGCTGTGAAAATGGCTGCCAGGTGGCGACATTTCCCTAAAAATGCACCCCCCCAAACAATCAAACACTTTTCCCAAATATTCTGGGATTGGAGGTAACCATATCTAATTATGCCCCTCCTAGAATATTTGGGGAAAGAATTGTAGGTCTCAGGAAAAAAATATTTCCTGCCTGGCGACTTTTTCACGGTGACATTATCATATGGAATTCCAAGGATAGAGGGTGCAGAGAGCGTTACCAACAGGGGATAGACGCTAGGGAGTAAAACGGTGGCCTAGTGGTCACTCTAGAGTAGAGCATGCCAGCCACTAGACTGGGTGGAGACAGCTGTAGTTCAGTGTCAACGTCGTAGGATTCTGTGTGACTGAAATGGTCTACTCAAAACGAAAAGTTAGATGAAGGTCAAAAAGTCTTCTTGCTCAAGTGCCAAAAAGACGAAGATGGCAGGTGTGGAATAACCATGGGTGCTGCAAAAGGTTCAACAGGTTGTGGGGCCCTGTCTCATGAGAGTCTGAGGCAGGGTCGGACTGGGACAAGAAATAGGCCCAGTCACCCAAAAAAAGTGGCCCGCCCCTAGCCTCAAAAAGTGGCCCACCCCTCGCCTCACAACCCTTGACCTCTGATGTCATAACCAGAAGTGATGTCATTTGACCCCACCCCAAAGTGACACCCCGGAAAGCGATGAAACACGACCTTTCACCCCTTGACAAAACAGGGAGGGGCATCAAATAACAATGTTCTTAAGTACACTACGAAAAATATGGTTATGATTTCACTAATGTGATACTCATTTCATACAAGAATGGATCGCCATATGTATCATTAATATATGTGTGTATAGATCCATATTGTCAAATTACTGTGAATCCAAGCAGACGTCGAAGGCCAAATGATAATATGTTATTGTATAACACTTACGCTTAAGCTCTTTTTTATAGAACAAATATGCATACAATATCACCCAACCTGTGTTGGTACTCATTTATCTACCTAAGAAGGAGGAAAGGCTTTTTGAGAATAAAGATTTGAAAAAAAAATATTTGGAACATTCTTTTTTCAATTTTTTTTTCAAAACCGGCCAATGCGTGGCCAGAAACTGGCCCCGACTCCCCAGGGACGATTTCGGCCCGGCTGCGGGCTCAAAGGCAGAGGGGCCAATCGACCCTGGTCTGAGGTGCGGTTGTTAATGAAAGACCAGGTGTTAAACTGTTTCTTGAACCTTAGAACATGTGGTTCCTCTAGTCCCTAACATACTGATCAAAATCTTTCCATATATTAGCTCTTTAAGTATTTCACTGTATTTCTCCATATTTCATCCACATTGTCTTGTAACTGTAAATGAAAGCTGATTGCCTCCATCTTGCTCTTCTCATAAAAGAGCCAGGCTCAGGAAGTTGTGGGGGCTATTATTACAGAGGGCCTTGTGCATGATAAAAATGATATTGAAGATAACCCTTTGCTCCACTGGTAGCCAATGAAGGGCCTTGAAGTCAGGGGTTGCGTGAGCATGTTATGTGAGGTTAAATGATCAATGGTCTGCTTTATTTTGTGGCCTGTAGTGTTTGAGGTTTTATTGTTTGTGAAGGACACCATAGTTGATTTGCTGTTACATCGGTTGGGAAATATCAGGGCTCTGACAGGATCCACCTGATGGTTGGTTTGAAAAAGAGGTAAGACTCTCCTGAGTGAACTAGTGTTTCACTCTCTTTGACTATTACATTGACCAGGTGGGAGAAGGAGAGGTAGCATTCAGATAGGGCTGACATTTCGGAATTCATGGGTTTTCCAGTCGAGAAGGCCAGGTAAAGAAATAAGGATCACAGAGTGGAGGCTGACTTGCAGAACCTCTCTTTTTAAACCATTTAGTCAGAGGGTTATATCCTTCATCTAGATTAGAAGGCATGCTCAGGATATGCAGTGATGTTGGAGGTGTTACATGATCCTCGCTCCATGCAGCGGTGGAGCTGAAGGCCGGCATGCATTTGGAAGTGGAAGTCATGTTGTTTCAATAAATGAGTCCACTAAAAACACAGGCAAACTTTTCAAAATCTGCAAGGAACTCACCAATCCACTTACAGTCTCCACCTCTCTCCTTCCCTCCCGGGCTCTCCGCACTGCCTTGGCCTCCCACTTCACATCCAAAACTCAGGACATCCTATCTCACTCTCTTCTACCCCATCTCCTCTCCCATGTATGCACCCCCACCTCCCCTGACCCACCTAGTCCCGCCCCTCTCACTCTCCTCCCTCCTGCCCATTGTACCGGATAAGGTCTCTAAAGTGGTCCACTCTATGAAGGCCAAACAGTTGCCCCTGTTCCTCCAGAACAATTTAGGGTAACATTTCCTCTGTCACCCCGGTCATTGCTGACTTCTGTAACCACTCCATTGCCACTGGCTCCTTCCCTCTATCCCTCAAGCACTCCCTTGTGCACTCCCTCTTAAAAAAACAGTCTGCTGACCCCTCCTGCCTTGCTAACTATCGCCCTATCTCTACTATCCCTTTCCTGGGTAAACTCTTGGAAAAGTTGGTCCGCACCTAGCTGACCGTCCACACTGATCCTGTTGGTTGCCTTTATGACCATCAATCTGGATTCTGGACATCCAGAGGTACGTAAACTGCTCTCCTCTACACCTGTGAAACCATGCTCGCAAATCTCGACTCCAACTCTCCTGCTGTTCTCATTCTCCTCAATCTCTCCTCTGCCTTCCACATGGTCAACCATTCCACCCTCATTAAACGACTCTGTGACACCCTCAGCATCACTGACCAAGCACAGGTCTAGCTGACCTCTTTCCTCACTAACTGCCCTTCCCAGCTGCAATTGGGCCCCTTCTCCTCCACCTCCACCCTCTCTACCCATGGCACCCCCCAGGGCTTTATCCTATCACCGTGGCTCTTTAATACCGATCTGACCCCTCTTGCTCACCTGATCTCCTCCTTCAAGAAACCAACAGCTGATCCTTCTTGTCCAGCTAACTATCACCCCATTTCCATTACTCCCTTTCTGGGCAAACTCCATCTCTCAGCTTAACCTTCATTCCGATTCTGTTGGCTGTCTCCATGACCATCAGTCTTGCTTCAGAGCTGCCACAAGCACGGAAACTGCTCTCCTGAACATCCGTGAAGATCTGCTCTGCAACCTTGACTCTAACATTCCCTCTGTCCTCATCCTACTCAATCTCTCTTCTGCCTTCGACACGGTCAACCACACCATCCTGCTCAACTGTCTCCGTGATAACCTGGGTATCACTGGTCAGGCTCTGGCCTGGCTGACCTCTTTCCTCTGTGATCGGCCCTCCCAGGTCCAACTTGGGTACTTCCTATCATCTATCTTCCTCTTTACCTGTGGTGTCCCTCAGGTGTCTAACCTCTAGCCCTGGCTTTTCAACCAATACCTGGACACTATTGCCCACTGCATTGCCATTTTCTGCTCAAATTTCCAGTGCTACGCTGATGACACTCAACTCATTTTCAGGCTGCCCTCGTCCACCACCTCTCCCTCTCTCTTCTCTGATTGCCAAAATGACATTCAAGATTGGTGTGCCGCCAATGATCTTTGTCTGAATGCCAGCAAGACGGAGATCCTCCTCATCGGCACACCTTCACCATCCTTTCCCCTCACTCTCTGGCCAGCCACCCTTTGCCCTCCTCCTACCTCCACCTGCGAGGCTAAGAACCTCAGGGTCATCTTTGACTCCACCCTTTCCTTCTCCGCCCACATCTCTGATGCCTCTAAAAAGTCAATCTTCCTACTGCACCTCCTCAGAGGTACTCTGCCTTTCCTCTCCTTCCCCCAGAAGCTCACTGTCTCCTAAGCTCTGGGTTGGACTATTGTAACTGTCTCTTTCTAAATCTATCTGCGTCTACTCTCCGCCCTTTGCAACTAATCCAGAACAGGACTGCGAGACATGTCCTTGGCCTCAAGCCCTGGGATCATATCTATCCAGCTTTGAAATCTCTCCATTGGCTCCCAGTGAATGCAAGGATTAAATGCAAAACCCTCTGCATTGTCCACAAGGCTTTCTGGGGCCTGGGTCCAAAATACCTTCAGCTATTCCTCCGCAAATACCTCCCCTCTCAGGCTCTTCACTCCTCTACCTCTAACTCCCTCATGGTCAGTCGTTTTTCAAAGAAACGAGCTGTGGGTAGATCTCTGTCTTTGGCTGGGGACTTCCTCTCGAACAGCCTCCCTGCCACTCTAAAACTTGAGGAGAACCATCTCCGGTTCTGAAAGCACGTCAAGACCTTCCTCTTTGCTTCTGCCTTCGCTCCCCCTCTCCCCTGCTGATCTGTTCTCTCTTGGCACCATGCACGTGGCCACCCTCTGTCCTCTGGACCCAGGTACCTGCTCACCCTGCCACCCTTCCGCACTGCCTCTGGGCCCCCCCTTCCACTGGGGTCTGTATTTGTACCCATACAGCCCCCCCTTTTTTCTTCCAGCACTTATCAGAACTACTCTGTCTGCTGTCTTAAACCCAGCACTTGCCACTTGCTGGCTGCACTACCACTGTTTGTTGCCTTTATTCATTTATTCATTTATTCATTTATTTATTTATTTATTTATTTATTTATATTATGTATCTGTCTCTCCTTTGCTCTGCACTTTCCTCTTCAGCCCCCTTCCATGCACTTTTCCCCTCTCCCTCTCCCATGCACTTAGACCTTTGACCCCATGGCAGGGTACTGGCAGGTCGGCTTGACAGACAGAGCAAGAGAGAAGACAGCATTTCAATCTTAGAAGGACATTATCAGTACACTGTTATGCCCTTTGGATGGAAGAACTCCCTTGCCACTTTTCAGAGGATGGTTAACCAGATATTATCTGGCCTGGAACACTTCAGTGTCATCTAGTTAGATGACGTTGTTGTGTTCAGCCACACCGGGGAGGACCAATTATCCCACCTGAAACAAGTGCTTCAGGCAGTGCAGAACCCAGGTCTGACTATCAAGACCACAAAGTGTCAGATAGTGCACAGCACAGTGACTTACCTAGGCGACCTGTTCAGTGGAGGTAAGAAACACCCTCTTGAAGCTAAAGTACAGGCTGTGAAGGATTGGGACCTTCTCACCACACGGACACAGGTGAGAGGATTCCTAGGTCTTACTGTGTACTACCGCTCATTCATCCAGTGATATGGGACCATTGCCATGCCCCTGAATGAGGTAACATCAAACAAGAGTCCTGGAAAGGTAGCTTGGACCCCCACCTGTCAAAGCACCTTTCAGGATTTGAAGGATGGATTGGGCAGGGCCCCAGTTCTGAAAGTGCCAGACTATGGTAAGGAGTTCATTATACAGACAGACACCTGTGGTTTTGGGATTGGTGCAGTTTTAGCGCACCTGAAATCTCAAGGGGTAGAGCAACCTGTCGCCTACATAAGCAGGCGATTAACAAAAAGAGTAAGCCATTGGGCCATCATTAAAAAAGAAGCTTAATCAGTAGTTTGTGCAGTGAAGAAGTTGAAACCCTACATCTTTGGGTCTCACTTCACAGTCCAAACAGACCACCAGCCTCTTAGATGGTTAATGTTATGTTATGTTAAGGCTATTTATATAGTGCAACATTCGTCTCAGAGGCATCATGGTGCTGCTCAACAGAATGGATGGACATAAAAATTACAACAGGTGAGTTTTTAAAGCTCAATGGAAGGAGAGATGATCAAAGAAGGTCTGCAAGTCACAGGGCAAGTAGTTCCAAAAAGATGAAGCCGTAAAGGAAAATGCTCAGCCACCAGTCCAGCAGAACTTAACCATAGGGAATGAAACCAGACATGCATATGAGGAGCGGCGTGCTTGACCTGGTACATACAGGTGGAATTTCTACTGCAGGTACTCTGCCCCCTAAGCGTAAAAAGCATGGTGTACAAGGAAAGCTGTTTTAAACTGAATACGCAGAATAATGGGCAGCCATTGGAGCTGGTGCAATACCAGCGAGATATGGGCACAGCGGGGGGGCTGGAAGTAGCTAGGTGTTCTGTTGAGTTCTGAAGAACTAGAAGGTACCACAGAAAGCATGCCGGCTATGCCAAAAATAGCAAATTGCAATAATCAACAGAGGATTTAACCAGAGCCGACACAACCGGAGAACAAAGCTCAACCGGAATAAAAGGGAGAACCCTCCGGAGAAGTTTCAGATGTTATTCCCCCCACCCCCCTCAAGCACTATCTGAAATGTCATCAGGCCTAGTATGATAGTCGCTTATTTTGTTCCTCCCCTCCCTTCTTGCACCCCTCTCCCTCACCTTTGTTTTCTCCGACTCTACCAGAAATGTCGTCAGGCCTAGTACGGTAGTCGCCTTTCTGTTTCCATTTCCTGCCCACTCTCCCCCTCCCTTCCTTATCTATGTCTTAGCTCTTGCACTATCTGAAATGTTATCAGGCTGAGTACAATAGTGAATTTCACATCCTTACTGTTCATGGCCAATAAGAATGTCATTGTATTTTCACTTGTTCCCTCGCTTGCCTTGAAGTGATTTGAAACACATTGTCTATAGGTGCTATATGAATAAACTATCTTGTCATATCACATCAAATAGCCCCGATGACATACAGCACATACTTGGGCTCCATAGAGAGGGAGGAAGATATTTTGACACGCAAGTCTTTCACAACGAGATGGGGACAGAGACAGAACCCAAGGAGACAGGCCAGAAAGCCGACGTCCACAGAGAAGATGCAGAAGGAGGGCCCAACACCAACACCTCAGTTTTCTCAATGTTCAACTTCAGCCAGCCAGTTGTTAGCCATCCATTCCCCCACGGCTACAAGGCAGACCCTGAACCTGGTTGCTGACTCAGGTTTAGTGAGATCAAGGCGTGCCAGGATCTGGGTATCATCTGTCTAAGAGTAACAAAGAAAAAAATGGGAGAAGACACGCTTTGTCAGAGGTTGATTGTAAACACCACAAGTGAGGGGCATACTCTGAGATCAGGAGGGAGGAAGAAATAGAGTTTGATAATGATCGGAAAGTAAGGAGGAAAACCAGGCAAGGACAGTCGCAGTGATGCTGGCCCCGGCTAGCCGGCCCAGTAGGATAGCATGTTCGATGGTGTCAAACGCTGCAGAGAGGTCAAGTAGAACCAACGCCCCAACACTGCCCAGATCATGCTTCTGTGTAAGATTGTCCACCACCGAGACCAGCACACTTTCAGTCCCCTGACCTGGACGAAAATCAGACACTGAGGGGTGGAAGAAAGAGGATTCTTCAAGAAAAGAGCTAAGAAGTTGACAGACAAAAGATTCCAAAAGCTTCATCATAAAAGACAAGAGAGAAATGGGATGGAAATTAGAAGGAACAGAAGAATCTAGGGAAGGTTTCTTGAAGTGCGGGATCAGCTTAGCATGCTTAAGAGAGAGACAGGAATTTGACCTGTTTGGAAGGCTCTGTGAGTAGCCACTGGTAAAGAAGGAGCAATGTGAGGAAGAATATTTTTAAGGATGCCCAACGGGATGGGGTCTGTAGGAGATGCCAATTCTAACTTAAAGATGGCAGCCGCAATATTCTCAGTCATGACGGTGGGACATTTTCACCATAGCCTGATGTTACCCTGAGGCAGATCCAGAACTAGTAGGCCTAATAACTGAAGAGAAGATTAAATGCCTTCACCCATTTTATCAATCTTCTCCACAAAAAAGTGTGACAAGGAATCAAAGAGTTCCTGTGAGGCAGCCACACGGGTCAAGTGGACCAGAAGATAAGGAGCATACAACCTTAAATTGGGTTTTTAGAGAGATCATAGACGCAGCAATATGAGATGAAAAATAGGCCCGTTTGGCTGCAAAATTAGCTTTGTGATATACAGAGGAGATTTGCTGGAAAAACGATTTAGCAGCCGGGCTATAGTTAAGACACCATTTGTGCTCAGTTTGCCTGTGCACTAGGCAAAGGGTGCGCAATTCATCAGAATACCATGGCTCGGTTAACCGGGCTCATGGCCACGAGCCAAACCGCCCCTTAGATGGTTAATGGGCATGCAAGAGGAGAGCTTTTGTGCTGGGCCGGATCCCTAAAGTGATTAGATATGGATATTCAGCACAAGCCAGGCTCCCAGCATGGAAATGCAGATGGTCTAAGCCAGTACTTTCACCTAGAGGACAAACCGGACCCTCAGTAGGGTGGTGGCTCACATGTTGAGGCTGTGGGGAATGTTAGGAATTCACCATCCGCATGATGGGCGTGTGCACGCCTGGGCTTTTTGAGAATTATTAAATAAATGGAAAGATGGTAGAACAACCTCAGTATCAATCAGTGGCGTCGCCAGGAATCAAATTTAGGCGGGGCATAGAGGGGGTCAAAGACAAAACTAGGTGGGGGGCACAAGGGAGGGCACAGAGTTTCACAGGAGGGGCAGCGCCCCCTAGCCCTCTTTCCCCCAGCAATGCCACTGGTATCAATGCCATGTCTAGGTCTTTTGTTGCAGTAAGCCACTCCTGCTAGGGGCACCCCATTCATAAAATACACAAAAGTGGTTTGCAGTAGCCAGAGAGTCTGGTCTTGCAGCATCTTCAAGGGAGACCTGCCATTTTAATCAGAACATCAGGGAGATCTATTAATCAGAGAGAGAATCCTTGATCACAGCAGGCAGGAACATTGGTGGGACCTAGTAATAATATCTAGTTTTATAATATGTAGTTGTACATACCGCTACAAATCCGCAGGCATCTAAGAGCTGAAATAACAGTTAATATCATTATCCCACAACGTGGTATGTTAAATGAGACCTGACGCAGGGATAGGTTTAACTCTTTATTTAAGAGCAGGAGTACGCAACAGCAGGCACTCACACGGCTTCAGTCTCCAACTCAACTGTCATCATTCTCGAACCACCTTCTAATCACAACATTCCACTCCCGAGACTGCTGACCTCCGAATGCTGCATTGACTGTATTGTAGCTGAGTAAAGTGTAAACTAACATTGAATACTAACCTAATAGGAATAACAATGAATACATAAGATATGAAACAATTGCATTCAATCAGTTGCAAATAAACATTTCATATTACATGTTAACTCATAACATCAAGGAGAGTCATAATCTTAACATGGTACTCAATTTATCGACCTAGGAAGGATGAAAGTCTGAGTTGGCCCTGGTGGGATTGTTAAAATGGATTTCTGAACTCTGACCTAGTGGGCAGAAGTTTAGGAGGCCACCCTAGTTTAGTGGAACAGGGGAACCTTCTGGACAAACCAAACCAATCTATGCTAGCTTGGCAGGTCGTCAAGACTAAGGGGGTAATTCATAGAATTCAGCGCACAAGTGGCGCATGCGGCTGGCGCACAGTGTGGGCGTGCGGAAGTCTGCGCCAGCCGCGTGCGCCGAAACACATTCAGGCGCACAGCGTATTCATGGATTCCAACATCCACAACCAGCCGTGGCGCAGAGTGGCGCAGCGACCCTGCAGCAGCGTCAGTTACGCCCCCAAGAACGCCCCTCGCGCAGGGAAAATTCATCAAAATCCCCAATCCAGCGCAAAGGGCAGCAGCAAACGCAGAGCGGGGAGCGTGTATTTCAGGGGTGTGCGGGTGGCCCCACACGCGATAGGCCTGGGTACGTGTATTACAGGGGTGCGCGAGAAAATCTACACGCGATTGGCCTGGGTACGTGGATTTCTGGGGTGCGCGAGAAATTCTACACGCGATTGGCCTGGGTACGTGGATTACAGGGGTGCGCGAGAAATTCTACACGCGATTGGCCTGGGTACGTGTATTACAGGGGTGCGCGAGAAAATCTACACGCGATTGGCCTGGGTACGTGGATTTCAGGGGTGCGCGAGAAAATCTACACGCGATTGGCCTGGGTACGTGTAGTACAGGGGTGCGCGAGAAAATCTACACGCGATTGGCCTGGGTACGTGGATTTCAGGGGTGCGCGAGAAATTCTACACGCGATTGGCCTGGGTACGTGTATTACAGGGGTGCGCGAGAAAATCTACACGCGATTGGGCTGGGTACGTGGATTACAGGGGTGCGCGAGAAATTCTACACGCGATTGGCCTGGGTACGTGTATTACAGGGGTGCGCGAGAAAATCTACACGCGATTGGCCTGGGTACGTGGATTTCAGGGGTGCGCGAAAAAATCTACATGCGATTGGCCTGGGTACGTGTAGTACAGGGGTGCGCGAGAAAATCTACACGCGATTGGCCTGGGTACGTGGATTTCAGGGGTGCGCGAGAAATTCTACACACGATTGGCCTGGGTACGTGTATTACAGGGGTGCGCGAGAAAATCTACACGCGATTGGGCTGGGTACGTGGATTTCAGGGTGCGCGAGAAATTCTACACGCGATTGGGCTGGGTACGTGGATTTCAGGGGTGCGCGAGAAATTCTACACGCGATTGGCCTGGGTACGTGGATTTCAGGGGTGCGCGAGAAAATCTACACGCGATTGGGCTGGGTACGTGGATTTGAGGGGTGCGCGAGAAATTCTACACGCGATTGGCCTGGGTACGTGGATTTCAGGGGTGCGCGAGAAAATCTACACGCGATTGGCCTGGGTACGTGTATTACAGGTGTGCGCGAGAAATCCTACACGCGATTGGGCCTGTGCGAGTGGGGGCAGTGTATTACGTGGGTGTGCGGGAAGTTGAAGAGGTGAATTGCCAGTGTGGGTCCTCCCAGGTCTCCCCTCTACCCCCTCCACGACCTCTGCAGGCAGCCCACACCACAGGGGACTACCCTGCACCCCTGGTCATGTCCCACAGGCAGCCCATCCACCATGGGCATGCCCCCCAGCCAAGCCACATGTCCCCTTGCACCCCCACCCCCCAGCACCGTGGGGCACCTGCCAGCAGGCCCCCAACCATGTCCCACTCATGTCCCCTTGCACCCCCACCCCCCAGTCACCAGGGGCAGCCTCCACCAGGCCCCCACCCATGTCTCCCACCACCCCCACCCCTCCGGTCACCAGGGGCAGCCTCCACCAGGCCCCCGCCCATGTCTCCCACCACCCCCACCCCTCCGGTCACCAGGGGCAGCCTCCACCAGGCCCCCGCCCATGTCTCCCACCACCCCCACCCCTCCGGTCACCAGGGGCAGCCTCCACCAGGCCCCCGCCCATGTCTCCCACCACCCCCACCCCTCCGGTCACCAGGGGCAGCCTCCACCAGGCCCCCACCCATGTCTCCCACCACCCCCACCCCTCCGGTCACCAGGGGCAGCCTCCACCAGGCCCCCACCCATGTCTCCCACCACCCCCACCCCTCCAGTCACCAGGGGCAGCCTCCACAAGGCCCCCACCCATGTCTCCCACCACCCCCACCCCTCCAGTCACCAGGGGCAGCCTCCACCAGGCCCCCACCCATGTCTCCCACCACCCCCACCCCTCCAGTCACCAGGGGCAGCCTCCACCAGGCCCCCACCCATGTCTCCCACCACCCCCACCCCTCCAGTCACCAGGGGCAGCCTCCACCAGGCCCCCACCCATGTCTCCCACCATCCCCACCCCTCCAGTCACCAGGGGCAGCCTCCACCAGGCCCCCACCCATGTCTCCCACCACCCCCACCCCTCCAGTCACCAGGGGCAGCCTCCACCAGGCCCCCACCCATGTCTCCCACCACCCCCACCCCTCCAGTCACCAGGGGCAGCCTCCACCAGGCCCCCACCCATGTCTCCCACCACCCCCACCCCTCCAGTCACCAGGGGCAGCCTCCACCAGGCCCCCACCCATGTCTCCCACCACCCCCACCCCTCCAGTCACCAGGGGCAGCCTCCACCAGGCCCCCACCCATGTCTCCCACCACCCCCACCCCTCCAGTCACCAGGGGCAGCCTCCACCAGGCCCCCACCCATGTCTCCCACCACCCCCACCCCTCCAGTCACCAGGGGCAGCCTCCACCAGGCCCCCACCCATGTCTCCCACCACCCCCACCCCTCCAGTCACCAGGGGCAGCCTCCACCAGGCCCCCAACCATGTCTATCACAACCCCCACCCCCCAGCAGGCCCCCACTCATGTCGCCTTGCACCCACACCCCCCAGCAGGCCCCCACTCATGTCCCCTTGCACCCCCACCCCCCAGCAGGCCCCCACTCATGTCCCCCTGCACCCCCACCCCCCAGCACTGTGGGGCACCTGCCACCAGGCCCCCAACCATGTCTCCCACCACCCCCACCCCCCAGCAGGCCCCCACTCATGTCCCCTTGCACCCCCACCCCCCTGCAGGCCCCCACTCATGTCCCCCTGCCCCCAGGTCCTGACGAAACGCAATCATGGCAGTAATGGGCAGCATACCCAGCACAAACACCCAGCCAAGGATTGCATCCACCCACATAGTAGATGCAATTACATGATACAACCCCAATGCCAAGTATGTAAATGAACACATGTCCATCACACACACATACACAATGGGTGCAAGTGAATGTCAAAACCCATATCATGACATGCATGAAACCAATGAGAAAATACCACAAATGTAAGTAATAAATATATGTATTAAAGATGAAAATGAAGTAAAGAAATAAAACACACAACAATGGGGATGACAAAACAAATGGTCCATGTTCGAGAACTAATAGAAAAAATCAAAAAACAAAGGAATCCAAAAACCAATGTAGTCCAAAGCAAAATAATGGGGGGAAAAAATAAGGAAAAACCATTGCCTCATGGTGAACACAAATATAAATCCAACATATGTTTTCCAAACATCAAAATATGTACAAGAATAACCCAGGGTCCATGAGCCCAACACCATAAATGAAACCTACTACTACTAACTAATAAACAATATATATACAGAAAAGTGGCCATTGTCCGAGCGGTCCAAAAAAAACTTTAAAAATAAAGGAAACCTAACACTAACTAAAGAACTATATACAATGGCAGCGGGCAAGTCCTGCGGCTCACTCTGTGATGTTGCCGACCAGGGCATCATCGAACTCCATGTTGATGTCCCGGAGGAGGGACTCTGTCCTGGCCCCGAGGTCTCGCAGGGACAACCCCGTGTCCACCTCAAACTCCCTGCGAGCTTCCTCGAGGCACTCAGCCCGCCTCAACGCCCGACGCATGGAGAACTCCGCCCTGACCATGGTGAGCCGCTCCTCTTCCGCCCGCTGCCGCTCCGCACCTATCCGCTGGACCAACTGCTCCCACACGGAAGACACTGCCATCCCAGGGTTCTCCTGCCCTCCGGCCGATGCCTGCCCCTCTGATCTTGATGGCCCCGAGCCATGATGCCTCCCACGTCGAGCCTGCTGCTGCCTCCGACGCCACTGCCTCTGCCAGCACGACGGCATCCAGGCTGATGGAATCCACCGATGCCGTCGTGCACGTGCCCTGCCAGATGATGCCGGCACATCCTCCATCTGCAGGGGACAGTTGCTGGTGTGTCCACCCCTGCTGGACCTTCGACTCCCGACTGTGGCAGGGATGGGGTCCCCACTGAGCTGGCTGCGTTGGTCGGGGCAGGTCCACAGGGGGCCCTGGTGGCATCTGGGCCGGAAGACGGCATGGAGCACGACTGGCGCATAGCCTCCACAGAGGAGGAGAGGGTCGCCAGAAGGCCACACACATGTAGGAAACCCCCGACCATGGCGGCTCCCAAATGGTTCACGTACGCACGGTGCTCTTCGTGATGATGTGCATGCTCCTCCCGGGAAGCATGCACCTCATCACGAATGCCAGCCGTGCGCAACGCGACACCAATCAGGACCCTCTCCACACGGCCAGGGGTCCCCTCGTCCGCAGGTAGAGGAGTGTCAGATGACATGGACATCTCCCCTACCTGCGGACGGGCCTGGGATGGGGCATCCCTGCTGGTGCAAGTGGTGCAGTCCAGAGCCAGGGGCAGGAGGCAGCACAGGTCGCCGTGGAGGTGCCTGTGCCTGTCACTGTCCCTGACACTGTGACTGCACCACCATGCACCAGCAGGGATGCCCCATCCCAGGCCCGTCCGCAGGTAGGGGAGATGTCCATGTCATCTGACACTCCTCTACCTGCGGACGAGGGGACCCCTGGCCGTGTGGAGAGGGTCCTGATTGGTGTCGCATTGCGCACGGCTGGCATTCGTGATGAGGTGCATGCTTCCCGGGAGGAGCATGCACATCATCACGAAGAGCACCGTGCGTACGTGAACCATTTGGGAGCCGCCATGGTCGGGGGTTTCCTACATGTGTGTGGCCTTCTGGCGACCCTCTCCTCCTCTGTGGAGGCTATGCGCCAGTCGTGCTCCATGCCGTCTTCCGGCCCAGATGCCACCAGGGCCCCCTGTGGACCTGCCCCGACCAACGCAGCCAGCTCGGTGGGGACCCCATCCCTGCCACAGTCGGGAGTCGAAGGTCCAGCTGGGGTGGACACACCAGCAACTGTCCCCCTGCAGATGGAGGATGTGCCGGCATCATCTTGCAGGGCACGTGCACGACGGCATCGGTGGATTCCATCAGCCTGGATGCCGTTGTGCTGGCAGAGGCAGTGGCGTCGGAGGCAGCAGCAGGCTCGACGTGGGAGGCATCATGGCTCGGGGCCATCAAGATCAGAGGGGCAGGCATCGGCCGGAGGGCAGGAGAACCCTGGGATGGCAGTGTCTTCCGTGTGGGAGCAGTTGGTCCAGCGGATAGGTGCGGAGCGGCAGCGGGCGGAAGAGGAGCGGCTCACCATGGTCAGGGCGGAGTTCTCCATGCGTCGGGCGTTGAGGCGGGCTGAGTGCCTCGAGGAAGCTCGCAGGGAGTTTGAGGTGGACACGGGGTTGTCCCTGCAAGACCTCGGGGCCAGGACAGAGTCCCGCCTCCGGGACATCGACATGGAGTTCGATGATGCCCTGGCCGGCAACATCACAGAGTGAGCCGCAGGACTTGCCCGCTGCCATTGTATATAGTTCTTTAGTTAGTGTTAGGTTTCCTTTGTTTTTAAAGTTTTTTTTGGACCGCTCGGACAATGGCCACTTTTCTGTATATATATTTTTTATTAGTTAGTAGTAGTAGGTTTCATTTATGGTGTTGGGCTCATGGACCCTGGGTTATTCTTGTACATAGTTTGATGTTTGGAAAACATTTGTTGGATTTATATTTGTGTTCACCATGAGGCAATGGTTTTTCCATATTTTTTCCCCCCATTATTTTGCTTTGGACTACATTAGTTTTTGGATTCCTTTGTTTTTTTATTTTTTCTATTAGTTCTCGGACATGGACCATTTGTTTTGTCATCCCCATTGTTGTGTGTTTTATTTCTTTACTTCATTTTCATCTTTAATACATATATTTATTACTTACATTTGTGGTATTTTCTCATTGGTTTCATGCATGTCATGATATGGGTTTTGACATTCACTTGCACCCATTGTGTATGTGTGTGTGACGGACATGTGTTCATTTACATACTTGGCATTGGGGTTGTATCATGTAATTGCATCTACTATGTGGGTGGATGCAATCCTTGGCTGGGTGTTTGTGCTGGGTATGCTGCCCATTACTGCCATGATTGCGTTTCGTCAGGACCTGGGGGCAGGGGGACATGAGTGGGGGCCTGCAGGGGGGTGGGGGTGCAAGGGGACATGAGTGGGGGCCTGCTGGGGGGTGGGGGGTGGGAGACATGGTTGGGGGCCTGGTGGAGGCTGCCCCTGGTGACTGGAGGGGTGGGGGTGGTGGGAGACATGGTTGGGGGCCTGGTGGAGGCTGCCCCTGGTGACTGGGTGGTGGGGGTGGTGGGAGACATGGGTGGGGGCCTTGTGGAGGCTGCCCCTGGTGACTGGAGGGGTGGGGGTGGTGGGAGACATGGTTGGGGGCCTGGTGGAGGCTGCCCCTGGTGACTGGGTGGTGGGGGTGGTGGGAGACATGGGTGGGGGCCTTGTGGAGGCTGCCCCTGGTGACTGGAGGGGTGGGGGTGGTGGGAGACATGGGTGGGGGCCTGGTGGAGGCTGCCCCTGGTGACTGGAGGGGTGGGGGTGGTGTGAGACATGGGTGGGGGCCTGGTGGAGGCTGCCCCTGGTGACTGGGTGGTGGGGGTGGTGGGAGACATGGGTGGGGGCCTTGTGAAGGCTGCCCCTGGTGACTGGAGGGGTGGGGGTGGTGGGAGACATGGTTGGGGGCATGCTGGCAGGTGCCCCACAGTGCTGGGGGGTGGAGGTGCAGGGGAACATGTGGGGGGGTCTGCTGGGGGGTGGGGGTGCAAGGGGACATGGTTGGGGGCCTGCTGGCAGGTGCCCCACAGTGCTGGGGGTGGGGGTGCAAGGGGACATGAGTGGGACATGGTTGGGGGCCTGCTGGCAGGTGCCCCACAGTGCTGGGGGGTGGGGGTGCAAGGGGACATGAGTGGGGGCCTGCTGGGGGGTGGGGGGATGGGAGACATGGTTGGGGGCCTGGTGGAGGCTGCCCCTGGTGACTGGAGGGGTGGGGGTGGTGTGAGACATGGGTGGGGGCCTGGTGGAGGCTGCCCCTGGTGACTGGGTGGTGGGGGTGGTGGGAGACATGGGTGGGGGCCTTGTGGAGGCTGCCCCTGGTGACTGGGTGGTGGGGGTGGTGGGAGACATGGGTGGGGGCCTTGTGGAGGCTGCCCCTGGTGACTGGAGGGGTGGGGGTGTTGGGAGACATGGGTGGGGGCCTTGTGGAGGCTGCCCCTGGTGACTGGAGGGGTGGGGGTGGTGGGAGACATGAGTGGGGGCCTGCTGGGGGGTGGGGGGGGTGGGAGACATGGTTGGGGGCCTGGTGGCAGGTGCCCCACAGTGCTGGGGGGTGGGGGTGCAGGGGGACATGAGTGGGGGCCTGCTGGGGGGTGGGGGTGCAAGGGGACATGAGTGGGGGCCTGCTGGGGGGTGGGGGTGCAAGGGGACATGGTTGGGGGCCTGCTGGCAGGTGCCCCACAGTGCTGGGGGGTGGGGGTGCAAGGGGACATGAGTGGGACATGGTTGGGGGCCTGCTGGCAGGTGCCCCACAGTGCTGGGGGGTGGGGGTGCAAGGGGACATGAGTGGGGGCCTGCTGGGGGGTGGGGGTGCAAGGGGACATGAGTGGGACATGGTTGGGGGCCTGCTGGCAGGTGCCCCACAGTGCTGGGGGGTGGGGGTGCAAGGGGACATGAGTGGGACATGGTTGGGGGCCTGCTGGCAGGTGCCCCACAGTGCTGGGGGGTGGGGGTGCAGGGGGACATGAGTGGGGGCCTGCTGGGGGGTGGGGGTGCAAGGAGACATGGTTGGGGGCCTGCTGGCAGGTGCCCCACAGTGCTGGGGGGTGGGGGTGCAGGGGGACATGAGTGGGGGCCTGCTGGGGGGTGGGGGTGCAAGGGGACATGAGTGGGGGCCTGCTGGGGGGTGGGGGTGCAAGGGGACATGGTTGGGGGCCTGCTGGCAGGTGCCCCACAGTGCTGGGGGGGGGTGCAAGGGGACATGAGTGGGACATGGTTGGGGGCCTGCTGGCAGGTGCCCCACAGTGCTGGGGGGTGGGGGTGCAAGGGGACATGAGTGGGGGCCTGCTGGGGGGTGGGGGTGCAAGGGGACATGAGTGGGACATGGTTGGGGGCCTGCTGGCAGGTGCCCCACAGTGCTGGGGGGTGGGGGTGCAAGGGGACATGAGTGGGACATGGTTGAGGGCCTGCTGGCAGGTGCCCCACAGTGCTGGGGGGTGGGGGTGCAGGGGGACATGAGTGGGGGCCTGCTGGGGGGTGGGGGTGCAAGGGGACATGGTTGGGGGCCTGCTGGCAGGTGCCCCACAGTGCTGGGGGGTGGGGGTGCAGGGGGACATGAGTGGGGGCCTTGTGGAGGCTGCCCCTGGTGACTGGAGGGGTGGGGGTGGTGGGAGACATGGGTGGGGGCCTGGTGGAGGCTGCCCCTGGTGACTGGGGGGTGGGGGTGCAAGGGGACATGAGTGGGACATGGTTGGGGGCCTGCTGGCAGGTGCCCCACGGTGCTGGGGGTGGGGGTGCAAGGGGACATGTGGCTTGGCTGGGGGGCATGCCCATGGTGGATGGGCTGCCTGCGGGACATGACCAGGGGTGCAGGGTAGTCCCCTGTGGTGTGGGCTGCCTGCAGAGGTCGTGGAGGGGGTAGAGGGGAGACCTGGGAGGACCCACTCTGGCAATTCACCTCTTCAACTTCCCGCACACCCACGTAATACACTGCCCCACCCGCACAGGCCCAATCGCGTGTAGGATTTCTCGCGCACCCCTGTAATACACGTACCCAGGCCAATCGCGTGTAGATTTTCTCGCGCACCCCTGAAACCACGTACCCAGGCCAATCGCGTGTAGATTTTCTCGCGCACCCCTGAAATCCACGTACCCAGGCCAATCGCGTGTAGATTTTCTCGCGCACCCCTGTAATACACGTACCCAGGCCAATCGCGTGTAGAATTTCTCGCGCACCCCTGAAATCCACGTACCCCGCTCAATCGCGTATTTAACTTCCCGCGCGCCACTTTTTTGATGCGCTGGGACTCTACCGCCTGCCTTCGTGTGGCGGCCGTGTTTCAGCTTGTGCGTGTTTTTGGCTGTGCGTGGCTTTGCCCTATTCGATTCCATGAATACGTGTGGTTCGAGTGCGTGTGGGCTTTCCGTCTGCTTCCCTGCAGTACATCCCCAGTTACGCCCTTATTTTCGCGTGTTGTTCCCCATTCCGCGCGTTACGCCCCATGTCCCGCCCACTTTCTGGTGTGTGCGCTGAGGTTGTGCGCTTTCACTGTGCGCGTCGCGCACGCCTTTCGCGATGTTGCAGTGACGTGTGCGCCATGCACGGGTTTGGCGCACATCCCGAGGAAGACATGCGCAGGGACATCCATGAATCGCACGCATGCGCGTGCGCCTCTTTTTTTCCACTTCCGCCTGCTTGCGCCTGCTTGCGCCGGCTTGCGAGTAGATTTTCGGCGCACGTTTGTTCCATGAATCGGCCCCTAAGTCTCAAGAGGGGTGAGAGTGATCGGAAGACCACAATGAGCACACACAGTAAAACTCCACAGATTACCCTTAGACAGATGTATATCAAAAATATATTTATTGTAGGCCTTTATAACAAAAACATGATTAAATCTCAGTTATCAAGAAAATAATTACCACACACACTTATTCACTGTGTAACATATATACAATAATGCGTTTAGCCTAATGCTGATGAAAGGGGAAAAAATAACCACAACCTGCAGCAGAAAGGGGTCGATACCACACATATATCATATTAGCCAGTTCTTCATCAACAATCCCTAATGTATGTAGTCCAGCCCTACGAAGTGAGGAGCCTAGTGCTCAAAGTACAGTTGTGTGTTAACAAAACGCGGCCGTACGGGTTCTCTTCAGGGGTCTGTAGCTGCTCAGGAAGGGGCTTCAGGTGATGAAGAATACGTTCCTCTTCCTAGAGGAGCATCTACCCTTGCAGATAGAGGAACTTTCGGAGTTCGGGAGTAGCTGGGGAGCGCAGGCTAGCCCAGCCAAGGTGAGTATCTTTAAAGGGATTCTCGTGCGTAAAAAGGGATGGATGTGCCAGGGGGGCACTGGTAAGTGATGAAAGTACTCACGACCCTCGAAACAGTCCAGACCAAACTTTGGCAGTCTAGCTCACTTCGCTCATAGGTGATAACCCTGCAGTTTCAGGACTCTCCGGCTCTCAGCGGCTGCAGGATGGGACGATCGTCTGTGGTGGGACAGTAGCCTTTACTCAGCTCTCGAAGAAAAGAAAAGGATAGTTCCAGTGCAGCATGTCTCAGGACAAGGTGGAACAGATCTGCATGCACTTTCAGCAATGGTCACCACAACCGGGCAACACAAGGACCGCAAATGTTCACGGCATGGCACACTCTCATACATCACGACCCAGAGGAGCTTGGACAAAGAGATTTGGTGGGAGAGGACCCAGGATCACAAGTAAGCGATTCCCAAAGTCTCGAGTCTCAACTTGGGACGGCGGTGTTCCTGTGCCATACCCTGGGTTTGAGGTGGACAGTTCACTGGATGGCCAGGAAAACCTCTAAAGGGGCTCTTTGGGTGGGTAAATAAGAGATGAAGAGCGTAGTTGTTCCTACTATCCAATAGGGATGAAGCACCTTTGCAGGCCTTCTTGGTACGATGCAAAAGCAGGGGGGGTCTGACGGGACAACAGCGGGGTCAGGGTGCCAAACCTATCAAGCATGTCACCGTTGGTTCCTCGAGTCTGCTCTTTTGTTAAGGATACTTTGCTCCTCATAAAGTTCAGTGTGAACTTCAGTTGATCGACCTGAAATGGATCCAGAACCCGTTCTCTTATCCAAGATTAGTTTTGCGCTCAAATCTCAGATAGCCAATGGAAGATCTGATTTCTTGCATGCATGCGAGACGTGGGCCAATCGTGGCCCATGGTGGCTCCAGTCATTAATGACTAGCAGACATACTGGCACCAGTAGTGTGGATTGGGACTAGACAGTGACATGCAAGAGCCCCCGAAAGATGCAGTGTTGGCAGGAGGCTGCATGCCCAAATAAGGAATACCTGCGTCTCTCAACCTGGGGGAAGGCAGAGGGACAAAATGGCCAAACGACAGAACAAAAGACTCTGTGACACAGCCATTTTCTGCACTGTCCACAGCCTTGGGTCAAACTCAGTAAATGCGGTATGGTCCATAAAAACGAATTAAAATACTTTAATAGTATACTGCTGCCATTTTCTGCACTGTCCACAGCCTTGGGTCAAACTCAGTAAATGCGGTATGGTCCATAAAAACGAATTAAAATACTTTAATAGTATACTGCTGTCCCCCAGGTTGAGAGACGCAGGTATTCCTTATTTGGGCATGCAGCCTCTTGCCAACACTGCATCTTTCGGGGGCTCTTGCATGTCACTGTCTAGTCCCAATCCACACTACTGGTGCCAGTATGTCTGCTAGTCATTAATGACTGGAGCCACCATGGGCCACGATTGGCCCACGTCTCGCATGCATGCAAGAAATCAGATCTTCATCAGATGGGGGAAACCTCCCCTCAACAGAAAGAGCTCTGGGGTCACTCTGTTGTGTTAGCTGGTCAGAAAGCACAGCAAGCTGAGTGCTTGTTCTTTCATCTGTGTGCAGCCTGCTGATACAGGTTAGCATCCCTGTTTGGAAAGATTTCCCTTAGGTGCAATTTTCCCTCCATTTGTGAACCCCCTCAAACTTTTTGCTTTTGTTTGGCTTACCTAACCTGACTTTTTCCAGTGGAGCACAGCCTTCAGCTGCACTCCTCGAGGCTTTCGCTCATTTGTTATGGGGAAATTACACATCCTTCAGGCTGTCAGTACTGGGAAACTAGGTGCTTCTGGGGTACCCCTGGTTCCTGTTTCACACTATTACCTTTTATTGTTGCAAAGCACTCTGGTTATGACCTCCCACACATAGAGAATTATTGGTAGGAACCCAAGGATTGGTTCATTATGGTAGGCTTAGCCTACACCATTCACTGTGGCCTGCTTGGCCTTAAAAAGAGAGCTGAAGCACCTCTTTAGGCAGATCATCTGAATACTTCACAAGAAGAGTGAAGAACTCATCCTTGAACCCTGGCTGAAGGTACAGTCTGGCTTACAGCTTCCACCAATGAAGGAAGGACAGGACATCCAAAGAGGGAAGCAAGACCCCCCTTAACTTCTCCCAGGGAACAGAGGGAGAAAATAACTCAAAGGACCATCCAGCCACTCCAGGACCAGTAACCAGCCAGCACGTTGCATGCCCTGGTAGGCTCTGCAGTAAGCTTCCTGGATATGGAGTGCCAGAAGGTCTCTCAACCCGAAATCCAAGGGCAACACACTACCTGGCTTTCAGCCAACCACCTTAAAGGATGAGGCAATCCCAGTGAAGAAGCTGGGAGAAGTGCATCGACAAGCATCTTCCGTCATCTGCTTTATTGGACATTTTCGCGCCAGTTGAGTTCCTCGATCCGCAACCGACTGCAACACTGACTGACGTCAGGTCACAGTCACTGAAAGAAACATGAGAAGTCTCGACCAGTGCTTCAGAACCGCCGATCAGCACTGAGACGATTCCTGACCCCGAGTCGCTGTGTAAACCAGCCTGCAGCCGCTCCTCAAGCTTCCTTTGCCGCACCGTCTTGCCGCCTGAACCCCCCAACTGGCTCCTACCTTCAACTCTGTCACAGTAGCCTGCAAAGCTCCCGGAAGCTGACTCGACTCTGTCGAGCACCAAGAACAACTACAGAAAAAGATGCATTGTAGTTCTCTCCCCTTTGTCCTTCCCAAAAGGCCCCTAGAGACATTGTAAGACCCCTTTTGTCCTTTCTCCGGAATCAAGAAGCCTTAACAAACTGTTGTGGTTATTAACCATTCCAACCACCCTCCTGTCAGTATCCAGAGAGCATCCCTTTTTCCTTCATAGAAACTGTCTGTTCTCTGTCCTTTACAGGGTGGGTTGTAGTAGTAGTTTTATTAGATTGCTGTGCTAATAATAAAGTAGATATTTGTATACAACCTTGTCTGGCCACTCCTTTTATCATTGGGTAATGACTGTATTTTTGCTGTGTTGCAAACAACCCAAGATCCACGACCTTCAGAGCAGATAAGCCTGCCATTCCATCCACACTACCAACATTTGACAAGGAGCTTTATAATTTTAATTGTATGCTTGATGAATCCAATCTGTGCAGATCCATTCTGGTGTATTAGAGGTTTGGGGATGGTTTAGAAACCGATATTCACCCTTGGACCACTGGTACCCCAGAATTTGATTCATCACAGCCAGCATGCAAATGTGTTTTACAGCCCAATACTCTCATGTATTGTTGCCCACTTGTCCAGCAGCATACAAATGATACAATGATAGCATATTGTGTTTGGAGGCCCAAAGCTATGATTTGAGAACAAGCACCACATAAATGTGATTCATAGTGCAATGCTGCCATATTTGCTTGTGCCCTGGTAGCATGAAATGTGTTTTTCAAGGCATTTCTTGCATGCATTGTTTGAAGAATCCTTTTGGTGTTTCTTGAAGACAGTTACTACCCCCAGATGTCTTTTCTGTGTTTGCTTGCTCAAGCCAATTCAGGGAGCATATGTTCTCTCCTGCACTTTGGAACCAAGGCCGTAATGCATGCTTGCATACGGGGGGTACATGTGGTTTTCATTTTGCACATTAATGTTTCTTACATTATGTTAGCCTGGTGGGTCTAGGTGGGGGGAAGTTTCTTAACTCATTATGGTGCCTTGAAGTGTTTGTGCTAATGTTTGCATGTTGCTATGGGGATAGATCGTTGTTTCAGTTTGCAGAGTGACTCTTAAATCGGGATAATTGTGTGCAGCATTGTACTGCGGTGTGGTGTTACCTGATTACTGTGACACAAAATGCAGGGCTTGCTTGCTGTGCACGTAGAATACATTTGATGTCTTGCACGTGGGTGATATTTACTGGCTATGCCATATTTCAACATTTGATTTTTGGTTCTTATCTGATTGTTGAGTTTTGCAAATTGTTCACCAATGTATTCTTTCGCTGTGACATTGCGGTTTTTCACATGTATGTTGTTTGCCTAGCTTTACCTACATTTTATTTTCCCACGTGGGCAGTGTGATATGGTGTTCTGTGCTCTGCCCCCAGATAGCATCCAGGTCACCCACCCTCGTTCTGGTCCTTCGTTTATGGACTGTGCTGTGTTGATCTGAAGTGTCTCTTGGATTTGTATAGGTTATGAAGGTTTATAGGCTCGGCCCTGTGTGGATTTATGCAGTTTGTTTGCTTTTAAATGTTCGAATCACATTTTGCTGCATTCATTTTAGCATTTGTTTATATAGCAAAATGCGGGCCTGGGGGGGAGACCCCCTGCATCTCCCCCTGACCCTACGTTTCTATATATATAACCACAATGCACCATTTATCTTTTAGGTGGTAAAAACCTGCAAAATATGGTTCGATCAGTTTGGTAGTCGAACACAGTGGGAAATACCCCAAGATGTTGTTCATACTTTTCTGGTGAACAGTATTTATTTGCTTCCAGCCAATTTATTCTACCACTTGGCAGAGTTTTCCTCCTGAAAGGAAGTGTTGCTGAGATGGGAAGAAGTCATCAGAGATGCAGCAATGGACAGCAGAGATGGGTATCCTTGGAAAATGTCTCTAGAGGGGACTTTCTCCAAATATTCTAGCACTGGAGTTAGAATAGTATTTCATACCCATCCTAGAATATGTGGGGGAAGGCTTTTAGGGGTGCACCTGGTGACTTTTTTCTCAGGGGACATTTTCACATCGCACCCAGAGATGTGGTACTCTGCCCGAGTACATATTCTTCTGCCAGTGGTAATTTTTTACACCTAGTGAACTTCTATTGCTGTTTTCTGCTGCCACTGGCCACTCCTTTTACCAGTGGGTGGTATACTTTATGACATACAGACCTTTAATTTAAATGCTATTCATGGCTATGTGCCGTACGTACCTTATATGAGTGAGTGCTCTAAACCTACCTTTAAAACAGACTATCTCATCCATCGGCATTCTACCTTCACACCAAAGAAAGATTAGTAGTGCCATACCTTGCCACCAGGTTCTCTGCCTACTCTATCCACTGCCTTCAAACCCAATTTGGCTGCAACTTTCTCAGAATTTCAGCCTCCTACTCTTTTCTGGCCCCCCTCCTCAATTCAAGCCCACCCGTGCCACTGATCCAGACTTAAAATTCAAAACAGAAGGCTCTGTAAACGCGAGCCTCGGAGGGAACCTTTAGAACTTTTAGAGCTGGATGCTTTAGGATCCTTGTAAACAGCTTAGACATCAAAGAGTTAATGCACATGTGGGGCAAGTTATCAACAGTTCCAATTGGCTGCTTACTGAAAGAGCCCCCAGTTGTTGGGAGCACCACAAAAGACCGAGTAAGCCCTGGTTCTGCAGCCCCTAATGTTCGCCGACAGCTCGAGCGTTCCCCACGCTGGCGGTTCCTCTAGGGAAGGCTTCCTTCCCTTCCTGATTTTTCGTCTTCTATTTTGTATTGGCCTTGGCCAATAGGAGTTCGTGAAACACTAGACTGTTAATGCAAGTTCTCATGAGTGCTCTTTATGCTTCTGCACTTCTTCTTCGTCCCAGTACTGAACTTGGGGTCTTGCATTGAGTCAATTGGTTTCTCCTTTGTCCCAATACTTAAGGGGTACACATTTGTAGAGAAAGAGCCAAGTACCCCCAAGCATCTCGCCCCATATTGCCCATATGTTGGGAGCCAGAGTATTACCTAGAAGAGATGCAGAGACAATAGAATATAGATATTCTATAAGACATCATGAAAGTATCAAAGATAAGCAACATCTCGGGCTCGCTCGAGATGAAGAGGCTTAAGCTACAGAAACAATGAAGATATCAAGTTATTTTACATGTGTACAGATGCAAAGAAACGCAAGCAGATGACATATTCTTGAGGCTAGCTAAGTAGTGAATAGACTGCGGCAAGCGCCAGCATTTATATATATATATGTATATATATAGGAGTAAAGTATGGATGATTCCACTACGTATTATAGCAGAGCTGGAGCAAGAAAGGAAGTCCTTTGCCAGTGTGTCGTAGTTGAGAAAAGCAATTGAATTACACAAGCGAATCTCAGAAAGGCAAGGCTGGACCAGCGCCAAGAAGCCAAGGTTGTGTTGGTCTGGGAGGATCTGACAGTAGTTACAATTGTGTGAAAGAATTAAACTTCTGTTCAGAAGACATGCACGAAAACAAGGAAGACGTCAGAGGTTCATTAAATAATAGTATTTAAAATGCACCAGAGATCAAGTTTGTGGTCTTCAGTCACGTGGAGGCATGAAGCTGGACAAACATGATGAACCACACCTATGCAAGGAGACAGAGCGTGCCTCCACTCCCTCATATTCTCCAGAGCAAGGAACATTTCCAAGGCCAAATTCAAAGCCTTAATTGACTTGCAGAACACTGAGGTGATGATAGATGATATGCTAAGTGGTGAGAAGCAATGGTTATGACCAACCCACCAGCACCTGGAAGTCCAGCCTTTGTGTTGCTAAAGTGGGTGGAAAAGTACTGACAGATGCAAGAGTGCCAGCCAATTATAGGGGGCCGCGTAGTTAAGGGCTCTATAGTTTGTTTAACCAATGGGACGTTGTGTATTTAGTGATGTTCATAGTGACCTGTTTGAGGGGAGGACTTAGTTGTCCCAGCTGATATCAGAGACCCTATCACTTTCTTAGACAAGTATGGAACGTATACCCAAATGTTCCCTCTAAGCCTCTCACATTTGCCACTAGGTTTTTGTAGTTTGTCACGTAGGATGACGTTATCAAATACGTAGGTTAACGTCAGCAATGATGAATTTTTGCTATAAAGATGATGTTTTTTATGAATGTTGTTGAGATCATGCTGTAAGACGTCCGTAGATGTCTGTTTTACTCCCTGTTTTAGATAATTGACATTAAAACAGTCAACTTTGCCAGCTTCCTGAGCCATTTTGATTATTGATGTTTGAGTTCTTATGCATCCTCTTTCATCTCAATGTATTGCTACCTCGTCTAATATGCTGGGTAAGTTGTCCTGGTTCACATTCCTTGAGGAATCCACACTCTTCATCGTGCCAGTACTTCCAATGCTGACAATATGGCAAATACATATAGGAACACTTAAGGAAGTGTTGGTGGGAGGGGGGTAGGAAGGTGTGTTCGGTGTAGGTGAGTTATGGGGACACTATGTGATTCCCAGGTTGTCACTTGTCAGCATAAGGGGCTTCCCTCCCCATGAGATCCACCCACTGAGTACCATCCCCAGGGGGACTGTCGGGTAGTGGCCTCCCCTCCCTGGCCTCATGGGAAGCGGTTCTCCATTGGGGAGAAGTGAGGACATCTGAGGATTCCTAACATCACACTTTGTACAGGACTCCACTCCTCTCGAGCTCGGTCTGCGCTTTAATCAATACAAATATGAACAATAAAATAGATGTTTCTCTGAGTGTGAAGCAACATTGTGCACAAACTTGTGTGGCATGAGAGGAAGCAACTGGGATTCAAAGAACCAAAGAGGGAACGAAGGAAGGAATCAACAGCATTTCAGATATGTAAATAATAAGTCTAATAGGGCAGATCATGCCATTTCCGCTGCTGAACAACTGACAGGCCTGGTATATGGCGGCTCAGGCCCCACTGGCTAAGGCCACACAAGCAATGATGCTCAGCCCAGAGCAATGTGTCTTAAAGCGTGACAGCTCGGGGAGAGCACAGGAGGGAAGCCAGGGCTGCTCCAGGGTACTTCTCAACCCAAATTACTGCCTGGACTCTTGCAATGCAGTTAATGATGTGTAGTCCCTGCGTGTGACTGCATTGGAGGGATGCCAGTAGGGTTTCACAACCAGTGTTTTCATAAGTGTGTCTCTAATACTGTTATTCTTTTGTTTATTATAGTGTATTTGGCTAAAACAACCCTTAGACACAAGGCTTTTTTGCAAAGGAAAAAACACTGTAGTGAAGTCTTTGGCATGGGTTGCAGTACTGGGGTTTACACTGATTTTGCAACATTGAAGAGTGATGAATGGAAACGTTTTGACTGACAGAACCAGTAGCAATGACTCTAGAGACACTTCTATTCCACTGATTTTTAGTCTTGATATGGCATCACAGAAAGGAAACAATGGCCCTCATTACGACCCTGGCGGAAAGTGACTGACCTGACCGCCATAGCGTAAATAGCGTTTCCGCCATTGCACGACGGAGCAAAGTGCGTCTAATTCCGACCCATTGGGCACGAGCACTACGCCATGGCGGAAGTGCAAAGTCCGCGATGGCGGAAATGTCCCCAAAACGGCCCTCACCGCCGCCGTACGGCGCCCTAGGTGCAATTCCGCCACCCATCTTAGCGGTCACCGCAATGAGCGGCAATCGGAAAGTACGGTGACCGTAAATATACGGAAACGGAAGTAAAAACATGGTCCCGGAACGGGAAACAGCACGCCGTACACCTATAAAATCCGAATTTCCACACAACCATTAAAAATACTACCCTGAGACTCATCCCAACCCGTCATCCACCCTAGTGAAAGCAATAAAAATGGGAAAAGTAGCGAAAAAAGCGTGCAACCGCAAGCGGCAGGTCCACTTCTCCCGTGAGGAACTCACCGTGCTCACAGAGACCCTCCAGGAGAATGCTGCCGTCGTCTTCTCGACGCAAATGACCAGGACGGCACTTGCGGACAAGAAGGCCATATGGGCCCTGGTGGCACAGCGGGTAAGTGCGGTGGGGACCGCACCCCGCAACCCACAGCAATGCAGAAAGCGATGGGACGACTTGCGGATACGCGTACGGAGCATACTATCCGTCAACCATAACATTGCCACAGCTACCGGGGGAGGATCGGAATCACCCATCAAGTTGACCCCCTGGGAAGAAATCTGTGCCTCCACCATTGGAATGGAGAGTATAGAGGGAGTCGGAGGGATGGAGAAAGGAGTGCAGACATCCGAAGAATCAGGTAGGTGTGCCAAATAAAACAATGCTAAATCCACAATGTCCAATCATGTGAAGTACCATGTGTCCACATAGTGCAACAGAAACACATGTCCAGGAGAACGTCCACATACATTGGCCTGATAGCGCACTTTAAAAGTCACATTAAATACATAAATAATTAAAAATCCTAAAAACACCCTCTACACGTGCAGCAGGCACACCCTAACTGCAGGCTGCAAAACAACTGCATCCTCAATCCACACAAAAATGAAACCACCTCCAAGGCCCCGACCCAAATCACCCTCAGGTACCACCCCAATGCATGTGATACATTGCCATTCCAATTTCCACAGACCCATTAATAACGCTCGCCCTCCTTTACGCCACCACAGGGTCCGATTCAAACGACGAGCTCCAGGGCACCCCTACCAGCACACCTGCAAAGAGGGCCAAGACCAACGGCCAAAGACCCTCCACCTCAGCTGCACGGATCAAGACACGGCAGCAGCACAAATCAAGTGGCAGCACACAGGAGGGAACTTCAACAGGCACCCCAGCAGCCAGCATGCCCACAACAGCACCACCACAGGTCCCCCCAATGGATGCCACAGAAGGCACTGCTTCTGGTGGCAGCAGCACCATAGGTGACACTGCATTAATGGCAGCATGCTCCGACACAGAAAACGGGGATGTCGAAGTAAGATCCATCCATGACCTGTCTCAATCCCCCTGTTTGTTTCATCCCGTACACCATGAGGATACCACGCAGGGGCACCCACAAGACGACGACTGGCCATCCCCCACAAGCCCTGCGGCAAGGCAACATGAGGTGACCAGCCCCTCTGTGACACCACCGCAAATGGCCATGGCACAGCAGAGGCAACAGTCCCTCGACCAGGTGATCGTGCAACAGCAGCAACTGGCCACGCTCCTCAAGGACCATGCTGATGAATGTGGGGGTACTAAGGCAGCCATAGAAACATCAACTGAGACACTTAGGGCAGAAATGGAGAGAAGTACAGAGACACTAAGGGCACAAATGGAGAGAAGCACCGAGAGCCTGAGGGGGGAACTGCATGCGACGTCCAAAGACGTATGTGCTGAACTTGCCTCTGTGCGCCGTGTGCTCACTGAGCTCTCACAAACCCTTAGGGACATGCATGGACGTGAGCAGGCAGAGACATCATCCGTTGCAAGTTCCGTCCAGGGCAGCCCCCAACGTAGATCTGGGAGGAACCTGCGCTCCACAGGCAGGGGTGCCCCTGATACCCGGAGAGGGGGCTTGCAATAGCGTCTGCCCACTGACAATGAGCATCTTCGGACACTGGTGTTCGGGGGGGAGGTAGGAGGGTGGAGGGGGTGTGTTGGGCTCACTTGGGTGGCGGGTCGATGGGGTGTGTAACATAATTTCACATATGCCATAAACAATGCACGATCATCCAATGAGATGTGTGGACATTGATCTTTGTGTACGAGGCCTTTATAGGCGTACAGTCCATATTGTGCATGTTCCAGACACACACAGTGCCACAAGTCCCGTGTCCATGTATCAGCCACCAGGCGTGAGTGCTAGAAGCATGAATCTATGAGAATCTGACGAATGTCACGGCCCTCCTGTGCCTCGCGGACTCCTTGAGGTGCTGCCACATCCCCACCCTCATCATGACCATCTTCAGGTGCTTGCAGTTCTGCGTCAGGGGGCATGGGCACATTTCTACGTACGCACATGTTGTGTAGCATGACACATGCCATGACCATCTTTGCAACCTTCTCATGGCGGTACAGGAGTGCCCCGCCAGACCTGCTGAGGCAGCGGAAACGAGTCTTCAGTAGGCCGAATGCCTGTTCTATGACTACATGGGTACGTGAGTGGGCATGGTTGTAGTCCTCCTCATGCTGGTTCTGTGGGTTCCGGAGTGGTGTAAGGAGCCATCTCTTCAGTGGATCCCCGGCATCACCTGTATGTGGACAATAAAGGATGTTTGTGGAATGACATTGCTACGTACGCACCCCCCCCCCTTCCTGCCAGGTCATTGCCGCATCACATACCCCACATTATCATGCATGAAATGAGACTCACCGAGTAGCCAGGATCTGTTCCCTGCGTGTCGCTCCATGTAGCGTGGTATTGTAGAGTTCCTCAAGACCATAGAATCATGGGTTGATCCAGGAAATCGGGCACAACAATGTGTAATGATCCTGTTGGAGTCACACACCATTTGTACATTAAGAGAATGAAATTGTTTTCGGTTGCGGTACTGGGCCTCCATGGCATGTGGGACGACCAATTCCACATGGGTGCAGTCGATGGCACCAATGCAACCCGGTATGCCGCCAAGTGCATGGAATCCCACTTTTGTGTTCGTAATTTCCTGCTCCGAGCGTGGTAGAGAGATGTAGTCGTCTGCGTGCTTCAGGAGGGCATCGAGCACTTGCAATAGTGTCCGTGAGAGCACTGGCTGTGAAATGCCATGCAACTGTCCGACTGTGTGCTGGTAGGTGCCTGTGGCCAGGAAGTGGAGTACAGACACCACCTTCAGTAAGGGTGGGATGGCGGTTGGGCTATCTATCATGCTGACAAGGTCAGCCTGTGTCATGTCCACAATGGCGGTTATCGTGTCCCGGTCCAAACGGTAGAGGGTGTGGATCTGCTCAGCAGTGAGGTTGAACGGATGTGCTCGGAGGCGTGGGATTGCGGGCTGCCTGCGTGGTGGTAGTGGCTGTGCTGGCGGGCCTTGCTTGCCCTGCCTTGCCCTCCTCCTCCTCCTGCGTCTCCTCTGTGCGGCCGGTTGTTGTAGTAGTTAGTGTTCGTCTTCTTCTTGAAGTTGGAGTACTTGCAGTGCTATCAGGTCCCCCAGGGCCAACATCGCTAGTCCTGCCGGTAGCATTTTGGAGTGGGTGTGGTTGTGGGAGGGGGTTGGGTGTGCAATTTATGTGTTTTCAGGCTGTATAGCCTCCACCTGTGGTGATTCATTCCACCTGTGCAAGCTGCAAACCCCTTTGGGCGAGCACGTCCCGCACACAACGCTGCAATTCGACGAATGGCATCTTGCTATTACAATCATGTATTTGTTCCCGATGGCAGTGAAATATTGGTTCATATGTTCATTCTGCTATGGTCCCATTGTTTCACATACTATCTTTGCAGTCGCGAACAAACTTGTGAAGGGTCAGTGGAATGTAGTACTCGATTAACGGTGGACCCTCATGCAGCACTGTACCGAGGTTCACCGACGGGCGGGGCGTCCCATTTGTGAGTGAAGCCAGTTGCCATTTTCACACACTGCGGCACTACATGGATGAATTTGTGATTTCAAGCGGTCACAGATGCCTTTTCGACGTGATGTTGCAAATGAGGAATTCGAAGGACGGCGCTTTCGGTTTTCAGCTAGCGGCGAGGAGATGCCCACAGGTCTGACTGCAAATATAACGTTCTATTGTTCAATGTCCTTGGGACAGGGGCCATGGCGAGAATGCAATGATTGATATGAATGGTATGGGATGCGCAATAGCGTAGTGGACGATGAGGCCGGACGTTCCCAAATACATGTTACTTCACAACACTGGAATTACGGGCTGGAGCACAGTGGATTTTGCAGACTGCATTACGCACAGACTCAATGGAAATTTCACATGGTATGTGAGTATAAAATCAGGCGTTTTCATACCGGGATGAGGGAATGATGTATGGATGCATGGACAGATGATTTAATTGAGAGTTTGCCATGTACAGGGCTTTTTGGAATCTATCCACCTCCCCTGCGCTATGTGATGCAGAGCTGCCATAGTGGGACCATCGTCTATCTGCCCTTGTTGAACCCTCCCTGTCTCGACGCGCCTTCAAACACTTGTGTCTATGCACGTTACTAATCCCATCTAATGGATTCTGTTTTAACAGACGCATGCACACAAACACTCGTTTGTAATAGTGTTTTCACCTCGATTTATATAGTTATGATTCGCAAGTGGTTTTTGGGTGGGAATAATCCTTTGGAGTGGGCTAGCATGCATATGGCTGTAGATTTAGTGTGATCATTGAAGTGAGTAATACAAATGAAGTTCTGATGCCCATACTATTCTTTTTTTTCATTTCATTTGGGTGACAGGTATCTCCTCCCCTTTTGCCGCTGCCATCTGTATGCCACTCCTGCAGATGGCTTTTACTCCCGACACCTGCTGCTTCGTGTTAATCAGTGGAGCACCATTGCGATCTTATGGGACGATCGCCAATGGGCCACATGCCCTTACGCAGTACTAGTGGCTAGGAGCAACATATCGACCTTTCAGCTGGACTAGTGCCTACCTAATGGGACGGCCCTGCGGTTCTAGGCGCTTCCATGTTGCCTTTTTGAATGTGAATGTAGCCCCTGTGTACCATGAAGGAACAGGGCGTCACACAAGAAGAGGCTGGTCATTTATTGCGGATGCAGCCCACAATGATGAAATATATTTTGGAGTTCATGACCTAATGGCTGTATGGGCTTGGTGATTTTGTTGTGCATTAAATTTCTATTCTGATATTAACCGTGTAGCGTTCTTCTTTGCAAGTAATGTAGCATATTCCTATTTGTGGAGCGATGTATTGTGAGAAGATCTGCATTGGGTTCCGGCTTCTGAGTATAGTTGCGTGGTACTGTACTGGGCGCGTTTGCCTACGAAGCCCAGTGTGGTCACGGATAGGGGCTACCATTATGACTGTTTTAATGATGTCATGCTCAGGGGCGGGGGATTAGCTTTTGTGTAACAGATGCCGGTCAGCCAGGTGGATTGGTGGAATGATGTGATTATCAGAATATGGCTGGTCACAGGTGCCTGTGTTTGCGTGCGTTTCTTGGAGGGAGACTGAGGTCATGTCCATTGGAATAGCTTCTGTATTCGTGCCATCTGTGCCCTGCAGCTCCCATTGGCCCCTCTTGAGATGAGCCTGGCTGCTCAGTCACTCTGCCAACTTGTGTGGTACATGCTTATGCTGATGGTTGGTTTGTTTACTGGCAGGAGTACAGGGCTGGTGCAGTCTCACTCAGGATACTGCTTTGAATGTTGCCTTACACTGGTGTCAGTCGATGGGGGGGCCTGTTTTTGTTTGTCTCATTTTTCTGTTCATGTTGCTGGACTTGACCCTTCACATGCCTATGCTGCATCAGTGCGGCAATGGTGCCATGGCAAATATGGATGGCCACTCACAAGGCACTTGGAGCCCCTAGATTCATTTGTTCGTTGGCATGCATGGGTGACTTGTACATTTCACTGGTTGCATTGTGTGACTTCATTGCACCTACGAGGAGTTGTGCAATGTGGCCAGGGAGTGGTGTACAGGCACTCAGTAGGGCCGTTTACGGTTGGTTCGCGATGCCGTACTTCTCACCATGGCGGAATGGTACTTTCCGCCATGCTTGATGGCGTTAGGTAAATGTCCGCTAGGGTCAGAATTCGTGTACCGTTGCGCCATGGTGGTAATTACGGTTTGGCATGGCGCGCGTGCGCGTACTTGGTGCAGTTAGCGTTGGCGTTCACTACGGTGTCGCTAATGGCATTGTACTTTACGGTGACGGGTCATAATCGCACCGAGCGCTATTCGATGGCGGTATTGCATTTCCGCCATCGTTTTTCGATTTCCGCCAGGGTCGTAATGAGGGCCAATGTATGCAAATCAGGCTTCGGCCCATCCTTAAAGGGGCAGTCTTGTCTAAACTACTACGTCACATCGAGTGTGCATGAGATCGCATTCCACCGCAGGCATGTTGTGGTTTCATTCAGAATCATCATTGAGGTGCAGCTGGGGACACGAGGCACAACAAGAGTGGGTCCCACATCTGGATAAATCCTAGTTTAGTGTGGTGACTTTATACCACTGAAGGGTGATGGAGCGAAAGACTTTGAATGAATCATAGCCATTGTCAATTGCTCAGGGCAGCCTTCCATTTCTTTGTTGATAGCCTGCCACTGCTGTTCCATTACAAAAGGGTAAACCCATATGCAGATCAGGATTGGTGTCACCCCAAAAGGGCAAGTCCAACTTGAACTGGTAGGCCACATCCCTTCTGCATAGGACTGCAAACAACAGAAGTTATCTGTGGGCCTCATTGGGTAACATCGATAAGGTTAACGGTCACACTAGCCACAGCGAGCTGTGCTCCCACCTCTGGGCAGACCCTTCCTCCTACACAGCCCTCTTAGACCTTTCCTTCTCACTGCTCCTGCTCCTCCTGCTCTCCCTCGTGCTCCTCAGTAAATGTCTTTGCTTGACATTTAACTGACTCTTCCCCAGCTCTATCAATTTCCAAGCTCTACCAGTTATACAAGAAGCACCTTCGTGTCAGGAAGTTGCCAGGTTCTGCAGTAAGCCAGTCGACCACCAGCATTGCTGCAATTTATATTGGCCCATGGGTTGGATCCCCACCAAAAATGAATGCTCTGGGGCACACGAGGCCGAGCAGCCAGCCTCGAAGCCCCTGTGGAAGCACTTTCTACAGAATGGTACGAACCAGCATCCCTGAAAACATGGAAAAAGATGCGTTGAAAAGTGTAAATCCTGGCGTTCTTCCACTATAATTTTCATATTAAGACTTATTTTTTTCTGCCAGGGAATCCCTGACTAAGGGGCTTTAATTCTCCCCCCCTATACAACCCCCTCACTCTCTTTGCTTCTTTTAAACAGCCCATTTGGCATGTCTAATTGTATGCTGCAGCAGACTAGTGTGAAGCAGAGAAAAATAGCCAGTTTCTCAGTTGATTTACAGCTGATTGGGATGGGCCCATTAGCAATTGAAAGCCCCTCAATTTGCAACGACTCCCAAGGACAGACCTTCAAGATATAAACATTGCATTTAATATGCTCACTATTTCTGCGAGGATCTCCTGCATAAGAAGAAGCAGGGGAAATTGCTAAAAGACGCACTTGGTGGCCTGATGTGAGATATGCAATAATAGAACAGTCCTGGCTTTCAGGCTTACATCAATTTGCTTTCTGGTACTTGAAGGCATGACTTTCATAATGCATGGCAGTAAGCACTATCCATAAAAAAGCTTGGAAATAATGTTTTTATTACAGGTTAATTGTGACATCACAACTGACCTGGTCTAAGTAAATGACACCAGAACTGCTCTGTACTCAGTTATTTCACCTCAGCTGTGACATCACAATGCCTGCTACTTGAGCCAGCAGAGAGCGGAATCCCAGCTGTCACTGTAGCCCTTAATGGCAGCTGTGACAAATGTTTCAAATAGCGTGTAAAATAGTTGTCTATGACACTGTAACACCATTAACTGACAATAAGCACTGATGGTGTTTAACACATATGACCAAGAATCTTCATGTTATTTCTTATTTTGAATCAAAAAATCAAAACGTTTTTCAATGCATTTCCTTAAACTAGGTCTTACAGAAAATGTATGATTGCAACAGATAGTGGAGGTTTTGCAACACTAAAAGAAGCAATAACAAAATACAAGGAAGCCACATTACTTGAATGGCAACAGATCTGACAAGCGATCATTGTCGACTTGGGAGAATCCAACCAAACCCTAATAGAGAACCCAGACAAAATCAAACGGAAATAATACACCAGTGAATGGATCGCAACTCCAGAAGAAAGACAAGGGTTGAAAATGTTTGGTAGACCAGGGCTCGAGCTAAGGAAGTTAAACACAGTCCCAAAACACCTTGAGCAATTTCCAAACTTGTATTTTAGAGATTACTATCTCAGATTTATATTAAATCCACTTCCAACTGATGAAATACTCATTGTTAGGTCAAAGGTCCCCCTGAAACCCGTATGCAAATTATGCCAGTCTGAGGTTATTGTTGAGTCATTAAAACACCTGGGGACTCATCACGAGTTTTACTGCCGGGGCTATTAGCCCTACTGCCAAACTCCCCCGGTTCTATTAGCGCCGGATCACGGGTTTGGCGGAACGGTAAGTCCCCATTCCCCATTGGACCCATTTGGGAATTTCCCATTCCCCACTGGGCCCAATGGGGAATGTTCGGGGCTATTACCGCCAGCAAAATCGCGGCGGATTTGTCTCCAGCTCAGAGCTGGGAGAAAATCCGCCAAGCCTGTGATTTGGCGGACTGTTAAATGTGGTGGTAATAGCATTAGCGCCGCATTTAAGGGTTACCGCCAAACTCGTGATGAGGCCCCTGGTCTTATTCTCTCTGGAAATAGAGGACAAAAGATGTCAACTCATGCTAGAATTCACCAAGAACTATGCACGAAGATCAGCAGAGGATTGGTGGTCAGAACCTCAAAGGGGTAACCACATTTCACTCACCCTGGCCTTGGTGAAATTGCTGATTGAAATCTTCTAACAAATTAAACTCAGCCCAAAACAAGAAGGAGTGGACTAGGGTGGCACTAAGAACGAGTTTGGATCAAGGACTGATGACTTAAGAATTAACGTGGTCTCTCTGGTATTTCCACTCGTCCTTATTTTCTTTCGAATTTTATTGTTCTTAACTTTTGTGTATTTTTTTCTCATATTGCTTATTTTTTTTACCATGACTTACTTTGTTTACCTTATGGTTTTCTTTACTGTTGAACCAACTAAAGCCTTATAACAAAACAATATATAATAAAATAGGTCAACTATTTTTCAGCAACAGATAAGGAGCTGCATATTAGCTTTATTAAATCCTAACAGATTCTACATTTATGATATGGATCAGCAAATGGATTACACACGATTAAGCAAGAGGCCAGGTATTATAACACATACAATACCCCCAACCTTACGTAAACAAGCTGTTGCAAATCACCTCCCAATTATGTGACCTTATAAAGAAACTCTGCCTTCAGCCTCATTCCTCTTTCTGGTTACACAACTCCTTAGTGACATGCAAAGCCCCTACAATGTACTGTAGTGTGTATTGTATCCCATATGTAATGTAGAAAACTCCAAATCTATAAGAATTAAAACTTGCATGCTCCAAAGACGATATGACCTACAGTACAGGGCTTAAGAGTCCTATTACAGCATATTTTAAAGAACTAGGAGTGTGATAGAGATATTTCTGTTAGGTGCGAAATGTGTGCAGTGGTTTGTCTGCATTAATACAGTTAGTGGGCGTTAGATTTCTTTAAAGGCTGATTGGACATTTCTGGGCTTTAGAATGTTTTTTTAAATACTGTTGAGAAGGCCTATTTGTGCCTTTTTCCTTCCCCTGGAGTATTTCAAGTCTGGATCTCATGGTGGAGAGAGGGCGAGACAGCACGCCAGGGAGGAATTGCACAAAGGTTATTTTCCAATAAAATAAATTATTGAAAGGAACCATGTATACACCAAGTCCTTAGACTGAACTTTTCATAACAACGAAAATGTAATGTTGGAGAAAATGTGAGCCATTTAATGTGGTTTTGCTGCAAGACTAAGGAGTTCTGGAAGGAGGGTATCGGAGTGACTGAGTCTAGTACTGCGATTTACCGGACCTATGAAAGCTTACCTGCTCGATCTTGGAGATGAACATTCAATAGAAGTTGAGTTATGCAAAACAAAGCATGGCTATTCCGTGGGTGCAGGCTGGCGACGAAAATAATCCTGCGTGCCTGGAAGTCACCGAATTGCATGTGCATTGACAACTGGATTGCTGAACAGTTAACCCTGTCAACCTTTGAAAACGTCATCCATATACATTAGGGGTGAGGTGGAGAAGTCTGAGGAGATCTGGCATCCCTTCCTAGACCTGTATGGTTAATCAGGACACAAACAAGTACAGTTCACTATACAATATGATTGACACACACTCTCTGTTTTTGTAGTTGCTAATTTGAGTACTGTAAAGTCAAACACATGTTTTTTATTCCCCTCTGTGGAATTATTTAATGTCTGAAACTTATCTGAGAACTAGTAGGGCTTATTTGCAAAGTTGCTCATGCAGGCGACTCCTTACAATCCCTGTTGTTTACCACGTGTTGGAAAAAGTAGGTTCACTGATTCGTGTTTGTTTGTCGCTGGTCACTGGATTCGGACGGATATTAAGCCCATACCGTCCAAAAAAAAACAGAAAAACCACAAAAGACTCCAGGACTCAGCGCCATTGGCGCTGAGTCCTGGAGTCTTTTGTAGTTTTTCTTATCTGAGAACTAATCTTTTATTGATGTATTACACTTATGTACCTTTATATTGACTGGCTCTCCTTGTGTTGTTTTGAGCATTGTACTTTATGTTTTGCATTTGGAAAATAAAAATATAAAAATGAAAAAGTGAGGGAAATTTGCATTTTCAATCATGTGGGTGGTGTAATCGACATTACCCACTTGCTGGTTTTGGAAAGGTGGTGAAATGATTGAAAAAAACACGGAATGGAGGTTCTTTCAAAAAATGAGGATGAGCGTTACCACTTTATACGGAGAATCAGTGGCAGACCGCATGTATGGGCAGGGGGCACCACCCCCTTGCTTGAGTGGCAGGCAGCACAATTCTATTATATATGGGTGAAATGTTTTGCCTGCTTCAAGCAGGTTGTGTTTCCCCACTACGAATCAAAAAAACATTTCAACGCAGAGCCCTTTGGGCACGACAAAATGCACAGAATGCAATAATGAGAGGCCTTTTGGGTGTAGGCTGGTCATCCTCGCTGCTCTCATCATTACGCTACTATCATAGGAGCACGCTGGCTGACACAGAGGAGTCTTCTCTCTCGTGTCAGCCAGCACACTTTGCGTGACGAGGGATTTCTGGTCAGTGTTGTGGATGGTGTCAGCGATACGTTGCGAGGTAAGTGAAAATGAGTTATGCATGTTGTGGAATTTGTGGGGTTTTCTGAGAGTGCTTGTGTGGGAATGTGTCAGTGTGTGAACATTTGTTTTTATGTATGCATTCATGACAGTCATATGAATGCATGGGTGAATGAGACTGTGTATGTTGTGTGAATGTTTGAATACCTGGTTGAATGAAAGAGTGTTTGTTGTGTGAATGTATGATTGCCTGGGTAAGGGGATAACTGGCAACCTTTGGCCTTGGGGGAGGGGTGGCAAGTTTACTTTTCTGGCCCATAGCGCAATGGCCCAACCTCACAGTGCACCTGCCACACCTTCCAGACAATTAATCTCATTTCCAACCTCTCCCACTCCCACACATTTTCAATTATTTATAGTAGACATTATTGACATGACCTTCCTTTTATGGAACATATTCTTCAGCTATGTTTGTGGTTTCTTAGAGACCGGATCCCTGGAAATTCTCCACCTTACCGAACAGTGAAACTATTTCACCAGGATAATATAATTGGTGAAATGGGAAATCTGGGATTTGAACCGAGTTTTCTATGTGTTACAGTTTGTAATTTGAAAGCAGGCTACATCTCCTGCCATCCCATCTCATATTTAGTTTTAGAACAATGTAAAGATGTGGAAAAGCTAGATAATTCATTGATAGAGCAGATCCATTGCTGAGCAGCCAGGGGTCTGGGTTTGCTCTCAAAACAAACATGTGCTTGCATGGCAAATGACCCATACCTGGCTTCCTGCCTCCCTAGCCCACAACACAAAACCCATACCTGCACTCTGTGTAACTACCCCCCATAGTATAAGACCCTAACTTGTCATCCTGCAAGTATCCTCAACAGTAGGCTTAACATAAATTGTTATATAATATAATTTTTCATAGACTATCCTAGAGTCTAACCCCATATGAGCGATGCTTTTTCCACAGATAGTTAAGAAAATGAAGGCACAGTGATGAAAATTGATTTGCTCAGGATCAAACAATATATGAAGTGTGGAAGGTAGGGATTTGAGCACAGTTTTGCTGCTTCCACAGTTGCCAAGTCAGAAAACAGGGGGAGACTTCATTGTCTCCTATTCGATCTTCAATATTAGAGGCAAAATAAATGCTTTCGGCAAAGTTGTTATTCAATGGCTAACCTACTACACTGTTCAAGAAATCTGGTTTTCACAAGGGGGTAGCCTATAAATTGTCTGCATCCTGAGGTAAATACATCTGAGAAATAGACTAAGATTATAATTATAATGAAAATGGACTATAATTGTAATCTTACTCTCTACAATTCTGTATACTTTCAAACCACCGAGTCACATACAAAAGCAACCTCACAAAATATAAGAGAAGCAATTTCAACATATGTTCATAAAGCAAGGATGTATCACTTAGTCAGAAAAAAGAAAGGGGGTCAAGCCAGTTCCACAATCAGTGCAGTGGCATGCAGGTCAGAAATAGATCTCAACAACAGTCGAGCTGCTGACCTACCATCCAAGATGTGCTCTTCCATCTCATTTACCTTATTTTCCTTACTCATCAACCACTGGTGTCCTTCCCTTGCACCACATTCTCAATGCCCTCATGTTTCTTACAATTAACTTTCAGACATCTGTCCCCTTTTGCACCACCCTTTAACTATTAAATCAATCCCCTTCCCTTCATTTGCATGTACCTCCTTCCCTTGCCCACATTGCTCAATCTCCGATTCTGTGTGACTTTAATTGCCCATCATACCATGCCCATCTCTTGCCCCTCACCACCTTCTGTTGCCCAGGCTTACAGTTAGACAGCAGACCACTTTGATTTGCCTGTCAGTCTCTGCCCAACACAACAAGAAGCCATGAGCTTGCTGGTAATAGTAGCTATGGGGTTCTGCATTTGGATATTGCAGAGCGAAAGACGGCAAGGGGATGTGCCTTTTTTGTGCTCCCAAGTTGCACTTTTTTGGAAAGTCTGCCATTTTTCAACTCACAGAATCAGAGAGAACTGCAAGGAGAATACGCCTTTGACCTGGTGATGGAGAGGGAGCAAGAGCGGCCTATTATATGTATGTGTATTTTCAAATAAGGTGAAGTGTGTGAGTGTGTTTCAGTTTCTATGACTTAGTTAATGTGTTTGAGTACCCTTGTGACAGTATAAATAACAAGCAGAAGGATGTGTCCGTGTTGATGTGACTTTATCTATATGTCTGAATCTGGTGTTGATTTGCATGTGTGTCTTTTGTCGGTCAAATAAGAGAAGAGTGTTCTGCACAAGACAATGAAAAATTATCACAGACTTAGGGCATCATTCAGAGTTGGGTTGTAACAGTAAAATCAGTATATGGCAAATACTGTTTATTTTACTGTCCATCAAATTCAGGGTGTGATCAAATACTATCAGTGGTATTTCATGCATATAAACCACCTATTTTTACCTGTGCCTCAAACGTGGAGGTAAGAAATTCCATACTGTACCCAAATGTTCTTTTAAATCTTTATTTTTACTGTACAGAATGGAAGCACAGTTGCTTCCCTTCAATAGAGTGAAACATGTTTTCACAAACGCACATGTTGAGGAGGTAAAAAGGTGGGCATCTCTGATTGACTCTTCTCACTACCATGGCCATATAATGCATGAAAGAGCTGTAATTTTGTGCTTAAAGAAAATCACCAATAGTGATATGAGCCACCACTGTACATAATCCATTTCTCCCTTCTCATTGATGCAGAAAATGACTGAGGAAAATGTTAAAAGAACCTATTTATGTTACCACCATCAGATGTTCTATATTTGAAATATCAGGGGTGGTATTTCAGAAATACCACCTCTGTAGGGCATATTTTCAGAAAAGCCAGTGGCAAAGCTGGTAACTTTCCCAAACGGTATTAAAAACTTTGAATTACCCCTTTAGTTTGTGTCTTCTAATAATTAATACCTGATTATTTATTCTTTCTTGTGTGTTTTTCATCTGTGTCATGTATGTACCACAAACAATGCAACAGCCATTTCTATAACCACTAGACAAGTAGCATCCTGGGGTGCTATTCCTTTTTCATGAACACACTGGTGATCAAGAAATTCACCAGAACACAGGGGAAGCATTCATACAGAATCAAACCAAGATATAGACCCTTACTTCCTCTGCAAGTAGGAGTAGTGATAAACTGCTGTGTATTGTAACAGGCCAATGGTGTATGGGGAGCATTGGTGACAACATTACCATCAAAGACACAGAATCTGTTATTAAAATTCATACATTGCCACTGGGTGGTATGAACATGCCTCTGCAGCCTAGAATCCTCTCCCTCACACTCACTGTGGTGGCCAATGTGTGGGAGCCACTAGAGCATATCTACAACATTGCTGAAATCAAGATGAATGCCACGCCCCTTTTACACAAAATCTGAGTAGGCTTTGCATCACTCGGTTCGTTTAGGGCTGTGTAGATTCTGAAGGATTTCATCTTCGTCAAATTTTCTTTTACATTTTGGAGCTCTTGCCCACAGGACAACATCTAGCCAGCCTGGGGGGAAATTGCCCCACTGCCCACTTTCTAGTCTGCCCATGGCCTGAGTGAATGAGAGTGTTTATGTTGTCTGAATGTATGAATGCCTGGGTGAATTAGAGACTATTGTCCTCATTACGAGTCCGGCGGTAACCAAGGCGGTAAAACCGCCTGGTTACCGCCGGACTCGTATTACCATTCCCGGAATTACCGGGGCATTACAACCTATAGGACTCAATGGGAATGGGGATCATGGAAACACTGGCAGCATCTCGTAATGCTGCCAGTGTTTCCTCATCCGCTTGCAGGCGGGCGGTGTTAAACCCGCCAGGTCAAACCTGGCGGGAACATCACCTCCCGCCTGCAGGAATCGGGATCAGGCGGTCCGGAAACAACAGTGGCGGCGGGTTTACCGCCACCGTTATTTCCGGACCGCCTGATTTGTGATGAGGCCCTATATGTCTTGGATGTCTCGAGGGTTCAGGTCATCACCGTGAACCTTTCCTGTATAGTCAATCGGTTTCAGCAGGATGAATGCTGCTACCCGCTTTCTTTAGGACTTCAACCTGATATCACTGGTCAAGGTTCAAACATTTAAAAAAGACAACATTATAATTTTTGTCTAAATCTCCATCTTCCAGTTGGGGGAGTTTGTCTCTTGTTTCTAATAGGAGCATCTTAGTCTCCAAACACCCAATACTTAGCATTTACTTTTCTCTTTTGTTGGGGTATTCTAGTGGTTACCCACCCTGCATAGTGTCCCAAATTGCTCTCTTTACATTGGGCCTCATTACGAGTATGGAGGTAGCCATGCCGCTTTTAGTGGCATGGCTACCCACATACCGGGTACTGGGTCTGGGTTCCCGAAATAGGGAATTACCGGGCCAATGCGACTTTGGCAGGCTCGGTAATTCCCATTCCCGGGACCCGGACCCGGTACTTCCCCATTCCCATTTGAGCCCCCATAGGGCACAATGGGAATGGGGAGGATGCTAACAACGGGCCCGATAATGACGGGCCGTTGTTAGCATCCTGGTCTGCTAGCGGATCCAGCTAAGGACTCCTCGTTTTACCAGACGTCCTTAGCGAGATCCGCAATCAGTCCTCGTAATGAGGCGGTAGAGGGTTAACGGCGCCGGCAGCTCTACCGGCGCCGTTAACCCTCTACCGCCTGGGTCGTAATGAGGCCCATTGTCTGCGGGGACTTATCAGTTACATACAGTAAGAAAGCACATTAAGGATGCTAGTCATGTCAACTGCTGATCAACAACATTACAAATCATTGCGTTGCAACATCCCTCATGCTTCTAAGCATGTAAAATTAAAGATGTTATTATTGCCCCTTCAATGAACGCCTGTGTATCGACCATGAATGGGTGAAGGGCAGAGTGAGCCCTGCATGTTGCTGTCGCAGAGAGTTAAAAATAATATTTTTTAAAACAACTTTGTAACCCTCATATATGTCATTCAAAGGCAGAGCACTAACTGACACTGGCAGTGCTGGCGGTGGCCATTAGACCGAATGTAATAGCTACAAAACGGCGAGAGATTGCAATTCATTAATGCATTTAAAGTGGCAGCAAAAGTGAGCTATTAATGCGCATGCTCGTAATGAGCAGTGCTTTATGGGACCCAAAAATAAGCATTTAAACAATGTTAAGAAATGAGCCCACTTAGGCTTAGAGGATTCATCACAAAACGATGGTAAGCAGCACAGCAGGGGTACTAGTCCTATATGTTGCTCACCCGGGATCAACATGAAAAAGTGACACACATGGGGAACTTTGAGGATAGCGTCCCTCAGGTAGCGGCATGCCATCATTATTCACAGACAGAACTATTACAACATTAGCCAAGGCAGCCAGTACACTTCCCCGGTACACATAACAGAAGTCACAGTGCAAGCATCTTACAAACGTATCTTACATGCAAAATGTATGTGCAGCACAGGCAGGGCAGTGCAATTTTGCCTAGAATATTTGCACAGCCCACTCTGAAGTGCTCTTGAGAATTTCCTGCCAAATGCACATTATGTGTTCCACATGACGCAAACACATGTGCTCCTGTAGAAGAGCACTCCACGGTAGGAGACCTTTATGAACAGGTTGGAGTCCATTCTCACAAATCTGTCCTAAGCAATGGTTTCAATGGTTGAGCAATGCGTTGTGTTTCACTCTATTCAAATGCCTGCAGGGCAGTGCATTAAGGACCACTTCTGCCGTGGACTGCGAACACACATCTGCAACGTTCTGCCATCTGCAAACAAATACACGACAGGTCAAGACTCCAAAACTCTGACCCGAATTGCAGGTATATATATGTTTACCAATCTTCTCACCAACTCACTATTCGTGTGTCCTGGAGTCAGCTATTGATATGGGATTACTCGGAATGCTGCTCTCACTTCTCACATACAAACACTAACACGTTGCAGCTTGGATATAGCTCATGCTAATTAGTGAATGCAGTTAGCTGCTCTGGTCAGACAGCAAAATGATTCTTTCTGTTGAGGAGGAACCATGTAAATAGTTGGAACCCATGCATATTTTAACTTTGTTCATTTCAGTAAATTTCATCTGTTAACACTGCTTAAACGTCAGGTGCATTACTGTGTTATGTATGGATTAAGGGGAGAATAAGGTGCCACCCTTTGCCCCTGGGTGAATATCAGGAGCAGCTGGAGGCACTGTGCATTTGAATGTTAATGAGAGATGTAGGGAGATGAAAAAGAACGCTGATCATATCTGTGCATGTAATCCTCCTGTTGCCATTGTACAGATAGCATCTAGAAACCTGAAATGATATACACACGTAAGCCTTCCCCCTCCCTACTATAGACTAAGGGACCGGCTATTTCTAGCCACCTTGATTGGGCTTCAATGTAGGTTCAGGCAGTGCAAATGCCACAAATGACTCAAGGTCGACTGGGGACCCTCGAGCGTTAAACTGGCAGCAGTGAGTGGCTGCCCATTGTAAAAAAATAAACACCATGGAGACATCTACAGTGGATTACCCAAAGAGGAGACTTTGTGAGGACGTGCAAGGATAGCTCAGAAAGTTAATGCCTGTACCCACCTAAGAGATCTGTGTGCAGCCTGAAAGCCATACATCCAATAGCTAGGGGTGCGTGTCCGATCAGGGAAAAGGCCCTGTCAAGCTTTCCAGTGATAGCCACAATTCATTTCTACAACTATGACACTGACAGCGAAGATGAAAAGGATGAAGCTGAGTTCTATCTATAAGCATTAGCCAGGGCTAACACAGCCACATGGAGCAGAGCACAGAGCCTTCTAGAGCCATACACAGGGACCATATAGATCGAGAGAAAAGACTTCACGCAATGCAGCATTAGTATTAGTTGCCTTTGAGATATTCCTCCTGCATGGACAAAGCTATTGGACCTAAGAGTCTTCTAGCAGAAACAACTTTCTTAGTTCTCAGGATAGTCGTGCGTGTGCGGAGCCTTTTTATTTTACAGGAAACTGCTGAGTGACCGACTACTGCCAGACCTCATCAACTGAACATCTGCTCTCACCTGAAAGGAGGAACTTAAGTGTAACGGTTTATTGGGAAGCCATCCTCAACACAAAGATTTCCTTCCTTCCCCACTTAAAGTGTGATGCAAGAAACTGTTTAACAGATTCTTTTCTTCAGCCCTACTTCAGGCGCATATCATGCCCCTTGGATCCCTCCTCCTGAGCTAATGAGAAAAGAACCAGGCCAGTGTACAGGATATATTGGTATTTGTTTATATTAAAAGTAATAGAAATTAGCACGAAAATGTCAAACACTACTTTATCCATCGCACAACACAATCAACTTCTCTCAGCATAAATACATCATAAAAATGAGTTGAAAAAAACACAATCACAATTCTGCACTTTCTGCAAATGTCAGTTTGAGAAGTAATTACACTGATCAAGAACAAAAGCAATTATCATGTCGTGTTGTGCGATTTTGATTTTCCTGCAGGCTTAAAAGCTAGCAGTAGGATTTCAAGATTGGTTCAAATACATATGGCAATTATGATTTCACCCACACCGAGTTAGTGGTTTGTTTTTCAAACCCGCCTACTTTAATCTATGTTGGGGAAGTCGGACAGAAAAATTGGAATGATTTGAGGAATTTTGGACTCTAGACCCCACTCCATTGAAAGGCCTGCACTGGGGAAGCTGGATAAAAAGGTTGGACTGATTTAGGAACAAAGACACCACTCTTCCTTAAAGAAGTCGGCGTCAGCAGGACAAAAAGGATCACTCAAATAAATTATAGGCTATAGTTTCAGCGCACACTGGGAACTGAATTTTGTTAATTTTGAATGTTAACACAATTCATCCTGTAGTGTTCTGCCAAAGTGTCACGCCGCCCGTCCTGGGGTCTCCTTACCCGCTACGGCGCTCCCCGTCCTGGAGGCTGTATCCTCGTTTTCGGCTTCGGGGTCCGGGGGTGTCCTGGGTCCCGGGCGCTTCCGGGTCTCCTACGCGCACTACTTTGCGCATGCGCGGGCGCCCGCTCTCCGCTCTTCGCGCATGCGCAGTGCGCAGGATGCTCGATTCTGGGGGGTATGCGGCTCAAGCCTCGTTGTGGGGTGTCCGATGCCTGGGAGATGGCACGGCTTGCGTTGCAAGCCTCCCAGGTGCTGGCGGGCCTATTTAAGGAGCCCTGATCCTTTTCCAAACCGCGTCTCAACGCGGTTTGTTCGGATCGTGTCTTTGCTGCCTTGCGTTGTATCCCCGTTGCCTGTTGCCTTCCACCTTCCCTTGTTCTGCCTGGGGAACCCCTGCCTTCCACCTTCCCTTATTCTGCCTGGGGGACCCCTGCCTTCCACCTTCCCTTGTTCTGCCTGGGGGACCCCCTGTCTTCCACCATCTCCTGTCTCACTCCTTCTCCCTCCTTCCTTCCTGCTCCAGAGGTTCCGCTCGCCCTCCTTGGTTCTGGTCCCAACTCAGTCCTTCCTGTTTGCTATTCGCTCTGAGTCTACCCCCACAAGTTCCGTGTTCCCCTCCTTACCAGCCTGCTCTTCTTGCTTCCTTGTCTTCGTCCCTGGAGGGACCGTTCTGCTTCCAGTCCCCAGACCTGCCTTCCGTCGGAATCCCACTAAGGACCCCGGACCATCTACTCAGAGGCTCCCCCTGCCAGTGCTTGCACTGTCCTGACGCCACTCAATCAGGGGTGAGCCAACCCGTGGCGTTGGGAGCCGGCTCACCTCCAATCCGGTTCCATTTGGGCTGGTGTTGGGCTGGTTCCCCGCGCCATCAGTCACGTCTATCCGGATCATCTGACAGTCTGGCCTCATCACCAAGGAACCCAACCGGACGAACAGGTACGCAGCGTTCTCGTGACGCTATTTACAACAGATTGAGACGCCTGTCTTCTGACACCTCGGACTCTACGATGGAAGAGGATCCGGGTCTTCGTAACGAGCTTCAAGCGGTTCGTGCCGAGATGGCGGCACTCCGTCAGGAAAATGTAGCCTTATGCCAAATGGTGACACAGAACGTTGGTGCCATTCCACAACCTGAAGGTCCCATGGCTCACACAGCTCCCATCAAGTTCGATGGAGATCCCCGCCGTGTGGGTGAATTCTGTAATCATTGCCGCATACACTTTCTCTTCCATTCATCTCACTTTACCAATGACAAGGCCAAGATCGGATACATATTGGGCAACTTATCTGGTAACGCGCTTGCCTGGGCAACTCCTTTGGTCGTTACTAATAACCCAATCCTGAATGATTTTTTAGCCTTCGAGAAAGCATTCTTGGATGTGTTTCAATCCCCCAATCTGGCCTCAGCAGCGCAGAACCAACTGATGGATCTACAACAAGCCAATGCCGACATCATCTCTTACATCAGCCGTTTCCGTCAATTGGCAACTGACTCCTTATGGCCAGAGGTAACGCAAAAGACCTTGTTTCGCCGGGGATTAAGAGAGGAATACAAAGATGAATTGTTGCACATACCGGAACCTGATGATCTACAGAAACTTATTGAACAAGTTCTAAGGATAGACCAGAGGTTGACCGAGAGAAAAGGAGAGAGACGACGGTTTGAGAAGGGAAACCTCAGACCACTGACTTTTCCTACTGGGATATCAGCACCTTCGGATGCTACCCAAGAACCAATGCAACTGGGAGCTGTAAGGGGCCCATTATCGGAAGAGGAGAAGAAGCGCAGAAGAAGTCTGCGACTGTGTTTATATTGCGGAGGCGCTGGACATTTTCTGGGAACCTGCCCTCTACGTCCTATCAAGAAAGGGGGAAACTAGAAGACCTGTCGTCTAAGGGAAAGGCTACGACAGGTCCTTTCTTGCTTTCAGACCTTTCCAGCCCTGGGTTACAACTGCCCCCAATGCAGCCTGCCGTCTTGATGATTCTAGAGATCACTTTGAAGTGGCTTGATAAGACGATTGATGTCCATGGTCTATTAGATTGCGGGGCCTCCGGAAACTATATTGATGAGGCATTCGCCATCAACCTTGGTATGCCTTTATTTACCAGAAGAACGGTTATACCAGTAGAGGTCATCGATGGTACACCCTTAGCTTCCGGTCCCATTCGGTTGCATACCATCGGCATGCTGTTACAGGTCAAGGGGCATGAAGAAAGGATAGCCCTCGACGTCATCAAGTCACCATCGTATCCTGTGGTTTTGGGACTGCCTTGGCTTTTGCGACACAATCCTACAATCGATTGGGAGTCCCGTACTTTGAAATTTGTTTCTGCCTTTTGCCTCCGTGAATGTTGCTGCCACAACACCTCCTTGAAGTCTACAACCTTGATCCCTCTAGTCCCGGGAGAGGACTCATCTGCCTTATGTTCCCTGTCCCAGATTCCGAATGTTTACGCCGACCTTTGTACAGTGTTTTCGGAACCCGGTGAAATACCTCTTCCTCCTCATCGGACATTTGACTGTCCCATAGACCTGATCCCTGGTGCTGTGATTCCTCATGGGAAGTTATACTCTCTAACTCAGTCTGAAAAACAAGTACTCCGGGATTATCTGGATGATTGTTCTAAGAAGGGTTACATCGTACCCTCCAAATCCTCCGCCGGTTTTCCGTTGTTCTTTGTCAAAAAGAAAGAGGGGACCCTGCGGCCCTGTATCGATTACCGTCAATTGAATGACATAACACTCAAGGACAGGTACCCATTACCTTTGATTCGGAACATCATGGAGTCCTTACGTTCTGCCAATATCTTCACTAAGTTGGATCTCCGGGGAGCCTGTACGCCAAAGCCGAAAAATGCTCGTTTCACCAAAATAGCATGGAGTTCCTGGGATACGTAATCAGCAATGCAGGTATACACATGGATTCGGGCAAAGTGAAGGCTATTCAGAACTGGAAACAACCACATGATGTGAAGTCCCTTCAGCGGTTTTTGGGGTTCGCCAATTTTTATCGGCGCTTTATTCCAAAGTTTTCACAGGTCACGGCCCCATTGACACGTCTGACCAGTGTTAAGACACCTTTCCTTTGGGATCAAGAGGCATCGACAGCTTTTGAGTACTTGAAGACAGCGTTTAGTACAGCTCCTGTTTTGCGTCATCCTAACGATGAGATGCCATATGTCATCGAAGCAGATGCCTCCAACTTCGCTGTTGGAGCGGTCCTACTGCAAAAACATCCTGCATCTGGCGATGAACATCCTGTGGCCTATTACTCTCGGAAACTCACCTCTAGTGAGCTGAACTATGCAGTCATTGAAAAAGAACTTTTGGCCATCAAGACGGCGTTTGAAGAATGGAGAAATCATTTACTTGGTGGTCGTTTCCCTGTAGAAGTTCGTACCGACCATCGCAACTTGCAGTTCCTACGAACACTGCAGTGTCGCACTGCTCGCCAAGCCCGATGGGCCTTCTTCTTCTCTCACTTTGATTTTAAAATCACATACATTCCTAGCTCCCAGAACCAGAAGGCAGATGCCTTATCTCGATCCTTGGACAAGGAAGAAGTGGGAGCCGGTTTGGACACGCCTATGATATCGCCCAAACACTTTCTACTAACCTTAGCTCCGCATCTCCAGAAGATCATTCAAGAGACCTTGAGGGATCCGGAACGTGTCGATCTGCTGAAGAAACCCCAGATCTGCGAACACGACGGTTTTTTGTTCTTCCTGAACCGATTATACATACCTTCGGCTGCCCTTCGCTTGGACATTCTCCATGGTTTTCACGATTCTCAAGTAGCTGGTCATCGTGGTATCAAGGCTACCCAGGAGTTGATCTCCAGACAATTCTGGTGGCCTGGATGGGCCAAAGAAGTAAAGTCATATGTGGAAAGTTGTCCTATCTGTGCTCAGACGAAGACACCCAGAAGAAAGCCTTTGGGACTACTTAAGCCTACTGAAACTCCTCCCTACCCTTGGCATACTATCGCCACCGACTTCATTGTTGAGCTTCCGCCCTCTGCAGATCACACTTGTGTCATGGTGGTCGTGGATTGTTTCACTAAATATGCACATTTCATTCCCTTCATAAAGATCCCAACTTCCTCCCAGATGGCTTTGGCATTTCTACACAACATTTATCGGTTACATGGACTCCCTGAGAAGATCATCTCTGATCGTGGTTCACAATTCCTTTCTTCTTTCTGGCGTCAGTTGTGTAGTCATCTAGGTATCCACAGAGCCTTGAGCTCAGGCTATCACCCGCACACCAACGGTCAGACCGAAAGGACGAATCAAACCCTGGAGCAATACTTACGTTGCTATGCCAATGCCACTCAGTCAAACTGGCTAAAGTACCTGGACTTGGCGGAAGTTTCCTATAACAATGCGGCCCATGCTGCCACCGGCATCAGTCCTTTTTTTGTTCAGCTGGACAACATCCCAAGCTGGTTCATTTCTCACCTGTGGTGCCCAGCTCTGTTCCGTCTGCGGATCACTTGGTCTTCAATATACAGAAACAACATGTCCTGGCCCGGAGAACCCTTACGGAGACACGTGAGCGCATGAAGGAGCAGGCTGATAGGGGCCGAACCACGGAACCCGATCTCCAGGTGGGCGATCTGGTTTGGTTGTCTTCCAAAAATCTACCTATTCGTAATCTACCCACTAAATTGGCACCCCGGTTCTATGGGCCTTTCAAGATTGCCAAGCGTTTGTCCTCAGTGGCTTTTCGATTGGTGCTGCCCCGCACTTGGAGGATACACCCTGTCTTCCATGTCTCCCTTTTGAAGCCCTATGTGAAGGATGTCTTTCGACGCTCGGGTCCTCGGCCCTCCTCTGTTCTGGTACGGGGGGTTCCTGAGTTTGAGGTTCAGGAGATCTGTGATTCACGGATTCGTCGGGGTGTGCTCCAATTCTTGATCGATTGGAAGGATTATCCCGCTTGTGATCGCACTTGGGAGCCGCACTATAATGTGCACGCTCCCCGGCTTATTCGTGAATACTTTCTTCATTTTCCCTGGAAGCCTGGGGCCCCGGGCCTTTCTGGGAGGGGGCATAGTGTCACGCCGCCCGTCCTGGGGTCTCCTTACCCGCTACGGCGCTCCCCGTCCTGGAGGCTGTATCCTCGTTTTCGGCTTCGGGGTCCGGGGGTGTCCTGGGTCCCGGGCGCTTCCGGGTCTCCTACGCGCACTACTTTGTGCATGCGCGGGCGCCCGCTCTCCGCTCTTCGCGCATGCGCAGTGCGCAGGATGCTCGATTCTGGAGGGTATGCGGCTCAAGCCTCGTTGTGGGGTGTCCGATGCCTGGGAGATGGCACGGCTTGCATTGCAAGCCTCCCAGGTGCTGGCGGGCCTATTTAAGGAGCCCTGATCCTTTTCCAAACCGCGTCTCAACGCGGTTTGTTCGGATCGTGTCTTTGCTGCCTTGCGTTGTATCCCCGTTGCCTGTTGCCTTCCACCTTCCCTTGTTCTGCCTGGGGAACCCCTGCCTTCCACCTTCCCTTGTTCTGCCTGGGGGACCCCTGCCTTCCACCTTCCCTTGTTCTGCCTGGGGGACCCCCTGTCTTCCACCATCTCCTGTCTCACTCCTTCTCCCTCCTTCCTTCCTGCTCCAGAGGTTCCGCTCGCCCTCCTTGGTTCTGGTCCCAACTCAGTCCTTCCTGTTTGCTATTCGCTCTGAGTCTACCCCCACATGTTCCGTGCTCCCCTCCTTACCAGCCTGCTCTTCTTGCTTCCTTGTCTTCGTCCCTGGAGGGACCGTTCTGCTTCCAGTCCCCGGACCTGCCTTCCGTCGGAATCCCACTAAGGACCCCGGACCATCTACTCAGAGGCTCCCCCTGCCAGTGCTTGCACTGTCCTGACGCCACTCAATCAGGGGTGAGCCAACCCGTGGCGTTGGGAGCCGGCTCACCTCCAATCCGGTTCCATTTGGGCTGGTGTTGGGCTGGTTCCCCGCGCCATCAGTCACGTCTATCCGGATCATCTGACAGTCTGGCCTCATCACCAAGGAACCCAACCGGACGAACAGGTACGCAGCGTTCTCGTGACGCTATTTACAACACAAAGGGGAAATTAATTAAATTAGTATTTTTTGTTAAATAGGCTAAGGATCTATCAGTTTTGCCCCCCGGCCCCGTCCACTATAAAGAAAAAGGATTTAAGGCAAGCAGACTACTTCACCCTTTTGGTTTCCCAGGGCTCAGCTGAACCTACATAGAAAGCCCCTGTTTAATGTTCAGGAAAGCCAGCTGCAACTCAGGACACTCTGGAAAGATAGGGTAGGTGTCTGGCCACTCCACTCTCAAAGATGGCCTCCCGCTCTCCACTATAGGACCAAGTCAGCTGTGAGGCCTTCCTAGAAATAGACAGCTCCACCCAGATGCACTCTCAAAAATCTCCTTTGGGGTTTCCTTACAACTGGAAGATGGTAAGTTTCAGCAGCCTACCTGATGGTCTGTCTCTTTTGTGTCCTTTTGTGTGTGTGTCTGTGTCTCTCTCCTCCTAGTCCAGTCCCCTTTATATAGCAGCAATGACAACACCAATTTACAATCTTGTGGAAGTACCCTGCAAAATTCCCGCAGCTAGGATTGGACAGTTACCATTCTCTCTCCTCCCTTACCCTGCCGCCAAGTCAGGATTGGTGTAGGGGTCTGGAGCAACATATGGCAATTTCCATTTGTAATCGTCATTTCATAATTGCCATAATAAACATATTTTTTGATTCAGCTAATCTTGGAGAATTAGATAAGCTGACCACCAAGTCCGTACAAAGTAGCATGGCCATGTGGCATGTATCTGCCTTTTCCATAAAAAGCAAAACAGTTATGACTATGTAAATTATTACTCATAACCCTAATTCTATTCTCCACATGCTCACCAACTATCACATTTGGAACATGTTCAGATCTGCCAGAGCATATCTTAGATAGCCTTTATAGTTCCATGAGTCACAGGTCGATGAATTGTATATCTCCCAAATCGCCTGGAACTAACCTACAAAATGGTACATAGATTAAATCAATCTGCCTTATGGTTGCTGAGAAATAAAGTCCTAAATGATAATAGTCCGTTTAAACTAATTGTGAATCTTCATGTGGCCTTCAACTCTGCAGCCTGACTACTATGGGGTCTTATTTTATAACCAGCAGAGGGTTTCAGGGGTATCATTCCCCCAGACATTCCCAATGGCAGCCACCATTTATTTTTCCCTGTTGCAATCACCATGGGAGGAGCACCCATTCACATAACCCATTCACATAAACTGGGGGTATCATAGACCTAGTGTGATGAAGTTAAGTACACCTGCCTGTTGTTGTTGGTCATTAGACTTTCGTGCATGAGGCAGTTTTCTTGAGCGCAATCGTGCAAGTCCGCCAACCCTTGCGCTAGAGGATTCTTCTTGTTTTGCCCATATCTGACCTCCATAGGAAAGCCTTCCATGGACAGAATCCAGGAAGTAATTCTGGTATTACTAACGTTCCCCACTCAGATTCTGTCACTTTGTAGATGTTGCAAGGGTTGGTGAGGAGTCTCGACAATGATGTGCTCCCCATGTATGAATGGGCAGCCATTTTTCAGCGCCGTCATTGAATTTTTCCTCCACAGAAGACCAAGTCTTACTCGCGTATGAGATGACTTTGTTGACCTCATCATGCTTTTGGTACAATACTGCTGTTAGGCAAATATCTGAGAACCCCGTCTCCAAGAAGAACTCCTTGTTCTTTATTGGGTAAGTCAAAGAAGGAGCCTGGGAAATACTTTTTTCAGGTGTTTAACTGGCTCAGATTGTTCTGGACCCCACACCCACTTGACTCCGGCCTTTAATAAATGGACCAAGGGTCAAATGACCTTCTCATAGTCTTCAATGAACTTCTAACTATAATAGGTGAGTCTAAGGAGGCTTCTTAATCCTCACAGAGTGGTAGCAACTTTTAATTTCAATAAGGCTTCCACCTTCTTCACCTGAGATCAAGACCGTAAGGTGTGATCTCATTCCCCAAGAAGTTCACTCGGTTCTTACACCACTGTGCCTTCTGAAAGGACAGTTTTGCTCTGGGTTTCTGCAATTGTGTTAAAATATAGCAGAGTTCTGCTATATGCAAATCCACAGTTGAGCTCTTGATCAAAACATCAACCACGTAGGACAGGTTTCCCTTTTCGCCCAAATCTGGCATAGCCTTATGTAGGAAGATGTTGATGCCGGAGTTTATGTATCCAAAGGGGGTTTGGTCCACGTGTACTGCTTCCCCTCGAAGGTAAAGGCAAGCTTGTACTGGTCTTCCATACTCACGGGTACTGTCCACTAACCGTTGGTCAGGTCAATGGCGGTGTACACATTTGACCCTTGGATCTGACCCAGTCCTTGATCAATGTAGGCAAGGGGCCATCTGGACATGTGGACCCGTTTGTTCAACTCCTTCAGGTTACTGCACATAGTCTCCATTGGCCCTTTGGTTTGAGATGTAACCGGTATTGTTTCACAAATACTGGAGCCATCTCGGGGTCCGTGGGAATGGTGGTTGAATGAATGGGTGTGCATCCACTGTCTTATGAGTCATATGAGTCCACTGAGAAGTGATCTTGAAATTCCAGGAAAGCCTGTTTTTGCTTTTGTCTTTGCTCCTCAGTCTCACAGGCATCAGCAAGATTGATACTTTCCTCAACCATCTGCTTGAAACCTGGAAAGACCTTGGGCTGAGCAATTTCAGTCCTATCCTCCAGTTGGGTGGATAGATCTCTTTTGATGGGGTTTTATGAACTTAAAGGACTATATTAAGCTAGAGTACAGCTCCACATCTACCCCGCCAGGTCCCGATACATGAAGGTCACTCCTGGATGAGGGTCGGCATAGGTATTAGGCTGATGTTTAATTATAAAAACAGATCTCCAATCATAAATAACAGATCCATTGTTAGCACAAATGTGTGGTGCCCCACCAATGGTCCTTGCCTCAATGTAACCAGCACCTAGATACCTGAGGGTTTGTGCGCTGTAAAAAATGCAAAATAAATTAATAAATGAACCTTGTCTGTGCGAGATGAGTAAATCACAGATTTAAAAAAAAAACTTTAAAAAGGGTGACTTTGTTTATCCATTCGTAACGACAAACATAAGCATAAGAACCTCATAGTGAGTACTAACTTATAGAATAGGTCTGGAAGTACAACATGGCCGACTGCTTTTCACATAAAACCAGGGCAGTTGAGACGTGAGAAAGCAATAACGGACACAGATAGAGAAGAGGTTCCCCAACCTTTTGTTTAACTTACGGCACGGGCGACACGGGAAAGAGGAAACCAGCATCGAAGCACTGAGCACAAGTAAGCATAGTATTTACCATGATGTTTGGCTATAAAACAGGATCACCCGGCTTGAGTGTGTATCTGTAGAATGGTAACCCAATAGCATCCAAGTACTACATCTCGTCACTTAGTGTGCATAAGTAGCCCCGACTTTACACTGTGATGTTATGCACAGCTCAGGGCCATCTGGCTCGTGTGTGTATCTGTAGAATGGCAACGTAATAGCATCAAAGTACTACATCTCTCAACATAGTGTGCATAAGTAGACTATAGGGGCCTTTACCAACCCCCGCCCTTTGGGTTCCTGATACATTAATAACATATTAAGTACACTAATTGGAGGACAATAGGGTGAGGCATCGGTCCTGGGGTTCTAACAAAACAAGGATATTGAGGTAAAACTGCCCTTTACACAGGCATTTAACCACAATGCATTTCCCCAACTAGATTCCGTTTGAATGGGAACATCGATCAACAAGAATGCCATTCACAGAAGTATAAAGTAAGAAGGACTGTACTACGGAAAAGGAAACTAAGGTTAGTACTGATAAAGAGACCGCAAATCATTAAACGCGAGACTTAATCCCATGTGTAGGGCTATAAATTACCAACATATTACTGTTGCAGCTGGTCCACTAAACCCCCCACTTGCCGGATTACAAAGCAATCTCGAATATGAAGCTATAATCAATAGCCCACCCTCCCCGTTTGTGAAATAAGTCAAGGTCAGTATAAGCATGGACCTAGATAAACCTCCCTCACTAGATGTATATGTGTATTTGTGTTCCACAGACTAAAGAAAACAAGACAAAAGGGGGAGCCTGCGATCGAAAGTTGGCATCACAAATAAACATCTGTCCTGGTGAAGGCCTAATTTGACATAATGTAAGAGGAACGCCAAGAAGAGGCGGATCCCAAATCTGTGGGCTGAAACACCTTGTGTCAACTACTATATTTTGCGTAAGTGTACCATCTAAGTAGTGGAATATTTAAATAACAACCTAACCACAGCGAAAAACACACAGAAATCAATATTGAGATAATAAAATGATGCCAAATTGAACAATAATACCCAGATATACCAAATAGGTCTGTTTGTTTGGTCATATCTGTAAAAATAGAACATGTTTTTAAATAAGTCTGTTGCTCTGCATATAGAGCACTTTCTTTGTAGTAACCCACTTTCTACGAGATTGAGCCTGTACTAATGCACTCTGAGGATAAGAAACAAACCATGTGTTAACTTATTCTTCAGTCCATGTTAAAATCTCGTTTTATGAATTGTTTGCAAATTAATTTTGTACACCACTATAGATAGTGGTTATTTTGCTGTTGATGTCTGTTCGAGCAAATGTTTTAAACAAATGTTTTTTTAAGTCTGTTTAAGTAAATAATATTATGTAATATATGTCATTTGAATGATTTGATTTTATTAAGGTTTAGAAGTAGAAGTTGTTTTCAGTATCTGTTTGTTAACTGCACAATTTCCAGACTTGGCCACGTGGTCTGCACACAAGAGAGGGAGGGTAGCCTAGAACCGGGCACCTCTGTTCTCTTAAAAATACGATCTTAAAGGAAACAATTTACAATGTAAGTACAATTAAATATTTTACTTTTTAAATAGTTTATTTTGCCCAGAATAAACACTACTTTGTCTCTCAAAATGTCTTTCCTTCTTGGAAAAAACTTGTGCTCAGATTAAAAGCAATGATCTATTTTTCTGTGAACAGCAAAGCAATGTTTAATGTTGCACAAACACTTATAATTAATAGAAAATACAAGAAAGCAAATAATTTGTTGACCCTTCAGACCAGGCCTCTGATTCCTTACAAGATCTGCCAGAACCCCACCATCCACAGAGCGTATACGTGCCCCACTCACATCCCTCCATATGAACAATCTCTCCTCAATGTGATAAGAACCTTTCAGCAGGACACATACAATGACAATGGGCCTCATTATAAGTTTGCCAGTTCGAAAACAACGGTGCCAGTAAGCCTACAGGCACCGTTGTTTCCAGACCGGCAAACTACAAGTCTGCCTGCCGGAGCCACTGTGCCCGACAGGTCTGACCCTGCCGGGCGCAGTGGCCACGGTAGGCAGACTTGTCACTGGAGCACCGGCACCGTGGTTAACGGTGCCGGTGCTCCCTTGTCCCCATTCCCATAGAGTTCAATAGGACACATGAAGTTGCCGGCGCCTGACTTCCTGGCAGACGGACTTGGAATAGCCCAGTGGCACAGGCAAGTCAGGTGCCGGTAATTCATTCCGAGTCCGGCGGCAACCCGCTATTAGCACCGGCATGGTTACCGCCGGATATGGAATGAGGCCCAATGTATGTTTCCAAACACCAGACTGACACTCACCTCGAGGGATGCCTTCGTTGTTGCTTACCATAAAAAAGACAGAACCTTCTCTTCCTTCACAATGTTTGTATTTTCTATGGACTGACTACTGGCAGTTGTAGCTGTGGTGCTCTAGCAAACACACACACACACATGACAGCACAACTCTCACCACAGAGAGCGAGACAGAGGTAGACAATGTCAGAGAGACAGAACAAGAAAGATGACTCATATAGAGGCAGAGGTCCAGATCAGCATATGATATGCTGTGAACAGCTAGTAATACACTCTATTGCTACATTACGCTAAGTGAACCATTGTGGTACAGCCCTTTCCCTTGGTTTGCTTCTGCCATAAACTTTGAATGACAGGCAACCTGGAAATTGTTGAGAGTGTTGTTTTTCGCTTCCACTGAAATTCTTCCCAGGTAAAGTGATTGCCTCTGATTAAAATCCAGCAATTACATTGCACAGCTTTAACTGTAAGGTCTACCAGCATGATGTGTATTATAAGAAGGATAGATATGCTAACACAATCTCTGCTCGCCTTTGTTACCGGAATGTTCCACACTTTGGTTATATCTTCCACAACATGAACTTGAAGCATTCATAGCAAATCTCTTCCATAACCACACCTTTTGAAAATCAAACAAAATGCACTTGAGCACCAATACCAGATTATTTAGCAGTGTTTTCAACAAACAAATTGAGACCTGCTTGTTTTGGGGTCAGAGTAGGCAGTTTATTGAACTATTTTCCTTAAAGCTGTTTCAACCCTACCTGTGGTGAGACATATCACACTCATTGTGACACTTCAGTGCCCTTACGTGACAACATGGGATCCAAACACTACAGCTTAGTTTTTGGATATTAAAGGCTACTAAAGTTATCAGGTATATCACTCTGATCTAAGTTTATGGGAAGCATTACGTAACCAGTATCTGAAGCAAGACTTAAGTTGCAATCTATTTCAGCCCTTCAATGTCCCCTGACAAGTGACAGCGGTATCATCACTCCCCTATGACCATCTTCCCAGTCCGGACTTGCTCTTAATATTATAAATGATGTATATTCTGAAAACACTGCCTTCCATATTGCTACTAATCAACTGTGCTCCCAACCATCAATGACACTAGCTCCTTCCACCCCCACCAGTTCCTTGTAATATTCTAATTATGATTGTTAACCATATGCCTGATGTAATGGGTTTCCTGAGGAATTTCTCGGTTCCCTCTCTCAAATATAAGCAACTACATAAGTCCCACATGGGTGCATGCCTTTACTGGTGTGAACATGTTCGTCCTGATGAAGGACATTGTCAATGGAGAGAGTTCAATGAATTTACTCTAGTGTGACCGAAACACACTGCGTCAACATTTTTAAAAATGTGTGGTTGTTGTTGGTTATTCCCACACATTGGAAAAAGTATTGTTTTTTAAGCGTACCGTCTCAAGGTGATGGTTGTTAACGTTGTACATTGTCTGGCGCTAATGATTAAATGTGTTTTGTGCCTAGAGTACCATAATTGTCCCATGTGTTATAAATGAATGTATATATGTAGTGAGGTAGCCTTTTTCCATTCATTTAAGCAATAAATCCCGAGCTGGCCAGCCATTACCACGACAATTACAGGCCCATAGTTACAGGCCTGAGTGAAGCAAGGGCCTTAAAGAAGCCCTGGGGCATCACTGTATGTGACAATGGCCCCCCAGCTCTGGGTTTATTGCTATTAGTACTCTGGCATATAGTACCCGGATACTAATAGTTTGTAAGTGGTGAAACCGTTCTCAACTTACAAAAAAGAAAAAGATGTTTGTCATGGATCCGGGAGAAGGGACTATAGATAGTCCCTTCTCTGTTTCCATGGTGGCTTTGCAGACGTCAGAGCTGAACAGGGAACAATACCATCGAACAAAGAAGCATAAGGTAACTGGGCAGGGGTTGCCTTACTGTGTGGAAAAGGGGAGTAGGGTTGGGGGATAGGACACAGGAATGCAGTGAAGAGCACTTACCTCCAAAATCTGGCAAGGGAAGATGACGGTCTCCCACTCCGAGTTTGCTCAGAGTGGGGGCTTTATTGTGTGGTAAAACCCCCACTCAAAATTTCCTCATTGACTAGGAGGCCACCGCCCCCCACCCCTCCGGGGTAATAATATACAATAATAATGAGTCTACATATTTTTGATATACACACCCTCATTGACTTATCCATTTTATACATTCTCATTGATTTGGACTAAAGGTAGGAAGGCGAGTCTCCGCTTTGAAAGATTCCAACTCGTGGCCAATGGTGTGTGTGTTGGGGATAATTTCCTGAAGAGTCAGAGTTGAGTAACCAGGATCCCCAATCATTTAATATAATAAATAAGTCCCTGCCGAAATAAAATATAAAGGAACAACCATAGAATTGGAAACTGGATACAAGTGATTTCATGAGACAAATTAACCCAGAAGAGGACCTACTGAAGATTATGGTGACCCACAAATTTAGCAAATGATGTAGGGAAATCATAGTTTTTAAATCCACATTTTGTAAATTCAATATAATAGATTGAGAGTCCAATTACTGAGGCAAGAAAGTAGGTCAAGAGGGAATTTGGGCACCGGGGTGCGGGGGGGGAACTGTTAAGTGATGGCAACCACGTCAAGGTATCGAGCAGATCCTTCAGGGCCTCTTCCCCATTACCAATCTTATATGTAAAGCCACTGAGAACCACCATGACACGTGAAAACACAAACATAGGTCAGGGGGAGCCTGAGGGCCTGCGGTTCACAGACCATGATAGCGATCCTGGCTCTAGGCTTTTGGCAGCATCGGGAACATAGATGCAAGCATGGATTGCGATCCACACTGTGACTGCACTTGCGAGTTTAGCTGTGGTTCACCATTGACATTGAGAAGGTGATATCGAGAATGTGCCACAGCCACGACAAAAAGGAGTTGAGAGAAGTATACCCAGGGAAGGCACCATGGTGGAGTCAGTTAGCCCCCATGACTGGGCAGTCTAAATCCCTGAATGGTGGACCACTTTTTGCACACATTAGTAGATGCACCTACAGATGGGGTGGGGCATATGGCGCTCTCTTAATTCCATGATGGGGTTAGTCAGTGTTCACTGGTGTTTCCGCTGAAGCCCTGAGATCCCCAATGAATGCTGAGCAGCAGGTAGCGGAACCAGTGGTACCTGCGTTGGGGTGCAGCTAAGAGATAAGCCCTAGGAATGGGGAGAGCCTTGTCAACCTGAGTCCAGAGTTTGGTAGGGCCACTGTTGAAAGACCCAGCAGGAGAGAATGAAATGCCTTGATCCCTATACACCTGGAAAGATGTTATCAACCCAAGACTTTTGAACACCCGTCTGTTCCATTGTGTGAAATAGGATAGCATGGTTGGCTGTGTCAAAGACCACAGAGTTGTGCAACGGGACCAAGGTCCAACAGCACCTGAATAAACTTCAGACCAAGATTGATCCAAAATGGCCAAGTCCATCCTGTGTATCTCTTGCACACCTGTTTGGGGCATGGGAGATGACTTTGAGCAACATTTTGAAGTTTATCCTTTATAAATTGTTTTGCTAGCTTGGCCAAGTAGGGATAGCGATATTGGTATGCTATTAATATACGCTCACAGGCAAACACAAACACACATCTACGAACACAAACTCTCTCTCTCTCTCTGTCTCTACTCTGGAGCTTTCCACTGCCCTTTTCTAGCAATCCAGGAGAGTATGGATCCAAGTCAACAGCGGTGAAGGCCGATTTCATGGCACAATGACCAGAGGCTTGGGCCATACCCATGTGTCCTCAACAAGTGGACAAATACAAATCTTGCCCGACACTCAAAGAAGAAAACATGCCAAACTTAATTTAGTACCTGTAGTCCCTTGGGCTACTTTCACTTGTTTGCAATTGAACCAATGGTAGATTAAGGGGTGTGCTTCAGTATGCAGGGGACCACTATCCTTTTGAATCTCAAAATCTCAGTGTACACAAGAACTCTCCTCTTAGGGAAATTAGAGGGTATCACAGAAAACCATGCATCACTGCTCACAACCACCCCTCCCAGATCCTGTTTTGCATGATGCAACACAAATCTTTTTTGAGAGAGGGAAGGAGAGAGAGAAAAAAAGAAAAATGTAAATGTGAAAGAACGGGGCAGAGAAAAAAATTGAGAAAACAAAATCCAGGGAAGGTGACAAAGAGACTGTCTGAGAGACCAAGAAAATAACACAGATATACAAAGAGAAGAACAGAGAACTGTCTGCAGAGGCCGAGTGTAGAGGGGGGACGAAAGCGGGACGTGAGGCTACAGTGTAACCTTTCAAAGGAATTCATGGCCCTTCCCCTTTCCTCTTCCAACAGAGGTGTGTCTTTTCTCTTTTTACCCTCTGCCCTCAAGGTCTCTCCCTATGGGCAACATCTGCAGATCACTCTGATTGTGGTGCACCTTCTCCAAGCATGTAACATGCAATATTTCAATTGCTCCACCCTCCCCCCAACCAGTCCCTCTTCTACTGCAGTTTACACAAGTATAGGACATCATTAGAAATATAGAAGCAACCCAGAGCAGATTCCTGAATGGCAGAAAGAGCAGGTGACTATTGGGAAGTGTGTGATAATGTGCAGTCAAAGGGAGGACACCCTAACCAGTCATGGCTTCGGGTTCCCACAGCCCAATAAGGCAACACTTACACAGTCTCAAGGGGACCTGTCACAAGTCTTACACCTCAATGGTTCACAGTCTGTTCATAGCACCCTTCTAAACCCAACTGAACCTGCTAGTCAGGACATTTATACTGCACCATGTACTGACTGAGAATTCATCCACACCCGCTCTGGAGACACATTACGCCAAAAGCTCTGCAAGCTCTACATAAACATACTTGGCATATATCGGACTCTTATTCCAGCGGTCTAGCAGAAAAGATGCTTATATACATGTATTAACCCCACCCAGTATGTCTTCCACCATTTCCCCCACTTTTCTATCCTCGCTTAGCACCCTGGATGGGGACGCCAGCCAATCAGGGATCTCGGAATGCGGGGTGAGCCTGCTACGCTCGGGCCCTTAACTTGGGCAGCGGGGCCGTTACCTACAGGGTGGACCCGCCACTTCGGGGCACATCGCCTCAATGTTTTCATGATTATCATTTCTTACAGCCGATTAAGATCTGGCTACCCCGGATGATGTCATAATACACCACTGCATGGAAGAGCCTAGGCACGCTGAAAGTGCTTTGTTGGTGATTTAGCGAAGCATAAAAGCATATCAACATAGCATATAGGAAAAACGCATCCCTGATTCTGATACCAGTCTCTGGGCCGATACTCACTTTGGCTCTGCAGAGACTGCACTTTCAGACAATGATACAGTGCTGCACCGTCATCCCAGTGACTTCTGTGCACTATACAAACAGCCTTCGCCACAACATTGACAGTGAGGGCCAGTATCTGCACAGCATTAGCAATAACAGATGTTACTACTAATGGAACTAATGTTAAGGCTGCGTAAGGATAAAAGGCAGAGTGTAAGGATAAAGGAAGACATGTCCCGGCTCGAAATCCAGCATGCACTTGCAGAAGGCACACAGATCTCTCGAGATTTACGTGTTTGGGTGCCAGCCCCCGGAAGATCTGCCCACTTAATTGATAGAAGCACAGGTGTTCTCTTCGTCTGCACAAAAGCGGATAAATGCAAAGTAAGTGTGATTGTGCACATTATAAAGCTCGCCAAAGCAAGCAATGAGGACAAAGCACTGGCTGTTGGGGGTCGCCGGCCATGTCCATCCGGCAGGCGCCCCCGGGGTGCTGCTTCCTCACAGCACCAAACAGGCCCAGCGCCTGTGGGAGCTTGGGGCCTGCCATGTCCATCCGGCAGGCCCTGTGGCACTATGTGACACCAGCGCCATCGCGGTGGGGGCACAGCCTGCCAGTCTCCTGACCATGCGGACCTAGGCCACCGTCCCGGCAAGGGGGTCCCATGGCAACAGGACCTGCAGGCCTGTGCCTCCACGTGTAGGCCTGCAGTCTACATCAGTAATGAGACACAGACTCAGACCAACCTCTTATGGAGTCTGCAGCCGTTCTGTCTCACGTGCCTGCAGGGGCTCCTTTTATTAGCTTGGGCCATGACGCAGTCATGGCCCATCTTAAAAGGGCGATACACACACAGAGAAACACATCCCCTAAAAGGGGCAACGCACACACGAGGGTCCCACCTCACACTCCTCCTTTTTCATAATAAACAACAAACAGTGCTGAAACATACAGGCATCCCGCCTGGTACACAACAATAACATGCCAGTTGGTTGAGAGCTTGTGGGGTAGGCAACTAATACGATATGCCCCAGCCACGTCATGGTGCTCCCACAAGGAAGGACCTAACATATCAGCCCAGTTCCAAACACACTCAACAGATGACATTCGGTGCAGTTGAGCCGCCAGAGGAGTACAGGCAGTTCCACCACAGTTTGCAAAGACCCTTTATTAACCTGGGGCTCGGAACGATGACTCATGCAAACAAACGCCATGGGTGGCGGCCCGCATTACATGCACACCCCGCGACTGCGGGATCATAGCCTCACCCGAGACCACTTAAAACATGTAGTTACTATGCAGGTTCACAGCATCAAGACACAAGATTACTGAGTCCCTTTTTTTTTGTTTTTAAGCAATCGCGGGGCAGCAGGGAACCAGTCCATCTCCCACCAGCGTCCACCCAGGAGTCACTTCCCGAGTCAAGATCCCTTGATGATATAGTTCACAGCCGGCAAAGCCGCACCTAGCGGGTACCAGGGGCCACATCGGCTTAGTTACTCGATGTTCAGAGCCGAGTAGTGAGACGCCGGTCACAGGGCATCGTGGCTGCTCCATGTGCTGTCGACAGGTCACGGTGTCATTGATCGAGCACAGGGTGACATGGGATCACTCACCCATTTTTGTTGACGATGCTCCCCCAATCTGGCACATCTTTCTCCTCCCGGGGCACAAAGGGGCGCACAAGCATTCCTGATGAGCTGCAACCCATTTCTCGACTGACGCACTGATTCTTGGTTTTAGGGCCCAAGGCTGCCTGGTCAATTGGCCACATCCAAGGTGTCGACTGAACTCAGGGGTCCGGCAGGTATCTCCCCCAAGTCCCATTGAGCTTGTCCCTTCTATGGCATCGCGTGCCCGGTGTCATTAGTGCCAGGCGGTTTGGGCGACCACCAGGGCCGGCAGTAAGGCCTGTGTGCCGATGGGGGCCGTGCCAGGAGGGGCCCGATTCTGTGGTGGTAGGCCTTCTCTTTGCTGTTACAGAACACCAGCCCTTGGCTGACTGATAACACCGGGCCGGATTGGCGTCCCCAGTGCGTGGCGGGCGTCACCCCCTCGGATCACCTGGCCGTGCCCAGCACTGCCTCCTTGGCGTTGGGGCCACGCACTTTATTCAGCCCTGCGCAGGCAGCACCACTTGCTCACCCGTTTTGGTGGGGTGGGCATCACATAGAGTGCAAAAGTGCTGATGGCTGTGAACCTTGAGAGGAATGAGGGCGAGGGTCCCATGTCGGCCGCGGTGATCCCGTTGTCGGTGCCGGGTCACTGCCATACCACAGCTTCAGAGGGCAGTCTTTGGTGTGCAGAGTCATTGTCCATCGCGTGCAGCATGGTGGGCAGTGTACTGGTAATGATGTGTAGATGCGCAGAGTGCAGTGCGCTCCGGTACCCTGGTCTTGGAGTTGTGATATGGTGCATTGACTCTGCACTGTGGCATGTGTTGACGTGGAATAGGTGGTTGCTTATATCCCTTGGATGGATCGGATTCATCCCAACCTGCCCTCCCTGTTGGTGCCTGTGGATCACACTTGCTCTCGCTGTACTGCTCCCGACTGGAGCACGTCATCACTTTCTAGGCGAGTGGCAGGTAGGGCGATTGCAGTGGATCGGTGGTGGGGGTCACCTAATAAAGCAGGCAGTCAGGGTGGCTGTCCTCCGTGGCACCGTGGTGGGTCACTTGTGAGAAAAAGTGCCCAGGCGGGCATTGGTTTGTCCAGGATGGGTGCGGTAGTGGAGCACTGCTGCCCAACCAATGAGACCCCCTCAATATCTCCCCTTGCCCCCAGGCAGGGGAGGGCACACCTCTGCCCTTTGCTCGGAGCACGTCCCTAGGTGGCCTGCCCCCCATGGCCTGGCTTGCTTTCAGAGGGCCATACTTTCTTCATTGCCACTACAGCAGGGAGCACGCTTCTTTCATCCTTACTGCTCCAGCCGGAGCGCCTCTCTTGATATCACTGCCGGGCCCGGGGATCTTTGTGGGGCTCCGGCAGTGGCACAATAGCAAACACTGCTGCCGCCTGCAAGGGCGGGGGCACCCTTGGCTGCCGGGGTTTGCATGCTGTCTGCCTCCCAGGCCCCACACGCCCCCCTCAACGCCGGGGTCTGCAGCCAGGCAGGCCTGCAAGCGAGCTTTACTCTTTTCGCGGCAGATGCCGCTCACCAACTCTCTTTTTTGCCGGCGGCATCAGCCGCTCAATTACTCCACCCCCGGGCAGCACAAGACTTCCACTCCGGCAGGAGGTCCCATGTTCTTTCATGGGGCAGCGGGCGATCCGGTTCTTCTGGGGGGCACAGCCCATCTCTTCGCGGCGGATGCCGCTCGGCATGACTCCATTGGTAAAAGGGGGGGCAACAGTTCTTTAATGGTAGTGGGCGTGCTCCTGGAAAGCCTGACACCATCCGCGGCTGCAGCCGCTCATCTCGTTCCCCTTGGTAGCACAGTATCCGTTACTGTGGTGGGGGGCAGGCATGCTCCACCCCAGCCGCACGAGCACCCTCCTTTCAGAGGGCCGCGGCCGGGGCTGAGGCATGCAGGGCACATCCACCCATTTTGGCGGATGCCGCTCCTTCCCTCCTGGGAGCCGCACCTCTCTCGATCCCGGACCGGGGAGGGGCAGCGCCTCCCCTTCGCGGCCGACGCTGCGGGCACTTCTGCTCCCCACTGGGCCAGCTTTAGGTGGGGGTGGGTGGGGGTGGGTGGCAGTCACTCCCCTCCATGTTTCAGGCCTCAGTTGGGACGGGCGCACTGCTTCTCTTCTTGTCCCGCACGGGGGCGTCTCTCTTTCTATTCCCAGTCCCGGTGGATGCTGCATCGGGGCTATGGGCAGTTGTCAACCGGCCGCACGAGCACCCCTTTCAGAGGGCCACGGCCGGGGAACAATCACGAACATGGCAGGCTCTGCTCCTGGAAGCGCCGATGCCGCTCCTTCTTCTTCGTGGCAAACACGCCACTTGGGTGCCTCGGTGCAGTGTTGACTGTCGGCACTTTCTTATTCCTGGGGGAGGGGCGGCATACCTCCTCCCTTCGCGGGTGATGACCCGCGTATTCCAGTTTCGGCGGAGACCGCGGGGCAGTCTCTACAGATCTGGTGGGGGGGAAGGGAAACACACGCGGCCTCTCCATGACGCCGCCTCCATCAATGTGCGGCCGCTACCGCACTTCACACATAGGGGCCCTTCCTCCTTCGTTTTGCGGCGGATGCCGCAGGGGTAAACGGAAGCATCACTTTCTCCCCCGAAGAGCCGACACTCTCTTTGCGGCTGTGGCCGCTCCACTTCTTTCCTCCTTTTCGGCAGGGCACCGCAGGATGCACCCCAGCGCAGAGTGGCCCGGGCCATCACCGTAATAGGTGCGGTGGGGCGCGGGTCAATCCTGACTGTGGTGGGGGCCGGGTGCCGTACTCCAGAGGAGCGTCAAGATTGCTGGCACTTAGTGGGCTCGTAGTCCTCTCTCTCTCACCTTTTCAGAGAGACGACTTCCTCGTCGCCAATGTTGGGTGTCGCCGGCCATGTCCATCCGGCAGGCGCCCCCGGGGTGCTGCTTCCTCACAGCACCAAACAGGCCCAGCGCCTGTGGGAGCTTGGGGCCTGCCATGTCCATCCGGCAGGCCCCGTGGCACTATGTGACACCAGCGCCATCGGGGTGTGGGCACAGCCTGCCAGTCTCCTGACCATGCAGACCTAGGCCACCGTCCTGGCAAGGGGGTCCCATGGCAACAGGACCTTCAGGCCTGTGCCTCCACGTGTAGGCCTGCAGCCTACATCAGTAATGAGACACGGACTCAGACCAACCTCTTATGGAGTCTGCAGCCGTTCTGTCTCACGTGCCTGCAGGGGCTCCTTTTATTAGCTTGCATCTTAAAAGGGCGATACACACACAGAGAAACACATCCCCTAAAAGGGGCAACGCACACACGAGGGTCCCACCTCACACTGGCCATGTTTCTCAACTATCAGCACAACGCCAGTCACACTGGTGTGTTTAGTGCTTTTCACTTTCCCTTCCTGGGCGAGTACCAGCATGCAATAAGATGTGCGCCTAACAGAAAGGACTTGCTGGTTATTCCCCATCTGGCAGTGGACAGCTAAAGCTCACTGTAAAGAGCTGATATGTGCCAGAGAAAATGGCCACTACCCCACTCTTCGCATTCTCTGCTGAAGCCGCTGAAACAATGAGACATTGTGAGAGAAAAAATGGATTTTCAGCCCAGTGGGATGCTCACTGGAGGTGTTAGAGGACAGCCAGTACACCTGCTGGGCCCCATATCAACTCTTACAGGGGCAGCAACTCTGCAGAGAAGTCGAGGTCTAAGCCAAAATGCTGGTGTGCTCTTCACTGTGGGGCCTGTGATAGGGTGGGCGGGTGTAGGTTAAGGGGACGCACCTCCTCCCAGCACATTCCAGTCAGTATGCCGCTGATTGAGCCAATCAAAGCGACTCCCCACACACTCTACAATGTAAAAAAAAAAAACAGTCAAAAAGTTCGGATACTGAAAAACAGCCACTGTTTGCAGCGAGGCTTCTGAAGGGTAAAGACCAACAACGATTCGCGTTGCCTCCTCTCACAAAATACCCACCCTGCGCGGCGCCTTTTCACAAGATGACCCCAGGCACCTGCATTTGCCAGAACTTAGGCGTACATGTTGTGTTTGGTTTCTTTGATGACGTGAGTGGAAGAAAGGGTACACCCAACGGTTAGCAGTTAATTGACACAATAAATATTGTTCGTTCTACTCCATTTGGGGAAAACAGTTTGGCAGGGCTTTGCACATACATCTCAAAACCGTCTACTGGAAAAATCTCTTACCGTCTAAAAATGTATTTAAAGTTGGACGAGTTATATAAATTGTGTTGTAGTTGCTCACAGAAGGCAGTAGAGGTCAGTGTTGATTCATCGAATCGGTGTCTTAAATGTCGTTTTCGCACAAACTCTTAGGTTGCAGAATCAGAAAGAGTTGTCAGGTTCTTCCGGAGCAGGACATTTTGGTGGAGCCAGTTCCGCGCGGGCCGATTTGGCGCGCTCGTTTGGACGCACAACCCGTTTTGGCCCAGTTCGGCGGGGGGACGTTACGCCGCCAGTATGTTTTGGCGCGACGAAATGTAAATGTATACGTGCTGCCAAGTAGCTCCTTCTGTCGCGATCTGCAGAGGTTTGCTGTCTTGCAGAGATTCGGCTGTAAGACCTCGCTCCTGAAAGGCACGGGAAACGACGGGCTCCCGCGCCCTACGAAGGAGGGCCCCTCGGCGGGGCCCCACCCTTAGTGACGACTGCCTCAAAAGGCACGGTGGCGTCGAGGGGTCAGGGGGGGTGCGAGGGGGGGGGGTGTGCGCCAGGCATCACTCCACCCGGGTGAGGGGGTGGAGGGGTTGGGGTGACGTCATCACCCGCGCGCCCGTTTGGGGGCTTAAATACACCCGGTCGGAGACGCAGGGCCTCTCTCTGCCGGCTTCCCTCCTACGTTGCTGTTGTCCTGTTGCTGACCGCGTATATCCTGCGTTGCTGTTCTCCTGCTGCCGTCCGGTGTTGGGAGTTCGAGATCGTAGCTTCGGTGGTCCAGTGCTGCTGATCCGGTTCCTGTCGGGAAGGAAGCAAAGGGAGTACAGGTGAGCGAAGGCGAACGGGTACGTGGGGTACACGGTCGGATGGTTGGGTTCGGCGGGTACATGTTGGGGGGAGGAGCAGGCACGAGGGATAGGGAGGTTTGGATACTGGCTGGGTGGTGGGGGCTGCCCGGCACAGGCACGGGTAGACGAAAACAATGTGCAAAGGCATAAGTATGCAACCGAGTGGGAGTGTCGAGCATAGAGAGGGAACGGCGGTCAGCGAATACGGGCAAGGAAGGTTTAGAAACACTGGGGACCGGATAGGGTAAATACACGGGGACAAGCAGATGAAAATAATGTCAAAACTTTCAAACGGCCATTTGGGGGTTTCGCCTCGGCATATTTGGCGACGCAAAAAAAAAAAAAAAAAAAAACGCGCATTCCCCCGAGTTCTCCTTTGCGTCTTACGTCGATACACGCTTGTAATGGCTTATCGGAAGATGGAAACAGACAAGGGGAAATTGGGTTAACTCAGGAAGATATAGGGAGAGCTTTACAAGAAAGCAGATTTGTATCATGTATGGTGCTGCTTAGTGCGCACCTGTCTGTCGGGAAGTTAGTTAACTTAAAAAAAAAAAAAAGGGGTCGGGGAGCATGGGCACCGAGTTGAAGTTTGATAGGAGCGGGGGTTAACTTATGGGTTTGCATCGCCACGAAAGCCGGCGGTCTAGAAGATTTGGACTCCCGAGCATTCAGTTCCCGTTACCGTTATTTTGGCAGCATGTTGTACGGGAGTTGGCTACACGGCTACACCGTGGTGGCTGCGGGGGGGGGGGTTCGAAGGTTTGGTCTGGAATGTTTAGAAATGTTAACGGAATGCACGGCTTAGGGCACACGTGTTTCCAGTGTTCGTGAGGCTGGAGAATCCTTGTTCCGGAAGACGGTTCGCGCTAGCTGTGGTGGCTAGACGAGGTCGTGCAATCGAATTCAGGTAATGTTTTACTTCGGGCTGCTAAATTAGGAGAAGGATCGATCGTACGAAGTTTGGAATGCGGGGCTGGCAATGCGTCGGGTCGAAGTGGTTATAGGGGCGGCCGCGATGCAGTTAAGGAGGGGGGGCAACGATGCTGCGTGCAGTCTCACAGGTCTCCACCAGCGTAGGGCATGGCGTAGGCAGTATTAACCGCACATTAACGGAACTTAAAAGGGCAATTTTGGGGTTGGCGGCGCTGCTAAGGGGCCAGACCGGGAATGGGCGACAGTAGCTACACTGCTTGATGCGGAGGTGGAATGAAGGGGTGGGAGGGGGTCGGATTTGGTCAACGCATTAAGGAGGCAGCGGTTATGGAGGACCACTTGGCGCGCTTCCGGGGCACAAAGGGGGTCATGCGTAGTGGTGGGTTGTAATGGTTGGTTGGCGGCACATCGCTCTTTATATGACCATGTACGAACATTATAATAAAAAAAAAAAAAAAAAAAATATATAACATGGTGCAGCTTCGGGATTATTTAATGCTCGCGAGTTAACCCGCAGTTATTTTGCATGTGAAATGGGGCGGAATGAATTCCAAGACAGGCCAGTGCTCGATTTTAGTGCAGTTACCCGATCGCGGCATTACAACATGCAATGTGTAGCCCATATATTCATAATACATGTTTAGAAACATGGCTACGGGCGTGCGTTTAGCATTAGAACTGTGTACTGCAGTCACATGTTTTTGGAAAGTTATTGGGTGAATCATAAGGACGTTATCATTCCGCAAAGGGGCCATTGCTTCTTCCAGACCCCTGGGAATGTTGGGGGCGTAGGTCTTGTTGTTAAACCATATGCCACGGAGGTAATGGGGTGCGCTGTGGTATCGAGGCACATTGCTTGTACTTTGTATAGTTGGAGATAGAGGCCAAAAAGCTACTGGGAGGCCGAAGGCAGGACCGTCGTAAGAGGGGGAGTTTAGGTGCAGGGTGCAATTTTGGTTCGGTCCGGGGGAAGATGCATGGTACGGGAATCGGGCACGTAGCCGCTGAATGGAGAGGTACACCGGATGGGTATCGGCAATGGAGTAGGCATTTACAATGGCCGATTCAGAAGGTTGGGGAATTTGGAAGTGCAGCTGTAAAGTTTAAGGTGGGGGATGGCTGGTGCAGGCACCTGGGATGCGCGGGGGCTAGAGGGTCAAAACACGGTGTGCCACGGAGGTTTGGGGCAATACCGACATGGAGCGTGCTTATGGTGCATGCGGCGGTTTTGGGTAGGCAAATTTAGGGCTTGGTGGGAAGGAGGGCAGAGGGGAGGGGTAACAAGTGGGTGGCAATGGTGTGCAATGCCGCGTGAGCTATGGCGCATGCTCGGAGGGGACATGGCCACGCCAATGGTGGGGCGGTTGCCCCGTTTGCTCAGGTACAACATTGATGATAAATGGCGGGAAGCGGGTTGGTCGCGGTGAAATGTTGGTTTGCAAAAGGGGGGAGGATAGTGCCACGAGGCAAGGAGATTTAGGTGGGAGCGACAACGGGAAGGGAGTGTAAGGACAGGGGGCCCCTACGAAAGAAAGGTTGTTCTGGGGAAGGGGGCCGCCTCGGGGCGGGTAGCCCCCGGTTACAGGAGCTAGGGTAAAAATAAAAAAAAAATAAAAAAAAAAAATAAAAAAAAAATCGCAGATATCGTGGGAAGGGTGCATTACCGGGCAACACTGGGAAGGTTGCATTGGTGCGGTTGCATGGGTGCGGGGGGTGGAGGGCTCGGGACGCGCACTACAGCGCAAGGGTGGTGCAGGTGGTGTCGGGCATGGTGACGTCGGGAAATGCAGGAGGTCTGCGAGACGCCCGTACCAATGGGATCGAGCAAGCTAGACTTGGCTATAGGGACCTACAAATAGTTTGCTCCAGGCAGTGCCATCGAAAGGCCTGTTGCGAAAAGGGCTAGTATACTGCGGAACAAGTGCAGTATGGCACCAATCTGTTCATGTGTGGATGAGGTTCCGGCTTGGGTCTACGCGTAATTAAGGATCATTCCACGCGAGTCAATGAAAAGGGGGTAATTGAGCGATACTAACTTGCGGACGATCAAACGGTGTGATCAAGCGCGGAAGCCGAGATTATTATTAATGGACCACGCTTTCCCCATGCTGCCAGTGGTTATTTGCGAGGGCCATGAACACGGGCAGTGCGCATGATGAGCAATAAGCAAAGCGCGCTTAGGTACAGGGCATGTAATCCGCCGCATGGGGTGTATTGGGGGACACGTGGTTTGTCTTACATTGCGAGCCTTGCAATGGGGATTGCACTGGCCAGTGGGGGCGGGCCCCCGGGGACACTACTACAAACGAAAGGGGGGTATGCTACTTGGGAAAGGTGAAAGGGGTCAGTTTGGGGTTTGCTGTTCAGGTCTAGTTGATAACGCGCATGTCACTAGTGGCATAAAGGCTGCCATGGTCCGGAGTAAAGTGGATCACGCTCAGGCACATGTATTGCTGGCCTTGAAAAGGGTCATTTCGAATGATTCCCATTAACAAGGTGCGCTTTGTTAGCACGTCAGGACTAAGGTTTGGAAAGGAGAGCTACGATAGCAATGGGCCGCGCCTAAAATTTAGCATTGCAGTTTAGTTCATAGGCTTCCAAGGTTGCAAGCAGTCATTACAAAAGAAGGGTAGTTTCTCCACTCCTCGCCGGGGGCGTCTGTTGTTGAGTCGGCGGTAGTAACTGGCTGAAGGGGCTATGGGTGTGGTAGAGGCACAAGGTGCTTTGTACAATGGTAACTTAAGGTTGCGGGCATAACCCTTCGTTCCCAATTATTGGCCCCATCCCCCATGTATAATTCTGAGAGGTTATGGTGTTATAACGGCCATATACACAAGGTGTGACATTTTGTCTTGCTGCTGTAATATTCAAGGTGCAGGCAGGGAAAGGGGGGGCAACACGGGCATTGGGTAATTGTATTCAAGGAGCGCGATGGTCGCGTTCAGATTCTGAAACGCCATTCGCTTGGGCTCTGGGAGTCGGGGCCACGCTGAGGCGAGGGGGTTACAGACTTGGGAGGTTACACGTATAGTGCTTGGAAGGCGCTACTGGCGAAAGGCTCAGTTTGTTGTGGCATTGTTTTGAATAAGCTCTTTGTTTACAAGGCTTGTCGTACATGGTTTGGACACATTGCAGCAGGGTCAAAGGAAGGGGGTTTCATGGAGTTGGGGTAAGGCTAAGGGGTTGCTTGGGCAAGGAATATTAATTGTACACGTTACTGGGTTACAGGAAGGTAATTGCCTTGCTGCTTCGTGGGTTGGGAAGTAGCTTAGTCATCCGTTTAAAATCAAAGTGTATTTTAAAGTGCCAGACCTACCACATAAATTATTATGCTCAGCATCCAATCAGAGCATTCCATGATTACGAGGCCAGCAGCAACAGGCACGCCTTGGAAGCAAAACGACACGTGAGCAACACTGGTGCAATCCGTGGGCACGAACATAGAAACTGCTGGCTTTTCAGCACGCCTCACTGTAGTATCTGATAGCATGCAGGTGCAGCAACCACACTCGGGCCAATGTTCACAGGGTTCAGGGATTAAGATTAACCAACAATAGAGAAATGAATAGAGCAGTTGGTCAGAACAATTGGCAGCGCAGGATACGCCTACAGATGCCCATGAGAGCGTAGCGGCATCAAGGTCTTGCATGATTAGCTGTGGGCAAACTGAGCACTTCAAACCCCCTCCCCCCCTGCTCTGGGAGGGGTAAGGGTTGGAGCGGCGCAGACGCAATCTCCACCACGGGCTTTAATAGTGGGAGGGCCAGTAGTGCGGGTTAAGCTATGGGGAAGGTAGGGGCGCAAGCCGGATCCCCCTCTCTCTCTTGCAGGAGAGGGGTGCTCTGGCGGGGGTGGGAAGGGGGACAAAGGGAGGGGGGGGCACTAGGTGTGGCAGATTACGCGCACAGCGACAGGGGGTTGCAGGAAAGGGGAGTGGGTGATGGTAGAGCGTACACGGGAGGGGGGATGGAAGACTTTGACTTAATTCCCGGCATACTGAAAAGATAAGAAATGGGTGAAACAGCCAATTAAATCAATAGTCATTAAACCTTGGCTTAGCCAGATGCAACAACAGAGTTAATCCTATGCTTTCAATTGCGGAATAAGGGTGAGGCCGGAGGACAACCTGCAGATCTGGTTGGCAGCATTCAGAGTAATGGAGCAGTCAATAACGGAGAAAGCCCCCGATCAGGGGCCAGCCTTGCACCACTACAGAGAATGCGTGGTGGAGGAGCACAGAAAGTGGGGGGGGGCACGTTTCGCCTGCTTAACGACCGAAGGTTGAGGTGAAGCACGGAGAGTACCCCAGCCTGAGATGGGAACATAAGCAGGTGGAGGATTAGTGGTCAGGATGAGGGGGGGTACCCGTGGCTTTCAATAGGGTGGCAGTCAAACAGGAGATGCCAACGCTCAACCTATCAGCTAGGGGGCCTAAAGAAAATTCGAGGAATCCAGGGGAAAACGGAATGTGAGACCGGGAAATTCCGGATCTGCATGGGCCTGGGATGGATAATGCATGCTTTGTTTAGTTTGGAAGCTCCGGGTTGTTTTGCCAATGACAAAGTCCACTTATCAGAAGTGGGGGTAAGGGTGATGGTGTACAAATTCAAAGATGCCCTGGAAGGAATGGGCTGCATATGAGTGCCGGCGGGGGCCATTCGGGGGGGGGGGCAAAACGATAGCAGGCCTTTAAAGGGTCCGAAACGCTCCCTCCCTAACCATGGCTGGGGGGGGGCCCCGTTAAGGGAACGGAACGGTCAAGGGAAGACCTCATTCGGCATCATCACGCCACCGGTTCTTGCCGGAGGGCCAGCGCGTCTGTTACGGTTGGAATGAATGGTGTGGAGAAGGAGCGGGTGGCTAGGACAACTGGGGACTAGGGTACTAAGGCGACCAGGTGCATGAGGGGGAACTCACTGCGGCCGGTGGCCCGCTGTGAGTCGTGGCGGTGACACCGGTCACAGCGACCGGTCTCTTGCAGACAAGCCCAGCAGATGTTACCTGGTGTTCCCGTTAGAAAGTACTGGCGGATACCACAAGGGGAACTGCACAGCCATCAGTTTATTAAGAACGGCGCCCAGGAGTATTAGACTCAGGGGAGGCCCACATTAATGGGGAGGGTTAGGGGGGTTTGGAAGACCTTTCCAACTCCAAAAGTGGGTGGGGGAAATGGGAAGTGCATCTTTGGAAATTGAAAATGGCAAAGCAACAATGAAGTCAGCAAGGGGGGGGGTGAATTGAAAAGTTGGCACTGTAAACGGGGCTCCGGCAAGTACGTTGGTAACTGAGGGGAAGGGGGGCCCCTGGGAGATTGGGGGACGATAGGTGGGGCTCAAGAGAAGGGGGCCCTTTGGGATTGGCAGCTTAAGGAGATCAAAAGAAACCATGGGGGGGGGCCTGGGAGTGCGGGGGCTAGGGGCCTGGGGTGAGGCAGGGGAAGAGGAGGGGGATGAGAAGGACGTTGGGGCTCTGGGGGATAGGTATGCGCGTGATGGATGGGGCTCTCTAGATCAGGAGTCAGGAGGGCGCAATGGGGGCCGGAGGGGATGGGACAACGAAGGCGGCGGGGAGAGTCAGGGCTGATCGGGGTCTTGGCTGAAAGGGGGAGAGGGGCTCCCTGGCAGGATGGGCTGGAGGAAGACCCGTTTGGGGAGAGAAAGAACTAGGATTAATAAGCCAACCCGGGAAAATGGGGAAGAGGGAACCCAGGGAAAAGGGAGCAAGAAGGGGAAAGGAGGCCGGAACACATCCTTTAGAAGGAACCTAAGCAGAAATGAACAATGGAAGAAGGTAAAGCACGAAACAAAGAATTGCACTTAAATAGCGTTGGGGAAAGAAATTGAAAAGAAAAATTGCAAAAGAAAGAAATGGCCAAGGGTAGAGAGGGACTGCTGAGGAAGGGACTGGGCGCCCGCGTCGGGTCCCCCAAGGACCCGAGGGGGCGGGGGGGGAAAGTTGCTTGCTCTCAGAGTAGAAAATCCTGAGCGTGAACGGAACACCTGTAAGCTAACTCCTGACTTTATGTGTAATAAAGTTTGCTGTGGCAATTTTTTCTCCCACTCATCCTACTGGTCTCTGCCTATCCTTTGGGTGGACGGGGGTTGGGTTATTTTGGGAGGAGGGTAGTTGGGAACGAGTGAGAGTCGGAATGTGGAATGAGAGCTGGGGGGGGGGTTATTGGGAGCGGCATGGGGGCCACTGTGCCACCCCACTGAGGGTGTCGGCGCTACGATGGGCTCCCGCGCCCTACGAAGGAGGGCCCCTCGGCGGGGGCCCACCCTTAGTGACGACTGCCTCAAAAGGCACGGTGGCGTCGAGGGGTCGGGGTGGGGTGCGAGGGGGGGGGTGTGCGCCAGGCATCACTCCACCCGGGTGAGGGGGTGGAGGGGTTGGGGTGACGTCATCACCCGCGCGCCCGTTTGGGGGCTTAAATACACCCGGTCGGAGACGCAGGGTCTCTCTCTGCCGGCTTCCCTCCTACGTTGCCCTCCCACCCTCCCTCTTTACAATGTTGTACTGATGTGTGATGTTTTTCTTGCAGACAAGCCCAGCGGATGTTACCTGGTGTTCCCGTTAGAAAGTACTGGCGGATACCACAAGGTGAACTGCACAGCCATCAGTTTATTAAGAACGGCGCCCAGGAGTATTAGACTCAGGGGAGGCCCACATTAATGGGGAGGGTTAGGGGGGTTTGGAAGACCTTTCCAACTCCAAAAGTGGGTGGGGGAAATGGGAAGTGCATCTTTGGAAATTGAAAATGGCAAAGCAACAATGAAGTCAGCAAGGGGGGGGTGAATTGAAAAGTTGGCACTGTAAACGGGGCTCCGGCAAGTACGTTGGTAACTGAGGGGAAGGGGGGCCCCTGGGAGATTGGGGGACGATAGGTGGGGCTCAAGAGAAGGGGGCCCTTTGGGATTGGCAGCTTAAGGAGATCAAAAGAAACCAGGGGGGGGGGGCTGGGAGTGCGGGGGCTAGGGGCCTGGGGTGAGGCAGGGGAAGAGGAGGGGGATGAGAAGGACGTTGGGGCTCTGGGGGATAGGTATGCGCGTGATGGATGGGGCTCTCTAGATCAGGAGTCAGGAGGGCGCAATGGGGGCCGGAGGGGATGGGACAACGAAGGCGGCGGGGAGAGTCAGGGCTGATCGGGGTCTTGGCTGAAAGGGGGAGAGGGGCTCCCTGGCAGGATGGGCTGGAGGAAGACCCGTTTGGGGAGAGAAAGAACTAGGATTAATAAGCCAACCCGGGAAAATGGGGAAGAGGGAACCCAGGGAAAAGGGAGCAAGAAGGGGAAAGGAGGCCGGAACACATCCTTTAGAAGGAACCTAAGCAGAAATGAACAATGGAAGAAGGTAAAGCACGAAACAAAGAATTGCACTTAAATAGCGTTGGGGAAAGAAATTGAAAAGAAAAATTGCAAAAGAAAGAAATGGCCAAGGGTAGAGAGGGACTGCTGAGGAAGGGACTGGGCGCCCGCGTCGGGTCCCCCAAGGACCCGAGGGGGCGGGGGGGGAAAGTTGCTTGCTCTCAGAGTAGAAAATCCTGAGCGTGAACGGAACACCTGTAAGCTAACTCCTGACTTTATGTGTAATAAAGTTTGCTGTGGCAATTTTTTCTCCCACTCATCCTACTGGTCTCTGCCTATCCTTTGGGTGGACGGGGGTTGGGTTATTTTGGGAGGAGGGTAGTTGGGAACGAGTGAGAGTCGGAATGTGGAATGAGAGCTGGGGGGGGGGTTATTGGGAGCGGCATGGGGGCCACCGTGCCACCCCACTGAGGGTGTCGGCGCTAAGTAGTCACAGGTTACCCCGGTCTGCCATGAAATCTGAAGACGGGTCGATGTCTTGGAACAGCCAATGGCGGCTGGTGAAAAATCAGACACATTGTTACTGACTCTGCAACACAGCAGCATCGACCTGCCCGTATATTTCATGATATTTTATTTACGACCTAAAGGTTGCAGGCAAACGCTTATGCTGTCTTGTAACCTCAAGGTCATTCAGAGTTGGGGTAGTGCAGACAGTGCTAGGTAGTGCAGTGCTAAGTGGTTCGGATACAATCGAAAACGGAAACATTTGAACTGACAAATAACTGTAAAAAAATATACAGTACGAACATTCCGATCGTTTACATTTAAACCAAAATAAACTGTCCCGGTCTGTTTTTATGGGTCTGTCTACATGAGAGGCAACGTTGGGGTGTACCATAATTTAAATGCCCCATATGTGACAGCGTGACTCTCTGTAAAAGAAAACACAAAGGTGGGGCAGGTTCGATTCGTTTTTTCCATCAGCAATGCTGTTTCATTTCCTTTTCTCGCGATAGTAGTGCTGCTACTATCGATAGTAGTGCTGCACTCCTCTTTTGAAGTGACGCTTCAAAAGAGGAGTGCTTTTTCTTTCACTTGGTTGTCCAGGTAGTGTGGCACCAGCTCAAATCCCAATCTCCTTTTGATCTCATACCCTAAGGGCATGCAGAATGCATCGAGAATGGTACATTGCCGTTTCCTTGTCCGCGTGTATCTGCCCCCACCGCAGTATGCCTACACAGCATGTAGAAGTTGTCTGCCTGCCCTGGCAGGATGTATATTGCACTTCTCCATTCCGGCTCACTTCCTGCTTCTCTACACAAGCACCACCCCTGTTCTTAGGCTGGACAGCATAGCTAGCCCTTGGGGTAGAGGAAGGAACAGCCCTAACAACGTCTTGCCATGGACTGTAGAGCTTGCTCCTGGGGTAAACAGCACTGGCAGAGGCTTGTTGTTGGCAGCACAGATATCCTTGGGGGTGCACAGCTGTGAAAGGGCACAGACTTGAAAGGCATAGCTAGTATCTGTGGTAGGACGGTGTATATTACAGCCAGCTCTCATTTCACACGGCTCAAACAAGGGCCTAGCACAGGGCAGCAGAGCTGCCCCAAAGAGTGCACAGCAGTTACACGGCTTTTTCCTTGGACAGCAAAGCTATCCCCCAGGTTATATCTTGCTAACACGGCCATTACCAAGACAGGAAAGATGCGCTATCCCTCAGGGTGCATAGCTGTAATAGGGCCTTGCTTGGGACAGTACAACTAACTCTCATTGTAGACATCCCTAACCGGGCCATGCATTGCACCGTAGGGGTAGTCCTACGTGTGCAGAGCTCTGATAAGGGCTTACTTTGGACAGCAGAGCTGGCCTTTAGGCTACACCTCGCTAAAAGGGCCTTAAACCATACAGCTAGCCCTCAGGGTGAACAGCGGTAACAAAGGCTGGCCTTGGATAGAATAGGTAGCTGTCTGGTTATGTGTCACCAACCCGGCCATAAGTGAGAGACACAGAGTCAAAAGCTACCCCTGTTCAGAGACGCAAAAAAGGGGGTAGGTTAGGGATGCAGCATGGACTAGATGTAGCGGATACTAGCCAGAAACCAGGTCACACAAGGGGAGGATTATGAATCTGTGGAACAAAACGTTTAATTAGGTTTAGACATACATCTAAAAGGTTGCAGGCCTATAACTCAACATGAGGCCTTAAAAGTCTATACACAAAGCAAGAAAAGAAAGGTACATTTACACAATTAGCTACACATTCTTGTGAGGGTTAGTAGCAGTATAATTTTGTGCATTTTCATGTACTACTCAGCAGTAGTTGTAAGCAATTGTTGTCAACACAAATTACAGTGGGTGTTTCTAGTTCGGAACAAGAGTGGCCGACAGATGTTGCTAGATGAAAGCTTGTTTCTGAAGGGACCGAACTGTCACCAGGACAGTATTGATGTAAAAGGTATTGTGATGTACCTGTAGAAGTGGAATGACATGGAGAGTGTCAAGGGAGAGTGACCTGGGGATCACCTGAAAGTAGAAGAAGAAAGAGGTGCTGCAGGTCCAGGACCTACCTTGGAGGTGTCATCTCATGAAAAGGGTTTGATCAGGAAACACAGGCCAAAGGTCTTGTGGATTGATAGTTGATCCTGCTGTGGCTAGGATCTAAGAATGAAAGAGCGTGGTTTACTAGTGATGAAACATAACTAACTAGGTCGCTATCAGTGGGGTATGGAAGATACCTGCACGGGAGATTCTTGGAATCCCATGCCTTAGTCCATGGAGCTAGACCTCCAGGGGCCTAGCTATAGGAGGGCCTCGCTTTGGACTGCACAACTAGCTGTTCCTGAGCGTGCGCGTCGTCTCGCAGAGCAGACACCAGTCCCATCCCTCCAGTCGATTCCTGCTCTACGCTTTCAGCATTGTGAACGTATTGGCAGCTGCGGCCATGAACTGCATTAAACACTCGTGCGTGTGGTTAAAGATGAGTTACTGCATGGTTTGGGTTAACGCAGGACCATCTGCCAGCAATCAGACAAACATAAGATAGAGCTTGGCAGCAGAGAACAAGAATAAAACGAACATAAAAATCATGTTTTAGATTCCTCTTCCTCTGTCTACATGCCCATGCATTCCATGTAATCTCAGGCTCGTTGAAATGCATGCCAACGAGCCCGCTTCTCTTCCAATGGGAAGTCGCTAGCCCATTCTAGTTCTCATCTTTGTATTCTGGGTCTGGTAGTCCTGGTTTTGTAGTAAGGAAAGGGGGAACTGCAGAACAGCAAAGTCCGAGAATGCCAAGAAAACTGGGTATGGACTACCATCCGCCCAATGCATATGGGCAGGTATGCTTGGTGCCACACTGTATTGACTTGCTACGTATGCAAGGATACGTTGAAAACCTTCCATACCATCGTCCAATCGCTCAAAGCCAGCCGGCTCATCAGCCACGTTTTACTTCAAACTTGCACCAAGCAGATTTCAGTTTGTTTGCAAACAACCATGCATGCACACCCCCACACATCCTAGACTCACCCAGAGGCACCCCACAGCACCTACCCACAGGCATCGACCACCCACCCAGAAAAAGCCTCACCCTTCGCACACATCTTCAATGTCAAGGCTAAATACACAGGCACGGATGTCAGGCCCGCCTCCCTGCACGCCCGCAGTGCCCAGGAAGACAGCAGCCTAGCCATAATCAGACGTTGTTCTTAAATTCTCTTAACAACGACCATGCCCCCATTAGGGTAAACGGCCAGGGAGATGCAGACCATTGCTTGTAAATGCAACTTTTTAACAGGCACAACAGTCGCCATCGTGCAGCATTTGCAAAGGATGGTCCTTTTTAATTTGGCATGAAGGCATTTAGATGTGGCTGCAATGTCAGCCACGTCCAAACGTCCCTCATGGCAAACCGATGGCACCAGAAAGGCCTTGGTGCTGAAATGGGCGTGCCGAAAATGACATGGGACCCCAGAGGTGGAAGGCCCAGGGGCATAAAATGGGAGGTGAGATTGTAGTGAGACCGGACATGGGCAGCACCTACCAGGTGCTTGCCCATTTAGCATGCATGTGAACAGGGTGAGCCACCAGGCCCCAGTAAAAAAAAGGACCCAGACTCCTGGGCGTCCAAACGGCGTGAAGCTGACGGGGGGGGGGGGGGGGGCAAGTGACAGTCACCTGTCAGACAGGTAGTCCCTGCCCCTGACACCCACATCAAAGGCCCCCTCCCACCCGGACGAATGTGGAGACAAGAGGCCTTTTAAAACATCAAAGGGGGGTTACCTTGCCCTCAGGCCAGTTTTTGCCTATATCTGAGGAGGGCAAGGCAGCCCCCAGCCATCATTCCCCTGGTCCAGCTCTGCAGGAGCCGTGCGCGCGCCGCCGCGGACTTCTCAACATAGAGAAGTAAATAATTCAAATTAAAAAAAGAAATCAACGCCAGACCGCATCGGAAGAGAAAGGGAAGGAGGCTGCAGGGCAACGGCGACTGCCAGCTGGAGAAGCGTGAAGCTGTCCTCCGAGCCGCAGCAGGCGAAAGAAGTTGAGGGGCCTGCAGGACAACGCTGGCGGCCTCCTAAAAAGACAGTGTGGCATTCCAACCGCAGCGCAAGTCAGCTGGCAAGAGGCAGGATCATCGGAGCAGGCTCTGCTGACGCAAGCGATCTCCTGAGGAGAGGCAGCAAGGGGCTGACGCTGCCCCAACCCCGCCGGCCGAATATGGTGCTCTGCATTCAAAGACAAGCAGGGAACAATCAAGTTGCTAACGGGCCACCGGCCTCGGAATCCGCTGTAGTTTGACAGTGCAAGCAGCGGATTTATAATAAACCATTAAAACAAAGCAGGTACTTCGCAACCGACGGTGCGGGTTGCTGCTCGCTCGCCGTGGAAGCAGGACGTCACAGGGCAAGCAAAGCACAAGTGTTCGGCACAGGTCGGAGCTCGGACCCTAAATACGAGATAAATTACCCATTTGACATTGCTGCCAGTTACGGGAAAACGTAAACCCTTGCCCACAGCCGGCAAACATCCGGCAAGAGCACAGAGGCTGTCAGGATCTTGGTTTGACAACTGTACACGGCCGGAGGCTTGACCCAGCACCAGCCGAGGGGGACCAGGGGGGGGGGGAGCAATAATTACTACCTTTTGGAAGGGGAAAAAGGAAATACTGTTTGTTTTGCTGGTAAAAGAAAAATAGCGCTAGTGGTACGGGCGCATTTTGGAAGCAGCCAGGACAGCACAGAGCAAACACACGTTTGAAACAACAAAAGCAGGAGAAACCAAGCAGGGGGGCACCCAGACATTGGGGTGAGGCGCAATCCCTCCCGCACAGCTGTGGAAACACATGGCTACGTTGGAGAAGGCTGGCACTGACCCCTGTGTGACAGCATTACACAGGGCAAAGACCAGACGTGTGCATCAGTCCCTCCTGGACACTCCACAGCCAAGAACAAGGGCACATCCCAGTGGGCCATACTCCCACCAGGACACAACGAGCTCCCAGAACAAAACACTTTAAAGGGCCCACTTCGGGGAGAGCAAAAGCATTACATTCCGGACGAAAAGTCCATACCCCCATCATCAAGCGATCTATCGCCAGTGCAGGAACAAGGATGACTGACGCCCTCACCTTAAAGGGGAAGTTGCTTTTGGAATGGGCAAAGGATGCTGAAGCAGCGCAAGGCATGGACGTGGGCAAAAAGAAGATGGTGGAAATAACAGGGCCAGCGGGGAATCTGAAGTAGATGAAGCGACAGAAGGAGAAGCCGATGAGGCAGATGACCAGGCGGAACAAGAAACACGGGCGAAGAAGAAAAGGCGCGCAGATGCTTTCAGCATGCCAGCCACAGCAGATGTCCACCCCGGCAGTAAAACAAAAGAAAAAATAGGTACTGTGCAGAATGACTTGGGGCATATGTTAGAACAATTCTAAAAATGGCGCAAAAGCAGGGGGTGCTGGGAAAAAGAAGAACCGGCACAGGAAGGACGCTAGAAGCTCCAGCAGCGAGAGTGAAAGTTCAGATTCTGGGTCTGAAACTGAGAGCGAGGATGGCTCAGGCCACGTCAGCGCATGAGTCGGGCCGAGTAGCAGCAAGGAGACCCCGGGGCTCAAAACCACCAAATTTGGCAGGCGCCCAGCAGGGAAAAATGTGAATAGAAATGTGAAGAAGACTACTGCATGGCATATTGAGAGCAAAATTGAGAAGAAAATAATGGATAAACGCTTCATAGAAATCTTCTTCCTGTTGGAGTACGAAGAATTGGGCTTTGACATTGTAAGACAAGACAGAAAAGAGGAAGAGAAAGGGAGAGCAAGGCGACCAGGAAAAGAAGATACAAAACTATTCTGAATTGGGCAGCAGCATTTCAAATATTAGCTACAATAATTTTAGAAAAATTCCCAGAGGAAGGCACAATGTTAATTGCTTTCCACCACAGGATCTTGGAAATCCACAATACATGTGGGGGGGGGAAATCCTGGCTGAATTATGATAGGGAATTTAAAATGCAAAGATTTTCTTACCTGGGGTGGGAGGAAGAGGATCCCAAGCTATATATGTTTTATGTCCTAAAAGAAAACTCATCTCATAATACACAGTACAATAAAGAGTATGAATTTCAGGGTTACAGGGGGGGGAGTACAGGCAGCACAGCTCATGCAGACACCAGAGAGGCAGTTAACCCCAACATAAGACAAAACAACCCTTTTGGAATCCTGCCCCAGGGGGGCATAGATCCAGGCAACAGACCTTGAGGTACACAAACCTGCGCAACTTGGGCGTGGCACGGGGTAACAATACTCCCTACTGTTGGAACTATGAAAAAGGTTCTTGCAGTTTGGGAGAAAATGTCGGTTCATACACCAATGTAGCACATGTGATGGAGAACACAGCAGTGGCAAATGCACCAAGACCCCTGCGGCTAGGACAGGACCCAAAATCACAGAGGTAAAAAACGCTCACTAGCTTCAAGATAGGGGCCTCGCCAGTGAAAGAAGATAAGCTGATGTTAATGTTACAGGACTACCCTAATGCAGCAGCTAAAGCATTTTTAGAGCAAGGCTTCAAAGAAAGATTTAGAATCCATTTTCTTGGTCACAGATCCCTGCACATCCCCAACAACTTGAAATCTGTCTCTTCACTACCTTTAATAATTAGGGGAAAAATAGAGCAAGAGCTGGGGTCGTGCAGGATAGAGTCCTCCCTTCACAGAATGTTTATGCTCCCCGCTGGGGCTAGTGCCCAAGAAAGAGAAAGGGGAGTTTAGAATGATCCACCGCCTATCCTACCCTCTAGGGAGTTCCTTCAAGTAATTCACTACTTGGATGATTTTTTCTTTACAGGATCAGAAGGGTCCCCCCTGTGCAGCTCCGCTATTAATAAATGTATTGAAACTATGGCCTTTTTAGGGGTCCCACTCGCAGGGGAGAAAACAGTAGGCCCAACACAGACCCTCTAATTTTTAGGGATTGAAATTGATCCCATCAAGGGGGAATGCCTATACTCAAAGAGAAAGTAGATAGATGACTTATTAGGGGCAATCAAAAAAATTGCAGGCAAAAACAAAGCAACTCTTAAAGAAACACAGTCACTAGCGGGGAAGTTCAATATTGCAACCAGAATTATGCCACAAGGCAGGGTGTCTCACAGAGCCTAGAAATGAGAATGAGAGGGGCAACCAAACAACATCACCACATACGGCTGGGCAAAGAAATATAAAAAGACTTATCAGTATGGGAAACATTCCTTAACAACTTTGTTGAGAAAGTTATATGGCGCAAGCCTGTAAATGACACTGCCAGGAGGGCCTTGTACACTGATGCTGCTGGGGGCAAAGGTTTTGGTATATTTTTTGTCAATAAATGGTGCATAAGCCACTGGCCCCCAGCTGGCGAGAACTAGGTTGGACCAACAATATTACCTTGCTGGAAATATTTCCCATATGGATGGCACTTTACTTATGGAGGGACATGCTGGCCACATGGTCTGACAACTTGGCGGTGGTGCATGTGCTCAACAAAGGTTCTATATCTTGCACATTGGTGCTTAAGACATTGAGAGAAATAACAAGACTTAGGGCCTCATTATGAGATTGGTGGTAGTCATGGCGCTATTTGTGCCATGACTGCCACCAATAACGTGTCCGGCACCGGTCTCGTTCAATGGGGACTTACCGGTGTAGTCCGACCTTTGCAGGACTGGTAAGTCCCCATTGAAAAAGCCATTCCCCATTTCCATTTGTGCCCCCATAGGGCTCAATGGGAATGGGGAAGGCGCTAATAACGGTACCACAAATTGCGGTACGGTTATTAGCTTCAAGGTCCCTTAACGGGTCCCGTCCATAACGCCTGGTCAGACCAGGCGTTACTGGAGGGACCCGCTAAGGGACCTCGCAGTAGGGCGGTAAGGGATTACCTGGCACCGGTCTCCTTACCGGGGCCCGGCATCCCTTACCGCCGTACTCGTAATGAGGCCCTTAGCCTAAAATGCAACATTGTTATTATTGAACAGCATATTGTCGGTAAGGAAAATAAGGCTGCTGACGCACTGTCCCGTTTTCAGTTCCATACTTTCAGGGCACTAAATCCTTAAACAGAGGAAAGGATGACGGCTGTACCAGAAGGAAATCTTGGGATAAAACAATTCCCGGCACATGATCCTAAAAGGAGAGCCCCCCCCCAGAAAAAACCCTGCTCACGACCGCACCCACGTCAAGGGCATTGCGGGTAACAACAGGTGAGCCCAGGGGGATCCTGGGGGACCTGGCAAAGAATGCTCTGGCCCAGAAAAACAGAAAAACTCTACAGTAAATGCAGTAAAGAATTTGGCGACATAACAAAAAATCACAAAAATCACCAACATCAAAGAGATCCAAGAAAGCCACGTCAATGATTTCATGGAAAATGGGCCTTCAGACAGAATAAAAAGAAGGCATGGGCATCCTCCCATTTGGCAGCAGGGGGCCATGCACCCCACCAGGGGGGCGGCAGGGATCAGTCTTGAGTTGGCCCTGCGTGGGAGTAGGGTCCCCGCTCACCTGATCCCTTGTTCCCCAAAAGTTGTGTTTGATTTAACATTATGTTATTTGCTGGTTGGTTTTCTCTACACATAGCTCATGATAAATTAAGCTTGTCCTCAACATTTTTCCACCCTACTTGGTTGTTTGCCTCCTCATTATGGTACTGTCATTAATGTCACCTGTCACACCCTGCATCGCTCCCCCCGCACTAATACACCCCCCATGCCAAAAGAGGGTGTACCAGCTTCTTATGCCCAATTCGAAATTTCGGCCTGATTTTCCTAAAGAATCTCCAGTGGAAATATTTCCCAGGAGCAGCGGTAGTTTGGCAAATCAGGGATTCGGTAAAACCAGGGAAACTCCTCAGAGGCCGATACCACTGAAGGTCTGCCATGAGTTGGTCTAGGTGGTGTGCCCTATTTTGGCACAAGCCTTTCTGAGAGGACTATTTTGCCGCACCATCGTGGCCGCAGGGCCTTTTCGCGTGTCCACGCAGTGGTGGGCAGGCCAACACAGCGCAGCTCATTCGGAGCGAGAATGATTTAGGGGCAGCTGCTGACATTTAGCATCTGGCAGCTGTGCTAAAAGTGTCCTCGCGCCAAATGGGAACATAATCATTTCATATATACATTATATTAAAAAAACACGTCACTGCAATAGTGGCATCCGAACACGGAACGCCAGTGTTCAAGCCTGCACTAAGCCACAAGTTCCTAGGAACTTATAGTTTAAAATTACAACTTTTATACTTCCTCTGCATTTCCCCTGGTTTGATTGCAGGGTTAGTATCAAGTCGTGTATTTTTTAATCTATGAGCTCGTTTGGTCTTGTGGCTAAGTGCTGGGACTTGAAGACAGCAGAAATTGGTTCGTGTACCACTGAGTGTATGGATTATGCGATAAAGCATGCCTCCACCAAAAGATCCCAGATGGCTGGGGCAAAGGGCTGTGCCGAGAGGGGATCGTTGGCAAAGAAGCTGCGGCAAAGGTGCTGCGCCAAAAAGTCCTGCTTTTGGGTCTTGATGCCAGCCTGTGTGACAAAAGGTTGTCCCTATTCTGGCCGTGTAAATACTTTCTGACAAGTGTGGAATGGCATTAATTACTTTTGCCGCATTTTTCTTGTCGTTTTGGGAGGTTTGAAAGCAGGCCCAGAGAGGGGAGGGGGGAATCTCCCCATGCTGTTTGTGTTTACAAATAAACTACAAAGAAAACAAAATCGGCGAAGTTGCCTTTCAGGAAACAAAAAAATGCTGCAAGGCTTCATAGAACCGTGAGGACTGGACCAATGGAGAGGCCAGGTCATGAATAGGTGATAATGGGGACATCTCCACCGGAAGCCCCCACTCTGATCAATTTAGCCCCAATCTCGTTGAATTATGTGAAGACAACAATAAACCTACATCACAAAATAAATCACATTCTTGGTCATCTTGAAATGTTCCTAACATCTTCAAAATCAAGCGATAAATGTATCAAACCTTTTGTTTGGTTTGCTTACGTTTTTAAATCTGCCAATAGTACAAAAGTAAAATGTATAGGATTGCTTTTAGGCATGCATCACTTTTCATTTCTGCAATCTTTCATTTATGACAGAGGAAGCGAATAAAACAGAAAACCAAGATACAATCGTGCTCCTTTTACTATGTTTCTGTAAGGATTTCTATTTAATGCACTGTCAGTTTAGTTTATCATGTGATTTGTATACTTGGCCTTTGATTTCTGTAACACAAAGTATTATTTTAGTTCTGAAATTAGGTAGAACTAGAGCTGGCATATGATGCGGTGAAGTGTCTAATTTTCAGGCTTCTGCCAGCTCAAATCCCAGCAGCACCACTTAAATAAAGTGTGTATAAGTGGGCAATTCATTTAATCGGATTGTACCTTACCTTGAAACATGGCAATGTTCCGTGAAGTGAGTTTGGTAACCGTGTACACTTTAAAGAGCATCACTTAGTGTTTAACCAACCATAGTATGGCATCTTATGTAATGATAACAGTGACCATCCATATGCTACACACCATAGGGTCGTATGTCTCTTGGCTCACTCATGGAAGCCCGCTTTGTTTTCCGCTGAATCAGCATGCAGCAGCAGGACATTTACTGTTCATGAGGAGTGCAGCATAGCACTGCCCTCCCACTGTCGTTCTGATCTTATGAGTTGCCTACCTGGGATTAAATGAGAATACCTAATGTGTTTTAATAGCTGGAATATAAAGTGAAAACCTGACATTTGATGCCAATACTTTCCATATAATAGAAATCCTGACATGTATTGCAAAAACATGGTCGTTTGATAGCAATGTCTTGCAAAGGTTTTGATAATATGCTTTTATACTGCACCGAATCTCCACCTTAGCAGTTTCTTTAAAAAAAAACATTGGGCATTTTTGGTTCACATAAAACCGTATGATCCACAAAGTACAAATGTAAAAAGTTACAAATTAATAATTCCAAATCACACTCTTATAATATAGAAATATATGCATATCTAATTATTACATTGCAATTACGTTCATATTCCTTATGCACTGCATAAGTATATTACTAGTATCAGTAGTTTCAGAGTGCCTAGGCTTCTCCATGGAGAGGAGTCTTGTGCCGCGCTCAGGGTATCCAGACCTTATTCTACCGGAAGAAACAAAACTAGAAAGGGCCAGATAAGAGGGCGGGAAAGCAGCTCTTTGATGGCATGTCTGCATTTCAGGGCATTACACAAAATAACAAAAATAAATGCTGAATGCGTGTTTTCGAAAATGCCACTCCGAAAATGCCGAATGAGGGGTGCGCCGGGTGTGGGGTGTCCCCCCTTCACTAAGTTCGGCACTATGGCCTTCGAAGTTGCGGGGGAGTCCCCGCTTACATTAAGGAGAAAGCGAGGGACAAACAGATTCCCAAAAGTTTGAGTTTCAAAATGCGAGCAAGTCGGCTTGGCAATTTTGAAACTCAAGCTTTTTGAACGTAGAACCCATGTCAGCCCCGTATGGTAAGCGGCAGCTCTGCAAAAGGGAGGTGGCGCATATTTCCTAAAGTGCTGATGTAATTGAGTGGTTTTTAAAGCAGATTTAGAGAATGTTAAGCAGTTGCGAAAAGTAATTTTGGATGCATGAGGGGCTCAAGAGTGTGCTTCGGCAATCCTGGAAGTTTTCTGGCTTGTTATCTGGGGCACTTCTATATGTTGTATTCTAGCTCACACTCCAGAATGTTAACCCTGTGACCAGGGTCGTAGGAGACACATACAATCTGGGGGGTACAAGGGACACATTGAGGACTTTGCTACAGCCAAAAACCACAGAGTAAAATCTGCCAATTTTTCTTTTTTGAACTAGATATTCCCTCCTTTAATGCCCCTGTCCAGGAGTGCACCCTTTCCAGCGAAGCAACCATTGCTGTTGCTTATTGCCCCCATACGAAAATACCCCCTACCAGTGCTGGAAATGGAAGTAATGTTTGGGGGTGCTGTCACCTCTCCGGAGGGGTGGGGCTGTGGGAAGGTGGGGGCGGGGCCAAGGGGTGTGGTCCCTGGCCAGGCTGCGCAAGACAGTACCTCTTCATCAAACCCAATCCTAGTGGTTTGCATAACAACAAAGAGTATTATGGGAACCTCATAACGTGCACACTTTTAAATGTTAAATATGTCTTATTTGGATTCAGTAAGAAGCCCTTTTTTAGTGAATAATGGACTCTTCTGTTCTGATTGGTCACAATATTCACTCTAATAAAGAGATGTCTGTAAATTGCAGCACATACATATGAGTTTGGACAGCAGCAGCCTTATATAGGAGGCTTTGGCAGTTTCCAGTGCTGTGACTTATAAAAGCAATTTGGAAAGCTTGTTATTCATGCATGCAATAATGCAGTTTCAGATTTGCTTGTTTGATGACTGTGCCAGCCCCTGGGTTTGGGGAGACGGCAGCACAGAGTGCAACATGTTCATTTGCAAGCAGACTGCTTTGAGAAGATTAGGCAGCGCTCCGTGACTGCTCTAGTTAAGGTGCAAGAACTGGGTGAGTCATATGCTGGCCTCTGTGCCTGGAGGTGCCTTTTGTTTTGCAGGAGCACTGCTCCATCTTGTTCCGGTCCATTCTCTCCACTGCCTCCTACATCCATTTACTGCCCTCTCTTACTGAGGTGAGCCTTTGGCTGCTGGTCCCTAACCAAAGTGTCGTCGTCCAAGTATCTACCCATCAGGAAATTGCCCTACACAGAACTGTTCACTGTCAAGTAGTGTCACTGTCCGCAGTCCACAAGGACACCCTGCCCTCCTGCCTCCAGCACAAATGGGTCTTCAGGAAAATTATTCTATGATACATGGAATTATCTGCAAATTATGGGGTCCTTCCTGCTCACCACAGGGGCATATGCAGCACTTGTCTTTCTTCATTCACTCCCACCCTAACCTAGGAAGATGTGGAGGGTTAGTGCATCCCCTTACTGGGGTGTGTGGGAGGTGTGGACTGCAGTTTTATGAGTGCCCACTTGTTTATTTCTCCCCTATAAACGAGGGATTTTGCATTAATAAGGGACACAAACCGTAGCCTTGTCCCACTTTCCCATACTACAACTAGGTTATGTTGGAATGGATGTATCCTGCCCCTGGATAATCTCCAACCACATGTGATTTGCTTGCTTTGGAATACTTGGGTTGTGCAAGTCCTCCAGGTTAAACACAGAACTCCAATGGAAACCCGGTGCCTTCGGGTTAGCAGCAGATCCCTACACTTGTGTAAACTCTCTGCAGTCTGCAGCAGTCACTCTGACTGCCTGAGCTATCTATGTGGGTTTGAATTTGCCACCTCATCTACAGAATATTCACAGATATCTGAAGTCTGCCCATTCATACTTCTAGCATGCTGGGATTTGAACCAGTAACCAACCTGCGGCACACATTTTTCCAGCAGACATATTAATGCTTGTTGCTGGAGGAGTAACCTATTGTAACCCCCACGCCCATCTTGTTTTTACAAAAATGGAGGTTGGGGCAAATGGAGACAGTGTTTTTCCCAAGATCACACATATATTTGGTTACTTTTTTGTCCAAGGTCACCCCACTGTTGTCAAGTGGTATGACAAAGATCCCAGAAATGGGCAGGTGATGAATCAAGGGTCAGAATTATGTATTTGGTCACTTTTTTGTCCCCTACCCTGTGTTGGAGAGTGGGGTAGCGAGGAGGAGCGTACAGCAGGGGGTTTCCACCCTCTGGGAGACCATCTCTGCAAGGTGTCTGTGTTCCTTCATGCTCCCCAGAGTCTATGTCACTGATAGGGTGCAGGATGCTTGCTAAGAAGCTGAAAATCTGTGCAACTAAAAATTAGGCGATCCTGGGTCATAACAGCCTGTGTATCTGATTGCACTTTGATGGAACAAGCCCAGCATTTGGGAGTCTTGAGATGTTCTTGGTTTAGTTTAGTTTGGTTTAGTTTATTTACTTTTATAGGGCGCCACACCCAGGGGTATCTGGGCACGTTTACTTAGGTACAAGTTACAGATGCAGTGCACATACCCCAAAGAAGCGGGGGAGGAGGTGTGTTACAAATCACCTTACAGAAAGGAGCAAAGGAGGTGAGTTACAGATCACCTTACAGGCAAGAGCAAAGGAGGCGAGTTACAGATCCCCTTACAGGCAGGAGCAATAAGCACATAGAGCAAATAACTAAGCAGACAAACATATTTACAATAGAGAAGTACAATTTATATATATACAGTCAGTAGACCTAAGTTACCTATATCAATAAATTTGCAGGGAAACAGGGCAACTTAAGCTAAGAGTGTGTGCTCTGTGTTGGCATATAGTCGTGCTGAGGGTTTTTTTGAGTTAAGGAGCCAAACTTTAACTTTGGCTCTGAAGGACCATAACGCAGGCTCTGATGTCTGCGGGGAGGGAGTTCCAGCGTTTGGCCGCTGACACGGGGAAGCTAGACCCTCATGCTGTTTTTAGGTTGAAATTGGGGATGATGAGTTGGTTGAGGTAGTTGGACCTTGTGGGTCTATTATCCTGATGTCTCTTGAATTTAGCTGTCAGGTAGGCGGGTGCTGTGCTAGTTAGACACTTGTGGATGATGACAAGCGCCCGGAGTGAGATTCTGTCATGAATAGATAACCACTGCGCTTCTCTTCTGATGGATGAGATGGGACTGGAGTGAGGGATATTTAGGGCCGATCTTAAAGTATTGTTTTGCAGGATTTGGAGTTTGTTTAAGTTCCGCTCTGAGGTCCCGAGGAGAAGGGTATTACAGTAGTCGAGCTTGGAGAGGATTAGTGCTCTCGCTAATGTAATACAGCTGGTGGTGGATGGGAAAGGCTTACACGCATTCATAAGCTTGTTAGTGTAGGCTCTGGAAGAGGCTAAAGAATTAACTTGTTTATTTAGCGTCAAAGTGGAGTCAAGGTAGATACCCAGGGTTTTAACTTTGCTAGAGACTCTGATGATATTCCCATCCATGTTGAAGGTATCATTGCCTTTATCTAGTTTGTTTAGTCGATTTTGGGAACCAATCATCAGTAGTTTGTTTTATTCATCGTTTAAGCAAAGTCTGTGAGTAGCCATCCAGGCTTGGATCTCTAGATAGATGTCATTGATGAGTTTAGTGTCTTTAGTATAGCAAACTGTGAGTGTGATGAGAATCTGAGTGTCATCCACATAATTGGTATACGTGACACCCAGATTGTCGAGTCAGTCTATAGGAGCTTTGTGAAAATATTGCAACTCGTAAGCGGTAAACACAAGCCTTGTGGGACTCCACAATTGATAGGCACTGGGGGCGCAGAAGCTGAGGGTGAGAAAACCCTTGTGGTTCTATTTGATAGGAATGATTGGATCAAGCTGGCTGCATTTGGAGAGAAAGCAGCTGCTGAGGTTAGGTTTTGGGTCAGGATTTTATGGTCTACCAGGTCGAAGGCTGCTGATAGATCCAAGAGCAGGAGGATGGCTTGCTTGCCTCTGTCTTTAAGTTCATCCATCTGAATCTTGAGATCTAGAAGTGGCGTTTCGGTGCCATGTCTGGATCTAAAACCGGATTGCCGAAGGCCTAATAGGTTATTGTCTTCAAGGTGACTTTGAATTTGTATATAGGCCGCACGGTCCAGGATCTTTAAAAGAAAGGGGACCCTTGTAATGGGCCTATAGTTCGTAGGCACGTTAGGGTCTAGATTTGTTTTTTTAGTAGTGGCATGACCCAGGCTTCCTTGAGGTTGTCAGGAACCAAGCAGTTTTTGAATGATGCATTTATCAGAGTTGTGATAAATGGAGCTAGTTCTCTAGCGCTGTCCTTAATGACAGCCGCATGGCATATGTCAAACTGACTGATTGAAGGTTTCATTCCCAAGATAATCTTTTCAACGTTGTAGAGGAGGTCCCAAATAAAGCCTATACTCCAGTTGCCCATTTTGAAGTACTAGGAATGATCACACCAAAATATGTGATGTATGATGAGCAGATAAATCAGCAGAGAGCCGCAGTAGGGCTCTGCCCAGTACCTATCAGAAGAGCAACACCTATTGAAGTACCGACACCAAGGAAACCATGGACAGTGAAGTATCCATTAAGGAAACCTTACTAGCAAATGAGACGAAATGAAGATTGCCTAAATACAGTCCCGGAAGAAACCAAAAAGGTCTTAATGGAAGACGAATGGTGATGTCATGAGGACCCAGACTGACATACAAGTAGAAGAAATGACAACACGAGAATGACACCCAGAGACGAAATGCCATGAATAAGGATGTCGTGAACATAAAAGGGGAGAACGATGTTGAAATACAAGAAGCTTAAGTTTTAGACAGGATGAAGATATTCAACCAGCTAACACTTGTACATATGCTTGGAACCGCAAGAAAGCTAAGAAAACTATGTGGCTTGCAATGCTAAGTAGAAGAATAGTATGGCAAGCGCCTTTATACATAATCTACCTCAACACGAAGCACAGTATCATAAGTGTTATTCCATCTTGCAAACAAAGCAGAATCAACCCAGGTTACTAAAGGCCGAATGAACAAAGAAACATATTCTAACAAAACGAGAAGAGACGGCTGAATCGAAACTCGGTAGATGCAATTCATTCTAGGAGAGCCAAGGTGATACCAATAGAAGGAACAAACAGTAGCTACATATAATTGAAACTTAAGAACAGAATATCCTGTCTCTGAAAGGTCAAGATAAGGAAGCGTAGGCAGGTGGCAAGCCGAATAAGAATCAAATGCACAAATTGAGAGAAACTATGCAAATTCACGGTGTCTACATCACATGACCATCTGAGCAAGGAGAAGCACGAGTTCACACCTACTCTTGGCATCCGCACAGGAAGAGATATCAGAGCTTTCCCAGACAGAAGATGGAGTTTCGAGGCCAACCACAGTAACATAATTGACACATAGTTGTTGAAGTGATGATTGATTGTAACCTTAATTGGAGAAAGGCCGGGTAACTGGAGGGGCACCCTGCACCTGGCTGACCATTCTGCGTGCTGCTAAGCAAAGTGGAAATGTATGCATGGGGTTGGTGTCAACCCCATCACAATGGACCAAATAATCTAGGGTCCTATAGTTAGTAGAACCAATCGGACGTTGTACTTTTAGTGACGTCTACAGTAGTCATTTTTGAAGGAAGGGCTTAGACGCCCACCTGACAGTGTTTACCCAATCCCCTCACTCTGTTACCACATACAGATATAGTACCTATATTAAAGTAACCATTTCCTAACCAATAAAATTGCATGTCAACTTTTGAGTGTTACACGTCAATTATGACGAGTTTTCAGTATAAATTCTATGATTTTTATGAAGTTCATTGGATTTGAAGCGAGAAGGACGATCGCATAACTGCTGATTTCCATGACTCCCTGTTTTTTGTACTTGTCATTTAACGGACTCCCTTTGCCAAACCATTGAGTTGTCCTTATTGATTGGTGTTGGAGTAATAAATCTGCGCTCCCACCCATCTCAAGGGTGCAGCTATCTCGTCTTAAAGTACTTTCGGAGCAAACCTCGGCTCTATGGGCTGGCCTGGGGTCTCCGGAGTACTACGTCATTGATGGAGACTGGGAAGAATTGGAAGGGGGTACATAATGGGGCTCTGTGATTAAGTGTTTCAGAAGTGTTGGAGCTAGGGGGAAGATTATTTCTTTTTGTGTCTTTTTTGGATTCTACAAGTGCAATTTTGTCTGAAAGTGCCTTCTGAATGTTTGCGCACCATGCCTCGTCTTTGGAGCAGGCATCAATGATTGGAGCAGGGGACTTGAGTTCCCTAAGGATTGTGAAAAGTTCCTTGGTACTTGATTTGGCATTTTGTATTCTTTCGTCGTATAGTTCTTTTTTTGTTCTAATTATGGATGATTATAGGCAGAGGCACTAGACACATTGTTCTACTTTTTCGCGGTGGAAGTGGTTTTCCTCCAAACATTTTCTGCTCATCTTTTTTCATTACAGAGTAATTTTAGCTGAGGGGTAAACCATTTAGTTAGGTGAGACAAGGGTTTGGCCTTTCATACTTTTAGTGGAGCAATATGATTGATTGCTTGCTTCACTGTGGTGTTGTAGCTATCAACTATGTGCAACAGATATTTGTCGATATTCAGTGGAATGTCGGCAATAGGTTGTAGTAGAGGTAATAAATGGTCTGGTGTGAGGTTGCTCTTGTTCCTCACTACAGAAGGTGGAGCTGTGGTTATGTCGGGGTTGGAGGGAGCTTTTGCCTGAATGGAGAAGGAGATGCAATGGTGGTCGTACCATGCACACGGTACATTGTTGAGGATGGTATTGGAACAGTTGAGGTCCACCAGCCAATCCAATGTTCGACCTTTGTCATGGGTGGGCTTCAGGATATGTGATTTAAAGCCAAACTGGGAGATGGTATTCTCTAGTGCAGTGGCGTTAGTATCTTTAGCCTCATGGAGGCCTAGGTTCATGTCCCCAAGCAGAATAATCTGTGAACCGGGTTTGGTATTTTGAGTGAGAAGGGTAGATATATCTTCCTCAAATGAGGAGATAGGGCCGGGTGGACGATAGATAAGGTGTAGGAGTATGGCGCTTGTAGGTGAGATTGGTAGTTTTGCTCAGAGTAGTTCTGCGGACGGTAGGTGGGTGCTAGCAAATTCTCTGAGACCCAGCTGTGTTCTGGTGATGAAAGCTACACCGCCCCCTTTGCCGGATGTTCTGCCTGATATAATGATGGTGTAGTTGTCTGGGAGGGCTAATGCTAGAGCTGGTTTGAGGCGTGATTAAGCCAGGTTTCTGAAATGGCAAGAAGGTCTAGTTGGTTGGCAATGGTAAAGTCTGCAATGTCGGTACTGTGAGCTACTCGGGAGGGGGCATTGATCAGTGCTCCTTTGTTATCAGATGGCCCTGGGATGTTATGTTTACTGGCATTAGATGAGGGCTGTCTTAGAGCTCCGCTTAATATAGGACCAGTGATAGGACCTGCAGTACCCTGGTGTTGTTTACAGGGTGTAGATGGGGTGGGACGCCTGATGCGGGACCCAAGTCTGGTGTTCCTCATAGTGAGTGAGCACAGGACCAATGGGATAGGTGGGAGGGTGAAGTGGCAGATCCATTCTTCGGGGGTGATTTGACTACAGGTGTCCGGGGATGGAAGGCTCGTGGGTGGGGTAAATGGTGGTGGTGCATTTGTGGTGGACATGACGAGGAGAGCTGTGGGGAGAGTATCTAGCATAAGCACTATGAGGCAGACGAAGGCCATTCGGATCTGGGGTGGGTCGAGGGCAGTAGATATAACAAAATGCTATGCAGTAGCAGTGAGGGGCTAACGGTCATGTAGCGAAGCAGACACTTTATTAATGTGTTATACTGCTATACATCACACCATAAAATCATGACTGGCCGAGATTGGAATGGTTATGTTTCTTTGCCTCAGGACACTGCAGTAAATCCAACCTACCTTAGCCTACCACAGTGTGCCATGGACTGCCTGCTGAAGTTGAACCCTCTGAATAACGTTGCCCATCTTATTCTCAGAATCCCTTGATGGGCCCGCACTACTCAGTTTCTTTTTGTCAAGGGCACTGAGGTGCTGGTGGGCTAGTCTGTTATTTTTAAAGCATTGAGCCATGTGCACAGGACCACCACTTAGCACAAGGGTGCCTGAGCTTCTTTGTTGGGAAATGTGCACCCTATCAGCACTCTCTCTCCCCAAGCCCGTTTTTGCCTGTGCATCCCCCACCTTTGAGTGGGAGGCGGCAATGGCAGTTTCTCTTCAACAGCAGCTAAACGCTGCAACCATCTTCCACTTCAGTTCTGCAACCCGTAAATCATTGAAATTCAAATCGTTTGCAGTGGCGCCCACTGTGCACCCCTGTTGACCACCTCTTGCCAAGATTAGTCAGGTTTGATGTATAGCAGCATAACACATTAACAAAGTGGCCATAAATACAAAAATAACCCTCTCTTTTTCTTTTCAAAGAGACAGACATTCTAGAACTGAATCAGCCAGCTTTGTGAAATTTAAACAAACCATGTTTGCACCTGTATCATGAAAGAATGCAAAGGTTGAGTGGGCAACTGGGGCTGTCTAGGCAGTTTGAGAATTTAGAGGGAGATGGGACTAGGACAATGCACGCCAATGACATAAAACACTATTCTATCCAGAGGAACTGGAACTTGTCAGAAAAATAATTCTTTTAATCAACTCCTTAGTCATTGCCATTGATTCTGCATCCCTGCCATTTATTCTGCAGCCATGCATATAAAAGGTGCAAATTACAAGTGCACTGCATGAAACAAAGACCGGATGGAAATAACAATTGGCAGGTCAGCGTGATGCCCTGCTGGACCAACACTTATTTTGTTTTTAGAGATTATTTAACTTGTGTTTTGCAAAATGACATTGCATCACACACTTCTTTCAGACAATGCACACATCTGTACACCCCTCCCCCTTAGTTAGTGTTAAGCAATGCCACATTTTCTAAATGGGAGCAAATTAAATTGCTATTACATTGTTTTTAATTCTTCATGCCATGAGCATCCAGATTCTTACCGCTGTGCTAAAATGTGTTTTACTAAATGTAGTAGCTCCCCATAATACTGGGCTTCACAAATGGCCAGCAGCACACATGAGAGCAACATATACAGAATGAAATGCTGAAACTGTGCAGTATGGCGATGCCCACGTTAAAAAAGATTTCAGAGCCATGTGCAAGCTCTCAATTCAGAATACTGTTGCGCCAAAGTTTGGCAGCTTAACAAGTGCCCTTCCTTAGAGGACATGGATGTAAGGAGGATCACACGGCGAGAAGCTTGCTGACTATGCTACAGATAATGCAAGGCTCTGTCCCTTGAGCACAGTTGTATCATATGAAATACCCACCCTGTACCAGTGAGTCACCTCACTGATAACCCAGGCTGCGCCGCAGTGCACTGCGCATCATCATGTACCCCGAGTCAAATGCTCAGACGTGCACAAGCAAAACTCGCATGTAGATGTTACCTGTTCCAACCAGGATATACGCAGCACAGCTCTCATACACACCTCTGATCAGTGACAGCTGAGGACGTTTCTCGTCTTGGTAAAAGCTAAAGTATCAATGTAATAATTCACAAAGTGAAAGCATCATGCTGACACATAGAGCAATTTCTCTGGATGCAAGTGAATTATGGGGCACTAACTGGCATAAATCTCCCCCACTTAAAATTGTGGGGGGGTTTGTTCCCCTTTTTCCCCCATGTGACTGCCTAGCCGGATCCAAGAGTAGCATAGTTAAAAATATACTGTGTGCAGTTCTTAATAGGGTATTTATTGAGCATGTGCCTAGCTTCGGGGAGCAACTGAGTGCTTTTCATTCCGTAGAGGGAAGTACAACGTGAAAGAAGCAGATCACAAGGTATCCATACAGGGAGATAAGAACAGAGGAATGGGAGGGCAAGCAATTTGGTAGCAAGGGATTTACAAGCCACCAAGGGAGGAAACATGGAGGAGTACATTGCACAGCCCCAGGTCAGGTGGGGAGTGGACAGTGTGTGGACCTCAGTATTAGGCCCACACAAAAGGACCACACATAAGGCCACTGGTCTCCCCTCTCTGGCCCTGTACTTCGCAGATGGCACCGGAGTGCCTACATGCCCTCGTCCACCTGGGCCAAGATCGACTGGAGAAGCCTTGTAGCCCTGTTGGGCTTCCCGGACACGAAGAGCAACATCAGGCAAAGATGGCCACTGCTGCAGCCCCACACATCAGCAAAGCTGCAAGCCCTGCTCTCAGTCCGCCTCTGCCATGCTCTGATAGGGCAGCTGTGCCTAAAGTTCCAGGACTTCCTGCCAGCCCACACCAAAGGCCCACACATAAGACCAATAGTCTCCCCTGTCTGGCACTGTCAGGACCTTGGCAGACCATGGCAGTCTGCCTCCTCATTACGGTATGTACCGCGCTCCACATGACCAATCGTGAACTCTCATTAGCCATGCCCACAGTATTGCCTGCTCACTTCCCCATCCCTCCCTCGCTATTCCTACCAGCCGTGCTATACCACCACCCCACTACGGGCGATCCCATAGAGATTATCAAATAGATAAGAAAAGATTACAACCATCTACAACCTGATAGACAAATGGATGGAAGACAATTGGCTGTGCTTGAATAGCAAAAAAATCGAACGCATGATTTTCGGTTCCAGTCAAGCGAGGGGTAAGCTTGGTAAAGATTTTGAAGAATTTACTATCAAAGACTCATGCATTAAGGTGGTCCCCCATGTGAAAACACTCGGGATGATGCTGGAGGCATCCCTAGGATCAGAATCCCAAACCAACTACCTTCATAAAAATAACGCATAATATATCAGGCTACTGAGAGCCATACGTCCTTTACTAACAGAAAACAATGTATCCCCAATAGGGCACTAAGATCCCAAACACTAGGCAAGTTACAGATACCTCAGGCATCCCGAACCACCGGTGCTGGGAAATCATTTCCGGTCTGCGCTGTTCAGCAGTGGAACAATCTTCCAGTTACTCTGCGAGCAGAGCCAAATCTGTTAATTTTCAGGAAAAATCTGAAGACATATCTCTTCAAATAATGTGCCACCTCCTAGCTGCCCATCTACCTCTTGCCTAACATGAATCCGTCTCTCTGCGCCGTGATGCCTGCGGGCTACCGACGCATTACAAACAAACTAATCAAATCAAATCAAATAGTGACACAAGATGATGCATCAAGATTCACAAGTCACAGAGTATCGAAACCACCCTGTGCATTGTCTAGAAAGAAACACCTATCTACCAGCCACTCCCTCAGACCTATACCTACTAATAAGAGCAACAATCGCACTGGCTCAAGGCTTATCTCATCCCACAGCAGACATCCATGGCCACGCTATTTGTGGCCCCACATCAGCCCGACTCCTGCCTCCACTGAAACTGCTGCGCCCAACGTGCACATCCTTGCCGCAGAACTAACAGTAGCAAAGAGTGCTGCAAACTACACCACCATGTCTCTGCTATTAACCCTATTACTGTGAGTTCTAATAACTATGATACCGAACCTCGACCATGTTTACAAGAATATTATCCTGGCCAACTTGTTACGTCCGGCTCCTTTCATGAAGAATACTATATTTGATGCATGTGCAAACAGTATTGTTTGTAACTCTACAATGTCACCTCCTGCTCCCCGTGCTAAGGATACTATGTCTGATCCCGGCGCTAACAGCATTGCTTGTAACCTTACTGTGTCACCTCCTCTTCCATGCATTAAGAGTACTATGACTGATGAGCACTATGACCCCTGTAAGAGTACTATGACTACTCCCTGTGTTTTGCCACCCCACGCACTACAACTGCTACAACCGCCCATGTACCCCTGAATGGCAACACCAAGTCTCCCTGCTCTGGTACTCCTCCTCACTTAATGCCTAGTGATACCCCCACACCTACCACCCCGGCCACGCACAGTACAAAGGTAGATACACACAACCATAACTGCCCTAACCTCATCCCAGCCCTGATCAATGCTCGATCACTGACCACACACGCTTTAGACATCATGACCTCCTAATAGAGAACAACATTGATGGACCTGCCATCATAGAAACCTGACAGCACACATCCCCTGGCCCGTTCCTATCCCTTGCCCTCCCAATAGGCTACACTATCTAAATGAGTGATAGGCTGAACGCCAGAGGAGGCAGAGTGGCCTTAATCGCTAAAGACGACCTAAGTATCAGACAAGTCTATACTTCTCTCAATAATAACTGACATATCCTCTCACGTAAACGGACTACCTCCCCTTCTAAAACCATCATGGTCCATCTCATCTACTGACTACCAGGTCCCATCCTTACATTTGTTGAAGACTTACTCTGCATCCATCCTTACATTTGTGGAAGACTTACTCTGCATCCTAGAAGTCAACATCAAACCATCCTCACAAGTGTTTCTTCTAGGCAATATTCACTTAGGACTCAATGACTCCACCGACACCGCAGCAGCTTCCTTAGCCAATACCCTAATGACTCTTGGCTTTAATCATTGCATCCACAACCCTAAGCACAACAAAGGGCGCTCCCTAGACTGGCGAGCCAACCTCAATTGTCACATCTCTATCAAAGCCAACTCTCCTTGCCCGTGGCCCAACCACCATATTCTCGCATTCATTCTCCCCCCTGGCCCACAAGTCAAACCACCTACTCCAAGGCTACCACCCACACTGGCCCGTAGCTCTCGGAAACTAACCAAAGAGAATCTCCTTCCACTTCTCAACGCCCTCAAACTAGAGACCCTGGATACCACTGACCCTAAAACCTTAGTGGATCTCTACACTAAAACGCAGACAACTGCCATTAATGCCATTGCCCCACTAGTACCTAAGAAAGCCAAACCAGTAGTCCATATGAATTCCTGGTTCACTCAAGAGCCCACGGTTCTTAGATCTGAAAAAAGACTTGGAAAAACATATTGGAAGAGTAACCCATCTGAAGCTGCCAAATTGAAGTTCGAATATCGCCAAACAATATAATATAAGCTCTCATCCAGGCCAAAGCTACTACATTTAACACCAGAATAGCTAACGCCAACTCAGACTCTAAACAAGTATTTGCCACCCTAAGAGAACTGGAAACCCCAGTCCCTGAAACCTCCTCCCTAACCAAATACCATGCGTGGTGTCAAAGTACACAGAATGCCATGTGGATCAAAATTGACATGCTAAAACAGAAAATACTTACAAAACAAGCAAGCCTTCCTCACCCTTGCCAAGCCACTCACATACCCACCTCTATTGCTCCATAAATCTCTCTGTTCAGCTTCGACAATGTCTCCACTCAAGAAGCCTTAATCATCCAAATCAGCCTCAAACCATCATGATGCAAAGGAGATGTCTGCCCGGCCCCTCTGATCAAAGAGTGTGCTGAAGCGTTAGCGCCATTTATCATCACAGTCATCACCGCTTCCTTCACTACTGGTGTCTTCCCATACAGCCTCAAGGAAGCTTGGGTACTTCCCCTCCTAAAGAAACCCACACTTGACCCGGCTTCTCCCAATAACTACAGGCCTATTAACATAGTCCCCTTCCTCCTAAAAACTGTTGTTAGAGTGGCCTACATCCAAATTCAACGGCATCTAGAAACAAACCAAATTCTCGGAATTCGCCAATCTGGTTTCTTCCCAGGCATGGGACAGAGTCAGCACTCCTAGACTTGCAAAATCAGATGGATGAGTTCAGAGATGAAGGGAAACTTGGCCTGCTGCTCCTCCTAGACTTGTCTGCAGCTTTGGATTTAGTGGGCCACAGCATACTTTGCCGTCACCTCACATCCTCAGACCACTTCTCGCAGAAAGCAACTTCCTGGCTTGCCTCTTTCATTGAAGGGAGACTAATGAAGGTATTTGCTAAGAACGCCTGTGCAGCACCTTCTCCAGTTAACTGTGGTGTACCCAAGACTCTTGCATTTCACAAACGCTCTACAATATCTCAACGAAGCCCCTCTTCGATCTCCTAGATTCACTGGGCATAGCTTACACAAACTACACTGACGACACGCAAATTCTCCTTTCCCTCTATGGGTCCTATAGTGTAGATGCTGCCAGGCTGGGCTCTACCTATGCCACCATCCATTCTTGGATGGCGACCCATGGCCTCTGCCTCAATGATGAGAAAACTGAACTCCTCATCATTGGCCCCACCTCTGTGCTAAAACAAGTGGGCTCTCAGTACACAGCCTTCAACATTGAGAGCTCTCTCATTCCATTTTCTCAATTTTTTAAAACACTTGGAGTTTGCTTCAATGCCACTCTCTCCCTAACCCCCAAGGTCAACGCCATAGCTTCCTCAGCAGTCTATTCAACCAAACTACTAAATGCTGCCAGAACTTTCCTCTCTAGTAACAGCTGCCTGATGATTGCCCGTGCTGTTGTAGGTGCCAGGTTTGACTTTTGTAATGTCCTCCTCACTGGAACCTCGGCCCAAAACACAAAGAAACTCCAGATTATTCAAAATAATGCCTTACGTGCCGCTTTGAATATTACCTGATCCGAACATACCTCAGAGGCCCACGGAGCTGCACACTGGATACCTGTCTGTGAAAGAATTACTTTCAAGATGCTCTCTATGAAGCATACGTGTATCTCCAAATCTTCCCCGCCATACCTGCTGCAAAAAAGCAACAAGTCTCATTCGACTAGGCCCACCAGAAGCCTGTATACTGATAGACTGGTTCAGTCTAAGTTCAATTGCGCCACAGTAGGGGGCGTAAGTTTCCCAGTTATTGCTGCATAGAAATTAAACACACCCCTGGAGCTAAGAGCTGAGGAATGTTATGTTAATGTTAATGTTAAAGGATATTTGTACCGCGCACTATCACCAGAGGAGTGGTCCCCTGGCGCTCTGGCGCTCTGGTGGCTCTGAAAAATGGAAGGAAGGGGGGGTGATTTAGTAGGACTAAGCTAGAAAAGTGCAAGAGAGCAGTGATATGCTGTTGACCTCAGCCTGGTGGGTCCGTTGGCTCGGCTTGGGGTGCTTTCTGTTCGGTAGCTGTCGTGTACTGTTGTGCGTGTCTATGTTTGTTTGTTTTGTTCTTTCAGTGTAGTGAAGTGTGTGCGGTTTGTTATGTTATGGAGCTGTGGTTGTGTTTGTTGAGAGATTGAGAAGTGTATGCAGAGGGGTGAAATTGCTAGTGAGCCGGTTATTGATTCATGATTGCACGCTTGGTCCAGGCTTGGCCGGCGAATCCTTTGTCAATCATTGAATCACATTTCTATCTAGATGCGACGCAGGCTAAACTTAGGAATTCCATCTAAGTGTGGTATACGCTAACATTTACAATTCTATCTAGATGTGACGCAGGCTAGATTGAGGATTATAAGTGTGCACATGCTAACATTCACAATTCTATTTAGATGCGACACAAGCTAGGTTGAGGATTCTAAGTGTGGCACATGCTAACGTCACAATTCTATCTAGATTCGACGCAGGCTAGTTTGAGGATTCCAAGTGTGGCATATGCTAGCATTTACAATTCTAACTAAATGCAACATAGGCTAGGTTGAGGATTCTAAGTGTGGCACATGCTAACATTCACAATTCTATCTAGATGCGACGCAGGCTAAACCTAAGAATTTCCATTTGAGTGTGGTATATGCTAACATTTACAATTCTATCTAGATGCGACTTAGGCTAGGTTGAGGATTCTAAGTGAGGCACATGCTAACATTCACAATTCTATCTAGATGCGAAGCAGGCTAAACCTAAGAATTTCCAACTGAGTGTGGTATACGCTAACATTTACTATTCTATCTAGATGCGACACAGGCTAGGTTGAGGATTCTAACTCTAGCACATGCTAGCATTCACAATTCTTTCTAGATTCAATCCAGGCTATGTTGAGGATTTTAAGTGTGGCACATGCTAACATTCACAATTCTATCTAGATGCGACGCAGGCTAAACCTAAGAATTTCCATCTGAGTGTGGTATACGCTAACATTTGCAATTCCATCTAGATGCGATGCAGGCTGGGTTGAGGATTCTAAGTGTGGCACATGCTAACACTCACAATTCTATCTAGATGCAACGCAGGCTAAACCTAAGAATTTCCATCTGAGTGTGGTATACGCTACCATCTACAATTCAATTTACATGCAGCGCAGTCTAAATTTAAGGATTTACATCTAAGTTTGGTATACGCTAACATTTACAATTCTATCTAGATGTGACGCAGACTAGGTTGAGGATTCTAAGTGTGGCACATGCTAACATTCTAAATTCTATCTAGATGCGACACAGGCTTGGTTGAGGATTCTAAGTGTGGCACATGCTAACATTCACAATTCTATCTAGATGTGACGCAGGCTAAACCTAAGAATTTCTTGCTGAGTGTGGTATATGCTAACATTTACAATTCTACCTAGATGCAACTTAGGCTAGGTTGAGGATTCTAAGTGTGGCATATGCTAACATTCACAATTCTATCTAGATGCGACGCAGGCTAGGTTGAGGATTCTAAGTGTGGCACATGCTAGCAGTCACAATTCTTTCTAGATTCGACGCAGGCCAGGTTGAGGATTTTAAGTGTGTCACATTCTAACATTCACAATTCTATCTAGATGCAACGCAGGCTCGGTTGAGGATTCTAAGTGTGGCACATGCTAACATTCACTATTCTATCTAGATATGACGCAGGCTAATCCTAAGAATTTCTATCTGAGTGTGGCATACGCTAACATTTACAATTCTATCTAGATGTGATGCAGGCTATGTTGAGGATTCTAAGTGTGGCACATGCTAGCATTCACAATTCCTTCTAGATTCGACGCAGGCTAGGTTGAGGATTTAAAGTGTGGCACATGCTAACATTCACAATTCTATCTAGATGTGACACAGGCTTGGTTGAGGGATTCTAAGTATGGCACATGCTAACATTCACAATTCTATCTAGATGTGACACAGGATAAACCTAAGAATTTCCATCTGAGTGTGGCACATGCTAACATTTACAATTCTATCTAGATGCGACTTAGGCTAGGTTGAGGATTCTAAGTGTGGCACATGCTAGCATTCACAATTCTTTCTAGATTCGACGCAGGCTAGGTTGAGGATTTAAAGTGTGGCACATGCTAACATTCACAATTCTATCTAGATGTGACACAGGCTTGGTTGAGGGATTCTAAGTGTGGCACATGCTAACATTCACAATTCTATCTAGATGTGACGCAGGATAGACCTAAGAATTTCCATCTGAGTGTGGCACATGCTAACATTTACAATTCTATCTAGATGCGACTTAGGCTAGGTTGAGGATTCTAAGTGTGGCACATGCTAGCATTCACAATTCTTTCTAGATTCGACGCAGGCTAGGTTGAGGATTTTAAGTGTGTCACATGCTAACATTCACAATTCTACATAGATACGACGCAGGCTCGGTTGAGGATTCTAAGTGTGGCACATGCTAACATTCACAATTATATCTAGATGCGACGCAGGCTAAACCTAAGAATTTCTATGAGTGTGGTATACGCTAACATTTACAATTCTATCTAGATGTGATGCAGGCTAGGTTGAGGATTCTAAGTGTGGCACATGCTAGCATTCACAATTCTTTCTAGATTTGACGCAGGCTAGGTTGAGGATTTTAAGTGTGGCACATGCTAAAATTCACAATTCTATCTAGATGCAACGCAGGTTCGGTTGAGATTTCTAAGTGTGGCACATGCTAACATTCACAATTCTATCTAGATATGACGCAGGCTAAACCTAAGAATTTCTATCTGAGTGTGGCATACGCTAACATTTACAATTCTATCTAGATGTGATGCAGGCTAGGTTGAGGATTCTAAGTGTGGCACATGCTAACATTTACAATTCTATCTAGATGCGACTTAGGCTAGGTTGAGGATTCTAAGTGTGGCACATGCTAGCATTCACAATTCTTTCTAGATTCGACGCAGGGTAGGTTGAGGATTTTAAGTGTGTCACATGCTAACATTCACAATTCTATCTAGATGCGACACAGGCTCGGTTGAGGATTCTAAGTGTGGCACATGCTAACATTCACAATTCTATCTAGATGTGACGCAGGCTAAACCTAAGAATTTCTTGCTGAGTGTGGTATACGCTAACATTTACAATTCTATCTAGATGCGACGCAGGCTAGGTTGAGGATTCTAAGTGTGGCACATGCTAGCATTCACAATTCTTTCTAGATTCGACGCAGGCCAGGTTCAGGATTTTAAGTGTGTCACATTCTAACATTCACAATTCTATCTAGATGCGACGCAGGCTCGGTTGAGGATTCTAAGTGTGGCACATGCTAACATTCACAATTCCATCTAGATATGATGCAGGCTAAACCTAATAATTCCTATCTGAGTGTGGCATACGCTAACATTTACAATTCTATCTAGATGTGATGCAGGCCATGTTGAGGATTCTAAGTGTGGCACATGCTAGCATTCACAATTCTTTCTAGATTTGACGCAGGCTAGGTTGAGGATTTAAAGTGTGGCACATGCTAACATTCACAATTCTCTCTAGATGTGACACAGGCTTGGTTGAGGGATTCTAAGTGTGGCACATGCTAACATTCACAATTCTATCTAGATGTGACGCAGGATAAGCCTAAGAATTTCCATCTGAGTGTGGCACATGCTAGCATTCACAATTCTTTCTAGATTCGACGCAGGCTAGGTTGAGGATTTTAAGTGTGTCACATGCTAACATTCACAATTCTATATTGATGCGACACAGGCTCGGTTGAGGATTATAAGTGTGGCACATGCTAACATTCACAATTCTATCTAGATGCGACGCAGGCTAAACCTAAGAATTTCTATGAGTGTGGCACATGCTAGCATTCACAATTCTTTCTAGATTTGACGCAGGCTAGGTTGAGGATTTTAAGTGTGGCACATGCTAACATTCACAATTCTATCTAGATGCGACGCAGGCTAGGTTGAGGATTCTAAGTGTGGCACATGCTAACATTTACAATTCTATCTAGATGCGACTTAGGCTAGGTTGAGGATTCTAAGTGTGGCACATGCTAGCATTCACAATTCTTTCTAGATTCGACGCAGGGTAGGTTGAGGATTTTAAGTGTGTCACATGCTAACATTCACAATTCTATCTAGTTGCGACGCAGGCTCGGTTGAGGATTCTAAGTGTGGCACATGCTAACATTCACAATTCTATCTAGATGCGACGCAGGCTAAACCTAAGAAGTTCCATCTGAGTGTGGTATATGCTGACATTTACAATTCTATCTAGATGCGACTTAGGCTAGGTTGAGGATTCTAAGTGTGGCACATGCTATCATTTACAATTCTATCTAGATGCGATGCAGGCAAGGTTGAGGATTCTAAGTGTGGCACATGCTAGCATTTACAATTCTATATAGATGCGATGCAGGCTAGGTTGAGGATTCTGAGTGTGGTACATGTTAGCATTTACAATTCTATCCAAATGCAACGTAAGCTAGGTTGAGGATTCTAAGTGTGGTTTATGCTAACATTTACTATTTGATGTAGTTGCAACGCAGGCTAAACCTAAGAATTTCCATCTGAGTGTGGTATACGCTCACATTTACAATTCTATCTAGATGCAGCGCAGGCTAAATTTAAGGATTTCCATCTAAGTTTGGTATACGTTAACATTTACAATTCTATCTAGATGTGATGCAGGCTAGGTTGAGGATTCTAAGTGTGGCACATGCAAACATTCACAATTCTATCTAGATGTGACGCAGGCTAGACGTAATTATTTCCATCTGAGTGTGGTATACGCTAACATTTACAATTCTATCTAGATGCTACGCAGGCTAGGTTGAGGATTCTAAGTGTGGCATATGCTAGCATTCTAAATTCTATCTAGATGCGACACAGGCTTGGTTGAGGATTCTAAGTGTTGCACATTCTAACATTCACAATTCTATCTAGATGTGACACAGTCTTGGTTGAGGATTCTAAGTGTTGCACATTCTAACATTCACAATTCTATCTAGATGTGACGCAGGCTAAACCTAAGAATTTCTATCTGAGTGTCGTATACGCTAACATTTACAATCGTATCTAGATGCGACGCAGGCTAGGTTGAGGATTCAAGTGTGGCACATGCTAGCATTCACAATTCTATCTAAATGCGATGCAGGCTAGGTTGAGTATTCTAAGTGTGGCACATGCTAATATTCACAATTCTATCTAGATGCAATGCAGGCTGATCTTCATAGTTCTCTCTGGGTATGGTACTAGGTAAAAATGTAATGCTGGCAATATTTGCTGTCCAGCCATGAATAGGATTAGGCTGGTGGTCACATATCTCTCTTAGAGTGCATGGTGTAAATCTGTGGTAGTCTAGGTTATGGCAAGGTAAGTTAGAGTGGCAGGAGCTTTCTGGAGTAGATTAATTGCTCTACACCCCACCCATGCCAACACTTACAGTTTTTGTTGGTGTCTGGTGACTGCTGGCTTCATTGGCTTCCCCTGCAGACACCTGCAGACACATCATGGAGACATCATTGTTGGAGCCGCCCTTTGCCTTGGGGCCCTTAGCCACAGGGGCTGCTGGGCAGAGGGCTGCCTGTGTCATGTCCAGGTTGAGGAGGGCTTGGCCAATCAGGGCCTCGGGGGAGGTGTGGGAGGTGGGACTGAAGGGGGATGCTGGACTGGGGAATCAAGTACAGCAGTGATGGCTCTGGGTGGAATTGGAGCACCATGATACTTCTGATGGAGTTGGGCACCACACAAAATGAAACACTTACCTGCAGAACCACAATCTAAGTGGCTCAGGCAGCATGAGTGCAATGGGTTAGGCCCAGCAGCACAACACAGTCGGGGTAGCCAATCAGGGCCTGGGGAGGGCACGGGAGGTGGGACTGAGGGGGGAAGATGGACCGAGGAATCAAGGACGGCAGGGATGGCTCTGGGTGGAATTGGAGCACCATGATGCTTCTGATGGAGTTGGGCAGCACAAAAAATGAAACACTTACCTGCAGAACCACGATCTAAGTGTCTCAGGAAGCAAGAATGCAACGGGTTAGGCCCTGCAGCACAACATGGTTGAGGTAGCCAATCAGGGCCTGGGGGAGGGTGCAGGAGGTGGGACTGAAGGGGGAAGCTGGACCGGGGAATCAAGGACGGCAGGGATGGCTCTGGGTGTAATTGGAGTGCCATGTTGCTTCTGATGGAGTTGGGCAGCACAAAAAAATGAAACACTTACCTGCAGAACCACGATCTAAGTAGCTCAGGCAGCATGAGTGCACCGGGTTAGGCCCTGCAGCACAACACGGTTGGGGTAGCCAATCAGGGCCTGGGGAAGGGCAAGGGAGGCGGGACTGAAGAGAAAGCTGGACCAGGGAATTAAGGATGGCAGGGATGGCTCTGGGTGGAATTAGGGCACCATGATGCTTCTGATGGAGTTGGGCAGCACAAAAAACAAAACACTTACCTGCAGAACCACGATCTAAGTGGCTCAGGCAGCTTGAGTGCAACGGGTTAGGCCCTGCAGCACCACACGGTCAGGGTAGCCAATCAGGGCCTGGGTGAGGGCGCAGGAGGTGGGACTGAAGGGGGAAGCTGGACCGGGGGGAATCAAGGACGGCAGGGATGGCTCTGGGTGGAATTGGAGCCCCATGATGCTTCTGATGGTGTTGGGCATCATAAAAAACAAAACGCTTACCTGCAGAACCATGATCTAATCCTACTGGGCCTTCCGTAAAACCTTAAAAATATGTCTGTTTGTCTAACCGATTGCCCTTGCTCACCCAATGCAAACAGATTGTACCTTGCTGTAACCGCCATGTACCCTCATCTTACCACTTTGCAACCACAATGTATGTTTTGTCCTCGGCCTTCGGGTTTCATGTAACTTGTCCCCGCCAGCGCCCAGATGCCCCAGGGTTTGCATACAAATGAAATAAATAAAGAAATTAGAGAGGAGCCATTCTCATTGAAGAGGAGGGTCTTAAGCTCCTTCCTGAAATGTAGAAGAGATGGTTTGAGTCTGCTTTTGACAGGGTGGAGGTTTCAGAGTATGGGGGGGCGGGTGTAGACAAAGAAGGCCTGTCATCGGGTTATTTCCTTCCTGCAGCTCTGGAGTTCAAGCCTGCACATGCCTTGCTTCTGGGGAATTGTAGGCCTCAGATAACCATAAACTCTCTGTGAGGTAACTTGGGGACCTGAGAGCGACAGCCTTGTAGATGATGCAGCAGTATATGTAGGTACTACGGGCTTGCAGTGGGAGCCAGGTATCAAATTGAATGTTGTTAGAAACAGAACGTAAGAGAAAGGAATGGCCAAACTAGTATGTACAAATAAAAAAAATAAGAAACTTGGCACTTTGACGTCAAAAGGTTATTATTAAGAGTTTTCCTGTGTCATGTCGAGGTGGGACTGAGGAGGGAAGCTGGACCGGGGAATCAAGGACGGCAGGGATGGCTCTGGGTGGAATTGGAGCGCCATGATGCTTCTGATGGAGTTGGGCAGCACAAAAAATGCAACACTTACCTGCAGAACCACGATCTAAGTGGCCCAGGCAGCATGAGTGCAACGGGTTAGGCCCTGCAACACAACATGGTCGGGGTAGCCAATCAGGGCCTGGGGGAGGGTGCAGGAGGTGGGGCTGAAGGGGGAAGCTGGACCGGGGAATCAAGGACGGCAGGGATGGCTCTGGGTGTAATTGGAGCGCCATGATGCTTCTGATGGAGTTGGGCAGCACAAAAAAACGAAACGCTTACCTGCAGAACCACAATCTAATCCTACTGAGCCTTCCGTAAAACCATAAAAATATGTCTGTTTGTCTAACCGATTGCCCTTGCTCACCCAATGTAAACAGATTGTACCTTGCTGTAACCGTCATGCACCCTCATGTTACCACTTTGCAACCACAATGTATGTTTTGTCCTCGGCCTCCGGGTTTCATGTAACTGGTCCCCGCCAGCGCCCAGATGCCCCAGGGTTTGCATACAAATGAAATAAATAAATAAATTAGGGAGGAGCCATTCTCATTGAAGAGGAGGGTCTTAAGATCCTTCCTGAAATGTAGAAGAGACGGTTTGAGTCTGCCGTTGACAGGGTGGAGGTTTCAGAGTCTGGTTGGGGCGGATGTAGACAAAGAAGGCCTGTCATCGGGTTATTTCCTTCCTGCAGCTCTGGAATTCAAGCCTGCACATGTCCTTGCTTCTGGGGCATTGTAGGCCTCAGATAACCATAAGCCCTCCGTGAGGTAACTTGGGGACCTGAGAGCGACAGCCTTGTAGATGATGCAGCAGTATGTGTAGGTACTACGGGCTTGCAGTGGGAGCCAGGTATCAAATTGAATCTTGATAGAAACAGAACGTAAGAGAAAGGAATGGCCAAACTAGTATGTACAAATAAAAAAAAAATAAGAAACTTGGCACTTTGACGTCAGAAGGTTATTATTAAGAGTTTTCCTGTGTCATGTCTTGTTTATGATGCGAGAAACTGCTTTTTGATGGCAATATATGCCATGTGATGTATTTACCAGGGCATTTGATGTGAATACCTGGTATGCAGTAGGAGTACCTGCTATTTCATGGCAATATTTGCCATTTAATGTGAGAATCTGATGGTTTTATGACAATACATGTTATATGATAATACTAACTGGAGTTTCATGTTATTATTTGTCACCTGATTTGGGTACATGACATTGATGTGAATACTGTGCATAGTATGATAGTATTTGGCATTTTATGGGAATACCTGGCACATGATATATGCACCTGCTGCACCTGGCAATACGTGTCATTAATGTGAGCAGCTGAGCATGTGTTGGTAATATGTGTCACATGAATTGCAAATCTGACATTTGCGGGCAATACCTGGCATTATTTGTACATTTGCAGTCTCAAATACAATTGATAGCGAATTGGTCTTTGGTTGACAGTGTTTTTATTTTGGTAAAGGTAATTTGAGTGCTGCTTGGTGGTGACTAGTAACACTCAGACTGCCGAGTGTGTGTCACAATTTATGAAGAACAGAATTTTCAAGTCACCTTCTAGCGCACCTTAAGTTAATGCTAACTATAGGTTAAATGATGTTCCAAAAATCATGTTTGTTGTATCATGGGGCTTTTTTATTCAAAAAATTATTCTCAAAAAATGATTCTTAAATATTAGTGCCCTCTACACGTGTTTCTGCAAATCTATTGGCTCATCAGGAGGGATTTATAACAGAACATTCAATTCAAATTCATTGATTAGATATAAACATGCCTAATGGTTAAATATTTGCATTCATTTAGAAAGCTTGGCCCATGTTTAGATTCCAAATTAGTTTGAAATTGGAGTGGTCTTGGTAACGTGTGTGTTTGGGGTTTCCACTGTGCCGTTTTACCCCAATAGGAGTTTCTTTAAAGTCTTTCGATTGAGATTTGAGAGCTTCTGAAAATCGTCCTCTTTCCTTGTTTCTTGTGCTTGTTTCAAGCCTACGTTGCATTTAGTTAGAATTGTAAATGCTAGCATATGCCACACTTAGAATCCTCAACCTAGCCTGCGTCGCATCTAGATAGAATTGTGAATGTTAGCATGTGCCACACTTAGAATCCTCAACCTAGCCTGCGTCGCATCTAAATAGAATTGTGAATGTTAGCATGTGCCACACTTAGAATCCTCAATCTAGCCTGCGTCACATCTAGAGAGAATTGTAAATGTTAGCGTATACCACACTTAGATGGAAATTCTTAAGTTTAGCCTGCGTCGCATCTAGATAGAATTTTAAATGTTAGCATGTGCCACACATAGATGGAATTCCTAAGTTTAGCCTGCGTCGCATCTAGATAGAAATGTGATTCAATGATTGATGAAGGATTCGCCGGCCAAGCCTGGACCAAGCGTGCAATCATGAATCAATAACGGGCTTACTAGCAATTTCACCCCTCTGCATACACTTCTCAAACTCTAAACAAACACAACCGCAGCTCTATAACATAGCAAACCGCACACACTTCACTACACTGCAAGAACAAAACAAACAAACATAGACGCGCACAACAGTACACGACAGCTACCGAACGGAAAGCACCCCAAGCCCAGCCAACGGACCCACCGGGCTGAGGCCAACAGCATATCACTGCTCTCTTGCACTTTTCTAGCTTATTCCTACTAAATCACCCCCCCACACCCCTTCCTTCCATTTTTCAGAGCCACCAGAGCGCCAGAGCGCCAGGTGACCACTCCTCTGGTGATAGTGCGCGGTACAAATATCCTTTAACATTAACATAACATTCCTCAGCTCTTAGCTCCGGGGGTCGGGGGGTGAGTTTAATTTCTATGCAGCGATAACTGGGAAACCTGCGCCCCCTACTGTGGCGCAATTGAACTTAGACTGAACCAGTCTATCAGTATACAGGCTTCTGGTGGGCCTAGTCGAATGAGACTTGTTGATTTTTTGTAGCAGGTATGGCGGGGAAGATTTGGAGATACACGTATGCTTCATAGAGAGCATCTCGAAAGTAATTCTTTCACAGACAGGTATCCAGTGTGCAGCTCTGTGGGCCTCTGAGGTATGTTCGGATCAGGTAATATTCAAAGCGGCACGTAAGGCATTATTTTGAATAATCTGGAGTTTCTTTGTGTTTTGGGCCGAGGTTCCAGTGAGGAGGACATTACAAAAGTCCAGCCTGGCACCTACAACAGCACGGGCAATCATCAGGCAGCTGTTACTAGAGAGGAAAGGTCTGGCAGCATTTAGTAGTTTGGTTGAATAGACTGCTGAGGAAGCTATGGCATTGACCTTGGGGGTTAGCGAGAGAGTGGCGTTGAAGTAAACTCCAAGTGTTTTAAAAAATTGAGAAAATGGAATGAGAGAGCTCTCAATGTTGAAGGCTGTGTACTGAGAGTCCAATTGTTTTAGCACAGAGGTGGGGCCAATGACGAGAAGTTCAGTGATCTCATCGTTAAGGCAGAGGCCATGGGTCGCCATCCAAGAATGGATGGTGGCATAGGTAGAGCCCAGCCTGGCAGCATCTACACTATAGGACCCATAGAGGGAAAGGAGAATTTGCGTGTCGTCAGTGTAGTTTGTGTAAGCTATGCCCAGTGAATCTAGGAGATCGAAGAGGGGCTTCGCGGAGATATTGTAGAGCGTTTGTGAAATGCAGGAGTCTTGGGTACACCACAGTTAACTGGAGAAGGTGCTGCACAGGCGTTCTTAGCAAATACCTTCATTACTCTCCCTTCAATGAAAGAGGCAAGCCAGGAAGCTGCTTTCTGCGAGAAGTGGTCTGAGGATGTGAGGTGACGGCAAAGTATGCTGTGGCCCACTAAATCCAAAGCTGCAGACAAGTCTAGGAGGAGCAGCAGGCCAAGTTTCCCTTCATCTCTGAACTCATCCATCTGATTTTGCAAGTCTAGGAGTGTTGACTCTGTCCCATGCCTGGGCATAATCTGATAAATGTTGTAAAATGGCTGATAAATCATCCAATTGGACTGAAAAAGAGAGTAATTTTATAAACACACATCCATTTCTCTAACATTCTAACATTCAAGCAACAACCTTGTTCTTAATAGCATACATGAATGAATTAATCCAGAAATACATGCAATTCATTATCTAAATTGTGACCCTTGGGTTTATGTGTTCCACATTCGAAAATGTATTTGTATTCCAATTATTTTCCCTGTTCTGATGTGTTCTGTAACATGAGCAATACCATATATATGTTACATATAGCATAAATACTAAAGTCTTATAAATCATGTACTATCCTAAATTGAGCAAATACTGAAATGCTGTAGTCCCTTTACTTAGTTAGGAGGAGTGGACCTTGAATGGAAATCAGTCTACCTAAAAGGTCACTGAACAGGAGCAATGAAGTGACTTCAAATCCTCAATGACCACCACACCATGTGTGGTACCCCAAAGGCCCATAATTTAACTATGGCTATTCAATATCTATTTTAAGCCCAAGGCTGAATTGATAGAAGAGATGACTCCCAAGTGTTAATTTACTAGGAATCTCGTGATGACAGTAACCAACATACTACAGACTTACGTCAAACAAACAGAACTGGAGCATAGACAATCACGTCTGCTAGAACACCTCGAAAATGGTAACGTGTGTGTTTGGGGATTCCCCTGTGCTTTTTTACCCCAATAGGAGTTTCTTTAATGTCTTTCGATTGAGATTTGAGAGCTTCTGAAAATCGTCCTCTTTCCTTGTTTCTTGTGCTTGTTTCAAGGAAAGAGGACGATTTTCAGAAGCTCTCAAGTCTCAATCGAAAGACTTCAAAGAAACTCCTATTGGGATAAAACACCACAGGGGAAACCCCAAACACACACGTTACCAAGACCACTCCAATATCAAACTAATTTGGAATCTAAACATGGGCCAAGCTTTCTAAATTGTAAGTGACTCCAATCAAGCAATCCCACTAAGTCAGTGCCTTGTCTGGGATGCCCAAGGGAAGCCCTTATTTATATATTTTTATGGCAAGTTATAATCTGGATGATGAACCCTAGTATAACACCCCTCTCTCAGAATCCCCCCGACCCCGCTGAGCCAAGAAGTAGGTTTGTTTTGCAAATTTAAAAGGTTTATTTGAAAAATTAAACAATATATAGATATCACTTTTATAATAAATTAATAATTGATATCACACTTATGAATATAATGTTGATCAACAATGGGTAACCTGACACTAGCACACTTCTTTACAATCAATGAGGAGTTGGTATAGGATGGACAAGGCAGCGAAAATACTTTTATGGTTTCAAGGGAAAAGCAATGAGGAATAAAATGCAGTACGGAAATAACTTGATATGATTTTAGCAAAAGATAATATAATCACTTTTTCTCTGGCAATTCACACCCCACCCCCCCTATGCAATGTAAGAAATGGAATGAGAGCACACAGTCTTCAAGAATCCCAACAAAATGCAATACAAAATGCAGTTCCCCCCTAGCAAGCTTACAGAAAAACAGGTATGATTTTAAAACACAGGCAAATTACTTTAATGTGGTTTGCAAGGAAGTGAAAAGGTGCTAAAATTGCTTTTAATTCCCTCTAGAGCTTCAGGGTAGGTGATGGCAACTTTATATTAGTTCAGGCTCACTTTAGCAATGCCCTATGAGTAACTAGCAGGTTAAAACGAATTTTAGCAAAGGAAAGCAAGAAGCTGCTCATTTTTACACGTGGCTGAAATTGTGCAAATGTCAAATCGCGGCAAATTTACTCGCGCGCGTCGAGCGCAATTATGGAGGCACTATAAGGAGTAGGAAGTCGGGAAGTCGGTTCTAGGTTTGTTGGAAAGCCCAGAATTTTAGCTTTAAGATGAAAGGTCCTAGCACAAGCGGTTCCGGAGATACGGACGATTTTGTGAAAGTAGTTTTTCGAATTTGAAATTTTAGAGCTCAGAATGACAGATGACAGTTTTCAGTTTTAAAGATGACAGAATGACACGATTCTAGGAGGCAGTTCTAATAGGCTAAAATAGTTTGGATTAGATTATTTTAAACTAAGAGATTGGTTTTGCACAGTGAGTACTCACATTATATTTTTGAAATAAGCCGTCAAGGTCTGGTCAGGTTGGACGGGACTTCCGGCGGGTGGTTCTGAACAGCGGTCTGGTCTCTGGTTCTGCTCTCAGCACTGCACAGTTCTGGTCTCTCTGGATCTCTGGTCTCTCTGGATCTCTGGTCTCTCTGGATCTCTGGTCTCTGGAGGTTGATGGATTTGAAGTCTGGAGTCTCCCAGCAAAGCGTCCCGCAAGAAAGTGGAAAGTGAATCCCTATCTGGGTTTCAGTGGCCCTTTTTATGCGTTTTGAAAATGGGTGTGTGCCTGGGCCTAGCTAAGCCTGCCCCTTTCACTTATCATTGGCCAAGCTTTCCTCTCCCCCTTGATTGGGGGGAAGAAATGGAGTGTCAGAGTGATGCTGTAGGTTTTATGGTCAGAGGAACCTCCCCTTGTCAAATTGCGCACAAATCTATTTCTGACCCAAATACATATTTATCTATGTACCATTTTTCTAATATTATAGGTCCAGTTAACATATTTTCTGTAGCACCAAAATATCCGATCCCTGTCTTTGTACGAGGTTGTGTCCACTGATGACAGAATTCTCCCCTTTTCATCCAGATAACGACCTCTAAACCTTTCCAGATTTTACACAAATGTGCACCAGGGATATGGGTTACAGATGATAAAGTGTCAGATTTTTAACATGCAGACATTTGGAGTAAGACCCTATTTTCCGCTAGCAACTCCCCAGAATACACCACAGGGTCCTAACACCTCTTAAAACGTGCACAGAAAAATCACAAGAATAATGATATTACTTATATAATTCTGACAAGTCCGTACTATGAATTATCCATCTTTTTTTAAAATTATGCTCTGGCCCAGATGGGTGTGGTTTAGGTTCCAAAGCACATGGGGGAAGCTTCTGTCTGTCCCCGCCTCCAGCTCAGGTGGCTCCCAGAGGCACTTCTTCCACTTCTCCAAAGAGGAAGCTATTTTACGACCCCCCCAATATAACATTTGCCTGAGCCCAGGACAGTGCTTTGTTCAACCTCCTGCAGGTGCCCCTCCCCTAATCTAATCAGAGAGGTGTCATCTCCTTTTGGCAAGGGGCAGCAGGATGCAGCTAGGCCTGGGAAGAGTGGCTGAGCAGGTTTCAACTCCTGTCGGGGGTAGTTGTCAGGCAGAATCCAGTTTCATTAAGCCAGGTTTCAGCTAAATGTCACTTTTTGTTCCCAGTTTAAATCAAACTTACAATTTTTACATATACATTAAATAATTACTTCCTTCAAGTCATTTCAGAATATAGTTTTACATTGTATCCACCTCTTAGCAAGTCTTTCCTTGGCCTGGTTTGGGTTCATCTGTTCAGTTTTACACAAAAGTCTGGTGGTTTTAAAACGCTGGCTTTCTGATAGTGGTGAGTACCGGTATTGCATCCATTTTTGAGTTGTCTTGAATTTGACAGGAGATTTTTGCTATTGTTTTGATGGGCATCCTTACATTTGAGTGGTTATGTGGAACCCCCCCACAAGAAGGTTGAATCTTTAGAGTGGTCTTGTGCCCATGATTTCAGCAAATTTTTGACATCAGTAAAACGGATTTTTTGAACAAAGGTCTCCGGTATTAGCTATCTTGCAATGTTTGGAATGGACATTTGGAGCTTGCACTCAAAGAAACAGAGGTGATTTAAAAGCGCTTTTGCTCTGACAGGTGCTGCTATTTTTCCTTTGGCACCACCTTTCACCCCTGGCGCTTTTGGTATGCGCACAACTGCGCGGTTCTCCTGGACTCTGGGATGGAATGATGGGCGGCGACAGCTCATCCCCACATCTACCCAGTCTATTGATTCAGCATTGGTCAAAACCCTTCACAAAATGAATCTGAATATTTAACCATTAGGCATGTTTATATCTAATCAATGAATTTGAATTGAATTGTTTGTTTAAATCCCTCCTGATGAGCCAATAGATTTGGTGAAACACGTGTAGAGGGCACTACTATTTAAGAATCATTTTTGGAGGATCATTTTCTGAATAAAAAAGCCTCATGATACAACAAACATGATTTTTGAAACATCATTTAACCTATAGTTAGCATTAACTTCAGGTGCGCTAGAAGATGACTTGAGCATTCTGTTCTTCAATACCTGGCATTAGACCAGAGTCATGATATTTGTTAGCACTACATGCAATGTGGTGCAAGTTCCTGGGATTTTGGTGGCAATATCTATCATATGATGTAATTACCTGGGACTGGATGTAAATACCTGACATGATGCAGGCACTGAGTATTCAAAGGTAAAACCAAGCATGAATATGTGCCAATACTTTACATGTGATGTAATTAGGGCGCATCCGAGGGAAATACCTGACAAAACATAAATGAAATTCAAATAATAAATGGGCTTTGCCAGTCCTTTGTTATGCATGCAGTTCTCATTTGGTTGACGGAAATGTACACAAATATTATATTGCTAAGCATTTGCTCCCTTGATATCAAAGCATATACGATTAATATTAGCTATAGATGTTAAATTTGTGGTATGCAACACTTTAAGACATAGGGCCTCATTCTGAGTAGGGCGGTAAGGGATACCGGGCACCGGTAATCACTTACGGCCCTACTACGAGTTCCCATAGTGGGTCCCTCCTTTAATGCCTGGTCTGACCAGGCGTTATGGACGGGACCCGTTAAGGGAAATCAGAGCCAATAACGGTACCGCAATTTGCGGTACCGTTATTAGCACCTTCCCCATTCCCACTGAGCCCTATGGGGCTCAAGTGGGAATGGGGAATGGCTTTTTCAATGGGGATTTACCGGTCCCGCAAAGGTCGGACTAAACCGGTAAGTCCCCATTGAACCATACCGGTGCCGGACCCGTTATTGGAGGCAAACATGGCGCAAATTGCGCCATGACTACCTCCAATCTCGGAATGAGGCCCATAGTGAAAAGTCATATCTGCGACCTAAAATATAGTTTCATTTTAATTACAAGAGTGAAAACGAGATTATTAGGGCGCTGCTTATCTGTTTCAAAGATAATGCAAAAAGTAATAATAATAAATGCACGTGACACACATTCTCGAACACAGTATTGCTAATTGACCAAATTATTTCCAGGGCCTACTTCTGGAGCCAGTACGGGAGCCAGGCTACTGTCCCAGAGCGCTGTTTGGCAGAGAGGGGCCCACACCTGCCCTGGCGAGAAAAACATGACCCTCGACCACTTCTCCTGAGTCAAGAGCTGCCATAAGAAAGCCATCAGAGACTCGGGAGGGCTGAGCAGAGGAGAGTTGTGTGCTGTGCTGGAGAAAGAAAACAATCTTTGGCAATGCAACAGTTACAGTTTTGTCTTTTGTGTAGGCATGGAATAGAAATTCCCCTCTAACACCTATATACTTGCAATAATAATGTGTCAATTCTTGTTTTTGTCTTGACGTCAGTGAAGGGCATGCACACTGCCTATAAATCAAATGGCTGAAGGCACACTTAGTTGAAACATTTTCATCACACCAGTAGCACATTTACATCTCCAAATAAGCCTTTAACTTTCAAAAGACTGCTTTAAAATAACAGCGTCAGACACTTAGAGCGCGCTATCTGAAGTTACTGCTTGATAAAGCTAGCTCAAAGGTCCCGGGAGGATGTGTTTTGGGTGGGGTGGGGCAGGAAGTGGGTTGGAATGGCCATAGGGTTTAGCCTACCCATCGGCAGTCAATCTATGGGTAAATAACCAAACACTACCAATATGCGTTGTGCCACTCCTCATGTCCCACTTGCCTCTTAGCTGTCCTCAAATTCAATAGTTGTTTTAGCAAAACATTATAGCCAAAACTAAAAAATACTTTTATCCCAGTCTGTGCACATGGCCAATTCCAATGAACAGACATTATTAGAGACTTACATATTAAGGATATTTCCTCTCTCCATGCTGACATTTACTAAGGGGGCCTGAGAGGGGACGCTGGATCCCACAGTATGATGCGGATTTGCACAAACCCATTCAGTAATGCACAGACAGTCCTAGAGAAGTATATACTTAGCATGCAGCTCCTAGGTGAAAATGAGTCAATCTACAATGCAGAAGAAAAACAAGCATTGGCAATGCCAACAGTTTGGGCTATTGTGTAGGCTTGGGAAAGGCACTTGCCAGGCACGGCCATAGTGGTATTAACTAGCCATTGTCAGCAGCAGTTGGAAAATGGTGCGAGTGTACATGGGCATCAAATAGCAGTGCGTGGCAAAAGCTTAAAACTTACGCACACGCCATAAATGTTGGCTTTGCCAATGCTTGTTTTAAACAGGACTTCAGTGGCTTTGCCAATGCTTGTGATTAACAGGAATTCAGTGACGGACATGCAGAGTGGTTATAAAGTGAGTGGCCGAAGGCAGGCCTGACAAGACATGTTTATTACACCAGTAGCATGTTTACAACTCAAATTAAGTCGTTAACACTCAGAAGTCTGCTTTGAACAAACATTGGCAGGCACTTGAAATACAACGCTTGATGGTAAGGCTTGATTAAAGCAAGCTCAAACAGTTCTATGAGTAGGTGTTTGGACGGGCAGGAAAGGTGGGAATGGCTATAGATATTAGCATGGCCATGGGCAGGACATGCTTGGGCACACAACCAAATAAACACCTACACACTACGTGTACCTCCTCATATGTCATTCCTCCCTTTCTGTACTCCAATGCAATAGTTTCAGTTTATAGGCATCAGAAGCGACACCTAATAGCTCAAACTAAAAAGGACATCCTATGGAAACATTCTATAACTCTGCCACCAACTTGCACAGTCGCCCTGACTTCTACAAAATGACTGATCCTATAGTACAGAGTTCACCATGATGCATTAGTCTATGGTTACTCATTAAGTAGCCCCTGAGATTCTGTCCACCACATGTTCTATAACTCTTCATCAATGTTTATGCTGGCTTGGGATCATAGGAGCTGCTGTTCCAAACATGCAGAGGGCCACAAAATGAGTAACTGTGCAGTAGGCAATGCATAATGGAGCTGTGGATCGGACCAATGTCCCTCTACAGTTCATATATGTGTAAAGAAATCTTGGCCTGCTTTTTTTCCAGGATATGTTACGGCATGCAAAGTGCCATGTGCCTGATCCGTTTCTCGACATTGAGTCAATTCAGAGATTTTAAGCCTGGCGAAATGTGATCCCATGCTTAGAGACCAAGAACATATTTGTCTAATCCGTCTTGGATTAGCTAAAGTTGTTATATTTGATATTTTTGTGCATCCGAGGTAAAATTTAAAACAATAATCCCAGCATGAGAGCATTAGTACTCTGATAACATACATTTTGTGGGGATTTTGAAGGCAGGGATTGAATTTGCTCCGGCTCTGGTGTTGGAAATGAGATTTGCGAGCTAAAGAATTGAAATGGCATTGGTGCGAAAGGTTGTTGGCAGCCCCCATCCCCTCAATTATGTACCTGAACTAAGGGAAGGGGTGGACCCACCAGGTGGGATCATTCAAAATATAAGGTACTGGGGTTGGGGATCCCAGAGAACATGATTTCCATTTTCAAGGTGTTCTAGCAGACGTGATTGTCTATGCTCCAGTTCTGTTTGTTTGACGTAAGTCTGTAGTATGTTGGTTACTGTCATCACGAGATTCCTAGTAAATTAACACTTGGGAGTCATCTCTTCTATCAATTCAGCCTCGGGCTTCAAATAGATATTGAATAGCCATAGTTAAATTATGGGCCTTTGGGGTACCACGCATGGTGTGGTGGTCATTGAGGATTTGAAGTCACTTCCTTGCTCCTGTTCAGTGACCTTTTAGGTAGACTGATTTCCATTCAAGGTCCACTCCTCCTAACTAAGTAAAGGGACTACAGCATTTCAGTATTTGCTCAATTTAGGATAGTACATGATTTATAAGACTTTAGTATTTATGCTATATGTAACAAATATATGGTATTGCTCATGTTACAGAACACATCAGAACAGGGAAAAGAATTGGAATACAAATACATTTTCGAATGTGGAACACATAAACCCAAGGGTCACAATTTAGATAATGAATTGCATGTATTTCTGGATTAATTCATTCATGTATGCTATTAAGAACAAGATTGCTGCTTGAATGTTAGGATCTTAGAGAAATGGATGTGCGTTCATAAAATTACTCTCTTTTTCAGTCCAATTGGATGATTTATCAGCCATTTTACAACATTTATCAGATTATGCCCACTTCAGCTGCATTTGTGTATATAGCACAATTATCATCGTATAGGATTAATTTGCTCTCTTAGATCTATTTATCCTTGAATTGTCATGGCATATTTGCTTCTTAATTAAATGTGATTTGTGCAAGTTTGCTCTAGCACTGGCACTTTATGAGCTATATATGACATAATTTGATTGACAAACAGATGTTCTTGCTTCTTGATGCTATATAGACTCCTTTTTAACTCAGTGTAGTTATTTAAGATGCAGCACTTAGCCTTATTTAACGGTGAAGTATTTATTTCTTAGTCAGCCTAAGATGGCGACCGTTCAGACACTGGTTCTGTTATCAAGAGCTTGTAAGATCCCAGTCACGTGCAGAGGGTTCTTTTGAAACCTCAGGAAGGACAGTGAGTTATTAACAGAAAGCCCTTTGTTTATCAAGTGGAGTTGCCTGGCAAAGTCTCGGCCAACAGAGTATGTGGCATTATGGTGCGTTCAGGGGTGCTTGAATCTCACCACCAATTTCTTGAATATTTTCCCATTATTTTTAACACATACTTAATAAATATGCACTCGGCACTGTAAGGAAGATGTGGCAGGCACATTTGGTTTGATCCATTGTTAAGACATGCGGACAACGACACCATTTCCGAGGTTGTTTTGTTTTAAATGTATGTGTATATATATATATATATATATATAGGGCCTCATTACAAGTTTGGCGGCAGCCATGGAGCTATTAGCTCCATGGCTGCCGCCAAACCGGGCTCCTTTACCGGGTGCCCAGAATGCAGAATTACTGGGCCATTCTGAGTTCGGAGGGCCCGGTAATTCCTCCCTCTGGGAACCCGGGCCCGGACCTTCCCCATTCCCATCTGAGCCCCCATAGGACTCAATGGGAATGGTAGAGGGAGCAAACAACGGGCTAATTCCGACCGGCCCGTTATTAGCTCCCTCTTCCCCTCGCGGGACCCGGTAACAATGCCTGGTTTTACTAGGCGTCCTTACCGGGTCCCGCGAGGGGACCTCGTAATTTCGCCGGACGGGTTTAATGGGTCCGCCTCCATTAGCGGAGCCCATTAACCCATTCCGCGAAAGTTGTAATGAGGCCCATAGTCAGTGAAAAAAAACCTTTGTTAAGAGAGAGTTAAGGTGATCATATGTAATGCAACAAAACCCCTGAAATTCAGCAATCCCATTTCAAGCAAGTCCACCTTAACTATGCACCCCCTGTTGCGCAACGTATTACCACAATGATGCCATCACAGATTAAATCTTATCATCTTAACTCTCTCCCTAAAGTAACGTTTTTTTCACTGAATTTCCAGGGTTTTGTTATTCTATAGTTTCTTCAAAGACCACCGTAGCCATTGTACATGTTGAACGGATAGGTTTATTTGGGGACGACTACATATGACCTTCAGGCATGGCCAGTGTCGATGTCCTTTTGCCGTCATCACTATACATGTTGCACCAATAGTTTTCTTTATGACTCACTAGCCATGGCATTCGCCATGGCCACTACACGTTGCACCAATAGGTTCCTTCACACCCACTAGCCATGCCTTTGTCCATTGCCACTGTACACTTTGCACCAATCGTTTTCTTTCGGACCCACTTGCCACGGCATTCGCCATGCCTAGTGCACACGTGGTACCATTGTGTTTCTTTGGGGCTCACTAGATCCCATCAGTGATGTAATCTATGATGTAATTATTGATGTTACCAGTGATATCTTCAGTGATGTCATCCATGATGTCATCATTGTGGTCATACACGGTGCAACCTTTGAAAGTCACCTGTTTTTGTTTTGTCCCTGCTCTATGTCCACTTTGTTCATACCCACAAAAAACAGGCTCCCCATGCGTTGTCATATTTGTGCTATTACACAGTTGCCCTCCCTCAGAATGCTTCTGCCACATGTAAATGTGCTATTGTAAGTCATTTCTGATTCAAATTGTCATCCCTGTTATACTTGTAAGTTCAACTGCAAATACAAATTGTGTTGCAGTTGCTGTTAGGAGGCAGCAGAGGTCAGTGTTGACTCACTAGATCCTTGTAAAAGATAGTTTTCGCTACATCTGTTCACAGTTTGAAGCATCAGCTGAGTTTGGCAGCTTCCTAAACCGTCACAAAAGTGGACACTGTCAAAATTAATTCAAAATCTGACTTCAGAGACTATTGAATTTGAGTGGCGATTCATTGACGACTGGTTGGCTGACAAAAGATTAATGATTCATTGAATACACATCACTGTAGACTGATTTGTTTAAGTTTTGCAAGCCTTCAGGGATCTGAGCACATTTGTGAGACTGATGGAAACACATTTCTAATGTAATATAAGTGGTCTGCTATAGCACCCTCCTGACACTTTTTGGGCCTCGCGTTTCTTGGCCCTGTAAGAAACATGGCGGGGTGGGCGCTTTAATGGGATGGAGGGAGTGTCAGATGTGAAACCTGTGGTGTTGATGGGCATAGGTCGGAAGTACCTAGTTCATATTTCCAATCTGCTTTCTATGGGTTGAGCAGAGAGCCTTGACAATATGTTATTTATAGGGCCTACGATCTGACAGACTACAGCACTTTAGGTTTGGTTAGCTGCTCATGTGGAGAGTGTGATAGGGATTAAGAGACAAGCGTGGTCATGGTTTGACTGGTGTTTATATGCTACTGACTAGGTCTAAGGTGGCTACCTATGGGGCATCAGTGTGTGTGGTGCAAGGCTGAGTACTGCCTCAGCCATTACAGCTATTTATACTACAAAAGAGAGGAGTGAGGCGTTCTGATAATCTCAAAATACCTTTTGAAGAGTAAATGTACCACAAAGCGTGCGTATGGTGCCCGACGAAAAGGTTTTGCAATCAGGGCTCCCTGATATAACTGCTCTTTTGGAGAGGTACATGCGATGGTGGGAGCTTCTACTTGGTTCAACCTTGCGTCGAAAGAAAGTCAGGCAAGTAAAACCTCAGAACAGACAGGTGATGGCATTTGAAGAAGAAGCTTAAGATCTGGCGAGTTTGGGAATATACATCTAGCTAGGATAATGTAGGCTAGAGTAGAATGAAATCAATGTAAGGCCCTTGGTAGTGTTTTTGTATCTACAGGAGAATGCCAAAGTACTGAGAACCCCATATGCATTTAGTAGGCAAAAGACAAGGCCAAAGCAGTGTTGGGCAAATATGCATTTAGTAGGCAGAGCAGAAGGCCAAAACACTCTGAACACCTTGTGCATTCAGTAGGTTGAATAAAATAGCAAAGCAATCTGAATCAGACATGCAATTATTTGGCAGAGGAGAAGAACAAAACACTGAGATCGCCATGGGAATTTAGTAGGTATGAAAGAAGGCTAAGCCCCTGGACACACCAAATGTATTTGGTAGGCCGAGTAGAAGGCCAATGCACCAAGTACTCCATGGGCATCATTCAGTAGATGGTGGCGAAGGCTAAAACAGTGTCCAGAACATTTACATTTATTGGGTTTAGGAGAAGGCCAAATAACTGAGAATCACACATGCATTTAGTAGGTAAAGGAGAAGGGCACTGCGCTGTGAACCCCATATACATGTTGTAGATGAAAGAGAAGGCCGACGCAGTCTTAGACAGTTTTCTTATTGCAAGACAAATAAAAATTAAATTGTCTGAATTGGCTACAGTACCCAGATGTGATAATAGATTTGGGTAGACTATTCATATGGAATGTATCTATTGGGAGTTTTCCCCATGCTGCGAAGAAGTTATATGCATTGGGGAAGCCCTGATATGTTGTCTTGCAAGGGAATCCAGGAACCAGGGTGTGCACCTCTTTCCTGTGGGTCGATATGACAGCATCATACACATGCTTGCTATCCCTCTAAACCTAGACTGCAAGGTAGTGTAGGTGCATTTACACTACCACCCTGCATTATTACACCAGAGAGTCTGGATGATTCACAGCTTTTCACAAGGCTTGTTGGAACATAATCATTGCCTGAAGAACCCACTGTGCAAAGAACAGACAACTAGTCCCCCCTCAATACACTCACCCACCATTGCTGAGACCTTTGATTCTGTTAAAAAATAGCATAGCCGACAAGAAACGTGCGTCCTATTCATTGACACTATTGGTGTAATGTTAACAGTAGATCTACTTTTCTTTCCTTTGCTGAAATAGTGGTTTCAGAACCCTCCTTGGCCTTGTTGACGCCCTTTGGAAAATTCGAAGTTACCACACACCTCAGTACCACTCCTCTTTGACCACATTATGGAGCAATGGAATGGAACTGGGTCACTGTAAGGGCGATAGTCAACCTGATAATTGACATTTGGACCAGAGTTCAAGGCACAGATTCTATGGTCATCACTGTCATCAGCAAACCCCAGGACAGCAGCCACAGAATGATGCACTTCATCAGGAACGCAATGTGTATGGACGCGCAGTAAACAGCCTCTGCCATGACCAGAATCGGTAACGGGCAGGCGCACACCTAACAATATGGACAATGTGTGTGCTTTACTCCATCCTATTGAAGAGTCTAACTAGTGGGTTAGACAGCACACTATGTCACTGAGTCATGTGCTGACACAGGGCTATATTTTATAATTAGAACTATCCAACATAATACATGGCCACAACATGTGTGGTGATGCAGGAGCAGGGCAGCCTGCCACACAACTGCTATAAATCTTCCAATAGGATCAAAACACTGTTGTGATGATGGGGAATATATTTTCTGAAACCACAGTTTGAAGTCAAGTTGTCAACTTTCAAACAGCACGTGTGTGAGGATAAGGAAAATGCAGAGGATTGTCATTCAAAAGAGGACATGCTACCCATGTGTAAGGATGCACCAAATCTATGCCTAGAAGGAAAATGAAGAGACAGCAAAGGTTAGAGGTCATTAACCCACTGTGGGACTCGACCATTGCAAAGAAGGTCCCTAGACAGTAGACAGCCATTCTCTGCAATTTCTGACACTTTGCACAGTGGAAAAACATCAGAGGCTGGTGGACAGAGTCCTCTCCCCGTCTGACTTGCTGCATGCATCAGGGTCCACACACCAAATTCATCAGGCCTAGAGCACACTTTCCAAGCATGTACTAATGATGATCTAATAGAATAATGGCTTATCAAACAGTTAATGTGAACATCTTTACTTGTTCAAGTAGCTATTGAAAGCATAAACTGCTCCCGGCTAGTGTTTAGTGTGAACAGGTCTTTAACACTGCTCTGTCTATTGCTTAAAGCAAAGAAAATGCCTCAATGACAAACATGTGACAGAGCTTACTGTCATGACCATGAATGAGCACCTTTTTGCCAAAGTCTACAGTAAGAAGACACACCGGGCCCATCCCTTGGGAGACTATTGTGGTGGATGAACACTTGTGAGCAAGCCAGCTACATTCATGTGGATAGCGAGCAATGAGAAAAGAGGTGAATTGCTATTAGCTGGATGGTCTGTTTAAATGTCTTCTGGCAGAGCTTTCATGTAACAATGCCTTCCACACTCTGATGGTAGTCTTATACCCTGGACCCAATGTGCAGTGTTGTCATGGATGGAGATGGTTTCTGACACATATTCCCTTTTGCAAGGACACCCTGGCCCTTCCCTTGTTTCTCAGCATGGGTCAGCAGCTGGTGGGGGACCATCCATGGCTCCTCCATCTGGTGCTTTTCGGTCACTTAGCACAACCACGGACAGCTATCCCCTTTCTCCATCCGCCCTGTGCAGCACTGTGGCTTCCTCTGCTTGCTGAGGTTAGGGAAACACCTACTCCCTGAAGCAATGTCAATGTACTCACCCACATTCTACAAAAATGCTATATGTGACCATGCAGCTACCACACATCTCCTCTGATTACTAGCCACATCCTCTCTGGCATGTACCTCCCAGCTCCTTAGACTACCGAGGTTGGCGAAAGGTTTTACTGAACGGTCATGTCCCCCTCCAAAGGGCCTCCCTCTTCCACCTCCTCCTATTCATGGTCAATCTGTCTACTATCCACAATCGCTGCCGCCCCTTTCTTGACCACTATCTCCATCTTCTTCTCCTCAACCACAGACTCCGCATCCTGGTCAACTACCTTGATCTCTGATACAGAAGTTGAGGAAGAGTCCAGATCCTCATCCTTTCCCCCTCACTCCCTTCAAATATGGGGCCTCATTACGAGTTTGGCGGTAACCTACCAATGCTACCAGAGGGCTGCTGACGAGCTTGTAACACGGTTCCGCTGCCTGATATCCCAGTGATACTGGGACAGTATAAGTCACAGCAGTGGAAAGTGTAAGTCCTCATTCCCGTGGAGTCTCACATGACTCCAGGGGAATGGGAAAACGGAAGCACCGGCACCGTTGCTAACGGTGCAGGTGCTCCTGCGAAATCAAGGGTCTGGTGCCCCCGGCAGGTCAGACCTGCCGGGAGCAACGGCCCCTGCACGCATACTCAGTCTGGCGATTCCGGGAAAGGGTGCCTGTATATTGTCAGGCTCGTATTGACGCTGTGCAAAACATAAAATAAGTGAAATTTGGATTCACACAAGATTTAAAAAAAATGAAAAAGTGTTCTCAGGACACAAAAACAAGAGGGAAGGCCACTGACTACACAGCAAAGGGAGACTACTTGAGTTCACACACATGTTTCCCCAAACTCTTGCTAAACCTGGCAAAAACACAACAAACCTCCTACAGTTTGTGAGCCTATCCTGTCCACTCCTAACTCCACAGCCATATAAAACCCACAAAGGAAGCAGGAAACAAGCTGGGTCTTTAGAACACGCTAATAACTTTTCTTAGAATGGCTCATGACCTCTGGTTGGCCGGTCCAACACCTCTCTTGAGTATCTAGGCCACCTGCTTAAATTGTCAGGCCTGGACCCTGCCTTGAATCCTGAGGTGGGATTCATCACTTGGGGAATCCCATGGGAATCCCATTTGAATCCCACGGGACAGGTCAAACTATCTGGAGAAGCTCGAGCTTCCTGCAGGGAAACCTTTGAGGGGGTTCAGCTCTCCCACTTCCAGGTTGAATGCAGTCGAGTTGTCTGGAAAGAGGCGGGCACTGCCACCTCATTTACAGTGGTGGTGATTTTGCGGGTTGGTAGGAGGACTCATAGAGTGGATTTAGACATAGGATGAAAGACGTGCCTGTAATTGCAAAGAAAATGAAAGGGCTGTCAGAAACCACGAGGCGCACGCAACATGCATTTTTGTTGGTTGACCTGGCATTAAGAAAAGTGCTCGTCAGATTTTAGGATTTTCGTTTGTGTCTTGGGGAAGTGGGTGGACTTGTTCTTCAGAAACGAAGGGGCAAACCTTTTGATGAAAAGGTTTGTGTAGTTTACCCTCTGGATGAAGGGCACGGAAGAGAGCTTTTGCCAGAGAGCCATCGGTTTGGAGCTGGTTACGGAGGTAGTTGATGCAGGACTTTTATGCGAGCCATACCTCCTTCAGATGGGAGAGGCGATATCTTAGGTGCTGTCTGCGATTTGTGAGAAGGGAGAGTGGCCATAGAAATCGGTTGGCTCTGAAGCACTCTGTGTGTAGGACTGGTCTTGGAATGATGGAACACAGTAACCTGGCTGATTTGGAATTGTCAGGTGCTTTTGGTGCCCCAAGGACAGTCTCCAATCAGTGCTAGAGGCAGGGCGCTTGAGATCATTCGGCTGAGTGCAGAAGGCTGTGTTTTTAATGCCAGGCTGGCTCTCAGGGTGGGGCTTAGGTGATCTTGTTTCCTAAAATTGTTCTTTGTTGCCATGAAAGATAGGAATTTATGCTCAATATTTATGATGGTGTCTTGGTGCTTTTTTGGCCTGCTACTGTAGAGTAGAGGGTCCCGCAAGTCTTCAGTCTGTGACAAGATCTCTGAGGCAGATATCCTGCCTAAACATACAATATTACAATACAGGCCTGCATCACAATTATTAAACCAATTCCTCAAATCTCCTAAAAACATGGATTATTTTAACATCAGCAACCGAAGCAATATATAACACTTATGCATTATGCAATGTTGCATATTTTGTAACGAGTGTTGTGAATTTCATCCCCTTTGTTTTACACTTAATTGTCAGCACACCACAATCCATGAAAGTTGAATTGTTGTGAGGCCCCTTTAAGTAGTACTTTAGCTCTCACATTCACGTTTGACAAGATCCGTGTTTCATCAGTACAGAGAGTGAAAGTCTATTGGAATAAATGCAGCCACCTGTGGCAGGTTGCACCTAATTTCTGCTGAAAAAAGGCCATTGTCTGATGGTAAAATTAAAACATATGTGCGCATGACAACAGAAAGTACAGTAGGATTTATTCTTCAATGCTTGTACTAAGACATTGATTATGCTAACGTGTATTCAGTGTCTTTATTTCTATTCCGTGTTGCTGATTATTTTTCAAGGCACACACTTGCCAATTGCCTCCTGTAAACTTACTGAAATAATACATTTTTAGAATGTTGTATAAATAAAACTCAGCTGTGAAGCAATGTCCATTCCATGTAAGTTGAATTCATAATTACTGCTCTGTCCCACAAAGTCACCTATGAAACCAAGGATCCACCCGCTCATTAAATGAACTTCATAGAAATACATTTAACGCCCAGCTTGGCCCAGTGACTTCATTGTGTGAATCGCGTTTCCCACCTGTCAGACATTTAAATGCCTTCATCGAAACATTACCTTCCATAACCTAACTTGCAATTTGCCTTCAACTCTTCCTGATGCATTAAGTCACGTGGCACTCTACTGTGCCTGTCTCAACTGAAGTCTAGAATGCAAATACATGAAGACAGTTTTAAAATGCTAGAAATTGCATACCTATTGAGGAGTACTTTACATCTGCAACCTGCCCAGGAAATGCTGCAGTGCAGATCTGGACTGTCCCTACACACCAGTGTCTGCAGGGTGTCCAGTCACTTGGGTGGGGGCAGCTTCAATTGGGTGGGTGTAGGGTGTAACTAGTGATAGCTTCATTTAGTGGTGGCCCCTACTGTGGTTTTCTATTCAGCTGAGGTCTTAGGCACTGAAGGTCTCCACATTGGATTATATCTGTGCTAGTGACAACACGTTCCACCTCAGGGTACCATTCAGTCGGGGATCACACTTTGGGGGATCACACTTAGTGGCATTCTATTTGTGGTTGTATCGCTGGCAGATGAAATCAAAGTGGTTGTAGTCAAGACAGTCATGTTAGTAAGCGATAAGATCAATGGAGCTGCCATCCAGTAGTCATTGCAATCAATGGTAGAATTGCTCACTGACAGGCAAGATTGATGGGGACCCATTGAGTAGCGGATGCAATCAATGCAACAATATTCAAAAGTGATTGTGGTCAGTGGTCACAGGCAATAGTAATGTCAATGAATATCATTGCATTCAGTGGTGTCTGCAGTGACTGGCAGACCCAGTCATTGAGAGACCTAAGCAATGGGTTTGTATTCACTAGTGTATGAGCTTCATACACTAGTGAATACAAATAGTTGATGGGCAGGTTACATGTTAAGCACAAACACTGGGTTCACAGTAGCAGTAGTGAAACCGATAGTAGACACTTCAAGTGTCATTTACGATAAATGTGGTCCTGTAGTGATTGTGTTAACTGCGAGAAATGTTGAATAAATGACACTGTCAATGGGGTCACATTTCATGGTGGTTGAAATGAATGTGGTGCAATCAGTGGTTAATAAGTTTAATGGAGGCAAGTTCAATGGTAGAGACATTCAATTGAGATGCATTTGATGTCTGTTGCAATGACTGGGCACCTATTTAATGATAGGCATTCTTATTGGTGGGAACCACAATAAATCGGTATCACACTCAAGTTATTGCAATTGAAGGCACTCATTCGATGGTAGGTACCATCTAAGGGTCAAGAAAGATGTAACAATCAATGATAGGCAAGTCTACTAGAGGTCACGATCATTGGGTCACATTTTATAGCAACTATAGGTGATGGTTGACACATTCAGTAGCAGGAAAAATCAATGCTTTTATATGTAATTGGTGGCAATCTACGGTAGACCCATCCAGTGCTGAGTGCGACCAATAATGGTGGGCACTTCCACTGGCAGGCACAATCAATGGGGTCACATTTAATGATGTTGCTATCAATGGTGAATGCATTCAATGGTAGGCAAAATCAATGGAGGAAAATTCTATGGTATGTGCAGTTAAAGGTAGATATGTTCAATGGAGTCACAACGCTAGCTGCACTCAATGATGGTGGTGAGATCATTTTCATCCACACTAAAATCTCATCGTAATTTTCTGTCAACATATCATGGCTTTTTTCAGTCCTCCAATGACTGAACGATGAGCTCCATGGGAGGCCATGCTTGTAACAGGATGAGTTCTTTTGACAGGGATAGTTGCTTATAAGCTCTCAGTTGTGCCTTACATTGCATTCGTGGGGACTAGTTGGGGTACACACAGATTTCAGTCATACCTTGCACCTTACCTATGAAAGGACATTAATAAATACGTTCCCTTGTCTCCTATTATCCCAGTCTAGAGATACCACTGCCCTGTTCTGAAGTGAGGGTGTCTTCACCAATGAACCACAATTTTGTCAACCCAAATCTGTAGGTGCTGTTAGCAGCAACATGAGAACACCAAATCAGGGAGGATGATGATTATTGGGCTAGGCAACAGATAGTAAAACATTGCCTGGAATTATGCAGTAGTCAGGAACATATATTTAGGAAAGTCAGGTGAACTCTAGGTCCCTTCCTCTGAGTGAACACCTAATGGCCAGAACTTCAACACTCCACTTTAGTAAACAAGGATATAGGCTGCAGCCCTCCACATTTTGTGTATGTGTCTCTCCAGATATGCATGCAGAAATATTAGTGAACTAGCAGCATCTGCCATTTTATGTTTTGATCTGGTGCTTTCTGTCTCTTCTCTCTGGCGGGAAGAGACCACAGCGTTGTGCGACGCAGGTACGCAGGAGATGCTGCCCGATGATACGTAGCACACAGCGCATCTTTCCATGCCTCCAAACCTTTAAGAACTGAGGATCGGACCCTCTGTGGCAAAGCCCTCGCAGGACTAGGCCACAGTGTTGTGCGACACAGGTTCGCAAGAGACGCTGCCTGATAACACATAGCATACAACACAACTTTCCAGGCTCCCGAGCCTTTAAGAACCAAGGATCTGAACCCTCTGTGGCAAAGCCCTCGCAGGGCAAGGCCACAGTGTTGTGGGATGCAGGTATGCAGGATATGCTGCCTGTTGGCAGGTAGCACACAGCACAACTTTCCACGCTCCTGAGCCTTTAAGAACTGAGGATCAGACCCTATGCAGCAAAGCCCTCGAAGAACAATGCTGCAGTTTTGTGTGACGCAGGTACACAGTAGACACTGCCTGATGACTTTTTGGGTTCTCGAGCTTTTAAGAACCCGGAATCAGACCCTGTGCGGCAAAGCGCTCGCAGGATAAAACCGCTGTCTTTGTGACGCAGGTACGCAGGAGACACTGCCTGACGACAAGTAGCATGCAACTCAACTTTCCACGCTCCTGAGCATTTAACAACTGAGGATCGGACCCTCTGCAGCAAAGCTATGGCAGAATCAAACAGTGCTGTTCTGCGACGCAGGTACACAGGCGACGATGCTCAATGACACGTAGCACGCAACACAACTTTCCACGCTCCCGAGCCTTTAAGAACCAAGGAATGGACTCTCTGCAGCAAAGTCCTTGTAGGACAAGGCCACTGTGTTGTGCAACACAGGTATGCAGGAGACGCTGTATGACAAAATGTAGCACGCAATGAAAACTTCAACGCTCCCGAGCCTTTAAGAACCGAGTTTCGGACCCTCTCCGGCAAATACCTTGCAGGACAAGGCTGTGGTGTTTTGAGACACTGGAACACAGGAGAAGCTGCCTGACGACAAGTAGCATGCAATGCAACTTTCCATAATCCCGAGCCTTTAAGAACTGAGGATCTGACCCTCTGCAGCAAAGCCGTCGCAGGACAAGGCCGCAGTGTTGTGCGATGCAGGTACACAGGGGACACTGCCCAATGACACGTAGCACCCAACGCAACTTTTCACACTCTCAAGCTTTTAAGAACCAAGGATTGGACCCTATGCAGCAAAGCCTTTGCAGGACACAGCAGCAGTGTTGTGCGACGTATGTGTTAGGTGCCGATGGGGTAGCAGTGAAGATTGTGAGCGTGGACCGATTTCACCCTTCATCTGCCTCTGCAAGATACAAAGATGCAGGGTTGGAGAGTAGCATTTGCTGCATTCCACACAACTCCCTGACCTTGCACGTCTGTCACATTCTCCCTCTTCCACCAGAATGTCCCCCTTGCTACCTCAGCCTGCGTGTCCACCCTTCTCCCTTCCCCACATTCGCACCTTGGAATTTAGGCCCTGCTCCCCCCGCCTGCGCACTCATACCCTCTCTCTTTCCCCTCTTGACTTCCTTTGCATCTTAGGACCCACTCCCCCTCCTTGCATGCCACGTGCATTCCCTGACAACTTAGGCCCAGCTCCCCACTTCTTTATGCTAAGAGCGGCCTTGCACACCCTTCTCAGCATTGCTTCCATGCAACCAAGTCTTCCCTCCTCTCCTACCTCTTCAGGCTCCCCTGAACCACGACCAGTGTATTGTTCCCTGTTTGTGTCTCTGCATTCCAAGCCCGTTCGTACTGTGAATATTGTATAGTTTCTCCACTACATCGCTTACATTTTCCTCTTACTTCCAGGTCACTTTGGATTGCCAGTGTTTGTATATTTTGTTTGTAGTGTTACCATTGTATCATTTACGTGCTGCATTGTGTGCATTTCACTTCTTCCCCTCTAGGTCCCCTAGGACTACCAGCTGTGTATTCTGTTTTCTACTTGCATTCTCACACCCTTGAGTGTCATTGTAGTGTACATTTGTTGCTTGCACTGTTTCTCCATTCATGCCATGGCCCGCAAGGTTCCATTGTTCTTATTCTGTGGTGTACACACTGTTGCCCTCTCTATTGTGTGTGCCTCTCTCTTGCTTGACCCTAGTGTGTGATCCCCTTCTGCTTGGGCTGCCCCCCTCCCCTAATGCTCTGCCTGCACTTTCTATGGTGCTCTCTGTCTCCCCTATCTTCTCTAACTGCTATTCTCTCGACTATCCTATCCCTCTCACTAAGTTTGGTAGGAAGACGCTCAAAAGAGACATCCTGGTCTCTAACCCAGGCCTCCCCATCGATGATACCTACACCAGTGCTTCCTCCAGACAGACCCTCACTGACATCCTCTTTGTAGTTCCCTCTCCAGGCCAGTGGACCCCCCATATGGTCTCTGCTCTCTCTTCTTTTTCCTCCTCTCCCATTAATGGTGGCACTAGGTGGGTGGCCCTCCTTGCTCCCTTCAACTTCTACAAGACCATCATTAATGTCTACTTAAATGGCACCATCTTGGTCCAAGCTCCTAAGGCCAATCCCCTCCTTTTTCATGGACGTTTCCCGCATCTTATCAACTTCCTTCATTATCCTGCTACTCCTACCTACCCCTCTCTGGCTCCTCTGCTATCTCCTTCCTCCGCCACCTCTTGGGCACCCTCTGCTGCTTCTTTGGCCGCTCTGCCGCCTCCTTCCTCCACCACCTCTCTGGCACCCGCTGCTGCTTCTTTGGCTGCTCTGCCTTCTCCTTCCTCTGACACCTCTCTGGCACCCTCTTCTTCCTCTCTCACTAGCCTTTTTCCTCCTCTGCCCATTCTCGGGCACCTCTAACACTTCCGCAGGGCATTTCTCATGCCTGTACCCCTCCACAGATGTCATACAAAGGTGGCAGTCTGCTCCACGTTGCTACTCTTAACTCTCACTCTGCTATCAAACACTCCTTGGACATTTGTTCTCTCCTCGAAGAGCTTGATTTGGATGTACTCGGTCTCACTGAGACTTGGTTCATAGCCAGCTCTGTCACAAGTTTTGACACTCTACTCCCTGATGGCTACAAGATCCTCTCCGAACGCAGAACCAACCATCCTGGAGGGGAGTAGCCCTGATCTTCCCGGAGTGGATCCCTGCTTCTGTCAATTCCTATGGAGGCCCATTCCTCCTTTACATGACAGGTCTGCAGTCTCTCTATCTCTCCTGGCCTCTCTCTCACTGTGGTCACCATCTACAGGCTGCCTGGCCAGGTCTCCCTCTTCCTCTACGAGTGGGCTGACCTCTCCTCCTCCCTCGTTGCCTCCACCTCTCAATTTCTCCTCAGAGACCTCAACATCCACTTGGATGCTTCTAGCCCCTCCTCTGTGTTCTTTCGCAACCTCTGCTACTCTCTCTCTCTCTCCTTCTCTCTCTCTCTCTCTCTCTCTCTCTCTCTTTATTCTTCCCTCCGGTCCGACGCATTCTGCAGGGCAAACCCTGGATGTTATGATCTCATCAGACCTCTCCCTCTCCAACCATCTCACCACTCCTCTCTCTTGGACTGACCACTTTCTTCTCTACACACACCTGTCACTTTCTGCCCCTCAGGCTAAGCTGACCACAGCATTGTCACCCACCTTCTCGGTCATCCGGCCCATGAAGCGTGTGTCAATAGAGGCTTTCGCCACTACTTTCTCTCCTCCTCCTAAACCTGACACACACTCTGACACAGCCCTTTCCAACCTTCATCACTCAATCTCTAACACTCTTGATGTCCTTGCCCCTGTCATGAGGATCCGTTTGAACTGTATTCCAAGTGCAATTCTTGGTACGATTTCGACCTCGCCACCCTTAAGCGCAAGTGTAGGGTGGCTGAGAGAAAGTGGAGGACATCATGCTCATCCTCCGACAAATAGGCCTGCTTCCTGCTCCAAAGGCAATACAGACTATCTTGTCTGTTCTAAGAAGAGAGCATACATCCAAGCCCACGTCTCGGCAGCTTCTAACAACTCGCCCGAACCTTTCAAAATCTGCAAGAAGCTTCCAAATACTGCTGCAGTCTCCACCTCTCCTGTTCTGTCCCAGGCTCTTTGCACGGCTCTGGCATCTCATTTCATCACCACTCCTCTTCCTCTACCTCCTCCCCCTCAAGGTTTCTAGACAAGTCCAATCTGTGAAAGTCTCATCAAAACAGGTGCTTGCCTGCTCCTCCAGAACCATCAAGGACCACATCGACAACCTTTCCCTCTCCCTTCAGCACTCTCTTGTGCATCCTCTCCTTAAGAAGCCTGCTGACTATTCTTCCACTCTGGCAAATTATCACCCGATCTCCATCACTCCTTTCCTGGGCAAACTCCTAGCCAGCTACTAGCTTAATCTACATACTGAATCTGTTGGTTGTCTCCATGATCACCAGTCTGGCTTTAGAGCAGCCAGAAGCTCATAAACCACTCCCCTGAACACCCGTGAAGACATGCTCTCTAATCTAAACTCTAACCTTCCTTCTTTCCTCATTCTCCTTGATCTATCCTTTGCTTTTGGCACGGTCAACCATGCCATCCTGCTTAATTGTCTCTGTGACAATCTGGGTATCTCTGGTCAGGCCCTAGCCTGGTTGACCTCCTTTCTCTCATATAGACCCTCCCAGGTCCAACTTGGGTCTTTCCTCTCTTCTATCTATCTCTCTACATGTGGTGTCCCCCAGGGGTCAAACCTCTCTCCCTGGCTCTTTAACCACTACCTGACACCTCTGGCCCACCACATCTCTACCTTTTCTTCTAACTTTCAGTGTTATGCGAAGGACATCCAGCTCTCCTTCAGGCTCCCCTCAGACTCCTCTGCTCTTTCTCTCATACCTGACTGTCTGCAATTCAGGAATGGTGTGCTTCCAACGATCTCTGCCTTAATGCCAGTAAGACTGATATCCTCCTCATTAGGACACCTGCTCCCATCTTCCCTCTCTCACTCTGGCCACTCACCCTGGACCTTCTACCTGCACCTTCCTGTGGGGCCAAGAACCTTAGTATCATCTTTGACTCCACCCTCTCCCTCTCCTCACATCTCTGACGTCTCTAAGAAGTCACACTATCACCTGTACATCCTCAGAGGTATTCTTCCTTTTCTCACTTTCCCCCAGAAGCTCCCTGTCTCCACAGCCCTGTTCCTCTCTAGGCTGGACTTCTGCAACAGCCGCTTTATAAATCTGCCTGCCTTTCCTCTTTGCCCTTTACAACTAATCCAGAACAGGACCGCAAGACTTGTCCTTGGCCTCAAGCCCAGGGATCAAATCTCTCCAGCCCTGAAATCTCCCCACTGGCTCTCTGTTGCTGCAAGGATGAAGTTCAAGGCCCTCTGCATTGTCCACAGGGCTTTCTGGGGCCAGGGACCACACTACAGCCAACTTTCTCTTCCTAAGCCTATTCCTTCTTGAGCGCTCCGCTCCTCCACTTCCAATTCTCTGATGGTCAGATGCTTCTCCAGGCAGAGAGTGGGGGATAGATCTCTGTCCTCAGCTTGGGTCTCCTTCTGGAACAGCCTCCCTGCCTCTCTCAATTATGAGCAGGACCACCTAAGATTCAGCAAACAACTCGAGACCTTCCTTTTCGCTTCCGCTTTCTCTCTCCCTCTCTCTTGCCAATGTCCCTGTCTGTTGCGCATACTGGTTACCTGGCCACCCACTGAACCTACGGGACCATGTTCCTGCACGACCAGTTGCCCGTGCACTGTCACCAGGCCTCCCAACCACTTAGGGACTGTATCTGCAACCATACAGTCCCCTGACTCTCTGCACCTCTGAGCCACCTACCTGGCCGCACTTATGAGTTTGTTTGCACTCTCTCCTCCTCCCCTGGCACTTGTCCCCCACCCCTGCACTTGTGCTATCTGAATGACACAAGGCCTCATAAGATTGTTGTTTTGTCCTCCTTCTTTCTTCCCTTGCTTGTCTTGACGCGCCTAGAAACACTTGTGTACAGGCATGTTATAAATTACTAATCATATCTCTCTCTCTCTCTGCTCATTTTTTCTCTCTCTCTCTTTCTCTATCCCTCTCTCTCTCTATCTCTCTCTCTGGCTCATTTGGTGCCTCGTGCTATGTCTTGAGCTAGCACTCTGTGGATTTGATTTACACTGGCAGGTGTGCATTCTACCCAGCTGTTGCTGAAAAGGGAATGACCAGGCAAAAATACAAATATCTTGAAAGGGTGCTGCATTTTTTAAGGTGAAGAGTAGCATGAGAGCAGCAGCAACAGAGGCATCCCCCAGGTGAGGATTGGCCTGGAATTTGGAGACATACATTGTCACTGCAGGTGTCCCGAGAGAATGTAGCCATAACATTTGGGGCGCATTGCCCAATGTGGGAAAGTGAGGGGGACATTGGTAGGGTCTATGGAAGGTGCTGGGTTTATTGAAAGACTTTATGAGAATGGCTAAGACTAGGCTACAACTACGTTTATTTTCAATTTCTGTCAATGTTTTAGTGTTTGCGCAATCTGTTGCATATGTGAGTACAAAAGCACTACCAACCAATCAGTATCCAGCACACAAAAGAAAACATGACCTTGATAAACAGATCACTGGTTTTAATCTAAGTGTTATCCTTCCTGGGACGATAGGCCATTCCGAGAGACAGAATGATGTGTATTATCAGCAGAAGCTATTAAAAAATTGCAATTATTTAATTGCACTAACAATGTAAACTAACACTTTTTAAAAGTTTACAATGTTAATTTCTAATGATCAATTCCAGTACATATTGCAGTCACAATAAGAATGTTGCACTTACTTTTCTCACTGAGCAAAACACCTGTTTTGCTGCCTGTTTACTGCCGTGTCTGCCTTCTGCCAGTCCCCCTGGCCGCATTCCCTTCACCCCACCACAAGGTAACATCTGCAGCCCTTCTCTGCACTGTCACCACACATGTTATGGGTCAATATTCACCACAACTACATCTCTACTCGACCTTACTAATGTTATGATGCCACATTGTTACACACTACCGACCTGCGATGTACCTAACGCCTGTGCAAATACGTTGGCTCTCAAATTCCATCCGTCAAAAATGTTGCTATGTTGCTTCTAAGCGCACCTGTTTAAACCACTCAGACTGCCTGTAATTTTGCTCTGCATAGAACTGCATTGATTTAATGCTTTGGCATTCTTGTTTGAATATGCTGAACTCAACCTTACCTGATAAAGCGGCACCTAGACTGCCTGAAATCTGGTCAACTCTCAACTGCTTATACATGCATGTTAGCCAAACTGCTGCATTCCGATATTAGCTGTTTACCTTTTACATTTTAGCCATACTGCCTCATATTGAACTTAGTGGTTTCTCCATGTATTTTAGGCAAATTGATGCATTTCGAACCTAGCTGTTTTACCTTTTACATTTTAGCCATACATACTGAACTTAGTGGTTTCTCCATGCATTGTAGCCATACTGCCTCATATTGAACTTAGTGGTTTCTCCATGCATTTTTAGCTATACTGCCTCATATTGAACTTAGTAGTTTCTCCATGCATTTTTAGCTATACTGCCTCATATTGAATTAAGCGGTTTCTCCATGTATTTTAGGCAAATTGCTGCATTTCGAACTTAGCTGTTCACCTCCTGAATTTTAGCCATACATACTGAACTTAGTGGTTTCCCCATGTATCTTAGCCATACTGTCCCATATTGAACTTAGTGGTTCATCCATGTATTTTAGCCTAAGTGCTGCATTTCGAACTTAGCTGTTCACCCCCTGCATTTTAGCCAAACCTCCACACCTCAAAGTTAGTTGTTTACCCAGGTACTGCGGCAAATCCACGCTGCCTAATTTTAAGCACTGGCTATTGCTTGTTGACCTCACCTTCTAGTATGTGTCTTCTCACCACTAATTTGGTTGCCTACCTCCTGATTAGTCTCAATCTTGCTTTACCAACCAAGATGGCTCCATTCTTACCCAACCTGCCAGCCTCATCTAGGTCTAACAACCAAGTACCATACCTAGACCTTAACGACCCTCAGGCATTGCTACTGTCCAGTCACCCACGCACCACTATAGAAAGGAACCTAGGACTCAGAGCCAGACTAGCAAAAATCTACGAGCCCCTAGCCCGCTCTTTGCCCTTCACACAAAAATATAGAACGTCACCACTCCGACCTAATCCCCCCTTACAAAACAGCAACCCATCACAAAAATTTCACCTCACACCCCTCCATAACTCCCTCATCCAGGGCACTCCTGAACATACACAGGACAAGCGCCATACCTCCCCGCCAAAAAATTCAGCCACTACTCCCAAAAACCCATCTTGCCCTAAAATTAAGGGAGCCTTAATCAATGCAAGATCGCCAGTAGCTCATGCTACAGAAATTGCAGACATAATCCTCACTGAAGACCTAAACTTCTTGGCCATCACCGAGACCTGGTTACACCCAGCAGCGGGCCCCATGCTCATGTTGGCAGACCCAGATAATTACTCCATCTTAAGACAAGACCGCCCTAACTACAGAGGAGGTGGTGTCGCCATCATCCATAAGTGCAGTCTCGCCATGAGACTAGCTACCTCTACTAATGCCCTCTCCTGCGAAACACTAGCAGTTAAACTACCACTTACCAACACTCAAACGCTTAACATCTACTTGATCTACCGCCCACCAGGCCTCATTGGCACCTTTGAGGAAGACCTTAACTCCATTCTATCCCACAACCTTAAAAGTTCCACTCAAGTTCTCACATTAGGGGACTTCAACCTGGGCTACAATGACCCGGATGACCATCTCGCCAGCGCCACAGCCAACACTCTCACTGAACTAGGCTTTGTGCAAAGATGCACAACACCTACGCATGCAAAAGGCAGAACACTTGACTGGGTGGCTGACTACAACTGCCTGGTGAATATCATAAATATTTCACCTTTAGCCTGGACTGACCACCACCTGGTATCATTCATGCTTTCCACGGACAGACCTCCACCCACACCCATCACTAAGGCCCCACCCACTCTCACCAGAAACAAAAAGGACCTGACAGTGGAAAGACTCATCCCCAACCTACTTCCCTCATCCCGAGTCACTGGTCAAACAATATAACAAGATTATGGCCATCTCGCTGGACCGCATCGCCCCCCTCAAACTTAGATCTAGTAAACCGAAAACACACCTCAACAAATGGTACACACCATTCCTCAAAAATCTGAGACAGCAAAAAAGAAACTGCAAGGCCATTTGGAAAAAATCCCCTTTAGTGCCCAACAAAATCAAACTCTCCAAACTAGCTGCACTCTACAAAAAAGAAATCTACCTGGCCAAACAAGCTTCCTTTGACTCTCGCATATCCCAAGCTAAATCCAACATGAAAGAACTTTTCTCCATCCTTGAAGAAATAGAAACCCCCATAGCACCCCTTGATACGTGCATCAAAGATAAAAACTGGTGCTCAGAAATCCAAAGTGCCTTAGCGAATAAGATCGTGACTCTTCAAAGCAAAATCTCCAGCAAAAGAGCCACCCTGAATGACACCCTCTACGCAAAAATTCCGGATAAGCCCATGCCCACAGACCCCACACGCTTCAAGTTCTCCAAATTCAACATACTGGAAGTTGAAAAAATCATCTTGTCCCTGAAACCGTCTAATTGCCAGGGAGATCTGTACCCTGCACAGCTCATTAAAGATGCTGCCCGCGATATCATTCCAAGAAGGAAAGTCTGGTGGGCTCTTTCCAAAATATCACCATGAGAAAGGGGAGGAGAAGAAAGTACATCATTGACAGTTTCTGGCTGCTTTGCATAAAATCGGAGCGCATTTTGGGAACATAAGAATGACCACAGAACTTGGTATTCTAACAATATTTATGTGATTCAAGGGATATATGCGTGATTCAGTGTGTACACTATGAACACTGAGCTTGCTGCTCATTCATTGGTCTCAAAATACATCCTTAAATTAAAGGATTTGTAAGCATGAAACATGTATACTCTTTCTATAGCTTTGGAGTTTGGATGTGAGGTTACAAGGCTGTAACAGCTGCCACTGCATTTTGCTCCAAGGGCTTTCCCACTTCTTGTTTCTGGAGATAATGGGCCTCATTATAAGGCTGGCGCTCCCGTAAAGAAGGGGGCCGGTACAGGACCGGCCCCCTTCATTCCAGGAGCGCCGATTACAAGCTTCCCATCGCGGAACCCGGATCGCACGCCTGGTAAAACCAGGCGTGCTTTCCGGTTCCCGTGAGGGGAAGAGGGCAGCAATAACGGGCCAGATGTAATCTGCCTGTTATTACCTCCCTCCCCATTCCCATTGAGCCCTATGGGGGATCAAATGGGAATGGGGATGGGTTCCTGCAAGGAGGAATTACCGGGTCCTCCTATGTCGGAGTAACCCAGTAAGTCCCCATTGTAAGAACCTGGTAATGGAACCCGGTAATGGAACCCGGAACGGAGGCAGCCATGGAGCTAGTAGCTCCAGCTCCATGGCTACCTCCATTCTCGTAATGAGGCCCAATGATTCTGAAACGTGCCAAGTCTTTAGAGGGAGGGAGGAGAAGCTGAGAGCGAAAGTCAGATGTCTGTGCTTATGGAGCCATGTGCATGCCCAGCCCCCAATACACAGCTAGAGAAGTACACACATTAATAGGATGACAACCATGAGGCCAAACAAAAACATCTCAGTGTTTTTCGTTTTAGGACGAGGGGTGTCACGCTAATCATTTAACATGGTGTTATTATTCAAGGGAGGGAAGAGTCACGGAGTCACGTAAACGAAGGGAAGCTAACACCCAAAACATCTGCATCTAGCTAGTCATTTTGTTGATGGGTGTCACTGCACATATATAATGTCACGTGTCTCTCGAACGTCAGCCTGCATTGATCTATAAGACAGAACTTCATGCAGAGCAGGACCTGGAAGCTTTGTTTCAGTTTCACCCATCAGGACAGTATTCCTTCCTTATAATTATAGTGAGGCATTATTCAAATCAGGGCGCGTAGCCAAACGGCAGCATTTGATTCTTGGGAAGTCGATCAGACGTAGTAGAACATAATAACAAACAACTGAAGGGAGGCTGGGCACTGTACCTATGACTCTTGCAGCAGACTAACATAGAAGGCCCAAGTCCTGTGCACGTGCTAGTGGCAGGCCTCCCTTTCAAAAGCGCTCAAAGTGCAAGTGCGTGCATTTCCCTGGAGTGTGGGCGTGCCAGAGACTGAAAGTGTGTGCTGTAGTGTGGGTGTGAGATATAATGTGAGCATGTTGACCTCAAATCGTGCATCAGCGAATGAACCTGTGTGTCTCTGTATGATCCTAGAAGTTAAAGGTGGGTGCAAGAAAGGGAAAGTGACAGTTTGTGCATGAACTTCAATGTGCATGCCAGCATGTGAATGTCTTATCTGAGTGCATGTGCGAGTTTGTGAGCATGCGTACTTGAGGGCATTAAAGATTCTAAGGTAAATGCAGGTCTCCGAGGCCATGGGCCTGACTGATCTGCGGATGGGTCTTTAATCACCTTACCCCAAAGCAGTCCCACCACTGAAGAAGTGAGTGCATGTCTGTACGTAAGGCAAGTTTATTGTACAATCGGCCTGTAGGGGCTAGATGATTCTATAGAGTCAAACTAACCTGAGTCTCCCTGAACCACCCAAGCTGACACAATATATACATTTTTGCAACAGTTCAAACACTCCTATATATTTTATTACAAACCGCCCACACATGAGTGGTCAAAACCTGTACAAATTAAATCCAATCTTTCTCCAATTCTCCCGTTCTCATTGGTCAAGGTTATCTTAACTACCATCTTCAGCTCATGTGTACAACACACCCCTTTTTAGGATGTGTCTGTGGTAGGTGATGACATCATCACAGAGCTACAAATTCACATATAAATGTAATTAATTACAAGTCCAAGCTGGCCTGAGACCTCCTAACCCCTGTAGAGAAACCCCTGAATGTTCACACCAGAAGAAATACAAACCATTAGGGAAAAAGGACCAGCACACCCTTTACTCCGGAAGGATCCACCACTCCTGTTTTCTACTTTGTTATCTCCATAATAATAATAATAATAATAATAATAATAATAATAATAATAATAATAATAATAATAATAATAATAATAATAATAATAAGGCAAAAACTCACCACATGGCCTTTAACACTCTCTCTTCACATACACAAACTGTGCCTCCCCACTCACTCTCACCCCGTTGTTGTTGCTCGCAAGAGTTGTACTTAAATCTGAGCGTTCATCGAGCTCTTCTGTCATGGGGTCCCAACAATGGCCTGCACCCTCCTAGGAGCCGTGCCCCGTGTTGTGACTTGAGTGTTGTGTAGGCAGAAGAGGCCTCCGTCTCCAAATGCCACACAGAGAGAACCTAAAGCCACTCTCTGTGCAGCCGTTGAGGCCACAGGCGAAGATGTTCAAGTCCGGGACCGCAAACCTCTGGGACCCTATGCTGCTGCAAGAAAATGCGGATTAAGTACCAAGCAATAAACAGTAACCACAGTGTTTAGGAAAAACAGAAAGGTCTTACCAATCAGGGTCAAGGAAGAGGTAGTGAACCTAGTGGAGAGGTCCGGGACCCACGTGGACTGAAGTTCCCCAAGAGGAGTAGTCCTCAGTTGTTCGCCTGTTAGCAGAAACTGTGGAGCTATGAGACAAGAAGTCCAAAGAGCCAAGGTGCAAGAGGGAGATCCAGGAGGCAATCCAATAACAGTCCGTGGTCAAGAGCCAGATATCACTATGCAAACAAATCCAAAGGGGTAGATCCAAGAAGAGTGCAGTAGAGCAGGCCAGGTCGATTCCGTGAGCAGTCAGTGATCCAAAAGGTACGTAACGCCAAACAGGATGCAGAGCACAGCTGTGAAGCAATGAGTACCTGGGTTTCCGTGTTTAAGTACTCGCGCTTCTGATCACGTGATGCGCGGCTGAGTCACGTGATCGGGCAAGAGCGTCACGTGACCTTACAGTCCCGCGACGCGGAAGCTCAATGCTAGCCCTTCGCGATCCTAGGCGCCAAGGTAATTGCCAATGAAGAAACGGCCGTAGCCTGACAGCAGTCCTGTTACGGACCAGGCGCGGGCGCGCTCGCAAAGCGTGTGAGAGTCCACGTGAGTCCCGGAGAAGAGAGGGAGAAAGGGAAGAGTGAGATGGGGGGTGGGGGAGCGCCTTGGGGACCACATGATGTATTGGTGTGTGCGTGGAAGGGATCGTGACAGAACCTCCCCCCAAAGGCCCACGACCCCGTGGGCAGGAAGGGTGATCCCGGTGGAAGCGAGCCACCAACCGGGGAGCGTGGACATCAATGGCAGGGACCCAAGAGCGCTCCTCCGGGCCATAACCGACCCAATCAACAAGATATTGCAAGCGCCCCCTGCAGACCGGGGAGCCCAGGATGGAGGACACCTCGTACTCGTCCGGGGATGCCAAGGACACTGGGGCAGCAGAGGCGCGCAAGCGGGAAGGGGCCGGACATGGTTTGAGAAGGGAGACGTGAAACACAGGGTGGACCTTCCAAGACCCCGGGAGAACCAGGCGGTACGTGACAGGGTTGATTACCCGGGACACCACATAGGGACCCACAAAACGGGGCAAAAGTTTCCTGCAACCCACTAACCTCAAGTGACGGGTAGAAAGCCACACCCGCGAACCCACCGAGAAAGCCGGGGCCAACAGCCGCTTCTTATCTGCCTGGACCTTCATGAAAGACTGAGCCTCACGGAGATGTAATGCAGTCTGGGCGTGGATAGAGGACAGATCCCTAAGACAGGCACTAGCGGCCGGATTGGTGGAGGCCGCGAGGTCAGGGACCAGCAGCGTGCGGGGATGTTGGCCATAGAGGACATAGAAGGGGGAGAACCCAGTGGATGCATGAACCGCATTGTTGTAGGCGAATTCAGCGTGTCGGAGGGCACGCAACCAAGAGCACTGCTGCTGCAGGATCAAACAGCAGAGATATTGCTCCATGGTCTGGTTCGTCCTTTCGGTCTGACCATCCGTCTCTGGGTGGTAGGCCGAAGAGAACCGGACATCAATACCCATTAATCTGGTCAGAGCGCGCAAGAAGCGAGAAGTGAATTGAGAACCCCGATCAGATATAAGGACAAGGTGGCCAGGACGGAAGCGGAGGGAATACCCTTACAGGGGATGAAGCATGCCATCTTTGAGAAGGAGTCCACCACCACCCAAATAGTGTCGTAACCCTGTACCCGAGGAAGTTCTCTAACAAAATCCATGGTTACTGTATGCCATGGTTTCGGGGGTACTGGTAAAGGGAGAAGCAGGCCTAATGGGCGTCCCCTACGGGTTTTGCATTGTGTACAAATGGTGCAGGTATTGACGTAGCAATCCACATCCCTCTTCATGCCCGGGCACCAACACCAACGTTTCAGGAGGGATAACGTACAGCGTTGGCCAGGATGACCATTCACAGGGGCATCGTGCGACCATTCCATGGCCACATTGCGTGTATCGGCAGTGGGTAAGAATAGGCGGTTCAGCACAAACGGGAGACCATCCTGGAATACCGGATCCCACTCTGATAGTTGGTCGGGATGCAAGGACACCCACTTGCGTATCGCGTCCACTAAGGGCACTGAGGGGGTACATAGACAAATTACCTTAGTGTTGTCTAACAATGTGTCAGGGAATACCGGCAGAGAAACCCCCCCGGGAGAGCGGGACAACGCATCGGCTTTGCCGTGTGCGGAACCAGCCCGATGTCGGATCTGGAAGTCGAATGCCACGAAGAAAAGATGCCACCTCACCTGCCGACTGTTAAGACATTTCAGGGACGTCAAATCCTGCAGGTTCTGGTGATCAGAGAACACTGTGACTCGATGCTTGGCGCCCAAGAGGTGGTGTCGCCACACGCGGAATGCGTCCATAACCGCTAATAACTCCTTCTCGGTCACGGTGTAGTGTGACTCGGGGGTGGTGAACTTGCGGGAATGGAATGCAACCGGGTGCAGACGACCCGTGGACTGACATGCTTGGGACAAGACGGCACCAAGAGCGAAGGAGGAGGCGTCGGCTTCCACGATAAAAGGGAGTTCTGAGTCGGGATGCTGGAGGACAGGGGCTGTGGTGAAAGCAGTCTTCAGTGAATCAAAGGCCTTCTGTTGTGTATCAGACCAAAGAAAGGGAACATTAGGACTGGTTAATGCGGTGAGGGGAGACACGATAGAAGATAAACCAGAGATGAACCTCCTGTAGAAATTTGCGAAACCCAAAAAGGACTGAAGAGCTTTCAGGTTCGCAGGAATAGGCCAATCCAAAACCTCTTTAACCTTGGAGTGGTTCATGGACAACCCCCCGGGAGTGATACAAAACCCAAGGAAGTCAACGTTATCAACGTGGAACAGGCACTTTTCCGTTTTTGGCATATAGCATATCCCCGGAACGGACGCGGACCAGGTTGTAGGCTCCGCGGAGGTCCAGTTTGGTGAAAATGGTAGCGTGTGTGAGTCGGTCAAGCAAGGGCGTGATGAGGGGAATAGGGTACCGATCTTTCCTCGTGATAGCATTCAGGTGTCCATAATCTACACATGGGCGCAGATCGCCTTCCTTTTTAGGCACAAAAAAGATAGGGCTTGCTGCAGGCGAGGTGGATGGTCGTATGTGCCCTAGGCTCAAGGCCTTCCGAATGTACTCCTTGAGAGTCGTTTCCTCAGATGGATAGAGGGAATAGATCCGCCCTGTGGGAATCACTGTGTCGGGGAGTAGATCGATGGGGCAATCGTACGGGCGATGTGGAGGCAGTGTTTCAGAGGAACCACGATCAAACACAGTCGCATAATCTCGGTATACCTGGGGAACATCTGTCACCACTAGCCCGACTGCGTATTCTGATGGTGTTTCTTGCGGATCCTGCACCGTAAGCTGAGCTATAGCCTGAGCAGGATTGTCGCTGAGTGTGTCTGTGGGAAGACAGAAATGTTGACAGACGTCCGACTCAAAGTGAACCAAACCCAATTTCCAATCAATGAGGGGGTTATGTTCCTGAAGCCAAGGGATTCCCAGAATGAGCCCAAACTGTGGCATGGTAATGAGATCAAAACTTATGGTCTCCCTGTGTCTGGATTGCATGGTCAATAGCAAAGGGGCTGTTTGTTGTTTTACCGGGCCCGAAATCAAAGAAGAGCCATCTACAGCCTGTACTGGTTCAGGCCTGGTCTTGGTCAAGAGGGGCAGATTTAATAAACGGGCCAAGGAAATGTCGATAAAGTTACCCGTTGCCCCTGAATCGATTATCAGAGTAACAGGATGCGAAACGGACGCTGTGGGCTGTAGAGTGGCTTGTACATGAATGGGCCGGATACGCCCGAAAGAGGGTGTTGGATTCGGGGTGTACGTGGTATAGCTCGATCCCGTCCCTGGTACTATGATAGAGCTATCTGAAAACCCTGTGGCTTGAGTTTGGGACGGCGTGGACATTCCTTAACAAAGTGACCTAAGGTGCCACAATAGTAGCAGGCGTTATCCACCCTCCTACGTTCCCTTTCTAGGGGAGATATCGGGCTCCTGACGCCCCCGATCTGCATGGGTTCTTGAGAGGAGTCAGAGGAAGGAACTGCCGTGTGAGGTGCGGAGGACTGAGCGAAACCTGCTTCCGCCCTTCGGACCTACGTGCGTCCACCTTGAGCGACAAGTCAACCAGATCCTGGAATGCAGTGGGTAACTAGGGTACTACTGATAAGGCGTCCTTCATGGGATTACTGAGACCCCTATAGAAGACTACTGCCTTCTTGACCTCGGGCCAGGAAGTTTCAGCGGAGAGCTGGTTAAAACGGGTTATGAATTCAATGAGGGACCCCCTACCCTGACACAAATCCAGAAGTTCCAGATCTCGAGACTGGACCTTGTGTCTAGTATCAAAAACCCTGGACATCTCGGTGACGAGGAGATCGAAGTCATATAAGGCCGGGTTGTCATTCTCCAACAAGGGGTTGGCCCATGCAGCGGCCATCCCAGCCAGATGGGAAAGGGTGAACGCTGCTTTCGTGGTGGAATCTGGGAAAGCCTGAGGTCTGCACAGAAAATGCAACTTGCATTGGTTTAGGAAGGTCCTGAATTTCTTGGGATCCCCATGGTATCTCTCCGGGGCTGCCAACGGGAACAGAGTAGGTAGTACCAAGGGAACGGGGTTCTGAGGTGGGAGAATCGGAGGTGGAACGGGTTGGGAGACAGGGGGGGTGTCTCCGAATTCTGCATCTGGGGGAAAAGGGTGTCTGACACTTTGTATGTTGTTGAGACGTGTTGGCTGCTGCCATATCGGCTCGTAGCACTGTAATGGCTTGGACTATAGCAGTCATGGGGTCTTCAGCGTTCCCCTCCATTGCCTACACGACAATAAGCTTCACAGTCTGTTTTGACTTGAGTGTCGTGTAGGCAGAAGAGGCCTCCGTCCCCAAATGCGGCATAGAGAGAACCTGAAAACCACTCTCTGTGCAGCCGTTGAGGCCACAGGTGAAGATGTTTAAGTCCGGGACCGCGAACCTCTGGGCCCCATGCTGCTGCAAGAAAATGCGGATTAAGTACCAAGCAATAAACAGTAACCACAGTGTTTAGGAAAAACGGAAAGGTCTTACCAATCAGGGTCAAGGAAGAGGTAGTGAACCTAGTGGAGAGGTCCGGGACCCACGTGGACTGAAGTACCTCAAGAGGAGTAGTCCTCAGTTGTTCGCCTGTTAGCAGGAACTGTGGAGCTATGAGACAAGAAGTCCAAAGAGCCAAGGTGCAAGAGGGAGATCCAGGAGGCAATCCAATAACAGTCCGTGGTCAAGAGCCGGATATCAATATGCAAACAAATCCAAAGGGGTAGATCCAAGAAGAGTCCAGTAGAGCAGGCCAGGTCGATTCCGTGAGCAGTCAGTGATCCAAAAGGTACGTAACGCCAAACAGGATGCAGAGCACAGCTGTGAAGCAACGAGTACCTGGGTTTCCGTGTTTAAGTACTCGCGCTTCTGATCACGTGATGCGCGGCTGAGTCACGTGATCGGGCAAGAGCATCACGTGACCTTACAGTCCCGTGACGTGGAAGCTCAATGCTAGCCCTTCGCGATCCTAGGCGCCAAGGTAATTGCCAATGAAGAAACGGCCGTAGCCTTACAGCAGTCCTGTTACGGACCAGGCGCGGGCGCGCTCGCAAAGCGTGTGAGAGTCCACGTGAGTCCCGGAGAAGAGAGGGAGAAAGGGAAGAGTGAGACGGGGGGTGGGGGAGCGCCTTGGGGACCACATGATGTATTGGTGTGTGCGTGGAAGGGATCGTGACACCCCGCTGCTAAGTGCAAACAGGTTTTCAGTGAAAATGGTTCCTGTACACCACTGCGGGTTGCGTGCTGGGACTGATCACTGTAGGTGGGCACTGCCTCTCCAGAGATCTAGCCTGGAAGCCTCTATCTTCACAGGGGTCACTGGGATCACATCAGGGTCACCCCAAATGTAGAGAAACCCCTCAACGCTCACACCAGAAAAAATACAACCCACTAGGGAAAAAGGACCAGCACACATCCTGCAAAGAGAACAAAGTTTTATTTCCACAAAAATAGAAATGCCCCAGCAAAGTACTCTGCTGGCATGGAACATTCTGGCCAAATCAGTATGAGCAACACTTTATGAAGGCACGCAGCGTCATCAGTGACGTAAATTACATAATCTACAAATCCAAATGGCTGGTTGGTGCAACCCTATACATAGGCTACCTGCTACGTAGGGGATGCCAGGCCATTGGTCTCAGCTCCTTCTGTCCATCTTCTTCCACGTGGGCTTCTCCTTGCGTGTCATAAGACATGAAGCTACACTTAATTGGTTGTTAGGCGAAGAAAAACAATGCAGGCTCTATCTCTAACCTGATGTGCACCTGGTACTGCAGACAAGGGCTAAGAGGATACTTCAAAGTCATTGCATCGCACACACTAACTTGATTCTAGACACGGCAGCGCCCATCTAAAGCTCTTCACCCTTGTTTTAGTTATGTCGTTTTACCCCTCTGAGCATCTCGCAGCACAAATCACGAGACCTATGGTGAAGGCAATTGGTCCCTGCTTTCTGATCTTTCCTGGTCGATTGGGGGTATAACATTTTTATGGTTGGTGGTCTGGGACTGACTGGTACTTTGGAATGCTGGGGGTATTTGGATGGGGGCTTTTGGGTGCTATTACTTAGAGCTGAAACAGGGAAGATTGGAGGCTCATGCCCTCCTTCTTGTGGGATCACTTTACGCAGTGAGCTCTCAACCCCCTTGTAAAGGTATGCCAGAGACCCGGGCATTCATGCTATATAATCACCGCTTAGCAGAGTACACAAGGCCCATCAAACCCTCCCCTGGCAATGACGGATGACTCAGCCATGGGGCAAAGCAGAACTGTCTTTTTTTTTTCCAAACAGACAGGGATCATTCAGGAAACACACAAATATCCAGCAATCACAGCTCATGAGACCGTGTCACAAGATTTTATCCAGTAATGACATCACAATTTCTAACCCTTCCCCAAAACCTAAGAGCCAACTGAATTGGGTAGCTCGATAGTAGCACCTATAGATATTCCCTAGATGAGTTGTCTAACTGGTCCTTCCATGTCAGGTCGGTTTGCCTGAGACTTTCCCAAAAACTATCTATTACATTGTTGCAGGGTGGCAGGACTAATATTAGCCCTCGCCCCATTACACACAACCCCAGGATTTGAGCATCCTGATTGGCTAGAGTGGGCCTCCCCAGGCCTGGGACTCTGTTCTGTTTGCAGCGCTAAGTGTAACACAAGTATCAATTCTGTTTGTGTTCACTGGAAACAGCTTCTCTTCCCACCACAGGTAAATGGCCATTGTTCCGCTTTGCCGAGTCACGTGGGTTTGGACTGCAAAACTGAGATTTTCAGTCTTCAATTACTGAGGATTTTGTTCTGTTATTATGCAGGTGGCTACCTGCCTTGGGAGCCAGGAATTTTCCAACCCCCCTTGTCCTTGGCTGCCAGCACTGGCTCTGTGCTTCGTGCTGCAGAGTTTGCATCTTCTTCCCTTATTCTGAGGCCTGTGGCTTCATGCGAATTCACTAAGTCTTTCTATGTTTTCCCTGTATATTGTATTATTTTCTTTAGAGGTTAGTAGTATTTGGCTCTTCCTTATATGTCCATGTAGCTCCATATGGTTAGTTGCAGAGAAGCGGTTGCAAGCTTGCTCTGTGTGACGTTTTGCTTTCTTGCATTTCTGCATTTGGCTAGTGAAAAGAAAAGGCTTCTGACAGTATGAACATGTATCTGTCCTTTATCTACAGAACTGTGAATGCATGTTCTTCATGTGTGCACGTGTGTGTCTGTACAACTTGGTGTAGGGATGCGAGTTTACTTCGTGACTAACATTACTATGTCGTGGTGTCACTAATGATGTCAGCATGGCTGGATATTTATCATTAGTCAACCTGGTCCAGTGATGGGACATCTGTATCCGCAAAGACATCAGTTGGATAGGGTTTGCACGGTTGAGAATATCTGCTCACATATGTGGAATGCACCATTCCACTTGGGGGTTGACCAAATAACAACTGGCATCTGTCACTTGTCATTCCTTGGGCTGACATGCAAATAGGGGACATTAGAGCCATTCCAGGGACCCTCTCTTCACCTGTGGCCTTGCAGTGTGCTTTCTTTCTGGGATTTGAAATGTTGGCAACATGAAACAATGAAGGGTCTCTGAATCTCTGCAGCTCTGGCCTTTCTCATGGGTGCCCAGGCTACTACCTCTTCTCGCATGCATACACTTATTTCTATGTGTGTGTGTCTTAGGCCTGCGGCCCTGGTTGCAGCACAATCCTAGGCCTCAATTCTAATATGGCTGCTACTATCAAAAAATGGCGTTTGATTTCCCATGTACGCTAGAACAAAAACATCCCCCTTCCTCCCTTTACTATGGTCCTTGCCACCACCCCTCTCCCCCCGTCCCTTCCCTAAGTCCCTGCTGCACACTTCCAGGCATCTGCCTCATCTGAAAGCACTGGGTCCCTGGGATGACCACCCCCCCCTCCCAACACCCGGAACGTTATTGCACATGGTTTGCAAGAGTATTTCAACAATATGGGGAGGGAATCAATAAACAGGTTTCCTTTGAACTGGTGATAACCATCACACCCACTCCTGCTTGCTGAAGCCCTAAGAGAACACTGTAATCTAAACGACTACCAGTTCAGCACACATGGCCTCCAGTCACATCCTGAGAAAACATTCGAAATCCATCAACTCTGGCCTCAGGCGTCCCTTCACCCCAGGTTTATTGATGGTCAAAAGCAAATGGCTGAATCCCCTTGGACAATTAAAAGATTGCATCTCTTTTCTGCGATACTGCCAAGCCATAAAAACCCTGGGCTGGCATTTTAATTGACCATCTGCTTAATGTCGTGGTTACTCATTACCTTTCCTTCGGCCTCCAAATCCTGCAAATGCATTTTTTTCCATTCACGCAGAATTCACCTCACAAACCCTGACTGCAGAGTTTAACAAATTAATGAAAAGAGCACAATGCATATAGATTTGCACATTTCCCATGTATGTATATCAGTGAATGCATGTTTAATAACTACTGTGTCTAATTCACAGTGTGTTTTTTGTGACAAATACCCTTCCTCGGATGCGCATTATGAATCGCCTTGTTGCCCAGCTTCCAGGCGCTTCATGGCAAACCATACCCTGATGTGCCACCTGTGGGTTGCCGCAAACCTGGAAACAACAAATCCGCCACCTGACTTCCCTGTGGGACCAGGACATTACAAGTCCCAGCACCGTGGGAAGTCAGGTGGCAGGTTTGGTAACTCCCCATTCCTGTGGAGTACCATATGACTCAATGGGAGTGGGGAGACGGAAGCAATGGCATAATTGTTAACAGTGCCAGTGCTTCAGTGTAAAGTCTTCCTGCAGGTGCCGTTGCACATGCAGGTCTGACACTGCCGGGCGCAACAGCCCATGCATGCAGACTCGTAGTGTGGCGGTCCAGAAACAAGGGTGCTAGTAAGCATACCGACACCCTTGCTTCCGGACTGCCACACTTGGAATGAGGCCCAGTGTGTTTATGTATGACTGCCAAATAGTGTGCCTATGGTTGAGTGTGAGCTCTGTAGTGTGTGTGTGCGCCATTTGCAAGCACATCTCTCTGATGGTGAAAATGTGTGAACAAGTGCATGTGTTTGTCCGAGTTGTGCATGGCAGGCATCAGGACACCAAATGTTGCCTTATTTATTCCAGTTTCACAGTGTAGAATTCACACACATGCATTTACAATGTATTACTGGCTGAAGTTGTTGTATCGTAAACCGATATAGCACTCTCCTTCCCATGCTCTGTCTCTTGCCCTCTCTATCTTGCTGTATGTCTCTTTCTCCCTCACTGGGCAAGAGTTGCATTGTCAGGAGTGTGTTAGTCACCCTAACCATCGGTGACAGCAATGCATCCAGTGGAAAAGCACAGATATTTTAAGATGCTGGGATGCTATGATTGGATTGTTAACATTAGAATGAGAGCATCAGCGACAGAGACATTCACAAAGTACCAGTATCCTGTTTGGAGACATACATTGTAGGTGTGTGGATCATGTAGGAATGTTGCCATCACACTGTAGGGCATTACCCATATGGCGTAAGGAAAGAGGGACACTGATAGGGCATACAGGGGGTGCTGGAGTTCTGAGAGACATTTTGAGGGGCCAGGTTGCAGTGTCTATAACTATATTTATTATTTTTTGTACATTATTGGCATTTTTGCATACTGTTATACATGTGTGTGTTCACAAGAACTACCAACCAATAAATGACCAGCATGCACAATTAAACATTTCCTGAAGCTCACAGAAGAAACAGATCACGGGTTCTTATCTGAATGCAACCATTTCCAGGACCAAATGACATTTCTTTGACCAAATAGTGTGCTTTCTCAGCAAAAGAAGCAGTTAAGGACCTTATTGTATTGTAGCAGCATGGTAAACTAGCTCTTTTTAAAATTGTTCAATGTTAATTTCTATTAATCAGTTCCAGAACATCTTTTAATAATAATGTAATGCCTGTCTTTATCAGCAAAGCACATTATCAACATCTAGCGAATACCTACTAATTATGTCCTGATGGGTTATCATTCTTAGATGTACAGTCAGATTAGCTCCTATTGTACTCATTTGACATTCCGCTATAAAGGATGGGAAGGCAACACATAGCACCAATGATGGTTCCTGGCTGCTTTGCATAAAATCAAAGAGCCTTTTGGGAACTTAAGAATAACCACTGATCTAGATATTTGCCAACTATATCTGTGATGAAAGTGTTACATGTTTGAATCAGTAAGAACACACTGTACCCTGAGCTTGATCCTCATTTTATTTGTCACAACTATCATCCTAACATTAAGGTGTTTGTAACCATGAACCATATATACTGATTTGATGAGTATCAGGATTTGGACATGCACATAAAATGACTGCACCACACTTTGTTAAGAGCTTTGAGACTTGCACAATGTTAGACTAGGTGGGGCTGAGAGGGGAAGCTGTGTGTACAGACATTCAAATAATGATATATATTTTGGAATACTGAATTACCTGAGTTGTCTATCCCATATGAACTAGAGACAGTCACCATGAAGAATTACTGAACAACACATGGGTACCATTTTGTGGGCCCATTAACTGTTCCATGCAGGTTTAGCACACATACTATGAACTATTAAAGCTATGACATGCAAGTACCTCCATACATACTCTCTCTCTCTCTCTCTCTCTCTCTCACTCTCTCTCGTTCTCTCTCTTTCTCTCTCTCTCTCTCTCTCTCTCTCTCTTTCTCTTTCTCAACTCTACCCACCCAGCCACACTTCCTTCCTCTACCCCTGCTCCTCTTCTCCAGTCTCCCCATTCTCCACTCATCTCCCAAACATCATGCTGCTCCTCTGTCTCTGATCCCCTTTTGACTGCACTGTGATTTTCGTGAATAACCAATCTTCTGCCGAAAACTAATTTCTTCTTCATTATATTAATTCCCATTACTCTAACTGCTCAATGATGGCTATCACTGAAACCTGGGTTCTCGCTCATGACACCATAACTATGGAAACCCTTCACACAAACTTTGCTTTTTTTCTCGCAACTCTTACCTATTCAAAAAAAGGCCATTGGCTTTGGTGATATGATCCGCATGGACACACCATTGACAGCCCTTTCCCTCTCTCATTTTACCCCCCGTTTGAATATGTCAGTCAAACTCCTCACGCTGACCCCTCATAGAGTTCTCCACATCTGTTGCCCACCAGGCACCCTCAACAGCACCCTCAATTTATTCTTCTCTGGTCTTGACCACTTACTTAAAAAGCTCACGACCAGTGTCCTTGCCAACATAATGGATATCCTCACTCTGCCCTATATGGCTAAGGCTCAACAGATCCATCTTGACTCCAATCTCTCTGACAACTCACTAGTCAATCTCGATAACTTTTCAATGCACAATCAAGGCAACTCTCTTAATTGTATTGTATTGTACTGTATTGTAGTATTCATGTATTTAGCACCTTGTCCCATTTGTATGGCTTCAAAGCTCTTTGTGGTAGGAACGTCCTTGGGATCGAAGTTCAGGTATGGGAAAGTTCTCAGAGGAGGCTTACGATGCATGTGTGCATTGGGCCACAATTAGGACTGTGGAGGGGTAGCTAGGCTCCAATATGCAATCCAAGAGGTCAGGCATGTGGGCGGGTGTTGAGGTAGGTCATGACAGAGTGCTAGTGCAGGAGACATGATATGTACCCAGTTAGACTGACATTTGACATAGGTTGTCGCTGTATTCTAATGGCAGAGGTGTTGAGGCAAGTCTAGTGTTTCAGTGCAAAATGGTTCTGTGACCAGCTAGACCAAAATTGTCATAGTTGTAGCTGCATTCTAAAGTGCGTGGATGGATAACCATGCCAGCGGCAGATGACCACCAGATTGGTGTGTTTATACATACCTTAAACTCAGATGGAGCTTATCTCACATTCCTATCTTCCACCTGGCCTCTTCTCTGTTCCTCCCCCACTATCCCACCCCCTTCCTTCATCTATCAAAATATCAATGCAATCCTCTTTCCAGGGTACCCTCACTTGACAAATTCGCATCTCACTCCAAGTTCTCTCTCCTCCAGTTGCTCACTTCAATGAACTCACTTTTCCGAATTCAACTCTGACCTGTCTACCTTCCCTTAAATTATCAATACCCTGCCTACTCCCTCATCCCAGCCTTCACACCTCCTCAACCATGGATCTTCCCAGCCATCCAGCTGCTGTAGACAGCAGTGCAGGGTCGCAACAAAACCTACATTTCAGGGTGGCTAACCCTTTAAATGTTGGGATAGGCACTAACTTCAGAGACGGTGGGGAAGGGTCAAACGTATTTGTGTGGGGACATCTAACTTCTTAACACATTCTAATTACACTTTTCTAGTTAGATGCAGTTAATTCTCTCCTTTAAGTCTGAAATCACCAACTTAAGGACTGCTGTGAGAATGAGTGGTCCCCTCTCTACCTTTCCAATCACTCCCGTGGCATGTAAGTACTAAACCATTATCACTATTTCAATTGCCTAAAAATGTATGCATTTGAATGCAGGTGGTAACAGTGAAATGTTTGCACGGTTTAACATCCGTGTCCTGTTCTGTCTGTCCACGGCACTGTAAGTCAGCAAGGTCGAGTCAAAATAGCCGAAAACTTCAGGCGTTGGAGGGGCGGCGGCTGCAGCCCGGTCAGCTCAATGGTGTTGCACCACTGCAACAGTGCGACTCTGCTTGAATCATTGAAACAAACACTGATGAAACTCTCTTCTCATTTCCTGCAATTATTCTTTACTGGCCCTGACCACAGCTCTTGACACAAGCAAATCTTCTATTACACTAATCTTGTTTCTTTTTTCTGCTGACACCCTTGAAAACTATCCTGGACCCTCTAGGCTATGATTTCCCCAATGAAGAGCTGCTCCCTTTCCTCCACTCTAGCCACACATGCCTCCGACTTCCCCACTAAAATCACCATTCTGAAGAGGTGGGCCCATGCCCTCCCTGGCATTTGCAACTGTGGCTCAGGTATGCAGAGTCTGTAGGCAAGGCAAAGAGGCACATACAGGAACCTGGGCTGGCTTTCAAACATCATCTTTATTCAAACATCAGAAGTAACAGCAGTGAGCTCTTGAAACAGCTCCTCTTTTATATTTTTCTCCAACTGAGACAATTTTACAATTTATTGCACAATACAGTTTGTGGGGTTTATTTACCCGCTCAGCAGAATTCCCCTCCATCACCAAGCTGTACTTCAGCAGTTACCAGCAGAATAGCTGTGCTGGCTCTTTGAGCACCATTGCCTCGCATCAAAACTGTGTTTCGCAGCTATAAAATGATGGCTGCACTGTCTTGCCAAGCACTTATCAGGCACGATGAAACAGGGAGGACACTGTGAAAGGCAGCTAGTGTGTTTTCATAGATGCACCAAAGAAGAGAATTGAAAAGCAGTGCTGCTTGTCTGATAGCTCAAAATTTCCCTTTGAAAAAATAAATATTTGGCATTTAAAATGATGGCGCCCTGATGCTCTTTTTCATCTGTTTAACATTACATTGCTTTTATCTGTGAGACCCAGCTATGACCATCCATATTCAGATTGTGCTCCAGCAAAAGAAATCATTTCTCACTGAATGACAGGCTGTGTCAGGCAAGATCTGGGGGATCCTAGAAACTTCTCTCAGCCCTACTGAAAAACGCCTGACTTTTATGCTAATAAATGTCAAAATACACTCTTCAAAAGAAACTCTAGCTCTCTGTGCATATGTCAATTTCAGTGGACCTGTGCCTTGGAAAGATTACTGTGTAAGAGAAACTGACTAGGGCTGCAAATAATGTTTGGAATCCAGATAGAAGAGAAAACCAAATTTAAAGGGACATCCCAGCAGAATTCACCATGTGCCAAAATGTGCATTTGCAAACAAGAAAAAATATCTGTTTTAAAAGTGTAATGTTGAATACGGCCCTGTCCTTGCCTAGAAATGTAAGGGGCGTTTGGGTGAAATCTAATATAATGTTTTATTTCAACAGACTTGCTTCTGATTCAGAACAAAATAAAATAAAATAAATGAATAAACACATTGGCTGTACTGGGGAACCAGCCAAACTGGTTTCCTGTTTGGCTTCAAAGGAAAAGTGTGTGCTGGCAACAGGAGTGGCCCTCCCCCAAAAGCAGCCACAAAGGATTTCTGGGACACTTACGTGTTACTTTTTGCCCCTGGAAACCTTGAATAACCAAGAGGAAGAATATAACACACCCATAAGACTTTGTGACTGGGCTCCAGTTTGACACAATAGATTCTGGGACACCTACATGTTACTTTTGGAAGTGACACCTCCCATCCACTCAAAATAAGGAGCTCCAAAGACAAACTCCCTGGGAAACTCTGGGCTAAACTGACATTTGTTGACAAAGGCAGCCCATCTGCTTCAAAAGACTATTTTAATGAATAAACTTTGAGACTATTATTTCTACAACCGGATAACGCAGTAATGTAAAAGTGTTACAGTTTAAATGTAATTTTTGTGGCTTTAAAACAAGATAGTGTGGCTGTCCATAGCATGTATGGCGTGGAAACACCAGGAAAATATGGATCATGGGAAAAGTACATATTGTGGAACATTAAAATAAATGAAAATATGCTCTATGATAATATGTACATTTATCTAAAATTGTGAAAAATTATCAGAAGGGCGAAACACTGTCATACAGACCTGGGAGTTGGACTGCCATGTGCTGTGTGAAATATGTAATCTGCCTATATAATTTGCAAAGGTGCCACAATTGTAAAAATTAGCGATTTATGTCATAATTGATTTTGTGCAAAAATGACTGCGGGATGGCTTTGTACTTCATAAAACACAACCCCATGAACTGAATCCCCTCCTGGAGGAGGCGACCAACATAGGCTGACCTATCCGGTTTTTAGGGGTAGGTCTAGCTTAGTTCTGCCCAACAATAAATACTGTGCGGTCACTCGCCTTATATAAATGGGGGAAGCTCACAGGGACAGGACACTCTCTTCTGAATTTTCCAGCGCCTGCATTTCCAGATATTCCACTTCACTTTGCAGGTTTCCAGTCTCTACTGCCAGTCCAGAGCATAGCTGACCCTTTCCAGGCAGGACCATTGATCCAGAAACCTCATTAAAAATCCCAATAACTAGAGGGGAAAGCTGTGGTACCCTTTTGGGAATATCCTGTGACCAGACTGGCTTTTTGCCCCACTACCTGCATGCCAGCTGTACCCTTGCTATCCAGTGACAAGACAGGCACAGCTGTTTGCTGTTAGGAGAGCCCGCCATGCTGTGACCAGAGCCTTTGAGTCCAGAAACCTTATTGGCTGCCCCAAATTCCAAACTCAAGTGCTGATTGTGAGTGTTTCCCCCTCTCATAGCCACACATAACATTCCCCATCTTGATACTTTGTCTTTGTTCCACTCTCTAAGTAATCCTATCCATACCCTGTTAACTGGTTTAAAACTGTCTGAATTCTCTGTGCATCCTGTCCTTGATCTCTAAGCTTTAGAGCCATTTTTCTACTCATCTCTGTCTTACATAGATCCTTAGTCACATTTTGAATAATTTAAGTAATTCCCACATTGAGCTGAACACGGGGAGAAAAGGTTAACGTTGCAAGTTAACCTTGGAACATACCATATCTTTCTTTAGCAATCTAGTCATGATAATCTAGTTTAAGTAAAGCTTGTCCTTTCTTTCCAAACCGACTTTCTCTGTCAACTGCGTTTATATTCCGAAAACCGAATCTCCTTCCATATTGAAAATCTCATCCAGGTATTCGGCTAGAACCACTCTTTCACTTCTATATTTTCCCTGTGATGTGCATCTATCACCCAGCCTAAAAATTTGAATTCCGATTCTGTCTATTTCACCCGTTTTTAAAAAAAAACGTTTTGACATTTAAAACTACAAAAAGTGGAAATTGCAACTTTTCAACGTGTGATTTTGGCTGCACTGTGTTCTTACTTTCAAGTTGCTTTCTGAACTGCATGCCCTTTGTTGATACCTTGCCTTGTAGTTGCTAGTGATCTTACATCCCTCATACTGTGATAAATCATATTTACCTCACTTATTCAACCGCACGTTTAAATGAATTATTATAAATTCAGAGTGTAATTTTATGCATTTGCAAAGAGTTTTCTTATTTTGTGAGGGAAGGTCAGATTTTAATTCTGTTTGCTGCCTAATGTCCCCGAATCCTTGCTGCTCCTTTTTATCCACTCAAAATGTGATTACTTGGGGTTTGAGGGAGCATTGCAGGGGTCAAACCTAACTCAGGTGCTATCTACCCAAACAGTAAAATTGATCCTATTCATCTGTGCTTTGGATATGTTATAACAGAAGATCAAATTAAGCATATTTCATCATTTATTCTGTAATTATCACCCCATTGGTGATTGCTGCCCAATATTAAAATTGTGTGATCTCATTTGAATTTTAAAATCAAGAAATATTGTATTCCCACCTACTGGCCTGGTTCACGGTCCATTGTGCCCCAGGGTATTTGTAAAAGGGGGTTTGAAATGTGTTGTGTGCCAGCTCAATCCGAGTTCATAGACAATAAAGAAACAGTATTCTAATTGAGCGCTACATCCTAGACTAAGGGCAAGAGTCCTGGTCCGGTGTGTGACGCCCGATTGGAATCCTTTACAAGTTTGATTGGTTCTTAAAACTAAAGACAAACCCTTTTTCATTCCAGGGTTGGTTGGCTCGACTGCCACTCATCCGGTCCACAAACCATGTCTGGGCATGCCTCACCTGACTGGCATATAGCAGTGAACTTTCAATAAACGGCTCTTAGAAAATTGTTTAATTATATCAGCATGACTATGTGAAATTCCATCATCTTGTTTTCAGGCAACCATCTAAGAATTTGCCTGACCTTGTCTTAATCTGAATGCTATGTTCAACTACAAAATGGCTGACCAATCACCTTTTAAGCAGAACTCATTTTCTGTTCAGTTTTCAACCTAGATTTTTAATATTCACAATCTATGTGTAATACCCGAGACACCCTTAACTCTGTGAGGCATTCTGACCCTAAAAAGTGGATGTCACCCTAAAATCTGCTTTTTGGCCTAATAAGTGCTACAATTCTGATTTTTGTAATACTGGAACAATTGATCAGCCTGACAAGTTATCTGCATTCAGTTTGAGGGACGGGGGTCTCCAACACCTCTTCTACAGTACCTCTTCCAGCTTGTATTTAGACACCAATTCAATACAAAGCCACTACACCCAATGTCCACCCTCTCCCATATTTAGTTTACCTACACCTCTCTACCAGTCACCCCTTCAGTGCAGTGATCTGTTTCAATATGGGAGGTATCATAAAACATTCCCACAGAGTCAGTAATAACATATTGTATTCTCCTTGTCTGAACATGCATGTATCCCTAATGAATACCGTTGTTTTCTTTTATCTGAGTCCCACCTCTATTACCCAGTTACTTTTAACTAACTATATAGTCAGGTAATTACAGCCAATATGAGAATCGAGAGAAAATCATTCCTTGAGGGAACTCACCAGCCCATTTTCATAAATCGTGCATGTGCAATTTTACTGCACATTTTTTCCTTACTCCCATTCCACAACATTTCCTTGTTCCCAATATCTCCCCCTTGCACATTCTTAGTGCTTTTCTTCTCTTCTCCATTCCTCTTTCATCAAACCATATTCAACCTGATTCATCTTGGTTTCATATCCATGGACCGTTTTTGGACAGTTCAATTTGTCCTTTTTTGGGCTGCTTTGCAGCAAGTTCCTGTGCCCTTTAATTTGTAGGCCAGTTAGTCCATCGTCCTTTATTTCACAGAGTACTGAGACTCTGAGTTCATTTTTTCCACAGTTAGAAAATCGACACACGGTGGCATATTGCTAGGGAAAACAATGATTGGGGAGTTTTCTGTTAAGGCAATTCTCAAATACAGAGAATTAATTACTACTGGGCATCTGGCCGGATCCCTCTGCCATTTCTCTCTGCTCTTAGGTTCGGAGGCCGCCAATTCTCCTGATGTATACGTCTCTCCAGTTCAACTGTAATATAAAACTGAATGAGTTTCCTTTGAAAAATAAATATGTCTTTATCGTCAGTATTTCCTCTTCAAACCCAAACCTTTAAAAGCTACTCATGTGTTTCTTTCAAATATTCCTGCCTCCTAAACAATCTACTATTTTCTTTGCATATCTTAAAAATGCATGCTGGCTGATGTCAGGACCTGGCTTGTGATCTGGATTTATACAATAAATACCTTCTCCTGTCTGATATTGCCCTTATTGTCTTATAGGGGCTTTCTTTTTTCAAAAACATGATGTCCTTTCAAAGGACACATTTTCCCCTAAAGTCAACATTCTCAGAACAAGGAGTCAAAAAATAACAAATTAAAAACAAACAACATGACACATTCAATCATAAAAAAAGGCTTCTATGTCATTTCATCACGGGATGTTTTTTCTCAGGGTTTTTTACTGTGAATTATTTAACAAAAAAACTCACATTTTTTTAGGGGTTGGAATGATATATACTATATAATATATATTTGGGGTGTGGGTGTTCGTTATCATATAAAAAATAAAAGTGGATGGGGAGATTGGGGGGGTGAGCCCCCCAGAAATAAAAAATAAAAAATTTGATTTGTTTTTTCATTGAAAAAATCTGCAGTAAAAAACCCCACAAAAAACATCCCACGATGAAATGACATAGAACCAAAAAATGAACATATCTTCATCTTGTGTTGCTCTCCTTCTGTCTTCTTGGTGCATCTGTAGCTGAAAAATACAATGCTGGTGGGGATTTGTGCTTTCTGTAGAAAACCGAAATAGAGGCAAAGTCATTTGGGAATTGGCAATGTGGTCGGGATTCTCCCTAACATAGACCCTTGCTACCTTCTATCTACAAATAATATCTACTGCAATGATTCCTTAACACTCTCAGCCTTTTCAATTATTAGGCTTTCTTTTTTCTAAATCATTGGCGCACATAAAAATTATGAACTAACGTAGCACTCAGGCCTGTACTTGGCTTCATCCTGCTTAGCTGAACGTTCTTCTCTGTTCTTTCAATGTCTTCATCGCGTAGGACCGCGGTCATCTTCTTTTATTTGCTGTGCCTTGATCCTGTTGAGATATAATAAACTATGTCGCCGCGCGCCACTTACCGTTTACTGCTTGCTGCTTGCTACTTGCTACTTGCCCTAGACTAATCTATCCTACCCCTGTGATTTAGAATCCAGCACTGTTCCTACTAAGTGCCTAAGAGTTTTGACATAAGAAATACATTGTTTGCCTATTCTACACATTTCCTTCACTTCTGCCAAAACTACGGTTTTGGCATTTTGCTATTCATCAGAATTTTAAAAAGCTTACTCTACCTTTTATCTTCTGCGTCATTGTCGTTAGGGATGGCCATGCTTACATATACATGCTATTCTATATTCACACCTGTTTGCACCACCTATCTTGGGAAAATGCAACATTTTTGAAAAGACTGTATCCCTTACTGTCTTTTTCTGTACTCACCCGGGTCCTCTTACTCCTATTAATGATCAGCAGTGTGTCCGCACACTGTGATGTGAACCAATATTCACCTCTTTCTTCTCTAACTGTACACTAAATACTTACTTTTGTTGTAGTATAATGTCTCTTCCCTTGCTAATGTCATGTAGCCATTTCTACCTTGCACAAGAAAAGTCAATAATCTTCATCTATAAAATATAAATCAATACCATTATATACATTCAAATAATATTGTGTTGCTTACTCTCATATGTTCTTTTGTGCATTTCTACTAAAGGGTTTCCCATATAATTAGAACAACCTTAGCCAACCATAACCTTTTGGCCCTTCATTAATCAGATTGTCTTTTTTATTAACATACACTTCATTTTTCAATTATGCTCAGCAACCTCAATGGTGCTCTTTATTTTTCTAAATCCGAATATTGTATTCATTTATGCTTCTTGCTATTTTAACATCCAATCATGCATCCGATCATTCATTCATTCATTTATTTATTCTTTATGTATTTATTTTTATTTTTATTGGGCTCCCTAAATTTTGTCATTAAACCTCTAGTTTTTCAGTTTCTTACTCCTGTGGTGTTTAGGGTCAATCTTTTATTTTCATCTTCCACTAATTAGTCTAATTATAACACAAACGTTCATATTTATTATCACTTGTATGCCTATATTTTTATTTTATTCTCCTATTCATTTTACTGGACCCATGCCATGAGGACCCAGGGTTCACAAGACACTTCGAATTTTCTCCAAGTGTTTCTGAAATTATGCTGCATGCAGCTATATTATTGCCACATGCTCTAGGATTTTCCCTTTTCCTTTTCAGTATGTGATGCTTCTAAAGAAACACCACTTCATCATCTGTTGGGTCCTGTCTAGATATGTCACGTCAGTGATGTCAATCAGCCAGCCTAGACCCTTCTTTGAGAACCATCACTGTCCTCCACGGTCCACTCCTAGTGTCCTTTCCTTTGAACATGTTCATTTTCTTTTGCATAATGAATGCTTTTAATTTAATGGGGGTTATCTGTCCCCCCTCTTCATCCATAGGTATCCATGGTCTAAACAATAATTCAACAACTATTCTCACCACCTTCTCCATTAGGCCAAATAGCCATGTTTAACAAAACGCTCACTTCACAATAAGAAAGACCTCTGGTTTTGCCACAATCCATGCAGGGCCATTTGCCCTGCCTGTGCCCATGTGAATTCATCCATGCTCAAACGGGGCATTCCAAAAATGGAATACCTTATCCCTTGGTTAACTAAATAAAATCATCATGTTGAGCTTTGTCATCCAATCCCTTCCAAACACGTTGACGGGTACCTGTCACAAATATAACAAAGATCAGTCATAACACACTTTCCTGTAAAGACTTATAGCTCAAAATAAAAAGAAATTCAACTTATAACTCCAAAAGAACCCTCAATCTTCTGACAATTCCCATCATTAAAACCCCTTTCCATCTTTGTTCATGGACGTGCAGTCCCAGTGTCTACCAATAGAGCAAAGATGTTTTCCTCCTACTGCCACATTAACTCTTGGCATTTCTTGGGGCCTAGTGCCGCTAATAATTGTGAGCACATCAAGTCACCATGTGAGCTGCCTTATTGAGGGTGCATGCAGCCCCCTGTTCCAGTAAAAGGATTACCCCCTACCTTAAGGGCACCTCCTGTCCTAGGTGTCAGTATCTGTCCTGTTTTTGCATGTTTCTAAATCAGCAAGGGGGCTCACAACACTTGCCCCTATTGTGAATCAATGTTTACACTTGCCCTAGTTGCTGTGCCTGTTGCATTATCAGTGCCCATGTCTGATACACTGTCTGATCTTGGGCAAACACTTCCCTAGTTTGTGAGCTACATATTGGAGGATGTGCTGTCCCCCCTTGAGAATTGTTCATATTTTGGGCATTTTCTTGGCTTCCATATGCGCACACAATGTGCTCTGTTATCCCATGTGTCCAACATACAGGAGGGAATCTCCTAACTTGCCCTTTCTGCATGCCTTGATGATCATTTTGCATATTCTGAAACCCGCCTTGATTTTTCTGTAAACCACCTCTTTCTTTATTTCTCATTTAGCTGCCTTGTGGCACAATCCCATTACCTCCTTGATTTCCTTGGCACTGATTATTTGTCTTTGATACAGCCACCACTTGCTTACTGCATTTCCAATCCTCCTCCATTTATCAAAATATGCTTTGAAGAAAAGGAATTTCTTCTGAACTACCATCGCGTCCTTGAGTTTTCTTAGCATTGATTTTCTTGCTATTTTTCCTTCTTACAGCAGCCTACAATAAATGCACGATAGTCAACTATCTTCACTCATGACCTTGTTTCTACTCCCACGGGTTTTCCCAAGCATCTCTCTGCTTGCTCAACCAACCTCTGAGATAAATCCATGGTTAAATATAATTACTGTTTTCACCCTTGCTTTTCGTGCTGCAAGAATCTCAGTGTTCCTAAATGTAAACAATCAAATCTTCACTGTCATTTATCTATTTTTTGTGTGGTTTTAGTCTCATTGCCCCCTTCACGAGCATTTTACCTCATTGCTCACTCCTTCCTTATGCTAAATACAAAATATTTCATTTCTAGGTGCATTTCTCAAGTTTTCTCAAAAAAGTGTTTTTATCTCATTTATCCTTGTCATCCCTTATAGATATTTAACGTGCCTAGTTAAATAACATCCACTAGTATATTAGCCTACTGTTAACTGTAATTCACACACATAATTACATATTAAATCTCCGCAATATTTTCCCGACTCTTGTGATCCTCTACACAATTATTTCCAATTTTGTCTCCAAATGTCTCCATACTTTAAAGACATAATGTATGGCGAGGGAAACATTGTTCCCATGCTTGGCACCTCTCCAATGTGGCCTACATTTTTGCTGCAAATCTTAAACTTTCATGCACCACACCCAATGCGTATTCATTATAATGAAATACCTGTCTCATGCTGTCTCTCTCTATTCCCAACTCTCAGCATTTTCATAATTCTGGTTACCTAAAGCACCATCCTGCATTTCCATTTGGCAATCTGTCTTTTCTCTATTCATAGCACACTGAAGACAATTTTAATGAAACATTTTTCCCTTCTTGTTCTCATCTGTGCAATTGGCCCATACATGCCTCAATAACCCACGTCTATTCTAAATGTCCCATTCTCTTCTCAATAAGGGACGGCTATTTGTCACATATAAAATGAACAACTTAGGGGCACTCCTCAGTGTGTGCTCACACATAAAGCACCCATCGCTATACCATTAAATGACTAGCCAACCCCCTAACAAATGGGAATTGGATTATGCAATCCTCAAACAGTATCTGATTTTTAACAACCATACATTTAAATGCCATTAAAAAATGACATTTTTCAAAATATTTCATCTGTCAATTCCTCAATAAATATCAGTCATTTCAACCCCTAACTGAGTTTCCCCACTACGGACCATCACCATTACACATCGATACCTTAAAAATCTCAAATAATAACAAATGTACTGAATACATCTGGGTTCAAGTCCAAATTTCCATATGCGTCCTGGCAAGCCCCAAGCCACTTTAAGTTAGGTATTAGAAAAACAGTTTTTTCAAAATCACACAAAATACATTTCTAAGCACTTTTCTTACATGCTTTCATATATACTAGTATTAATCCTACCAAATTTAAATTAGTATTTCATAACATTTTTCATAATTTCCTGAATACAATTTCTCCCTATTTTTTCAAAATGAATATAAATACAAATAGTTTCCTAATACATCAATAGTCTTGCTAAAACCATTTAACAATCACATATTGATGTTCTGACCGTGCAAACTGCCTTAGTTACATTAAATCAAAGAACAATCCATCCCTGTGTCTTTCTGTGCAACAGCCTTGCATTTTTCTAACTTCTGCCAACTGATCTCTCAGTCCTTTGAACAAACACTGTGGCTGCTTTCAGTGGCGCGCAAATATTATTTACTGCGTGTCTTCTGTGCTGGTCGGTTGCCAATTCTGCACATCGTACTAAGAAAAAAGGATATAACTGTCTGAAATTCCACTTTTAAAATATATAATATAGCTTATTCTGTAAATCATGAACTGGGAGATCAGGATCTAATGTTGGTTTTTGCTTCACTTTGATTTAAACATCCTTAAATTCCTGACTTTGTTAACTGCGCAGCTGGCTGTTTAAAGCCAAATTAACATTTTTTATTTCTGTCATACTTTTACCTCTGCTTTGTTTGTTTGAAGGGAAGCACAGATTTATATTCTTCAAAGCTTTTTGGCTGGCCAAGCATGTCTAATATGCAGGAACATAGAAATTAACCCAGTATCTACCAATTCCTACCTGCTGCAAAGATTTAAACTAGCTACATTTTCTGACTATTTCTTCATTATTTTATCTGAGTTCTCCCTTTCATCACATTTTAAGTCATGCATATGAGTGCCCTCTCATCAAAAGCTTACTCCTCAATATTTCATTTTACACAAAACACATAACAGATAGACCGACAGAAAAAATGGACATACAAGCTGGCTTCAGATATATCTCTGCCAACGTTCCTCGTGGCTACTCTCTTGCCCCTAAATAATACTCTAAACGGAGTGTAAGATATGTCCTTTAACAGATCTATCTGTTCGTAGCCTATGTATCCACTTGGATTCTGAAATATCTGCTTCTAAATGTTCATGAACGTAGGACTCTGGGCTTATCATATGGATTGCTCCTAGTCCATGTACCTTACTTTGATGCTCTTCGTCATTAACCTAACACTATGATACAATTTTGGCATTCTTTGTCACACACTAAGACAAACCCTGTTACTCTTCTTGAAATTAGTTTTTAAAAACCCACTGACTACTCTCAAATTACTTTAAAAAAACCACTGTCTACTTCTAGACTACTTTTAAAAGACCCCTTAACACTACATGTCTTTTTTATTATATCCCTCTTTACCATGGTCCCCATATACGTACCAAAATCCACGGGTGACAAAGTGCCATGCTCTCTTCATATGCTGACAGCCATAGAAGGCCCCCACGGGCAAGATGGGGGAACACTGCAGATTCATTTACTTACCCTGCCATTCCTACCAGGGCCCATCTCCTAGTCCTGTCAGCATGTGTTTCTTTGTGGGTTCTTGACTCTGGAAGGACAGTCTTCAGGGTCCCTTTGTGCAGTTACCAAGTGAAGAGGAGGGCCTGTGCCCTCCCTGGCATTGGCAATTGTGAATCAGGCATGCAGAGTCTGGAGGGAAGGCAAAGAGGCAAAGACAGGAATCTGGGCTGGCTTTCAAACATCATCTTTATTCAGACATCAGAAGTAACAACAGTGAGCTCTTGAAACAGCTCCTCTTTTATACTTTTCTCCAGCTGATAAAATGTTACAGTTTATTGCACAATACAGTTTTATTGGTTCTTAGAATTAAAGACAACCCCTTTTTCATTCCAGGGTTATTTGGCTTGACTGCCACTCATCAGGTCCACAAACCATGTCTGGGCATGCCTCATTTGACAGGCATGTAGCAGTGAAATTTCAATGAACTGCTCTTAAATAATTATTTAATTATTTCAGCAGGACTATGTGAAATTCCACCATCTTGTTTTCAGGCAACCATTTTAGAATCTGCCTGGCCTTGTCTTAATCTGTTCAACTACAAAACGGCTGACCAATCTGCTTTTAAGCAGAACTCATTTTCTGTTCAGTTTTCAGCCTAGATCTTCGATATTCACAATATATGTGTAATACCTGAGATACCCTGAACTGCGTGACGCATTCTGACCCTAAAAAGTGCATGCCACCCTAAAATGTGCTTTTGGCCTAAAAAGCACTACAATTCTGATTTTTGTAATGCTGGAACTATTGATCAGCCTGACAAGTTATCTGCATTCATTTTGAGGGAGGGGCTCTCTAACACCTCCTCTGCAATTCCATTTCTCCCACCCCTCCCTCATTTTCTCCTCCTGCCATCTTCCAACACTCTTCTCTCTATTTTGCTTCTGCCCCCGCCCCCCAACTGAATGTCTACCCTTACTCCACTCTGGCACCCCATTCTGTGCTCCAATTGATCCCTTTGCACCACAACTTGTTAAGGAACGTGCACAAATCACCTCCACTCATCGTTTTGCTCTACTCAACCTCCAACCTCAACTGGTAGCCTCACAATCTGTTGCAAAACAACCACAGTCATATATGTCCTAAAGAAGCCATCTGCTGACCCCAACAACCCATGTCTACTACTCTAAAATCCTTGAGAGGATTGACTTCAATCACTAGTCAACTATCCATGTCACTAGTTCTCTTACCCCAGCCCACCACTCACCTCTCCTCCATTCTCATCCTTGTAGACCTTTCAACTGTTGTTGATTCCTACTTCAAACTCTTCCCTACTTGGCCTCAAGGACACCACACTCAACTAATTGTCCTTCTATTTTTCTGACCTCTCCTTCTCCATCTGATGGGGCTCCAGAAACTCCTTGCCAGCATCCCTTTCCATAGATATTCCTCTAGGATCTGTCCTAGACCCACCACTCACTCTTTCCCCCTCCTCCCTTTGTAAAGTCATTTCCTCCTTTTTCTTTAAACCCTTAAGTGCCAAGGATGAGGTATCTCGTCCTTCAGATTACCTCCAAGTTGCCAAGGATGAGATAGCTCGTCCTTTCAGGCACTCTGTTTTGTGTGATCCCTGCAAAAGCAGGGATCACACAAAACTGTAAAGCAACCCCAGAGTTATGTGAGGGAGAGGTCCCCCCTCACTGTCAGGGGGTTGGATTACTTTCAGTTTCACATCGGCGTGCGTAACGCACGCCAACATGAAAGTGAAAGCATTGCTGTCGCGGTGAAGAGAGAAGGTAAGCCCCCTTCTCCCTCTGCCTCGATCTCCGGCTGTATTTCGGCTTACTAGGTAAGCGTCCCCCTCCCCCTGAGGCGCCAAATCATGGGACCACAGGTATGGAGACCCCTGGGGCAGATGGATGACCATATGCCCCCAGGTGTGGGGGCATATGGAAAAGAAAAAAATGAAAAATTCGGACGCAATGGGAAGGGGGAAGGGGTTTGGGGACCACTAGCCACCATGGATTTCGGTTTGGACATGAAGCATTGCTGGCCTCGGAAAGGGCGCAGAGTGCCCGATACGTGGCCAGAAAGCCACTAGACCACCAGGGTTGTGTTTCCAACGCGAGGGGAGGGGGGCTGCTTGCTAGGTAAGCGTCCCCATCCCCCCGAGCCCCCAAAGCATGAGGGCACAGGTATTGAGACGCCTGGGGGCAGATGGGTGATCATCTGCCCTCAGGGGAGGGGACATGTGAAAAAAATATTAAAAAACATGTTTGGGATGAAATGTGGAGGGAGAAGGGTTTTGGGGACCGCTAGCCACCACAGATTTTGTTTAGGACATGAAACGGTGGTGGCCCTCTCCCTCCGATACCAAGTAGAAAGGGTGGGCACCCCTTGTCGCCCTCCCTGGGGGCAGATTTGTGACCCCAGGGAGGAGTCCAAGAGGTGGCCCCCCCTCCAATGGGGGGGAGAGGGCCACCAGGAAAGTGTGAGCAGGCCCCTCAAATGATGGGCCTGCAGGTTAGGGCCCCCCTGGGGCAGATGGGAGCCAACAAAATATCATGGCTGGTGTTGGGGGGAGTGCCCCCACCGGACCACCAAGACATTTTTTTATGGAAACAGGTTGTATCTTCCCCACACCCAAAATGGACTTGGGGTCATTTTATGTCATGCAGCCCTCCCTGGGGGCAGTTATTGGCTCCCAGGAAAGGGCATGTAACACCAGGGAGGGCTGCATGAGAACCCCCCTCTTATCTGCCTCCAGGAAGGGCGGAATGAGATGCCCACCTGCATTTGGTGTGGGGGGAGAGGGTCACTCCGCTTTACATTAGAAAAGTACCCAGCGGTTTAGGGTGCCCCTCAGCCCCCCTAAAGTGTAGTCTACCATTTTCATTTTTTTTCTTTGTGTACCAAACTTGCCTTGGCACAGATCGGCACAATGGTGTGCCAATCTGCCCTCAGAGGGCCGAAACCTTACTGCCCCACCCATTGAGGAGCCTGGTCCACATTTTCTGGTGGCCCTCTTCCCCCCACCAGAAATGGATGGGGGTGTACCTCACGAAGCCGTTCACAGGAGGACTAGGGAGGCCTGCATGAGGTGCCCCCCGACCCATTTGGGATGGGGGGGAGAGGGCCACCACAAAATATCAGACAGCCCCCCCAATGGGTTGGGCAGTAGGGTTTGTGCACCCTGGGGGCAGAATGGCACACTATTGTGCCTATCTGTGCCAAGGGAAGTTGGGTAAACAAAGGAAAAAGTAGACAGCATTTTAGGGGGGCTGTGGGGCACCCCAAACCGCTGGGGAATTTTGTAATGGGAAGGGGTGGTGGCCTCTTCTCCCCCACCCACAATGGAGTGGGGGCCATGTGATGCAGTCCTTCCTGGGGGCAGATATCTGTTCCTAGGAAGGAACACCTGACCCCAGAAAGGAGTGCATGACAGACCCCAACTTATCTGCCCCCAGGGAGGGCTACATGAGATGCCCCACCCCTCCATTCGTGGGGTGGTGTGGGGAGGTGCACCCCCTTTACATTATGAAATTCCCCAGTGGTTTAGGGTGCCCCTCAGCCCCCCTAAATTGCAGCCTGCCATTTTCAATTTCAGTCTTTATTTACCAAACTTGCCTTGGCGCAGCTGGACACATTTGTGTGCCAATCTGCCCCCAGGTGCCCAAACCTTACTGTCCTACCAACTGGGGTGCCTGTCCCATATTCTTTGGTGGCCCTCTCCCCCCACCCCAAATGGAGGGGGTGTACCTCATGCAGCCGTTCGGAGGAGGCCCAGGGAGGCCTGCATGAGGTGCCCCCCACCCACTGCCCAAACCTTACTGCCCCACCCACTGGGGGGCCTATCCATATTTTTCGGTGGCCCTCTCCCACCGCACCAAATGGAGGGGGGGTGTACCTCACATGGTATTGGATGTCCAAGACCAGGGACATCACCTCCAACCGTCCTGGAGTTGTAGCTGGGCTACATTACAGAATTTCCCTTCGGGGAGGTATTGGCACACTGCCGGGACTCACTGGTGGGGAGAAGCTGTAACGCAGGGCAGCCAGAGCTCTAGCAAAGTCAAAGGTAATGTCCCTGGCCTTGGGCACCCTTCTCCCATGTGGGTCTTTGGAAGGGCTTGTTGGTAATACATTCTGGGGAGATTTGCGCAAGTCAGACATCTTTGGATTCCCACGGGTGTCTTCTTTTCAGAAATACATAAGGTTCCCTGTTTTCTTTGGTTGCTTGGACACCCTAAGCCCATATCTGTATGGTGTGTGCTTCAGAAAAAATCCAGAAAGTCAACTGTCGGAAAAGACTTGGGGTTGGCCATGTTTTAGGCTTTCCCCTTTGCACACAGGTAGGTGCACCCACACATGTCAGGTACCGTTTTCATCGGGAGAAATGGGGGAATGCGAGAAGATAGGCCATGTGTTGTTGGCGGCATGTTTCGGTGGGCGAGCCAGAGTAAAATGTGCAGAAATTTCCGCCACATTTCGGACTTTGCCGGTGTTTCTGCATAATAAATTCAGGGCCGATTTGCGCAATTCAGACCTCTGCGGATTCCCACAGGTGTCCTCTTTTCGGAAATACATGGTGTTCCCTGTTTTCCAAGGGTGGCTTGGACACCCTAGGCCCATATCTGTATTGTGTGCGCTTCTGAAAAAATCCTGAAATTCAGCTGTCGGAAAAGACTTGGGTTTAGCCGTGTTTTAGGCTTCCCCCTTTGCGCCCAGGTAGGTGCAAACACACATGTGAGGTATCGTTTTCATCAGGATATGTGTGGGAACGCGAGAAGGTAGGAAATGTGTTGTTGGCTGTGTTTCCCTGGGTGAGCCAAGTGAAATGTGCGTGAATTGTTTTTTTTTGGCCATATTTCAGATTTTGCCGGGGTTTCTGGGTAATACATTCTTAGCCGATTTGCGTAAGTCAGACCTCTGCGGATGCCCACAGGTGTTCTCTTTTCGAAAATGCATGGGGTTCCCTGTTTTCCTTGGTGGCTTGGACACCCTAGGCCCATATCTGTATGGTGTGCGCTTGAACGGAATTCCTCAAATTCTGCTGTCGGAAAAGACTTGGGGTTAGCCGTGTTTTCGGCTTTCCCCTTGGCGCCTAGGTAGCTGCATCTACACATGTGAGGTACCTTTTTCGTCGGGACACACGTGGGAACGCGGGAAGGTAGGTCATGTGTTGTTGGTGGGGTGTTTCAGTGGGTGAGCCGAGTGAAATGTGCGGATATTGGGGTTTTTTGCCACATTTCGGACTTTGCCAGGGTTTCTGGGTCATACATTCTGGGCCCAATTGCACAAGTCAGACTTATGCGGATTCCCAAGGCTGTCCTATTTTCGGAAATGCATGGGGTTCCCTGTTTTCCTGGGTGGCTTGGACACCCTAGGCCCATATCTGTATGGTGTGTGCTTCAGAAAAAATCCGGAAATTCAGCTCTCCGAAAAGACTTGGGGTTAGCCGTGTTTTAGGCTTTCCCCTTTGCGCCCAGGTAGGTGCACCCACACATGTGAGGTACCGCTTTCATCGGGACACATGTGGAAACGCGGGAAGGTAGGCTATGTGTTGTTGGCGGCGTGTTTTGCTGAGTGAGCCGTGTGAAATGTGCAGAACTTGGGGTTTTTTTCGCCACATTTCGGAATTTGCTGGGGTTTCTGGGTAATACATTCTTACCCGCTTTGCGCAAATCACACCTCTGCGGATTCCCACGGTGTTCTCCTTTCAGAAATGCATGGGGTCACCTGTTTTCCTTGGCGGCTTGGACACCCTATGCCCATATCTGTATGGTGTGCGCTTGAACAGAATTCCACAAATTCTCCTGTCAGAAAAGACTTAGGGTTAGCCGCGTTTTCGGCTTTCCCCTTGACGCCCAGGTAGCTGCATCCACACATGTGAGGTACCTTTTTCATCGGGACACCTGCGGGAACGTGGGAAGGTATGACATTTGTTGTGTTTGCGTGGTTTTCATAACGTTTCGACTCATTTGCTGGTGCCCTTTGTCACACAACCCTTTAATTTCCCAAATGTGCCCTACATTTAGTCGCTGCTTTAGGCACCATACACTTTTGTAACCTGCTTAAGTCACCTACCCTTGAAAAAGTCTGCCTGTGCTCTTTCAAAAAATGTATGCTTGCTGTTCCTCACTACATTGGTTTTCCTGATTTACACATGCTAAGTACGTCTGTTCAGGCCGTAAGCATAAAACTCCTTTGCACCATTGCTCAGTGTTTGACTTATGGTATTGCTTGTTTTGTGAAATACTACAAACAATGTGTGATTTTCTAACTGCAAGAGTCGGGGAAATTTAGCAAAGCATTGTTTTTCTCAAAATTCATAGAAGTCATTGCCGTACCAAGCCAACAATGTCCACCACATACCTTTTTTCGGGTCACTTTCCTGCTTTTTCCCCAAACTATGGAATTTTCTCATACCTAGTTGTTGCCTGACCTGGGCAAATCACCCTTTCCTAAACTTGGAATTTTGTCTACTTTTCAGAAATGTATGCCTTTCTGTCCTCCAATTCGGCTTTGCTACCCTTTTCTTCCATTCTGACCACATATGTCCAATTGGCAAAAATGGCCAAAATCGCCTACCTCTCACAAAACGGTTGATAACCACATCAAAATATTTTTTTTTTCGTTTCCACTAAACCTGTTCTTGAGAGCCGGGAAATTGGGAAATTCAGCACAGCAAAGCATTTGTTCCTAGCTCTTACAAGGAAAACATCATTTGTACATCATTTTATTGGCATTTTTTGAAAAAAAAAAACAATTGTTGCCCTTTTTGGTTATTTTCTCGCTCCCCCTACAGCAACCTAGGAGTCCTGGGTGGCACTACGACCACCTACATGTAAAAAAAGTTACAAGGCATTGAATGGTGACATACCGAAATCACCAGAAAAGGCCTTGGCACTGCGGGTGTGGAACCCATGGTACTTAAAGGGTTAAATATCATCTTTTAGATGACAATATTCCTCTCCTTTACGTCCTTCACTGCTGCAATCTCAGAATGCATAACCAACTGCCTAACCACCACCCACCATCTGCTGCTGAATGGCTCTATACCATCTCTTCAAAGAAAGAATTAATCTTTCTCACTGGCTCCTACATGAAACCCACTCCCCCCTTCCCATCTCTTTAACCCCTGATGTCCTCAACCCCCCACCGATGGATCAAAACATTTGGATTCTCTTTGAGAATTACATGAAAGTCTACCAGTTCATCATGGCCACTGCCAATGCAGCCAAACTCAACTTCGTAAAAATTACAAATATCCGCCCCACCTCACACACCACTCAACTAAAACCCTAACCTCTACTCTTGTGCTGAGCCAACTGAACTAATGTGCAAACCTATTACTTAATCTAACACTCTTCTCTTTGATTTCCTCACAAAGTACTCAACTTCAGGACATGTATCTTTTTTGACCTACCCCGATCTCCCCCTACTGCCACCCACCGCCACCACTATTCAAATGTTTACTACTTATTAATCAATCCATCCTAACAAAGTGACCTTAGTATTGGGAGACTTTAATGGATGGTACGACATTGCTCAAGATGCAGAAGCCACACATCTGGTGCAACACCCCATTATTGGTGGTTTTAAGGTCCACAGCAAGGAGCCTACTCACAAGTTGGGGAACATCTTAGAGTGGACTGTTGGTAAAAATCTGGTTCTAACCCCTTTGATGGTGGACCCTTGTATCTGGTTTGACCACTTCTTTATTTCTTTTAGCCTGAGTCTTCATTTCCCCATGCAAGATAAGAAAGATTCCTTGGGGAAAGTGGCCAGTAGGAATTATAACAAATTAAGTCAGGAAGATCTGGCAACTAGCCTCACCTTACTTATGAAGTCCACATTTGGCCGATACTCACCCAACGTGTAGGTGGCCGAATATGATAGAATAATAACTACTCCTTTGGATCAGCTAGCTCCTATTAAAGCTAAAACGCTCAGAGAAAAAGCCAACAACCATAAGGGGTATACAACACTATTGGCTAACCTAAAAAAAGAAAAACGAAAAGCAGAAAGCTGCTGGGGTAAAAACCCCTCACAGATTAATAAAGATAGGCTGAATGCATAAAACAGAACGTATCATGCATGGATCTTCTTGGCAAAAAAAACAAAAAAGTACTTTGATTGCCAAATAGCTCGCTCTAAAAATGACTCTAGGAAACTGTTTGAGATTCTTGGAGACTTGGAGACTTAGTGACTTAGAAAAACCCAAAGCCACGATACACAAAATTACACCTTCCAATGCTGAATGTCAAAAAATCCATAAAGCATTCTCAAATAAGATTGATAAAGCTCATGCTAGCATCGCTCTCAACAAAGAACGGTTGGATGTCGAGGCATGTACAGAAAATAGGAAGGAAGTTGACCAATAAGGACAACCTACATGTTTCTTCAAATGTATTCAGGAGGATGAGCTGGGGAAGATGCTGAAATTCTCCCGTCTAAAATCAATCTTGCAAACAGTGAACCTTTTACATCTTTCTAGACTCGCTTAATTAATGCTAGCTTTATAGAGAGCGAAGTTCTGATGGCTCTTAAAAAAATAGCAGTGATCCTGCTGATAAAAAATCTGGTTTGGACCCTATGGACTATTTAAATAATAGACCCATCTCTAATGCACCTTTTCTTTTGCAAGTAATCGATAAGACAGCAAAAGTCCAATCACAGGAACATTTGGAAAGTGTGCAGATCTTGCATTGGAGGCAATCTGGTTCCAGAGCTCACCACAGCACTAAAAGTGCCTGGTGGACTTACAGACCAGCACTAAAAGTGCCTGGTGGACTTACAGCCCGAAATGATCCTGTTCATGATCAAAAGCAAGGCGGGGCTGCTGATGTTATTAGATCTGTCAGCAGCCTTCTACCCTGTGGACCACACAAATCTTGCGAGTAGGATGAAGATGGTAAGAGACTGCCCCAATGAAACAGCCACCTGGATTGCCTCATTCCTGGATAATAGATCGTTCAGGATTGTATGGGATGATGCTTGCTCCCCCCCTGAGGCTTTGAAGTGTGGCGTCCCAAGGGCGCGTGTATATCATCATCCCTATTTAACGTCTTCTGTCAACCACTGTGTACCCTTTTGGAGGATCTGGGTGTCTGTTTCACTAACTATGCCTACGACACACAGCTCGTCATTGAACTGTTTGGAGTATACAAGAAAGATGCTGAGAATGTTGCAATGGGCTATAACATGATACAGAACTGGATGACATGCAATGGCATGTGTTTGAATGCCGCCAAGACAGAGCTGTTACTGTTTGGTTCATCTCAGTCCAGAGGGAAATTGGATAATTCATTCAGGGGATTCACCATTAATAAACATCTTGGGCCTCATTACGACCCTGGCAGTAGGGGGTTAACGGCTCCGGTAGAGCTGCCGGCACCGTTAACCCCCTACCGCCTCATTACGAGGTCTGCTCGCGGGTACCGCTAAGGACCCCTGGTAAAACCAGGCATCCTTACCAGGTCCCGTGAGCAGACAAGGATGCTAACAAAGGGCCTGTGATTAACGGGCCCGTTGTTAGCATCCTCCCCATTCCCATTGAGCCCTATGTGGGCTCAAATGGTAATGGGTATGTACCGGGTCCGGGTTCCTTGAACGGGGAAATACCGGGCCCTCCAAGGTCGGAATGGCCCGGTATTTCCCCATTCAGTGAATTCGGACCCGGTACCTGGTATGGGGGTAGCCATGCCACTAAAAGCGGCATGGCTACCTCCATAGTCACAATGAGGCCCCTTATCTCCACAGCTACCACGGTGAAGACTTTAGGAGTCATTCTGGAAGCATCTCTTAGCTCAACAAAACTTAGTACCACCTTAGATTACTAAGGGTAGTGAAAGCCTATGTATTTGAACCCAATTGCACAACCTTTGCTCGAGCATTAATCTTGCCGAAGATTGACTATTGTAATGCCCTACAAATTGGCGCCAACATAGGCAGCCTTGGTCGTCTGCAGGTCCTGCAAAACGATGTTGTGCGCCTGATAAAAATCGTACGCAAACATGAGCATATCTCGGGACGTAGGAGAAGCCTTCACTGGCTCGTGGTGGTGGCCAGGACACGTTTAAGGCGCTCACCATTGTGCACAAATGCTGTTATGGGCAAGCCCCAAGATACTTGAAAAATCGTATGAAGGTGATTGTCCCTAAAAGAGCCACTAGATCCGGTAAGGAAATGCATTTAATAATCCATAGTAACAAATGAGTCAGAGGTTATAGTAGATCCTTTCCTGTGCAGGCTGCAATAGCCTGGAACAAACTACCCAAAGAACTGTGGCCAAACCTGATTTGTTGAACTTCAGAAAGCATTTTAAAACGCTTCTATTTGAATAGCTGTGGACTTCCTGTGATTCAACTTAGATTTTCTAACTCTTCTCTCTCTTCTGCGCCCTCATGTGTGCCGGCTTCGGCGCCATATAAATGGTTAAATAAATACATACATAAATAGCCTCACCTCCCCCACTACCTCACTATATACATCTCACTGCACTCTCACTCTCAAACTTTCCTCTCCTTGTCTCGTCACAACCTAGCAGGCCCTCTCGCATGCCTCATCCCGTTTTCACTATATTTCCCTCATGTTTCTTCTCAACTGGAATGCTCTCCTTCCATCCATTAAAGCCATCTCTTCATTAGAACTATTCAAAACATGGCTAAATTACTCCTGCTAGCGACAGAAGGAGCCCCGAAAACCCTTCCAACCGGATATCCAAACTAAACACCCAACCCACATCTTCTGCATTCTGCCCTTGGGACTACTCTAATGTGTAAATATGTACAAACTGGCTTCAGGCTCTCAATGTTCAAAGTGTTGTAATCTCCTCCAGTACCTGGCCCTGGTTTATGCTCCCTTTCTTACCCCGTCGCCACCCGGTTTTGTCATTCAATCCAACAATGCTCTAATGTAATGGCACCTTATCGTATGACTTTCACTGCTTGCTGTTATTGCCTACTTTGTAGGTCATTTCTGTTATCCTGTTCTTATGCGCCCTGATGTCTGCAGGCTTTCGGCACGCTACAAGTACATAAATATTAAATAATAAATAATAAATGAACACAAATGCAAATAACTCTTATGTGCTCTTGGTGTTATGTCATATCCTCCCAGGGGATACACCACCATTCGGAATGTGCCCTTGAGATCACCTGACATAGGAGTTATTTAACTGGGCTTTTTGGCGGGGAGAGAGAGGGAGGGTGTGGCATCACCTGCTATCCGTAAGTAGCATCTGTGAAGTCAATTATCTCTGTTATTAAGATGGGGGTTTCCCTCAAGACTGTAGCCCTGTATACCTTTTCTCATGTTACTTTAAGAGAGCACTGCCACCACCTATTTGAAATCTACCTTGATGGACAGCCCTGTGAAACCAGAGGATGTGGAGCCCTGCCTCCCCAGAAAGCCCTTCCGGCTCTGGACATACATTGGTGTCCAGACAGAAGGGAGGATCTTCTGGATCTAGTGGAGAGTCCTGTAAGGTGCCTGAGCTACAGTCAGGAAGGAGGAGGTTGTCCCAGAGGCTGTACTGACACGTTACGCCACAGCGCTACCATGCTAGTACTTCCATCAACAACCTGTCAAGACTGCCCGTCATCTGGCCTGAGCCTCTGACGAAGTTTTACAGACACTCTGAGAACAGCAAGGGGAGAACATTCAGGATATCTATAAGGGCACAGATGAACTGAAAATCCATGTAAATGTGCCAACTTATTTTTTTCTTGGAACCGCTGAGCTTGACCTTTGACCCTGGGCCAGCCTGTAGCTGCCTAGGCTATATTTTTGCAGGTTAAGTTATGCAGGTTATTTTTTGTTTCTACTTAATGGAGGGAGTACGCAGAGGCATCAAAAGTCATTTTGTAGGAGTGGATTCTAGGGGAACTGGAACCTAGAACACTGCGATGAACTGTGTATCATGAAATGAGGGGACGATTCTACCTGGGGAGTGAGCAGTCTGTCGTGGCTGACAGCTCCATGGGGTCTGTGGCAACAAAGAGGTTCTTCCGCTTCCAACGGTGACCGGCGTGATCACTTCACATTTCCCTCTAAGGTCAGTCTGGTAAAAGAAGTGCTTGCAGTAGGTTGGCCAGCCATCCCATATTTTGCATTGCTCTCCTGATTTTATGGGCTGTATCCCTCATCCCGCACATAACCTGTCTTGGATGGTGAAGGTCTCGATTTAGCGTGTCTTCTGCAAGATCAGGGCCTTCCTAGAGCTTTGACCTCACACTTTTTCAAGTGATATTTCAGGTTAGGGAATCCGAGAGAGGACTGTGAAGTAGCTTCTTAACCCACGCCTTTGAGTCAGCAGAGAATTACAGTGGGAGCAATTAGGGGCTGCTGGTCTACACAAGGATGGGAGGTCCTCTGGGAAGGAACTGCTGTCCCTTTAAAGAAGCAAATAATGAGCCATTGGAAATGAGAAGAGTGCATAGCGCTGCATGCTCTGTTTATTACAACCCAAATAAGATGCGTTTAGTCTCGCATACCTTTGCAGACTGCCACTGTAAACATTGGGCCAGAATTGGGAAAATAAAGCTGTAATCATATTATTTTGCCTCCATGTGTTTCTGGTACATGTAGTGTCAGTTTAGTTTATCATGTGATGATTGTGTTGTTTAAATCATCTCTATTAACTATGAATTAATGAAGGTCATAAAACCCAAACCTTAACAAATATCTGCAAGTACTAAACCTCGGGAGATATGTGTGCTTGAATATCAATGTGGGCACAAAACCTGGTTTCAACATGTCCCCAAAGTGTGTGATCTTGGGCAAATCATTCAATCTCACTGTGTTTTATTTGCCAACATTTTGAGTCTCTGGAAGTGATTCAACATGATTCAGTTCAGTTCATATGCTATTAAAAGAAGCCAGACTCACGGTTTGCTGGACTATAGAGTTGCTCCATTCATAATAATAGTGACCTTCCATATTGTGACGAGTCGAATTCCAGGAACCAGTGGTCCAGGGGTGAATATCTGGTTCTAATCCATTAATCAGCCCCACACCTCTAATACACCAGAATCGATCCGAACAGATTGGATTAAACAACCATTCAATTGAAATTATAAACCCTCCTTATCCAAATTTGGTAACCTGGATGGAAAGGCAGGCTTATCTCCTCTAAAGTTTGTGGATCGTTGGTTATTTGCAACACAGCAAAAATACAATGATCACACAATTATAAAAGGAGTGCCCAGTCAAGATTGTGTATAGAATATCTACTTTATTATTATCACAACAGACAATCTAATAAAAATTAAAGTGCTCAATTAAGCATTATTTAATGTACATCAAGAACAGCCGACACGTGTTTCGAGCAACAGTGCTCTTTTTCCAAGGCTGCAAGGTTGTTTGAATATATACACATATGTGACAATCATACAAGTTGATTTGCAATGATTGTAAACCATCCAGACCAAAAAACATAGGACGTGCATAGGAGTGGTATTTAGTATAAACATCACAAAACAGGTTACCCAAATCAATTGTCAAAGTCAAAGAACAAAACCACATATCCAATGCATGGCAATGAAATAATTATGTGTATATATTCCAACAACCTTGCAGCCTTGGAAGAAGAGCACTGTTGCTCGAAACACGTGTCGGCTGTTCTTGATGTGCATTAAATAATACTTAACTGAGCACTTTCATTTTTGATGTGTGTGCAATTCTTGGGAGCAAACCAACCCTCATCACATTCACTTTACGTGTACACCTCAGGCAGGGTGCCCCACTTTTGCCTCCAATTGCTGCCCGTCACCTATCTCAATCTCTGGTCAGTGCGCCAAACCTCAATTTGTCCCATTCTGCCAAACTTTTCATTAGACAATCTAATAACACTACTAAATACAACCCACCCTGTATAGGAATGCAGACACAGTTTCTGTGAAGGAAAGTGGATGCACTCTGGATACTGACAGGAGGGTAGTTGGTATGGTTAATAATCACAATAGTTTTTTTAAAGGCTTATGGGCTTCAGCAAAAAGGTGGAAAGGGTGTTAAAATGTCTCTAGGGCCTTATGGGAAGGACCCTGGGGACAGAACCACGATGTAACTCTTGGTGTAGTTGTTCTTGGTGCTCGACAGCGTAGAGTTAGCTTCAGGGTGCTTTTCAGGCTTCTGCGACAGAGTTCGAGATGGAAGTCAGCAGCGGGTATCAGGTGGCAAGATGCTTCGGCGATCAAAGCTTGGCAAATGGCTGCAGGGTGGCCTTCTCTGGGTCAGCAATCATCTCAGTGTGGATCGGCGGTTCTGAAGCGCAGGTCGAGATGTCTCGTATTCATTCAGAGACTGCAGCTTGATGGTGGTAGCTTGAGGCTTGACAGCAGTCAGCATTGCAGGGGGTTGCAAATCAAGGAACTCAACTGATCGTGAATGCCATTTAAGGTGGACAGCGGCAGGAGCTTGTCGTTGCAATTCTCCCTGCCCCTTCAATGGGCTTGAATTGTCCTTTAAGGCATACAGACCAAAGCTACAGAGTTTGTTGCAGGCAGCGCCCTTCTCCTTGGTTTCGGGTTCAGAGACCTTCTGGCACTCCCTGTACAGGGGGCTTGCTGCAGACCCTAGCAGGGAACACTGTGTGCTGGCTGGGTCCCGGTTCTGAAGCGGCTGGAGGGTTTTCGGAGTTCTTTTCTACCTCTGTTCTCTGGGAGAAGTTAAGGGCAGGGATCCTGCTTCCCTCTTTGGGTGTTCCTGACCTTCCTTCATTGGCGGAAGCAGTAAGGCAGACTGTACCTTCATCCAGGGTCCAAGGATTAGTTCTTCATGCTTCAAGTCAAGTCTTCAAATGATCTGCCTGAAATAGGGGCTTCAGCCCTCTCTTAAAGACAAGTGAGCCACAGTCATTTGTATAGGCTGAGCCTACCTTAGTAAACCAATCCTGGTGTCCCTACCAACAATTTTCTGTATGTTTGAGGTCATATCCAGAGTGCTTTGCAACAGGAAAATGAAAGGAGTCCTACAGGAAAAATGGGTGTCCCAGAACCATTATGGCGGAACCCTTCTCTCAATAAAAAGAGTTCTGGGCTCACTCTCCTGTGATACTAAGTCCCACCCACTTTCTTGTCTTCTGTGATCAAAGAGTCTCTCTGGTTAATGGTTCTCCCTCGGCGGTACCTTTTTAAAGCTGCAGATCTCCCTTGAAGATGCTGAGATCAGAATCTCTGTCTTCTGTAAACCACATTTGTTTATCTTATGAATGGGGACCCTCTAGCGGTGGCGGTCTACTGCAACAATAGACTCAGACCTGCCAGTTCACTTTCATTGCTACTGAGGGGAGGGAGCTGGCTTCAGGTTGACACAGTTACATATGAAAGGTTTGTTGGATTTCCTGTCTCCTTTGTTATCCTCTGCAGTCAGGCCCCATGGGGGTCTGTTTGAAGTACCCTCTATTGGTATGTTTATCTGTGTCACCAGCTGCAGGTCTAACAAAGGGAGCAGGGCAGTTGCATGGAGTCCTTGTTAGTTAATCAGCTGTTCATGGCAGAGGGAAGCCCCAACCCCTCCATGGGATGACATTGTGCTCTCCTCTCCTGTCATATTTAAACTAAATTTAACAGGGGCGGACAGTACCTGTTATCTGTGTCCATGCCGGAGTACACAGGACTATGCGTTTGTTGTGGTGTGAGCATGGGAAAATGTGTGTAGATTAGCCTCAGACATTTTCCTGAGGCAGGTCTACCATCATCCATTTACTTAAAAAAAAATGTTTTAAAACAGGTGAGTCTACGCCCACCATGCGGATGGTCAAATTCCTCACACATATATTGCGCACCACAAAGCTATTTGCCTCTTGACTTACTCATAGAAACCTTCTTGTAAAGTTACTTCCTATGAAACCCTCGCGCATCAAAGATTGATTGCTTGGAATGTCCTTTTTGCAACATCACTTCTGATGATGGCAATGCATATGCACGTCTGTGGACTGTCTTTTGCCGCAAACAGCCTCAGAAATTGCATGACGTCCCTGGAGAGACATCTAACAGGCCAGTGCCCTGTACGCATAATATTTTTACAGTTAAGATATTTTGTATGTACTGTGTGTGTGTGTTAAACTACCATTTGATTCTAATCTTACCCAAAAAGTGAATACAAGGTTAAAGAGGAATGCAAATGAAAGCACGTGGGCGTGCGCACAGCACATTGCTTCTTACGCACTTCCGTGGCTGAAGTGTCCTGCTAAACCGGTATGTAAAGTTGCCCACCTTAGCTTGCACACTCGTCTGCTTACTGAGTTTGCGAGACTGCACTCTTACTGAACACTGGCCAGCGCATATTATATGACGGATGTATACTCTGAGCCACGTTTAACAGGGCACTATCAGATTCCAATGTTTTAGTCTGTATTTCAACACGTTTTACATGTTGGCGGAAAATCATTTGTAAAAGTCAACAATAAGAGCACCTTCCAGGGGTTTAACCACATAACCTGTGTTTGTGATTTTTTCATGGTATTGCATGTTTCCCATACACTGTAAAGTTTCTGCTTTTACGTTATTGTGTCAATGTGTACCTGGAGTTCGCTCTATCAACCCAGGTGGAGGAACTTTCATGCTAAATTGTATTTACCATTGAAGATCAAACCGGCACAACCATGGAGAAGTTCCAAGGTATATGAGCAGCAAACATTCTGTTTCCCAAGAGGTCGCGCCTGCCACACAGACGGGAGAAGGTGTCCCTGCCAGTGGCGTGTCCAGGGAGTGGCCTGGGGTGGCACGTGCTACCCCTGTAATCTGATTGGCCACCCCAGGTGCCACCCCATTATCCTAAATTAGGATCATTAATTGTGTGCCTTCGTACCTCGTACCACCCCAGAATAAGTCAGTGCCCCACTTGGGCCACCGCAGTCAAAAGAGTCTGGACACGTCACTGCTTCTGCCCTGTGCTGGCTCCCTTTCCCACCCCATACGCCCCCTTTTACCACAAGTACAGAGGCTACCTTGCCTGCAGAAGATGCAGGAGCACACGGCGACGATGCCTTTGCTCCTTGCATTCTGATCGTGCATCTTTTCGGGATGAGGTCCCACTTAGCAATTCTTTCTGTTTGTTAAAGTGAAGGAAGATTTTGCATATTGCCTTCATTTGAGATTAAACATAAGTGAGTTATTAACAAAAGAGGTATAAACATGTGTGTATGATTCAGATGGTCCCCCCAGGGGGCTGGCTATGTTCTTTCATATTTGTACACATCCAATATTTAAAAATGGAGAGCACGCAAATATGTGTTGGAACCACCTTGCAATGCCCTGCCTATATTCAAAGGCACGGCAATGGGCTCGCCGGGCTGTGCCGGTCCATGTCGCGCGTGGAGTTGGTCGTGTGGTCTGTGCCTGATTGGCCAATTATGTGTTCTCTTTTAATCTGGTAGGAGTTGCTCCGTTTTTTATTTGCTATTTGTCTTGTTCATGCACGTTATAGATACATCCTGGTAGCTAGTTACTGGACTTTTGTTAAGCATGGATATTTTGCCTTCTTTTACTGTTACTTCGAACCTACATCCTATTATGGATCCCTCATGCCCGAATAGGACATTATTGAATACTCCTTCACTGGTGCTACATGGGGTCGAGGGTGAGGACTTATGTACTTGCCCTTGCCGAGACCTGGCTGAATGATACTCTTCCACCATCTGCTCTGCTGGCTTCTTCTGACAGCTATCAGGACTCTCGTTCAGACCGTATAGGTTCTCGAGGAGGTCAGGTTGCACTTTTGATTCTAGGTTATCTAGTTTGTCATGTCGTTACCTACTGCTTTATAGAGGGCTGCAACACTTTACTTTTTCAATTAAAACTCGATTCCCAATGCCTCATTAACTCTTCTGGTCTTATACAGCCCACCAGATAACATGTCTATGTTTGAGGAACAATTTTTGGACGTAACACTTTTTTAAGCCTAATTCCCCAGTTGTCGTACTGGGGGATTTACATTTTTGGGCTAATGATTTTTTGGAAAACTAAGCCATGATGCTATTAGCGGCCTTAAAGTCAGTAGGCTTTGATCAAGTAATTGGCGTACTCACGCACATAGCGGGTCATACTCTTGATTGGGTCCTTACACATTGCATTGCCTTAAGCGGTGTATCACTGTCCAATTGTGCCTGTTCTGATCACTCATTTGTTCTTGTTCATGTTTCTGCCCCACAGCCTAGAGCAAGACTTGATTGCTTACCTAGACCTTTTAAACAATCGAGGAATTCTTACTCTAATTCTTACTCAATTCTTACTCAATTCTTACTCCGGAATGGTTTTCTTCTCAGTTGGCTGCAATGTTAGCACCACCCACCTCCTATCTTACTGCTAGTGAGTTAGCTAGACACTTTACCATGGCCTTTAATTCTGTATGCATTATGAATTATGCGTGAGACTTTTAAACACTCATGATTTAATGAAGACATTCTTCAAGCAAGAAAGGATAAAAGAGCGATGGGCCGTATCTGGCGTAAGACTCTGAATACTAGTACCCTAGGTCATCATAGAGACTCTGTAAAGGCTTTTAAATGTGCCATCATAGAGGCAAAAACTAGGAGTTACAATGCTATGATTTCTAATGCACGATCGAGTTCTGGTAAACTATTTATGATTTTTAAAGAATTTGATGGTAAACCTGCCCTTATCTCTTCTGTTGTTAAAGACACTAGGTGTTGCCAGAGTATCCAACATGAACTTACGGCCGTAGTGGCCACTCATCAGCAGGATATTCTGAATCGCCAGCAGCGTCTTTCCTCCCATCGTCCCACAGGGCTGATACACCCTGGATTCCTGGGCTCTACCTCTCTGCCTATTGTTCCTACTTTTGAATTCCATTCTTGTACAGAAAAATAAATTCTTGAAACTGTCACGAGTTTAAAACCTACCTTCTGTTTGGGTGACACCTTTCCAGCTACTATCTTTAAGTCTTCTTTTAATTTTCTGGTTCCTTGGATTAGTATCTTGATTAATCTGTCCTTTAGTGAGGGCTTAGTTCCAACCGTCCTCCAAGAGGCTTGGGTTACTACTCGCCTTACAAAATGCACCTTCTATCCCATTATTCCTAGGAACTATCATCCCATTACCACTGTACTTTTTCTTTTGAAGATTCTTTACAGAGTGGCCTATCTTGAATTCCAGGAGTTTGTTGAAGGCAATAATATACTGGGTCTGCGGCAGTCAGGTTTCAGATCACGCCATGGGACTGAGACCGCTCTTCCCAATTTAAAATCCAGTTTGTTTGATATTGTTGAAGGCGGTCATTCTGCGCTCCTGATTTTGTTAGACCTGTCTGCGGCCTTCGACTTAGTCAAACATGGACTCCTGGTTGATAGGCTAAAATCGTTGGCCGGCTGTTCTGAACCTACGGTGCGTTGATTGTCTTCTTTTTTGAGACCACACTCATCTAGGTTGGCCGTGGAGGGGGCTGAGTCCATACTGATATCTATCATGTGTGGAGTGCCTCAGGGCTCCTTTATTGCATCTACCCTGTTTAATCTTTATTTGAAGGCTCTCTTGGACCTTCTTGATCACTTGGGTGTCCGCTATACCAACTACGCTGATGACACCCAGGTGGTCATTGGACTATCAGGCAATCACACATTGGACTTAGAAAGCATACGTAAGGTATATGGGCTATCCAGGATGGATGGCCCTGAATTCCTTAGCATTCAATAAGGAGAAAACTGAACTCTTGATTGTGGCTGTGGGCCCTGGGCGGAAAAAACAGAGTCCTTTGTACAATCATTTTTGCATTGATGGATGCATAATCAAGGTGGCTGATTTGGTTAAAACCCTGAGTGTTCAGCTGGATTCTGATCAATCCATGCAATCACAGGTGGCTCACTTGCAGACATCCTGTGGGTATGTTGTCAAACTTTTGAATCAAATTTGTCCTTTTGTTTCCACCGTGAATTGCACCCTCTTGGCCTCGGTGAATTTGAAGCTGGATTACTGTAATAGTCTTTTGGTTGGAACAGCTAAGGCCAATATTCATGCTCTGCAGGTTACCCAGAACGGGGTGTTGTGCACCGTTTTGGGTCTCGCCAGACGTGAAGCTATTACATCAGCTAGACGTTCTCTGCACTGGCTCTCAGTGTGTTGCAGCATTATCCATAAAACCTGATCTATGGATTATAAATGCTGGACGGCCACGACTCCTCACTATCTTTCGGAGTGCCTTTCTTTGTACCAGCCCACTAAGACTCTGCATTCCAGTAATGCCTGTTCCTTAGTCCAGCCTTGTTATAGGTTGATCAAATTTGGGGGAAGCAGCTTTGATGTCCTTGCTCCAAAGGCTTGGAATGCTCTGACCCTCTCATTGAGGTTGTCTGGCTCCCTCCAACTTTTTAAAAAGGTGGTTAAGACCCATTTCTTTATTCTGAATCCAGACTAAACTGCTGCTTGTCTCAGTCAGCTATTCCCTGATTAGGTCTTCTTCTTTGTGTTGTATTTGTGGTGTCTATATCCTTTTAGTGCGCCCTGAGGCCTATGGGTGGGTGGTGCATTATATGCAATAACATCAACAAATAAATAAATAAATTCGGAACAGCTGCACGGTAATCAACTCTGTAAAATGCAGAATGGTACATTCTGACAATTTTGGTAAGTGGCAGAAATCCATCAGAGCAGCAACCTTCCCAGATACAATTCTATTCATTAATAAGGAGCAAACATGTATATTTCTCAGTATTGCAATTTAGCATGAAATGTGCTTTAAGACCAATTTCGGACCCCGCTCCTTATTTATTTATTTATTTGCATTTGTATAGCGCACTTACAGCCCAGGGGCATCGAGGTGCTGGTTACATGAATTTTGTAAGAAATTTTGATTAAGTAGATACAGTTGACCGATGCGGTCCCTTGGGTCCAAGTGAATTAAAGATAGGTGACTTCATACATGACAGGTAGGTGACTTCATACATGAACAGGTGAACCAACAATCAGTATTTCAGCAGAAGTAAACAGAGCATATAAGTGTTAGAGAGGAAGTTAGACAAAGAGATTGGTTTTGATGGCTTTGCGGAAAGCTTGGTGGGACTCAATCATTCTTAGGTGAGAGGGAAGAGCGTTCCAGTGTAAGGCGGCCAACGTGGGGAAGCTATAGCCCCCAGCATGGACTTTCAGCGTCTTGGGAGTGATGATCGTGTTGGCATAACCTTTACTGAGAGGTCTTGTGGATGTGTGCTTAAGGATTCTTATTATGCCAGAGACTTTCCAGAGAGTGACACGTGGTGCACTCTTACCCCATTCCTAGCTAGAGAGGCAGTTACATGTCTGCACAGTCTCTTTGTTTACTGTGTGTGGCCTTTTTATGTGGACAGCAACAGATACACCTGTGAAGGCTTGGGCCATTAGCAGCTTGCTAGCCACGTTAATTTCCCAAAGTGAAAATCCCACATAGACACCATGCTGTGACTGCATCCTTGGAAAAACAACTAGTTCATTCCCATTACATACATGTATTGAGGGGCGGAAAATTTGATCTTCATCTTTCCTAATAAGGGCAGTAGCAGCAGGTGTACATTGTCGCGTTGCCATGGGCGATAAGGGGATTTGCGTGAAGAATTGGCGCTCACCCCTTATAATGCATAATAAACCCAAACGTAAAACATCCTCGTTGACTCTCAGACCTGGTGCTCCATGCTCATTTTCTTTTTTCCCTACTTTCTATTTCCTCAAATATCTCAAAACAGATATGAAAATATAAATTTGTGATCAAAATATTGACTGGTAACAAAATCAGCTGACATGTGTTTTTCACCATAGCACTCTTTCTCAAAGCTTCCCTTGAGCTTGACCATGCATCTTATTTAAGGCTGGCCATGCCTGTGATGGCAGGCAGGTGGCTTTGGGTGTCACTTAGGGTATATTTATTTGTTCCTGAAGTTAAAAGAAATATGTTTTCTGGCAGAAACGGAATAAAGATGTAGTAAGAAGCCTGAGGGCCAGGTGGGATCCTTCTTAACAACAAGCTGCATGCCTTTATGTTACAGTTACTAAGAACACACGACTTTATCACATGGTATAACTCAGAGGAGAGAAAACAGAGAATTTGATTTGTGCCACGTCAGGTGTGAGATGCACAACCAGTCCTAGCTTCTAGGCTCCCATTACTTTGCCTTCTGTTACTTGCAACAGTGATAATCTTTTTTTATTTTGTTTTTGTTTTATTTTTATTGCGTCGTTTTGTTTGAAACATTCAACCCCCGACACATTTGACACATCAAAGAAAACAAATAACAACTAAACTTACAAAAAATACTCACATATAAGTATACACAATTAATAAAAATATACATATTCTCAGTTCAATTACTTACCATTCCATTACTTGACAGTCTATTCTTAAGAGTTCGCTAATCCAATAGCAGAAAGAAATTGATGAAGTCCCATCAACATGGTTAGTGAACAATAATCCATAACAAGCCTATCCCATCAAAACTCCAATGGCGCAACTTTGAACTATTTCACACACTTATTCACATTTCTTACACAAATCGATCGTGGCAGTACACTCAACTAACAAATGATGTCATGCCTCTGAACTGAATCTACAATTAGGGCTTTTAATGTCCGGACCCTTCCACATGCAGCGGATTGCTGCAGTCGGGAGCAGCTTAAAACGAAAATGCAGTATCGCATGTGGACATTTCCAGTGATAATAACTAGAGAATAAAACTACAGGTACAGCAGTCATACACTGCAAGAGGTCATTTAAAAATCCAGGACTTGCAGAACATTTCAATACTAACGGGACACCTGACATTTTAATGTCTGCATATTTTTCAACAAAGGGAGGAAATAAGTAACACTTTCGGCAGCAGTACCAAACCAAATCCCTGTTACAATGTTTGGGACCAGCAGCTTGCCATAGCAGTTATGCTATGTTAATGGATATCTGTACAAAGCCTTTCACCATTTTTCAGCGCTCTGTTGGTTGACCGCCCTCTGGTACCGGAGTCCATGTCAGTGAGATAGTCACAGCAGTAAATAGAGCCTGCGTGCACGCTTTATGTGTGTGCATTCATTTTGCACAGGATAAAAAGAGCTGATTTTGAAAAACAGGTCAAGCCCAAGTTCTCCCGCCCAACGCCTGCTCCCAACCCACGGACTTATTACGACAGGTGGCTACTTTCCTGCGATATCAGTAGTTGTGATGTCACTCTCAGGAGGGTTAAAGGAATACAGGTGTTCTCCCTTGTCCCTGGTACATCTCGAAGTCTGAACTCATTCCCACGATTTCCTATTTGTGGGTATCAGGCTGGGCATGTTGTGCTGCTCACTTTCCTTAAATGCCCAGCACTACTTTGTTTATAAGGAGGTCTGCACGTTTGCCTCCTTAGCCCTTTTTCAAAGAGGCCTGATCCCTTGTGATTCAGGGCATTTAATTTGATTGACCATTGAAAATAAAATTGGCCTTGCAATTCTTCAATATAGCAGCAGAGGGCAGTGTACAACCGTCACATCTTTGTCCATAAACTCTTTCCTCGTCCAGTCTTTATGAGCTGCAACAGCTGTCGTCGCATTGTGCTCATAAACTTCACAACACAAAGAAGGCTGCAGCTAGAGCCAGTGAAACATACAGTAAAGCCCATGCGTGAGCACTGGGCCACATACTGTGAAGCAAAGGTGGCAATTGGTTCATTTTTGATTGACGGAGGGCCTTATTGGCCACCCTCGACTTCAGCAACCCGCCAATCAACAGACCCCTTTGCTTCTATCACCTATCCTGATATCTTAGCTCTGCCCACACACTGACACCTTCCCTGTTTGCTTATCATTGGAAGTGTCGGTGCGCGCACTTGGCACATTGGACTGCAGCCTAGGATGCTGCACTAGCAGGGGGCAGAAATCAGAGGGTTTCGTCTGGTTGGCACATGGAGCATGGTAGCCTCATCACCTGACCTGGGCCTGCACTCTTTGTGAACTGGACCTTGCAATCTAGTGTTGTAACACAACTTAAAATGTATCCAGTCCCATACTCTGCAGTCTTGTAAGAACTTGTGAGAAACTAGTTGGTTTTATAATACGATATATGTAAGATCTTACTCGATTCTGTAAGAAAACAAATAAGATATGTGTGTCTGGGGGCCTGTGTCCACAACAGGCACAATTGGTCAGAGATCCTTGTAGCAGACGGAGAGACATGCCCTCACTCACTGGATATCCAGATATGAAAGCAGTGGCGAGTGAGAACATGGAAAGCGTGGGCACCAAGGGCACGTGGTGGGCAGGGGCGAGGGCTGCAGGCAATCTTCTGAGCAATGTAGTTGCAGCATGCGATTTGTTGTAAACTGCATTTTATAGGTTTGAATGTGTGCGGCCACCTTTACTGAATGGTTTTGCAGCACACTGTACAGGCGGGGGTAGATCTGAAGCAGTCTGGTTTCATGCATCGGGCTTTGCGCCCCTCCTTTCCCCTGTATTCACTTGTTACGTAACATTAGTGGAAAAAAGGCATTTTAACACATGCACAGCAGCAAATACAGGCACAGAGGCCGAGAGTGTTCCTTGTGGGTGTCACTGACTGCTACGCAGTCTGCGAGAAGCATTTGTGCTGAAAATGCCCCTGGGTCTCACTGAAGTGGTTACACCATCTGTCAGAAGTACAGTGAGGGAAAAGACCACACGCGTCACAGACTAGGGATGACTGAACACAATCACAGTTACATAGTGGCCCTAGAACTCGCCACTGACCGGGTTAGACTGTCTGCCGGGGCCCTCTGCAATCCCAGTAGTGTACTGCTTTCAACGCTTGAAACAGCAAAATACGTCCTGGGACGGACTAGATGGGCTGCATAAGCATTGCACTTATGCGAAATGATCTTCACTGAAGCACAAGGAATGGCTGCAAATCCCTCAAGAACTGCATAGTGAGGTTCTAGGTGATTTGGTGGAGTTTGTTCCGTCGAATTATTCCATTTGGTCGCAAATACATGCAGGGGGAGACCTCCCACGGTACCCCCCGCCCGACTTCCCCCTATATTTATTTTCACGATTACCCCCCAGCCCCCACATATGTTTGCCGCTAAATTCGGCGCAAGGAATCAGACGACCAAGCCTCCCTATCCCTGTGGTAATGTGTGCTTGTAAAGTCTCAAGCTTCCCCCTTCTGGTTGTAGGGTGCCTGTCTGTGCTTATGATGGGGTGGGCAGAGCAGCAGCTTACATTGACGATCCTAAAACCCTGCGGCTTTGCAGTTACTCGTGATGTGCAGTACAGCTTTGCCTCTAGGCTAATACTGGTGTGTGTAATGTGTAGGTCCCTGATAGGTCAAGATGTTAGTTGATAGCCCCTGGCCTCGAAAGCACAACCACGTCCTTCTGCGGGAGGAGTCCACCCCATCGTCATTTCTTCATTCCTCCAACTCCTGGACAGGAAAGGGGGTGGATGCAGGGCATAAAGGGTCCTTGTCGGGGTTCACAAGGTTTTAAATCTTGCTTGGACTTGCATATGGGGCCCTGCAGGGATCCCCGACGGTTACCAGTCAAATGGTCGAAAACATTTGGTCGACAGGACAATTGGTCGACACCATTTGGTCGAATGCCAAATGGTCGAATTTTTTTTTTTTTTTTTTTTTTACCCATTTTTTGGTTTTTTTTGGGGGGGTCCCCCCCCCAACCCCCTTTTTTTTCTTTTTTTTTTTCCCCACACGAAAACCCACAAAACACATATATATATATAAAAAAAAAATTCGACCATTTGGCATTCGACCAAATGGTGTCGACCAAATTGCAGTCGACCAGTTTGTTGTCGACCAGTTGACTGGACACCATCCCCGACCATGTGCGGATTCTTTCCCCTTCCCTCACTCTGTGCGTGCATTGATGACACAAGCCATAGGGGCCATCTTTCTTTTGTTAAATTGCGTCTTCCGCATTTCAGACCGGAAAGAAGGCAATTTCAATTGTTTTACAGAGCAGCACATTTGAGAGTAAGGGGTTGGGAGACATGGTGCAATAGTTGAGGTGGGACCAGTGCTTTAAGTGGGGTAAGAAATTGAGGGGCGTGGCTTGCACGATGGGTGTGGCCTACGACTTGATGGGTGTGGCCGAAAGACAAACATGTAAAAATGGTCTGGCCTATATAGCTAAGTGCACATCACAAGACAGTCTGCTTGGTACAAACTAAATAGATAAATCAGCACGTGCATCCGGTACACAATGCATGAACCAATAAACTGTCGTGTATGCAGGTGAGGCCTTATGACCCAAGAACTGTTCACGCTCAGCGCAATACCAGGTTTATTTATTTATGCATTGTTTGTCGGATATACCTGCAAACCTTTCCAAAAATTCTTTGAAGTAGTTGTTCAGGTAGCCCAGCAAGAGCAACCATGTAGAACCTTGGAAGTGGGCCTCAGTTACTGTATCAAAGGACCACAGTGGAGATAAACTGGAGCCGGAGACCATGGGGTTGGCAGAATGGGCTTGATGACTGGGGATGGCTATGCTGTGCAACACAACTCTCAATGTGTTGCTAGCAATCCCCCTGCCTGCGTGTTGGTCTGTGTCATGAATGCTGCGCGCATCGGAAGAGGAATGAACAGGTGTCACTTTTTGAGATGATAGGCTGTAGAGGAAATGTGTGGGGCCAAGAACTTCAGCCCATCAAAATACTGACAAGGTTTCAGGGACAATCGAGAATCAAGGAAAACCAAAAAGAAACCGGCATGTAGTTGTTGAGTGCCTGTGCAATGAGTCTGTCTATGCATGTATGAGGTCAGACTGCTGTTAGGTCATTTTACATTATTTCAAGAAGCATCTTACGATGAGCGTTTTGTCAGTTAACTCTTCTCCAGGCTCCCTGGATATCCCTTTCTTCTTGCCTTTCCTTTTTCCTTACACTCAATGCTTCACTCCTCTGCTTCTTTCTCATGCCTTTCCTTTGCTCTCTTTTCAATCCCTCGCCCCTCTTCATCAGTCTCACCCCTATAACTCCTCTCCTTCCATCTCATCTTTCCACCTCCTCTTCTCCTTCTTCTCTATTCTCACCCATCTTTTCTTTCCTCTCCTCCTCTGCTCTCATTCCTTCACCCCTCTTTTCCATTCTAACCTTCGACCTTACTCTCCTCCTTTTCTCTCACCTAATTTCTCTCATTCATTCTTCTGTAACATTATGGTTTTCTGTCACTTTCTTGTGTTTCTTTTCTTCTTTTCATTCTCTTTCCATAGTTTTCTCCCCAATGTATGCACCCCTCGACTCTGCTGTGTCCCTATCTTTCCCCACCCGTATTTTCTCTCACGTAACCTTTTCTCTATTTCATTTGAATATTTCACCACTTTTATTTCTCACTCTCTTGTCCTCTCCTACTTTTCCCTTCAGTCTCACTTGTTACTCTATCTCCCCCCCCCAACCCCCCTCACTTTACTTCATCCCCTTGTTCCTTTCTCTGTTCTCGCAGCTTTGGATTCACTCCATGAACAGAATTGGTTTATTTATTTAATTTTGCATTGTTTGTCGGGTATCTGACAAACAATGCATAAATAAATACATTAACTAGGTTGTGCACAGAGCAGGCACAGACCACTCCCCAGTTTATTTATGTATGCATTGTTTGTCGGATACACATATCCGACAAACAATGCATCAATAAATAAATAAATAAACCGGGTCTGTTCAATTGTGGTCTCGGTTCCCGAATCTGCAGCGCACAGCCCCCAGATTCGCCGAGGGTCAAAGATGCCTCAGTGACCTGGGGAGCAGGTGCGGGCATGATTCTGCCCACAGGCAACAAAGGAACTGTAACTTCGTCTCCTGACCCCTCGTCAGGGGTCAGGAGAGGAAGTTACAGTTTGGAGACGCTGCAGTGTGCATCCTGCAGGCAGTTGTGACTGACAGAAGTGTCAGCCAGTCACAGCTGCCTGACTCAATCATGGTGGCGGGCTCATCTCCCGTCACAGCTGTGGCCGTGGTCGGGATAATGACCCGCCATAGCATGGTGGGACCGGGGCCCCCGGCAGGGCCCCGGCTGAGCCTCACTTTTGGGAGACTGCATCCGGCCCACATAAAGCACTGATTTTATGTGTATATACTCCAAAATATGAATGTGGTTAATGCAAATAAGTAAACTAATAGCATGCTTGCTTTACTGAAGAGGGCAGTGACTGTGGAGCTATCCTGCCCTTTGAACCCTTGGTGCTTTGGGGCAAAGCTGAGACACACACTTCCAACGAACATGCATAAAAGAGCACAGAAGAGGTTACCCATAATTGTGACAACATCCCACATTCCTGTGGAGCATTCCTATACTAAAACATAGGGTGCTGCAAGCTGAGCTCGAGGGTTAATAAAACAAAGGTCCAGTATCAAGTTGGAAAACTAACAAATGCTTGAACCAAATGTGAGTGATAACAGAACAAAAAAAGGTAATATAGAAACAACTCAGGTATTGCATGATAAAGGCATAGACTAACAATAAAGAATGTGTGATAAGGTCTCCTTGCTGGTAGTTGGGGTGAAAGGTGGGGAAGCCATGGGGAATCGCTGCCTACGCCTGCTAACCAAAGTTGCTGCCAACGCCTGCTAACCAAAGTTGGACCATGGGAGAGCACATCCCGAGGTGCAAGGGAGCTGTGCACATATGTGTATGTACAGATGCATACACGCAGGCAACCGCACAAACAAACTTAACCTTTCCACGCGACGATCATCGGCACGGCAGTCTTCACGTGGCTTGCCTCAGCCTGTGTGTCCATGTCATGTGCAGCGACGTCATTTCACCAAATGGCCAGGGGTAGCACTGAGGCGGGCAGGCTCCAGATAGGCTGGGGCCACGGGAAGTCTGACAACACATAGTGTAATTTTCAGCACCAAAGTGAAAGTAAAACCAACCATCATCCCCGGCCCAGGCGAGGGCCGCAGCAGGGTTGCGGCACAGCACACGTTAGTGGGCCCAGTTATTTCTTATTGTTTTAAATGCATTTGCATTTTGCAAATTCATGTTGGATGCTCCTAGTGGAGCACCCGGCAGCCCTGCGGGGGCCAGCCCAAAAAGAGGGGCGCACCAGGCACCAGGGTAGAACCAGAGGGGGCAAATACCACCTTTGCCCACCCCCCACTCCGCCACCGGGTAGGGCATGTGATGGTTCGACGCACATGATGTTTTCATGGAAAGAAGCCGGGGACACATTTTGGAGAGGGAATGCGATGCCTGGCAGTGCATTCGAGGGGCGCCGGCAATGCTTCACCCACGGAATCAAATGACCTGGCATCAGCCATGATCAATGGCATTCTCCACAATCACTGCATGGAACAAGCCCAGTCTGTCGTTCCACTTCAAAATCATAGAGAGAGCGAGACACTGACCATTGCTCGAATCGTCCATCAGCCAAAGAGCCAAAACCCCGCTCCTGCTTTTACTCCTACTCTGAGCTGTGCCAAAGTGGGCGGCCACCCCACTGCTAGCGGGCTCCCCAAGGCTCTGCCCTAGGCTCCCTCTGCGGCACAGTGAACTCATTCTGCTTCTCTTAGCCCACCTCACTGGTGGAACGCACATGTTCTTGTCCCTTTCTGGTCCTTTTCCTCAGAACCCATTCCAAAAGCAAGTGCTTGTTTCGCTGAGGTTCAGCGCAAGATGGTGCGCTGCCGCTGACTCTTTAGTATCTTAGTAAGGATGACAACTCAAGGGCAAGGGAGTTCTAACAAGTCAATGCATACAATTTACAGTGACTAAGAAAAGAAACAGGTAAAGGCCATATGGTCTCGACTGTATTCCGAAAAAAGCTTGGCATATAAGTAAATAAAAGTCATTAAACGGGGTGTCAAATATGATCTAATTAATAAGTAGGAAACATTTTCTTTGAAAAAAATAAATTAAAGAAAAACACACAAAATCACAATAGGTAAATGCAAGTTACATCCCTGTAAAAGGACTGTAGCCCCTGATGTTCAGGTAAGTCCATGTTTGCTATCAGCAGAGTCCTGTCCAGATTCATCTGTCTCAAGGTTCTATATGTCCCTCATCGTGGGGAACTTGGCACAGTCAGGTAAGTCTCAATACAATAAGACACAAACACTGTAATACAGAACGTTTTATAAATCCTTTTATGTGGTTGTGTTTCTTTTTTCTCCTTCCCTATCCTATCCCCCTCTTTATGCATGTCCTGTGCCTGTTTATAACCCCGTATCATAATGCCCCATTTGGGCTGAGGGTTACACACTCCACCCCCCCCCCGCCCCAGGAAAATTCCCATCCCGGGATTGTACTGTCCATGCACCCCGTGGATCTTATAAATAAAGGGGTGTCTCTTCCCTGGGGCTCCTAAGGGCCCTGGCCCACCTCAGCAGTGACTCCTGTGTAGGCCCTGATTGTCTGGCCCAGGCCCAGGTGTGCACACTTTAAACCTACCCCTGGCTAACAATAGACCGCGCTGGACCCTCCCCGCCCGTCCCAGACCAGCTGGTGGGATGAGGGGCTGAGGAACCTGCAATCAGAGTTCATAACATAGAAGATGGGCCTGGGCTCATGATAGTAAATAAGACACAGAACACTTGAGGGCCCATTTTAGACCATGTGGGCAAAGGAAACAAGAGAACACACCTGGACATGCATAGTATATTTCACAGCACGTTTTGCCCCTTCTAATTTCGGCACTCCCTCATTATCCCTGGTTTATTGAGGATAAGAGATAATCTTGTAGAACAAACCCATCAACCTGTGAACCTTAGGCAGATTCCAAATCTCTTTCTCCAGGCCCAATTACCCCCTGTTATACTTTCCCCCTTTCCATGTTACACGTTCCATGTTTTTTCCTAACAATGGCAGCTGCTGTCTGCCCTAGCCAATTATTACCCATTCCTCTGTGTCAGCCCTATTCTATGTGCATAGGGTGAAATAACAGTACTTTTAGGTTCTTCAATACTCCTCTCCATTTCATGAGGTGCAACGCCTGCACCGCCTGGGGTGGCTGCCATGCGTTTCTTGACCTATTTATTAATCTCATGGTAGATCTCCCCTACAGGGCTATAGCAGCCCTCCTTTCCCTTGTAATTAATTAGTTTCCTCCATGGCAGTGTCTTAACCTTGCTTATTTGAAGGCTAATAATTTCCTCTGTGGTGCTACTATTGTTATTTCGGGCTAATGAAGCCTGTGACACTGCCTTTAAAACCTGGCAGTGCCTACAATAACTTTCCTCCAGGGCAGTGCTTTTTTTCTTCAGCAGGAACTGTCCCTGTTGGACTCCACCCTGGTTCCGCCCACCTGGGTGTAGCCTATGACATGACGCCACACTCCTCTGCTGAGCTCCGGACGCATTGGTCGCAGCGGCTGGGGTTCCAAGTAAGGCCCGCGCCACGCGGCCTCCCCATCTGGCCCTGGGGAGGGAGCAGACATCACAGGCCCCCAACAGTGCTGGTGGCCTCGCTCACGCGGCTGGTTCTGTTGGAGGTCACCATCTTCACCTGCTCTGTATCTTTGGTGGGGGGGATTTGCCCCCAGGTCACACACTATCTTCACCTAGGCCGCTGCATACCATGTGGCCTGGGACTTCAAATCCTCTTCAGTCTTGCCGGTCTGGTCCGTGGGAGGACTGTTTCACCTCACGTCGTGCCCAGCTCGGGATTCCTGACCAAGCGGCCCCAGTGGGAGCACTTCTTCACCTGGGCAGCACTCCTCACGCAACCCTGGGCTTACTTCCTTCCTGGCTGTCCAGACTGGCCCCCAGGCAGGCTGTTGCCTGCCACGCTGCCCCACTATGTTTGTACCCCTCATGTGGCACACAGCTTTGATCTCCGCTGGTCTGCGGCTGGCATACGCAGGCCAGTCTGCCAAATCCCTAGCACCATGGGGGTGCACTCAAGGCAGTGACCCCCACATGGAGTGTTCTTCTTTTTCTCTCTTCTTTTTTCTCTATCCTTCTTTCTTTATATCTGTTTTGCTGGCCTCCTTTTTCTTCTTTCTTCAACTGACACTTTCCAATGGTATTTTCTTTTCAAACCTCCATTCTGTCCAGGTAAGTCCATGCTTGTTCTCGTGGGAGTCCTGTCCAGATCCATCAGTCTCAAAGTTCCATATGTCCCCCCATGCTGGGGAACTTGGTGCAGTCAGGTAAGTCACAATACAGTAAGTCACATAGGAGCTTTTACACATTGAATTTCCTTCACGGCTCATTTTCCTGTATTTTTATAGCAGAGATGAGGGGTGGAATGTAACTTGCGCTCCCTTCCTCTCTGCCACACAAATACTCCAGCACCTGCTCCAGCGAAAATCAGGCAGACTCCATATGGATCCATTGTAAACGCTGCCTGCCTTCCGTAGATGGGTGTTTACTCTATTTGCACAGCGGAGTGCAAAAGGGGAGGGCAAAAGACAGCGTACACATTTGTACGCTGCTTTTTGCCACCCCCTTTTTCACTCTGCCATGCAACTTATGAAAATGGGGCAGTGGGGAACCACTTACGTTGCAGTGATAACGTAACAGTTCCCAGCCGCCAAATTGCGGACTCATTTGAAATGAGCTCCATAGAGTCAAGAACTTTTTTTAAATAAATCTTTTGTTGTGTTTATGTTTATGTTTTTTATTCTCCTATCCCATCCCTGTCATAACGCATGCCCTGTACCTGTTTATAAACCCCTTCCAAAAGGATGCATTTTACACAGCTCATTGTGTTAAAGTGCTTGCTGCAGAGATATGCTTGTATCCTCCAGATCAAGGTCAGAATTGTCCATCCCAGTATGTCCATCCCAGTATGTCCATCCCAGTAAGATGCTGTAAGAGTTAGTGTGCCACACTGGAGCAATCGGTGTCTAACATAAACAGTCCACCAAACATCATGAGAGCTGTGGTCCTATTATTCCAGATCAAAAACTGAGCAGTACACTCTCAAATGTGCTTCTCAATTTGGGGAGTTGATGTATCAAATAGACTCCCTTTGTGTCGTGTGCATTTTCGTGCCTCCAGGCAAAGACATGTAAGCCCTGCTGCAGAAGAAGCTTGAGCAAGTTGGTAGAGGAGGGATCGTCTAGATTTACAGGCCCTCAAATGGCCCGGTCTCCTGGCCAAATGTACAATCAAGCTAATCGTAAATCCAGCAACATGAACATGTTCTACTACCCCCACCCCCATCTCATGCATTTCAACCAACATGCTTCTCTCACCAGCCACCCATTAGCTAGGTGCTCATCTAGACAGCAAACCTTTGCAACCAGCACCACCTCAACCTGCAATTACCTACTCACACTCTTCAAGACACCAGCTCCCCAAACCGCGCCATCACTACCCCATAGAAGGACATACTATTAAATGAATTGGCCTACTGAACCTAGCTGCTTGCACGTCATATTGACTATGGCTTCTTAATCCGACAGAAAGTTCTGATCCTCGATAACTGGATTCTGTTTAACCTCCCAACATCTAGATGCGCCTCCTCTGAAGGTGCGCAGTCTCGGGACTGCGTCTCTTGGGCAGCTTCTAAAGGAGACAGTCCAGGAAACAACACCCAGAGGAGACCATGACATGGCAGGAGGAGGGACAATGTGTCGCGCACCTAGGCTGGTGAACGGAAGTCATGGAACAGGTAAGTGGATTTTCAGTGCCGGGGGTGGGGGGGTTGGAGGCCTGGATGTGGTCCGGAAAGACAGGGGGGTGGCCTGGGAGGTGAGGGGGACGAGGAGTGTATGTGGGTTTGGGGCAAAGCAGGGCAAAAAGAAACAAAGGTCAGGTCTCGGTGGGTGTGAGTCAGGGCAGGGCAGGAAGGGTGGTCAGACGTACAGGGTATGATGGCTTTGGGGGGTGAAGGTGGTGGCCATATGCAACCTGTTGGAGGTTGCTCCAAGGTGGTCTAAAAAAGGCTTATTTAGTGGTATCCAACGGGTGGCCGAATGACGTAGAAGCCCGCTGACTTGCACCACGTGGGCTGGTCCTCAAGGCCAATATGGACCCTCTGCACATTCTGAACCTTGGTATTAATTAGATATGCTGACTTGCCCTTTCCTACCGTGCTCAAATCATCACTATATTTTGCAAGCTGCCACCTCTGCTTGTGCCGTCTCCTGCACCTCAATACACCCAAGCCGATAGCGATGCACACAAAAACAGTTTACTATCGCGGTGACTAATAGACCTCTAATGGAACGCTCTCCTCGTGGATGCCAGGGCATTCTCACCTTTAGGTACATTTACCTACCTACACGAACAGTCACACCAAATGACACTCACCTTTAAGAGCAAGCTCGCGCGCGCGCGTGCACACACACACACACACACACACACACACACACACACACGCGCACGCACACACACACACACACACACACCCCCCCGCAGTCAGACGCGGAAACCACAAAGTCCACATCTCAATAAATGTACCATATGCTCACCAATTGGCACCCACCCAAGTTCAGCATCATTCCAATACACTCTCTGGCAGGTGTACATGATTCTAATAGACCCCATATGCCCTTGTTCAGCCAATCTTTCCATCAAGCACTCATCTGCCAACATGAATACATACACCCAGGCCCAAACACATTAACACTATTCTGCAAATATTCATTACCAAGCATAATAATAATATCATGAATCTATATATTGATTGATTCCAGTTTCCTCTGGCTATTAAGTGATGTTGCGATATGTATGACCAAATGTAATAATACCACTCAATTTGTCGTTCTCAGATGAATGTAGGGCAGGGCCACCCGTGTTGGTATTCAAACGTGGAAATCCAGGTTGTACACACACCCCTGAAGTGAGCATTCAGCGTGCTGTGCTATCTTATCAATCATATTCAACTTACTGGCTTACACATGCCTTCAGTCATGCACACTCCCCCTAAAATAATATATCCTTCTTCCTAAGGATAGCTGTGCACTGGACATGAACAGGCACCTGACCCCGAGACCCTGCACCCCCTCTCAGCCCCATCTCTTCTAAAACTCTGCATGGGGGAGTGGCATCCTCTCCGGAAATCAGAAGGGGGGCGGCACTTGGATCCCAATGGATTTTCAGAAGCCATGCCCGTTTTATCATAACATCCAAATCCTGAAGCTAGTCGATTGAGAGAGAGAAACATCTATTTTATTCGTCTACCGCCATTACAAATTTAAAACTATACAATAATTGACATATCCAACAAAGTTATAATATTGGACAATAGAACATTAGCATGTTTCGAACAGTATAAAAAAATTCAAAACTTCACATTTCCATGTACAATTAAAGAGGCTTATCTAATTTAAGAAAACGCTGTTTTAACACATTCACACATGTCCATTAATACATTAATATCACTGATGCTAAAAAGAAACAGCAGTGCCTCAGCTGTAGTTCTAACATTGTCGAATGAGAGTATATTATATATATGATATTATCATTTTAAATGTGATTACTTTTTATTCAGACTGTAAAGGTTTTGTTTCATCTTACTGATATGGTGTCCGTGGAAGGGTGCTATATAAGCGAAGCAAATAAGTAAAATAAATGAAGTATATATGGTTCAAAGTCAAAAAAGCCTTAATGTTACGGTGTGTGTTGTGAAAAACAAAATGAACAGCAAGCCCAGTGTGCATTATGAACTTAGTGATTAAAGCATAGAGCCCTTTTATCACAGGCATATTTTTCAAATATGAAGATCTCTCGTCATTCTGCGTGTGGATTTTGTATAAAACAGCTAGAAACTTTCATTGTTGCTATTTGTCCCTTTTCCCCTGCTCATCGAGGCATTTCAAAGACTGTAGTAGGAAACAATTGCTATAGTTATTCTAGCTTTTGACAATGAACTTTGCTGAGTAAGAAAAGAGTAGCGTTCTTATCATGTCTACAATATATACTGAAAGTGACCATTAGAAATGAACATTGCACAATTTTGAAAAGAGCCAGTTTACAATGTTAGTACTTTTAAATAATGTATTTTATCAGCTTCTTTTCCTGAGAACACACAAAAAAATGTCTCTCAAAGTGCCCTTCCTTCTTGGAAAATGTTGTACACAGACTAAAACCAATGATCTGTCGCATTGAGTTAGACAGAGATTGAGAGAGTGTGAGGTCAATAGAGGCAAAGAGAGAAAGAGAAAGAGAGCGAGGGACAAAGAGAGAGACGGAAGGAGGAATAGAGATAAACACAGTGGGATAGAGAGAGAGCTAGAGAAAGATAGAGATGAAGTGGGATTAGCAGAGGGAGAGAGGAAGAAAGAGACCCAGAGAGAGCGATAGTGGGATAAGAGGAATACGATGAGTGAGATGGAGGGAGCAGGTTAGAGAGCTACTGGGAGAGGGAGGGCGCTATCGAGAGAACTCCAGACCATAGTTACAGAGAGTGGGAATGTGTACATGACTGCAATGACATAGAACTTGCAGAGATGCAGAAAGAGAGAGAGAGAGAGAGAGAGAGAGAGAGAGAGAGAGAGAGAGAGAGGGAGAGCAAGACAGAGAAAGAGACAGCACAAGGTAGGCATATCAAGCGTTTGGCATAACCAGGTTATATTATTATCATCTCAGAGGTCTACATGCCATAACATACACACCCTATCTGCTAGCCACAGATTTTCTTCCTCTGGGGCACATGCTCAAAATCAGACAAGCCATGAGACACAAAGGCAATCACCTTGTACGCACCTGGAGCCTGGCCACCTATTAACTCTGAGACACCCATAATTACTGCCAAGAACACCTATAATCGTTCACTGGCACACACTTACACTTCTTTCAAGCCTGTACCATCATGCCTGGCTGCAAATGCACACCATCAGACACACCCTTTGACCCACTGACTTTTATGCTCACACTCTGGCACTCTGGGTGTACCTACAAAAACCATGTGGGACCATACCTTGGAATCTGCTATGTGACCCCCCAGAGGATGGCGGGCACCTTTCTGCATGGCACAGGAACCCCCCAGGGCAGGTCCCATGGGAACTGGTTCTTCAAAGCTAGTTCTGAGATGACAAAGGCACTCTCACACCAGGGTCCTGATCACTGGAGTCCTTTTGAAGTAGGCAGACACAGGTAAGGGATCCTGGATGTTTCTGGGGCTTCCTAAACTTTCTGTCCCCTCTTCACCAACTGAAGACAAGTCACTCTGGGTATGAAATCAGAATGTAAAGGACACTTATTACAGCAGCATGAATTAATTGGACCCCTGGCAACAGGCTTGCTGTGGACCAATTTGCTGTAGCATTTTCTCTTTATAAGGGGGGGGGGTCCCTGACCTTAGTTGATTTATCTTTGGACTTCAAGACAAGAAGCCTGTAACACTGTTGGAGACACAGTTTATTCCAAAGTTCTCTGCAAGAGAGGTGAAGGCAAAAGGCTGCAAGCAACAGGAAATGTCTTCTCCCTAGCCAAATAAAGGGCATGTTTGCGATTAAACTGCTGACAACTAAAGCCACTCTGCTCCCTGCGCACTGGAAGCATGATCCTCCTCACTTGAGGGGAAAGACCCCTGGAGGTGCCAGAGAAGCCTCCTGGAATGGAAGTGAGAAAACAAAGGACTCACCTGCTCACCAGAGACTCTGGATTGGGCTTCTCTGTAACTTAGAAGCTCAGAAGCTGGCACCTCAGAACCCTGTTTACCACCTTGAGACATCTTCCAAGAGGCTGAACTGTGCTTAATTCACTACACAATCTGTGGTGTGACTTTGTTCACTCTAAGAACTTCAAACAGCCTACCACTTCACTCAAGCTGTCCCAACGTCGACTTAACCCAGGGAAGTGCATCACTTCCGTGGCTCACCTGCCCTATCACTACTGTGGAAGCATCAGACATTCTGCATCCCAATCAAGATTCTAACCAACATAATAAGCATCATAACCTCACTCAAAAGCCAACTCAACCCTTTGGCAGTCATCATTTCGCCCATCTCAAACCCTCTAACACGAAATCTTCATCTCAACCTAACTCAACCCAACTTCACCGCTGACTTAACGTGTTGAGAGCCATCGACTCAACCCATCTCGAGGTCGACTCGATCCGTAGTGAGCCCTGTCACAAAGCTAGCTCAAGGGCATCTTGTCAGTGGACCAACACGACTCGACCACTTCAACTTCACTTCGACACTATCGATCCACCAAGAGAAACAATACAAATATTTGTAGTGGTGCATGCATTGTTCTTTTCTATTACAGTTCCTGTTTCTATAGAACCTCAGTTGGGCATGCTTTTATTTTGGTATCACCATACTATTGTTGTTTGTGTTGCATCTGTACCAGCTCACACCCCTCCTGAAGAGCATATTCTGCCCTCAGCCCTTGCTTCATCTTTAGGATTGAGATTACTGCTGGTTTAGCAGTCATGTGAGGCTGAGTGGGCGGTTTAGGGACAACTCATCCCTGTACTCCTTCAGAGCAGCATCATGGAGAAGCCAAAAAGTCTGGCTTTATGCCAATGATATGCTGCTGGTTATCCAAAATGTGGAGTCTTCCATCCCAGCGCTGATTGACCAATTTTATATTTTACACACGGTTTTGGGGTACAAGATCAATTGATCGAAATCCAAGGCATTGCTGGCATCAAAATCATGCTTGGTCTTGACAATGAAGAACTTTGCTTTCAATTGGTGTCCTGACAAGATGCAATATCTTGGGATGGGGCTGACTAAAGATGAGTCCAAAATGATGGAGGACAATCTATCACACGTGATTCAGAATATGGAGTCAGATTTAAGAAGATGGAATGAGTTACGATTAAGTCTATGGGGGAGAGTACATGCAATTAAAATGACAACACCACGCATTAACTATGTGCTAAGCATGATCCCCTTGTAGATCAAGAAGCGCTTTCTGAAGAAAATTATGAACTTGATCCAGACCATCCTATGGGAGGTTAAACAGCCACGTCTAAAACTTTGGAAACCACAACATTCACAGGAATACGGTGGTCTGGGGGTTCCAGACTTTGAGAACTATCATTTGGAGTTTGGGGCTAGACATTTAGATCCTTTCATAGAAAATTCAAATGATGTCTGGACAATGGCGGAGGCAAGAAGACCTTCTCCACTTTCCCTCAGAGCGATTCTGTCAACGGTGGATGGGACAGGCTGTAAATCGTATCCACCAACTACATTTATACAGTCATGTTGGGAAGATCTCTGGAAGAAAAGCAAGAAAGAGGTTTCTGACAACGATTTTACTTCAATCTGGTTGAATCCAGACATAAAATTAGATGGGAAGACTCTTTTCTGGCCGAACTGGCTGCTGGGAGGTGTACAGTGGCTAAAGGATCTTGTTGAAGGGGGAAAATGGATCAGTTTTAAACAATTGACTCAAGCTAAAGATCTCAAAGATTGCACAATGACGGAGTATAGGAAGCTGAAGAAAGCTCTAGTGAACAAGAGTCTGGATGAGCAGGGGTTGGCAGGTCTGGCTGAGAGAATATAAATCTGAAGGTGGTATGGCTTCAAAGGTGTACAAAAATCAAGACCAGTACAAGGAGCCAAATAAGGATTTACTGTCAAAATGGTCAGAAATAATTGGATCAGAGATGTCTGAGGGCAGATGGAGGAATATGTGCAAGAATGTGGCTCTAATCTCTTTGAATCTGGGGGAAAGGAGTCGCCAAATCAACATTTTAAACAGTTTTTTGGACACCACAAAAACTACATGCAAGAGGTTTAGTTGATTCAGATGCCTGTTGGAGGTGTAAGATCTTTCTGGAGAGGGGTCACTATGAAGATGAATGAGATTCTTCTGTTGCACGAAGATTATGATTATAGGACTGTAATTCTGGGAGAAGATGACATGGTGGAGGATCTCTATTTCCCGCAGAGAAGCTGGTTTTTCAGGGCAGCAAATTCCGCCAAAAGAATCATCTTGAGGAAGTGGAAAAGTGAGGAAAGGCCAACGATTTCAGAATGGTTGGATGATCTAAAACAAGTAGGTAGGTTTTTAGATTTGTGATATTTATATTTTTGTCAAATTGTTGATGTCTGTCTGATTCTATAATATTTCCTTTTTTAGGGTTTGAAGTAACCTGAATGTGATGAACGTAGTTGTACATTTCTATTTTTGTGATGTTTACGGTTTATGTTGCAATATTTATAAAATTAATAAACATGTTAACTGAAAAAAACTGCAGCAGTCATTTTGCACAGTGTGAGGGACAGGATTTTATTATGAAACCTGGAGCAATTTAAAGACTAGAAACGAGGTCAGAGTGAGTTCCAGAGATGTTAGTCCAGGACTTAAAAGACATGACCATTCCTCTAAGTCTCATCACAGGAGGACTCACAACAAATTGGGGTTAGTTGATCAGTATTTTTGACCTGCAATGGAGCAGGACACTTTTGTGATAGAGAGGTGGGCCTTGCTAGTGGGAGGCTTGGTGAATGGGGCTGGGTGATTCAATTGAGCATGCTTGGTCACAGTAACCAAGGGCAGGCAAATCCAGCTGTTTTCGATTCATTCCCACCTGTGCTGGTTCAGTAAGATATGGCCTGCTGCATTCGAATTCTCCGACGTCAATCATTCCTGTTGATTAACACTAGTTAAAGATTAATAACACTGTTAGCCTATGAGAGGTTTCCCTGGATGTGTTAAGTGGGACTCCATGTGCAAAAACCGGTAATGAAAGATACTTGCAGAGCTAAAGAGCTATGAAGAGTGATACCGAGCCAGCACCTCTCGCAGACGACAGTGACCCAGGACATTCTCTCATTCACCAATGCCACTTCCAGATGTATGCAGATGTGTGCAGATGATGGGAGGTTGCAGAATTATTCCACCGAGAGTGGAGAGGTCTCAGAGTGCCTTGTGTGAAGTACAGCTACCCAGGCCACATATGAGATGGAGATTTACTGATGGACGAATCTAAGAGCAATGGTTTGTGATATGAGCTGCGCCCCATCCCGGGGAAATCAACAGGACATGGCCAGAAAGTAAAAAAAGGGAAACAAGAATCATCTTCAGTCGCCACAAATTAATGCTGTCATGAAGAACCCAAACTAGCAAGTCCTAATGTGGGGCAGGTGATCCCCAGACCAGGGCCTTTGCAGCAGTAAAAGTCAGCCGCTTCCCCACTCAAGCTATACACCAGATGTGCTGAACTCCCTTGGAACACTGCTTCCATGGAAACGCCTCTCAAGATACGCTGTTGCTTCCAAAAACCTGAGCAATGTGTTGTCCACCACCTCACTAACCTCTACTTGCCAAGTTAGCAGGAGGCCACCCCATTTTCTGAGACTCACCTGTACTAAAGAGCACAGCAAAGTGCCTCAATGGTGGCTTGTGAGTTTGAATAAAAACAACTGAATGAATATAAAGTCAAGGAAGAGATCCTGTTTGTGGTCTCTGAAACCATCTGCTGGTTAATGCTCAAGCAGTGGAACCTGTTCTTTTGCATTGTAATCATTATGTGTGAAATATATCTTATCTTTAAATCTTGGTTAAGATTATGGAACGTTTGTACATCTAAATCTGATATATTTTAACAGAAGTTTTTGTAATAATTATGTAATGCTTTTGTTTTCTTTTCTCGTTTGCATATTTTGTGTATGAAGCATAATCATTCTCTTAGGGTTTTACTTGAAGTGTCTGCAATAGTGATAGGTAAAAGTTCTGAATTGCAATGTAAACCTAATATTAAAAATAAAAATGAAACAATGCAATCCTTATTCAGCAGTAGGTCCTCTTGGATTCCATGGGTGTGGGCCAACAGTAATGTGTGAATTCCTTTGAACTCGTTTTCTAGCAGACAACATTCCTGGTTCACTGTTGTGCGGTTATAGAGGACTAGATGGCTGCTCGCCAACGGAAGCTAGTGCTGCAGAAAGCTGAACACACTTAATTGGCATCATTAAGAGGTACTGTTCTAGTTCAGCAATGGCTCTCACTGCAAGCAGTGTATATAAAACTTCAAGTGTGTTTTTTTCTGGCAACATCTCTGGGCTTTCCCTTAAATTGTTAGCAGCAAATGTGGGTCCATGTTAATATCTCACCCATTCTTCTCTTGCCATCTCCAACACTTTTGTAGGATTTGATGAATGTATTCATCTGAAGGTATGTGCCCCATAGTGCGGGTTCTAGAGACCTCTTGTTTGAGTGGTAGTGATACCATCTAGAATGCTGTTTCAAGTCTTCAATAGCCTTTCTCAATCTGTTGTAACTGCTGTTACATATTTGGTGCCAGGAAATACAGATATGGCCATTCCACCCAATTCCTGTGCTCTGTTCATTCTTGCCAAATAGAGGCAAGCTCTATTAGTTTGTGTGTTTGCTTGAAACAAAGTCAAGTGTCTAAACCAGTTATCCCATTTGGCACAAGAGTTTGGTGTGTCTGGTGGCTCAAAAATGTTGTGCAGTCGGTTATGCATACTATGTCTTGAGCTCAAGGGACTTCGTAAAAGCAAATGCGTGCCTTAGCCGTTTCCTCCCTGGGCTACAGACCTCAAACAGGACATGTTCATGTGCCTGCTTTCTGCAAAAATATATACCATTTCTGGCAACTCCATGCATAGCTAAAGGCAGGTTTTATCTCTGAAGACTTTCTAGTCTCTGTAGGATCTGGGTATTTAATGCAGAAGTGCCCACGATGACCCATATCTCAATATATATGAAATGCTTAGGTATGTTTCCGTACTCAGCTGATGCAATTTATCAGTGTTACATTGCCCTCTGCTATCCAAATGGCAAAGTGCACCTCTATCACAAATATTCGGAATAATTTCAAGTTACTTCTTTCCACCTCCACTTCTCTTCACAAAGCGCACAGTGGTTGCAGTGCCAATGAACAGTTAATTACCGGCCAAACATTTCAGTCTTTAAAGAGCGAAGCGCTGAAAGATTAATTCCTCCACAGGAGCTAAAACTGAAAGTAGGTGCTGTAATTATGCTACAACACAATCTTATGCCATCACGGGGACTCTGCCATAGAACAAGGTTGACAATTATGCTTTAACAAAGACACATCATAGAGGCCCGTCTAATCGATGGATTAAACTTAGCTAGTTTTCTTATACCATGCATATCTCTCATTCCATATGATACAAATATGCCTTTCAAATTGAAAAGAAGAACGTTTCCCATACGTTTACCCTTTTCAATGACCATTAATAAGTCACAGGGATCTATGGAAGTGATTGTTGGTAATTCCGATATTTCAGAAGGGGAACAGAAGTGACCCTATGAATGACTGACTTAACCTTTAAGATATGCTAGAATGGCACATGTTACGTTGGGAACAGCTAGTAAATATTACATAAAATAAGGGGTGACAAGGGGGATCCCCGTGGGGCCACACAGAGAGAAGGGGATGACTAAGCGGAGGAGGGATTGACAAGATGGTCCCCGATCACTTAGTCATTTGGATCCACTGCAGAGTTAAGCCCCTGCAACGTCACTGATGTTGATGATCCATAAGCACCCAAATGATGATGCTATCAAATGCTAATAACACATCCAATAGGAATAGCACATTTTCAACACCACCTTCCATAACCATTCCAATGTCATCAAGAAGAGCACCAGCAGAGGTTATGTCCCTCGTGCTTGTTGGGAACCTGGCTACAATAAATCAAGAAGATTACTCCTTTCTGTAACTATTCCTATTTGTTCTTTAAGTAATCATTCGAGAAGATCAGATTTCTTCATGCTCCAATAAGTTGGACAGAAGTTGACTACTGGAGTACCCATGACCTTTCGAGCTTTGCAGCAATTCAGCTGCAAAGGTTTGAAGGTTCACGCAGGCCAGCGCCCTGTAGTCGAGGGCAGTCAATTATCAACTGCCATAGTCTTTATTTCTCTATTTTCAATGTGATCACTTGCCCACAATGGAGACAGAAAATAACAGATGTGATAGATACAGCACTGGGTACAGGGCACACATGGTATATTAAAATATGTTTTCTATTTTCAGCACAAATGTGCACACCTGCACTGGAAATAGAAATAAAAACCTTTTTTGCTTCTAGTACAAGCCGACCTGCTCATGCTAGAAATAGAAAAACGACTTGTCCTCTTTCCAAGCATTGTAGGCAGTAAATAAGGGGGTGCTGATGGACCAGCCGGCTCTGACAGTGTTCAGAGGAAGGGAATATCCAGGATTGCCTTCCGCTCAACTGACTCCTGATTATTCATGGGTCACTATGGTCACTATGGTGACCCATGAATATACATGGATGACATGGGAGTTATTAGAGCATCCCTAAATTTGACGCAGTCCTAAAATGATGTGACGTTTTCAAGTCCAAGGATTATTTCGTTAGAAGTCGTGTAACTATTGATGGGTTAACACGATTGGAAAAGTTTGTAGCGGGGGAGGTGTAGATGACTGAAGCAAGAGGAATATGTTAACTAAATCATGGAAAATCCCTGAGTTTTGGGTCAAAGATAAACTGAAGAGCCACAGAATATGCTTGTATGTCATAAGTGCTGCTTGCACCATCTTCCAAGGTGCTATCTTGGGATTCTTGTGAGGGCTGAGATCTGCTGCAAGAACACTTACTCTGGGCCCTAAAGTGCTATGATGTGAATTGTGACCTCGTTATTATACAAGTGTCGCTAGGTCTTTCTTTTCTCAAAAGTGGGCCGTGTTTTGTGCAACAGGTGCTTAAACCAGTGGAGCTAATTTCAACAAAAATTTAATTTTGGCATGTGCCAGCCAGGAGCACGTACCCTTGTGATTTTATACAACCTGCATTCCTTTGCAATGAAGGCTCAAGTAGAGAGACCATGCGGATGGACGATGTCCACTCCCTTTTTTGAGAGGATGGATGCCGTCCCACCTGTGTCGTTAAGAAATAAAATATAGAAATAAACATTAACACCAGGCTGCAGTGCTGTGGTCGGGGAATGAATCATGTTCTTTTGCCTCTGAAACGACACACTTAACCACAAGATTATGGCAATCTGCAAAACGTCTCATGCTCGCTTCTCATTTCTCAGATTGAACAGCTGTGTGCATTTTATACTCCAGCAGCAAGGTGATATGAACATCTGTTCTCTTGCCAAATGCTTTTTTGTCATGTGTGTTTTTTTCAATGTGAAATACAAGCCTGAATGAAATTTGCATATTTCACTTTGACGTTTGTGGCGTCACTTCCTACTGCCTGTCAGAGTCCCACGCTTTTTTTTTTTTAAAGAACTGAAGCCCTGAATAGGGTACAACGTTTATAGTATTTCATTCTTTGGAACGTGGAAGAGCTGGAAAATGCAAAATAATTAATTCCTCCACTCATGTTTTTTTGAGTGGGATAATCAAAGAGAGGGGAAAAGGGCCCACGTTACTTAGTAATACACCAAGTCTTTGGTGAGCAAAAGTCCCACGTTTTATCATAGAAAGTGCTCACCTAAAAAGGCAGGCACGTTTAACGTACGTGCATCGCATATTGGAAACAGAATGCGCCTAGTTGGACAAGCAGGAACTTCCAGACAGTACATTACCACATATTGGGCAATGCAATAGCCTTTTCCTCACTACATGCAGCACCTGTGAAGGGATTTACTGTATTTGCGGTTACACATCAAACCTCCTGCATCACTGAATACCCCATGTATCAATCTGCTGACAGAGCACCCCTGACACAGGACATCATCCAAACAAGGGGTGCTGTCCAACAAGACACAGTTCCCCAAAACCTATTTATTAGTATTTATTCAAATTTTTTATTGAGCATTTGTAAAGCGCCTATACATCCAATTGTGTTTCAACGCGTCACAAGACAAAAAAGGAGGGGGGGGGCAGGGAAGAAAACAACAATAACGTTCCTACTATGCCATGTGTCATTCGGATCATGCACGTGCATTAACAAGAAGTGCAGGGAGGAGGGAGTGCCGGTCAGACCGGAAGGGATGATGTTAGGGTGGGATTGAAGTGCAGGGGTGGAGTGGCGGTATGCAGTGAATGGGGAAGAGAAGGGGAAGAGGACGGCCCCTGAGGCTAGGAAGGTGCTCTGGGGATGCCAGGTGTGCAGGGAGTGAGGACCACACGCTAAGTGCAAGGACGCGGGTGGACCAGGATCGGTACAGAAGCATACCCCGCAAGGCGAGTCAGGGGATGGGACCCGGAAGGGCAAGTGCAGGTTAGGGGGTGGCAGAGGGATTGGGGTAGACTAGCGAGAAGGGCCTGGTGCCGTGTAGGACTCAGAAGGGACCAGGCCCAGGCAGCCAGTCAACACAGCAGAGGGGGCATTAGCAGAGGAGGGGGAGAGGGAAGAAGGAAGAGAAAAGTAAGGTCTTGAGAAGCATCTGGAACTTAAGGAGAGGGGCAGGACGGCCATTCCAGAGTGAGGCTCCAAGCGAAGGGAGAGATCTACCCCACACCCTCTGCTTGGAAAAGTTCCTGATCTGCAGAGAGTTGGAGCTAGAAGACCGGAGGGTTCTAGCAGGAAGGTATTTAGGTAGAGAGGGTTGGATGTAGCAGGTTCCCAGGCCCCAGGCCCCAGAAAGCCTTGTGGATGATGCAGAGGGTCTAGAATTTGATCCTCACAGCCACCGGGAGCTAGTGGAGGGATTTTAGGGCTGAGAGATGCTGTTCCTGGGCTTGAGGACAAGGATAAGTCTTGCAGTCCTATTCTGGATTAGTTGAAGGGGGCGAATGGAGGATAAATATACATTGAGGAAGAGGATGTTACAGTAGTCCAGCTTAGAGAGGACCAGATCTTTGGCGACACTGAGTTTCTGGGGGAAGGTGAGGAAAGGGAGAATGCCTCTGAGGAGCTGCAGCTGAAAGTGCTATGTGAGGAGAGAAGGAGAGAGAGGAGTTGAAGATGGCGCCAAGGTTTTAGCTTCACAAGAAGTTGTGGGTAAGGGACCCATGCAGGATGTCAGAGAGTAGAAGGGAAGGAGGGAGCAGGGTCCCCACTGAGAAAGACCTCCGTTTTATTGACATTAAGGCAGAGATCGTTAGCAGCACCCCATGCCTGAATAGCAGTCAGAAAGTCAGGAATGAGAGAGGAAGAAGAGGAGAAATTAGAGGGAAGTTTGAATGAGAGCTGTGTGTCATCCGCAACACTGGAAGTGAGCAGAGAAGGTGAACATTAGGTGGGCCAGAGGGGCAAGGTAGATGTTAAAAAGCTATGGTGTGGGGATAGAACCTTGAGGGATGCCACAAGTGGAGAGTGTGGCGGAGGGGAAGAAGGAGCCCAGTTGAACCTGAGAAGATCAGTCAGATAAGATAGGAAGGAGGTCAACCAATCCAGTGCCATGTCTGTGATGCCAAGCATATCACAGAGCCCATTTATCAGGGTGACATGATTGACTGTGCCAAAGGCTGAGGAAAGATCGAAAAGGATGAGAATGGAGGCAGAGCTGGAATGGAGATTTGAGAGCAAGCCATCACAGGTGTTCAGTAGAGCAGTTTCCATGCCTCTGGCTTCTTTGAAGCCAGACTGGTGGTCGGGGGGAGACAACCAACAGATTCAGTGTGATGGATCAGTTGGGAGATGGCCAACTACTCCAAGAGTTTGCCCAGGAAGGGGGTAATGGAGATAGGGTGGTAGTTTGCCGGGCAGGAAGGGTGGCAGAAGGATTTTGAACCCCACTGTTGCACAAAACAAAAAGCCGCTTTTCTTATATGTAAGTTGCCATATTCAGATAAAGATGTTTTGCATTTTTTGCAGTTTCGAACTACATAGAAAAAGCCTGACCATACAGAAGTAAATCATTGGAACTTTGAATAGTGGCACATGGCTCTGGTACCCTTCCTCTAGGTATTTTATATTGTTTTCAGGATATTTGAATCTATATGTTATGTTTAGGAGCATTGTATTTTATTCTGTTGTACTTTAGGAAGCCAGATTTTTTATTTACCTGACTTTCTAATGCTGCATTGTGAGGATATGTTCTGTATCGGTTATTGCATACTTTATGAGTGAGTTCCTGAAATAAAGTTTTAAACAACAACAACAAAAAGCCACCCTGTTCTCATTCAAATGGAGTATAAATGATTGATAGAGGTTTTGGGCCCACTGCGACCAGGCTTTTCTACTCCCAAACCATTTCCAGTAAGTCACTGGAAGGAGGGATGAGCTTCACACAGGTAAACTGGAGTCTTGGTTTAACTTTGCATAGTTTCTGTTCAACTATGACAAGGGCTTCCCTCTCCCACCCGCTTCCGCAATTCTTGCCAGACTCCTGTCCATCTGTTGGGCCACTGATTCATGTGACCTCTGCCCAGACAGGATTCAGACCTCTCTTCAGTCGAGTAAGGGGAAATGGCCCACTGTGATCTTACTCCATGATGCCCTTCTGGGTTCTGCTTCAAGGTGCCCAATGTAGTCAGTTCCCTACTGTGGGTTGATCCTGATTCCCAATGTAATTTGCCTGACTGGCTCCTACATATCACCCCTGACCTCACAGCATGTTGAGTAGTTCTTAAGGACCATTCAAAATCCCTGCTCTGCACACTTCACTTGAATTATTCTCGCCCACTTGACTACTTGCAGCCAATGCTGCAGCTCTCTATGTGCCCTCTATCTGTTTCCCTCGCTCACATTCAGGAGCAGTCAATGTGCACTGTACACTGCCATAGATACCATCACACGCGTTTGACATCTCCTCATAAATAAAAGGCCTGAAGGACAACAATACCGGGATGTCACCCATGGGGTAACTTCACCAGGACATTGCTGCAGACAAATTGGGTAGACATTTAATATGGCCACCAAGCCCACCATGAACCTCCCTGCATTACCAATTCAACTTCAATGTTCAAACTCACTATAAGCAGACCAACTAAGCCATTTACACGCACCAACTAAATATACTCCCAACTGACATCAAACAACAAAACTCTACACCGCTACCTCCAACTTACATACTACAGCCACAGCAAATGCATCCTTGCACCAAGAGTACAGGAGACTCCCCTCATGACACCAATAACTCTATGCTCTTTCACAGTACACCTTGAAGCAGACCCCCACACAGAGCTCAGAGTGTATTTGGTCTACAAGCATCAATGTAGCAGTGAAACTATCTTGCATTTTCCCCTTCTCTCCACAAGGCAAACCCACTGGACTCCCTTTCATATCCAGCAGAGTGCCTGGAGAACATGTAAATGGCATAATAGCACAATATAGATGCAAGTGAAATAAAATCCTATTAATCAACTAGTGCTATCGATTCCACGTATTTTCCCCAATTACGCACGAGGGAGAATTATGAAGCCATCACATTCCCACAATCAAACCACATACAATGAAGAAAAAACTATGACCAAGCCAAATGAATAACATATCAAAAACAAATAGGAGCAAACAAAAAGGAAACTCTTAAAGCTAAAACGAAATACTACAACAACCAGATCACAAAAGCCACCAACACTCCGAATGAACGATTCCACATTGTAAACGAGATGAGAAATCCCCTCGGATGCAATAACACAAAGGTGCCTTTGCACACATTATGCAATGATCCTGCAGATCATTTTAAGAATAAAATCACTGACATACACCAGATCATACAAAGTAGACCAATAAACAAGACTGTGCACCATCCCCTGCCTATTCGCGGAAAACCGGACAGGCTGAACAGTTTTGTGCAAATGTCAAGAGAAAAACTCCCCAGCTTGGTACCAAAAGGCACCAAGGCAGGCTCCCCAATGGGCCCCTGCCCACCAGAAATATATAAATCAATCCTTACACAGGGTACACCATTGTAATGCTACCTAAACCTCTTCAACCTATCACTCTCCATGAAGAGAGTACTGCAAGCATTTGAATCAGCCTACATCAAACCACTCCTGAAGGATACAACAGGCAATATGAAAGAGCAGTCAAATTACAGACTGATCCAAGCATTCCCTATCCAGAAAAATACTAGAGACATATGTCTATGAACAAACACTGAAACACGTAGAAAATCACCCACTATTAGACCAGGCACAAGTTGGCTTCAGATCCATGAGAGGGACAGAGACAGCACTTCTTTCTACATGGGACGACCTAAAGGCCAATGCAGACTCCAACACAAACTCGGCACTGATACTACTTGACCTGTCTGCAGCATTCGACACAGTCAACCATAACATCCTCATCAAGATACTGGAAGAAATAGGGATCACAGACACTGCACTGCTCTGGATTAAATCTTTCTTGTCTGAAAGAACAGAAACTGCATGGATGAATCCATTAGGCTCTGCTCCGTGGGACACAACCGGTGGAGTACCACAAGAATCTTCATTATCCCCGCTCTTCTTCAACATTTATATGATGCCACTAATCAACCTCATCAAAGGACACAGCTTCACTTGCTACAACTATGCCAATGACACCCAAATCATCTACAAAATCGGCGATAAACAAGGGGAGAACACAACGCTAATTGACTGTCTCAAAGAACTCTACCAATGGATGAACACAAACAACCTCAAAAACAACCCGGATAAGACAGAAATCAAGATTACATCCAACAACTAAGGAAGCATCCAGTACATTCCATGGCCCACTAAACTTGGAACACCACCCACACCATCCAAAGTTGTCAAAAACGCTAGAATCCTAATGGACAACAAGCTAACCCTAGAAACGCAAGTAAACATGACATTTAAGAAATGTATCTTCCATTTACACACAATCAAAATGATTCTACCATTCCTCTTCTTCATGCACAAAATACTGGCCAACATCTCCCTCATCATGCCCAGGATAGACTACGCCAACATCTTATACCTTAGGATGCCAGACTATTTACTGAGGAAACTGCAACAAATATAGAATGCAGCTGCCTGACTTCTCCTCAAACTCTCAAGAAGGAACAACATCACTCCAGCGCTAAATATGCTACATTGGCTCCCAGTCAAAAAACAAATCACATTCAAAACAATTTGCAAAACACAGAGAACAATCTACAGCCTAGGAGCGGTATTCATATAAAAGAAAATCACCATCTACCAGCTGACTACAACAATCAGATCTAGTGACAACATCCACTTAGAACCTAAACCCTGCACAACTAAATACCTTGGTAGATCAGCATTCTCTTGCTTAGCCGTCAAACTTTGGAACTCCTTCCCAAGAGAAATACGAACTATGAAGGAGCATCGAAAATACAAATACACATCTAAAAACCTGGCTCTTCAACTCCAAACGGGAAGAAAACAATTGAACAACACTCACACACCATGAAATGAACACACAACTGAGAAGGAGTGGGGAGTAGGACAGTACAGAGTGGAGCGTAGGGAAGAAGAGAGGCGTCTGAATGGGAGGGGTGGTTTTTGAGACATAGGGTGCACCTTCCCTATGGAGGGTCAAAGGGAAATGGGAGGGAGATGGGTCTGACTTAATTGGACCACTTCTAAAGGGCCTAAGATAGAAACAGGGCTGGGAGAGGTGAACACATCGCCCCTGGAGGAACCCATGGTGGTGGTAATTGCGGCACACCAAAATGTACTAAAGGGAAAGGGATATGTATATGGGCGGTACTAAATAGGAACACCAGAGGTAGAAACGGTACTGCCACTAAATAACCCTACTAAAAACCCAAACTTCTGCATACACCATAAGCGTGGAAATTGCAGCAAACCAGAATATATGACAGGGGAAAGGTTATGGGCCACAGTTTGTCAGAACAGCAGGGATTGGAAAAGGGTATTGTCACTAACCAACCCTACTAAAAACTCTTGCTTCTGCACACACCTCTCAAACTCTGAACTTAACACAACCATACCTCTACAGCACAGCAAACTGCATGCTCTTCACTACACCACAACAACAAAACAAACCACACATAGCCTCGCCCAACAGTACATGGCGTCTACTAACCGAAAAACACTGACAGTCAATGAATGGTGTCAACTGAACTGAAGCTGCGAAACAGCGCATCACAGCTCTCTAGCTTTTTTCTCCCACTCAATCCTACTAATTTGCCCTCACACCCATGCCAGAATGCCAAGAAACCATGCAGGTGGCAGCAGTGCACGGTATATGAATCTTCAACATAACATAACATTATCTTAACCTCTCAGTAGAAGGAATAATGGAAAAGAATAAAGGGCCACATATAGAGAGTCTGACCCTGCCACTGGTAACGGGTATGGATCTAGTAGAGCAGGTACTGCCCAGACCTTCTCATTTCTACACAGAGGGGGGTGGATTTTGTGATCAGTCCAAAGAAATGCCTCAAATAGTTTTACGATTCTGCAATCGCCCACACTCATTCCAGACACCCCAGGCTCTCCAACCAAAAGCACAGTAAATATTGAATATCATAATTTAAACTTTAAACTTCCTCTTAGCAGTTTTTTTAAAACCTTTCTCAGAAAGTGGCCAGATATTTTGTTTCTCATTTTACAACTTGCAAACAGAACAGAATTCACTTGCAAACTGCAGTTTAAACCAGTTGCCTAAAGCACTCTTTAAATAAAACACAATAGCAAACTCTGTTTATCCCCTAGCGACAACAGTTGGGTAAAATAATGTATTAATAAACCCAGAGCACTCTTTCCATAAACTTCTGATCTAATAAAAAAACCTTGTCTTAAGTCAAGAAAAATACAAATAATTACGGATAACATTTTGTTTACGTGGCTATCAGTTTAAATTGTTAGTTCTTTTATTTAAATGTTTGTTTGCTCTCGCCTTGACTCTCCTGTTTCTGCTCTCCACTAGTGTATATGCCTTCACCAGGACCACTGCACTCGTAACCAACACTTTTACCCGCCTCTCAAAGATTGAAGCAGTAAACGGAAGATGTAGAATTCCTACCTGAATTGTTTAATGTCATTTCTGGGGTCTGGTGACATGAGCTATCTTTGACATCTGAAAAATGCTATATCATGGTTGAACTTAATCTTGCCGATCAATGTATGCATCACGTCATATTTCACCTGTTCTTTATATGGAACGTCTGATGGAATAATTGTGTTGCCTGCATATATTTTCCTGCTCGCCAGACTTTTGGGTTGAGGTATTGCTTTTTGTGGAGGCAGAGGTTTCTGAATGCAGAGGGAGCGCCTCGGCCGTGGCCCTTTTCCTGACGTTAATGGATGTCTTCAGGGTAGACGCGTTGATCTGCGTGCAAGATGTTCCCAGGATGCTCGTAGTGTTGGCACGAATCCTGCTTTCTGAGGCAAGATTAGGCAATAGGATTTGGTTGCGTGGCCGAGGACGGTGCTAGCATTACACATAGGCGTAGGATACAAATGCATGTGCTTTACCCACTTCTAGTTACCCATCTCCTGTAGAGCCACAGGTGTGCAGTACATTTGTAATCAGATTGTGGAAGGTGGAATACCCAGTTGATTACGACTGATCACTGTCTGCAGATAAGGGTCAGATCCTGGCGATCCACTTGCTGCCATGAAACTGGGGGTAGCATTGGTATGGGGGTCATATTCCTGCAGGTTTAGCACCTAACTACTGGCAATCAGTGAGTTCCGCAGAACATTGATCTCACTCTCTGGCAGGCATGAATTCAGCCCAAACCACATGTGTGCACCACCTGGTGCGCACCGCGGTGCCCCCATTTGCGCTCTGGACATACATTCAGAGTTTGGCCATTTCTTTCACGCTTTGCCACAGATGCTCACCCTCATGCACAACCTCTTGCGTTACCACTCACCCTCATGCTTGCTCACTAAACACTACAGGAAGCACATCCATTCTGAATACTGTCAATGCTTACCTTCTGATAGTCACATGCATACACTCTGACACAGTCACAAACACTCAGGAACACACACACAATCTACACACACACACAACACAGGTACTAACTCTCTGACACAGACTCAACACGCTCACTCAGACTCTTGGTAACACACACTCTGTGCGACACATGCCACTCTTCTAGCATCTGAGTATCCATGTCCAGGTCAAATGCTTGCAAGTATAGGTTTCTCTCTGAGGGGAGGATGACGAGGACCTTGTTGGACGTCGTTGTGCCATAGCCAAATATGCTAGTGCGGCCTACAAAGGGTTACAAGCTTGCAAGCTTTTGTTATGATAGAACTCTGGAGCATCTATGAGTTCCCCTATGACGTATGAGCCGCTCTCAGTTTCTTTGACCTACTTTGAGATATTCCGGCATATATTGATAATAAGTAGTTGTGTATGTCTAATAGCAGTACTCCTCGCTGTTCTGCTTCTGGGAAACGGCTGCACCCTCCTGACAACACACAATGAAACTCACGCTCTGCATTCGGTGCTTGCCTTACCGGGATTTCTGCCTTGTAGGCCATTGCTGTGCTGTGCTATGACACCAACACGAGACTGCCCTTTTGCAGTAACACAGGCACATTACAAGGTACACACACATTATAAGGGGCTTCCATGAATCCATTTATATTCTTAGTCCCGTTGATCTCTCCACTGTCTTTCCTCCATTTATGTCATTGTCTAATCACCCACTGAGCCCCCTACTACGCATATGCTTCTGGTGCGGAAAGAAGGGCTTCCCTCATTGTGTGTGCCATGTGTGCCTAGTGGTTGGAGATTCGGCTGTGGGTGAATTGTGGAGTTCTGCTGTTTGGTTCCTCAGGGGAATGGCCCGTGAAAGAGCATGCCCCCAGGAAAGCAACCTATGGGGTGGAATGTAGTTGCCATCCCCTCAAGTTGGGGGAGGATTGTCTAAGGACGGTCAACGAGGGACCCACAAACTCTCAGAGTATCGCCATCTGCACCCCCCTGGCAAGTGACGGCAGCCAGGGAGCAAGCAATGCCTTTCGCTAGTGAAGGCTGCCTGTAATGTCTTCTCACAGATCCAAGAACAGCGCTGAGGTTCCGCGCCCAGTATTTGTGTGAGCACACTCCAGACCATGGCCCCTAGGTCTGCCTGTGCGCCAGTCCTAGTGCGGCTGCTACCTCATTGCTGCCAAGGCTTCTGTGCCACTATATTTTATTCTACCCTTTGATATTTGTGTAAGAGGTAATATAACCAGGAAGGCTGCTATGTATTATTGAGTCCATGTGCATTGTGTTGGAGGACGTATTAAAGGATCATT